>NC_058194.1:31376673-31993837 GCF_907165205.1 Coccinella septempunctata | reverse complement strand
GCTATGGATATTGTTGGTTTCCGGGGTTATCAGACAGCACAGGGTAGGCAGAACAGAACGTCTCTGGTATTCGGGGATATTTACAAGCGATATGAGCCTCAGAGTCCAAATGGATTCAAACAGACTGGGCTGGTTTGAGCATAAGAGAAAAATTAAAGTTGCTATTCCAACGATGTCGTGAAAGTCCTTCTTGTAGAAAAAAACAGGTAGAAAGATAAATAATAAACATAGCAGCAATTCAAATTTCTATACGTGAGAGGCTAAGTGCAAAGTCTTCTTCTCCCTGGCGAACTGCAATAAGTTGCAAAACACGGTTGTTCTTTTCTGTGAGCGTGCCAAAGACTGACTACTCTCGGATCGCTTCGCAACGTGCAGGCGTTCAGTTCGCAACACGTCCACATTGACTAATCAACGTTGTAAGTTTTCAAATTACGTGGAATTTTCATTGCAGTTGCAAAACAGCTTCAGAGTGCCAAATAATAGGACAATTACGCCGATTCGGCGATTGACTCGGCCGTAGTCTCGGTCGAAGTCTCGGCCGACGTCTCGGCCGTGGAAATTTCTCGGTTAGTGATATTACTGTAGGCAAACATTGTTCGGGACGATTCAAGGGCAGGTAAAGCCTACGCCCCGACCGCAAATTGCCGTTGGGGCAGTTTGAGTGGAACATATTGCACCGCTAATCCCTCAAACACTCGACTAAGCTCACAGTTGCAATCAAGGGCGCGTGCGAGCTACGCGCGCTAATCTGGAGTGCTCGCGTCTCGACTCTCGTGCTTTGTGCGAGGGGGTGGGTTCAGAAGAGCGTCGGGCGGAGGGTGTCTCCGTGCCCAAGTGCCACTTAATTCCGCTTTTATTGCAGCGGGCCGGCCACACTCCATTAGTTATTGTGTTCGGGCAAAAGTTAACCACTAAATTATGACGGTACAATACAATAGTGGTGCTCCAAAACGAATCGGCGAATGTTCTATTACAGTCGCCATTGTTTGTCGACTGTTACCGACGTTGGTAGGAACAAATTGCGAGACAATGGATACGTCGATAACTGCGCGCCGCCTGGGAACGGGATGTTGTAGGAAATCGGAAGGAATGATACGCTATTAGCCCGTCAGGATTCGGTTTATGAAGGGCATTCTCGATAACGACTCGAGAGTGAGGAGATTCGACGAAAAATTCGGTCCGTGAATCATTCCAGTTGGGAAAAAACGCTTCAATAATATCGGGACCACTCATTCTGAAGACAATCCAGTCGATTCATCGCGTTGGCCACCTAGATCTCCCGATCTATCACTCATAGAACACGTCTAGGACATTAAAGGAAGAAGATCATCCCGTTTCCCATCCCCTATTCTTTTGAGGCACTTTGGCAGAAGATATAAGTTTCCTAGGATGAGATACTTCAAGAGTAACACGAAGCCATCGGCCGAGACTGCGGCCGAGACTTCGACCGAGACTACGGCCGAGTCAATCGCCGAATCGGCGTAATTGGCCTATTCTTTGGCACTATGAAGCTGTTTTGCAACTGCAATGAAAATTCCACGTATTTTAAAGACTTTCAACGTTGATTAGTCAATGTTGATGTGTTGCGAATTGAACGCCTGCACGTTGCGAAGCGATCCTAGAGTAGTCAGTCTTTGACACGCTCACAGAAAAGAACAACCGTGTTTTGCAACTTATTGCAGTTCGCGAGAGAGTGGGAGACATTGCACTTACCCTCTCACATATAGAAATTTGAATTGCAGCTACGTTTGTCAGTGCGGAATCTCTTGCTCGTTAATTTGTAGCAATGACGATTACTAATATTGACCTAATTGATCGAATTATTTTGCTCTAGATATTATTCTGCGAAAATAATCTTCTATATCTCCTGGTATATCCGTCCGATCCAATTCAGATCTCCGGTTTTATAATCAGCATCCATAAAGCTTTTACTAAGGACAGAAAATCGTTTTATAGGAGATGGATATATTGGAAGTACAAATTAGTTCAATCACTATCAAAAATGGCTTTGACCGTTATCAATTGCTCATAGTGGCAACTGATTTTGGTGCTTTGGTAGTTTTAGTTAGGTTAGATATCAGTCCATTCATTCTGTTTTGAAATAAATCATGGGAGTCAGGAGACTTGAACCACCTCAAATATTTCAATTCAAATTTCGCGCTACCGGTATAGTAAATAGCTTGCGATATACGAGTATATCGCAAGCTAGTGGTGCACCTAGTGACGGCTCCATTTTGACCTCCATCAAAACAGTTCGGGAGTGAGAAGGTTAAACTATTATCTATAGTAACCCATTTGGGTATGATATCTTCACGCAAAAAAATGAGTTGCTACCATTTACAGATACAACTTGAGTGGCTTCAACTTCAGGGGTCCAACTCTCCCGGACTTTCTATGAGTGAAACATACAAGTTGAATTTTTTTTTCTAACATTCTCGGCGAGTAAGGCCAACATGAGGGACGTGGGAGGAGTCGAGTCAGTAGAAAAACTCCTCCATCTCCCGATTCCTCCACGAAAAAGGCAGGGGTGAGGGAAGACGAATGTGGCGGCGTAGAAGGTCCGGAAGATAAATGCGTATATGTATTGTTTCCGGTGGCTGCGAAAGAAACCCTCTTAATTTCCCGCGTTACTTAGCTAACGACTCCACATACTAAAAGAGAATCCGCTCCACAATGGGGTTTGTCGCCGTCAAAATTAGCTGTAAATGAATTCTTTGCGGGCTCGTTTATCAAACCGGGCCCTTTATTCTCTTTTATTCGCTACACTTTACATTACATTAGGTACGTTTCGGTTGCTTCCCAGTCTGCTAGCATGCTTCCGACTTTGCCGGGAGGGGCCACCCCAAGTGATTGAATATACTCTCCATTAAGTTCGGATTGAGACAATGCCGACTACATTCGGCGTGTTTTATGGGGATTGCGACGCTTTGCGGTTCCATTCGCGTAAACAACTGGAAACGGGTTTATATTTCCCGGTTACTCTGGTCGACGTTATTCTTAATTTTCCTACATTTCCACCGATGAAATTTCAGAATGACCCAACATCATTTTGACAGACAGAAAAATGGAATACGCTGAACTCAAGATACGATGGCCTTTCAAATAGGTTATCGCTTATCACATCTTCCCTGGTTCCCAGTCTTTGACTCGTACAAATATTTTAACAGTGGATTCTTGAGGTCAAAAGAAACACTGAGTTTTCATAATGAGCTGTGTCACCCCTGGAAAACAAAATTCTCTTTGAAATAACTAGCTAAATCTGGGACACTACACATCAGTGGATCTTCCAAACAGAGTTGTAGTCATCCAAAGTACTCAATTTTTATCTATCTACCGCGAACAGTTTCTTGATTTTTTCCTCGAAGGTTCAATATTTCCGATTTTCCATCGACCATAACTTGAAAACTAATCCTCTAAGCGAAATTCTGTTCGCATATTCGTAATCTACGCCCTCGATTTAGTAAATACTCCAATTTTGGTGGAAATCGGAGAGATAAAAATTTTTTCGAATTTTCCATACATATGTATGGAAAAATTGCGATTTTTTGAAAAAAATTTTTTGTCTCCGATCAGAACCAAATTTATACTGTTGACTAATTGGAGAGCGTAGATGACGAATATGCACACAGATATTTTTTTAAAAATTTATTTTTCAAGTTACGGTCGATAGAAAATCGAAAATTTCGGACCTCCGCAGAAAAAATCATGAAAACTAAACTGTTCGTGGTAAATATATGAAATGTGGTTTTTTTTATTCGCAAAGAACCAATCCATCACCAAAAAAAAATCAACCTCAAGTAACTACTGTTGAAATATTTGTACGAGTCAAAGTATCACCCTATAGAAGAGGCTGGGACTCTGGTATGATGATGGTGTTGGGGCTTGTAACTAGAGGAAATGATGGTTTCACATTGTTGAATAGGACTTAGCATGAAGTGATTCATCTGTATTCTCAACTCATAATGAAAAACTGCGAATTTCAAGAACTAAAGCAGTTAGCAATGACCCATCTAGTATTTTTGTGTGATGAAAAAAAAAACAGTGTAATGAATTATAGTCATCAACTGGCCTGAATTCAAACGAGTTTTTTCGAGTTCCCAGATAGGCATCTACCTATAATAGCAGATGGATGAATAAAATGATAAGAAACTCTCATTCTGTATTCACTCAACTCTGGCAGTAATTTCCCTAACAATAAGTCAAAGTCGTCGAAATCACCTGGCGTTCATCAATTAAAACTACCTTAGATCTACCCACACCTAACGAACAAATGATCAGAGTGAATTTCCTAGTCTAGCCACCTCCAACGTCTTGTAACCGATTAAACATCGTATGTAAAACTGACCATTTAAAGTCTAATTGAATAGGTTTGTCGTGTCCGGATTCAAATGAGGCGTCTGCGGATGAAAATCTATTCCTATGCTTTTCTCGGCGAGGCGAGATAAGATAAAAGGAACGATGGCAACCAGAGACAAATTAAGGTCTTAATGGGATTTCATTTAGGAACAGACAATCGACAAAATGCATGTATAGATAATTTGAGACGATCAATCAACTTATTTACCCGAGAGAATAGAGGAACACGGCGTTCGTGGCGCGGCGGGGGCAGGACCACAGGATCGTACTGGCCCGAACGAACAAAATTTTAATTGACGTGATAAACGTATGAAAAATGAAGCTGAGAAGTGACAAAGGTTCAGTGCTCTAGGGTAACATGTTATAGACTACAAATTTCAATACTATCAGCTTTATGCACTATACGGTTGATTCGTTAATGATCTTATGGATTATCAGTCAAGTAGAAAGTGATTCTGTTGAAACCACCCCTGTCAGAAATAACGCAATCAAACTGCTTGCTAGTGAGATTTGTTGGTTACCAGAGAACGCATAGCTGCAAAATCGGTTGAGATTCTGTTTGAAACTCTTTAGATCCTTTCGTTTGCATAAAAGGGTAGCACTTTTCTACACTCGATTTTACTATTTGCTGATTTAAGTTACACTAGTGTATGGGAGGTGTAGTTTATCTACATCTCCTTTTGATTATGTTTAGATAAACTACACTTCCTCTATACTTTCGTTATGCAAACGAAAGTACCTTTTATGTACAGATGTGTAGTGTCATAGATTCAGCTTGTCATTCTGAAGGGATAGCTCATTATTGAAACTTAAAATGGCTATATCTTTTTATCAGGGCCGAACTGGAAAAAATAGTAGGGGAAAAAAGTGTTTCTTTTGACCTCAAGAATCTCCTGTTGAAATATTTGTACGAGTCAAAGAATCAACCTGTATACATGATGCCCTGATGTGTTTCTGACCTCATAAAATATAGTGGAGGTCTAACACCTTATTATTTTATACTTTTTTACTACAGTTCAATCCATCAATTCGATTTCTCAACAAACTCTGGCAGAAATTTTATGGAATAAAAATATCAATACTGGGTGTTCTGTTTTCTATATCACTTGTATATCTGCATTGCGTTACAACTTTCGGTTTGTTGGATAGAATTCGAAACATACAGCTCATCACACTGAGTCGAGATCATCTTTCGTACGTGAAAACTTTCGCTCAATTCGTTTTTCGACTACACCTGACCGAGATCCACCCCTATTTCTGCTCGAAAAATGTCGAATCAACTCGTGAATCATCCACGAGAACGAGAATCCGTCGCAAAATTTGTCACATTTAGCGCAGGAACCCCCGGGGGAGGTCGGCGTCATGAAAAGCAGTTAATAATAGTGTGAAATATGATCGGAATCCATAAATAAATAAGTAGGGACGTAATGAATTGGGGAGGACTGTTATCGTCGTAGGCTGGGGAAGCGATGGAGAGCGGAAGCGCTGGACCGGAAGCGTTAACTTTGCGTTATTAGCTCTGTATTAGCGCACCCTATCGGACGGAGAAACCCTGCCGTTTCAACCCCTCGGGCGTTCGAGATCTCCGGTCCCAAAAACCTCCACGAAAAACTACCATATCTGTCTTTGTCGTTTTGTTTTGATTTTGGTCTTTAATTTTTTCATTTTTAGTTTCTTTTCTTCGTATTTAGTTATTTCTCAGAAAATGGGTTTAAAAATCGTGTTGCTTTTGGGAATATTTCAATTTCTGGCCTTACGTTTATTGTTCAAGCTGTTCCTCGAAAATCACTGAAAAACTACCTTATCTCTCCTTGTCGTTTGGTTTTGATTTTGTTCTCAAATTTTTTTATTTTTAGTCTCTTTTCTTTGTATTTAGTTATTTCTCAGCAAGTGGATTTAAAAATCGTGTTGCTTCTGGGAATATTTCTATCTCTGGCCTTACATTAATTGTTCAAGCTCTTCCTCGAAAATCACTGAAAGAAAAACGATTGAAATTCATACGAAAATGGCCGTAACTATCGAAGAATTGAAATTTGACGGATTTTCGCCACGAATTGTTGGCAGGATTCGAATGGGGATGGTACAGGTCCGAGGGATCCGAGTAATAAGGAATCGATACCCATTTAATCCGACCCCAGCTCTTCTTCCTGTGTCCCCGGAGTACGGAACTATTTGTGATGTTAATAAACTCAATCCGATTTCGATTCGGACGTAATGTACTGTTAATATTAGCACAAAAGGGGGTCCTCCGACTCGGTGAATTATCGGGCGACACAATAAAACTCGACAAATGGCCAATAAAATAAAATCACGCTTCCTTGGTCTGCGGATGTGAAGCAATGAGAGGAGGATTAGAGTTGGTAATGAGGGTTGGCGGCATTGCATTTTGCGAAATACCATTCCTTATCACAGGGCTTTACGAAAGCGCTGGCGGGCCGCACAAAAAAAATCCAAATGTATAATTCCGACTTGCTAAGTCAGAATTCTGAGTTAGAAGTCGCAATTCTGAGTTACAAGTCGGAATTCTGATATACAAGTCGGAATTCTGAGTTACAAGTCGGAATTCTGAGTTACAAGTCGGAATTCTGAGATACAAGTCGGAATTCTGAGGTACAAGTAGGAATTCTGAGTTACAAGTCGGAATTCTGAGTTACAAGTCGGAATTCTGAGATAAAAGTCGGAATTCTGAGGTACAAGTCGGAATTCTGAGTTACAGGCCGGAATTCTGAGTTACAAGTAGGAATTCTGAGATACAAGTCGGAATTCTGAGTTACAGGCCGGAATTCTGAGTTACAAGTAGGAATTCTGAGATACAAGTCGGAATTCTGAGATACAAGTCGGAATTCTGAGATACAAGTCGGAATTCTGAGATACAAGTCGGAATTCTGAGATACAAGTCGGAATTCTGAGTTACAGGCCGGAATTCTGAGTTACAAGTAGGAATTCTGATATACAAGTCGGAATTCCGACTTGCTCTTTTCTTTCAAAAGTTTTAACGGACGTTATCGATTCTGACAAGCTCACAGAGCTTCTGAGGGGTTCGTCGTTACCTACGGGGCATCAGGAAAATAAGATAATATATAATATATCTGTAGTATCCATATATGCTCGTAGGCTGACAATAAGTCGATCGCTTCTTCGTGTTTTGACACGATTTCCGAAGGCCTCTCGCGAGCACTTTATAGGAATTACTAAGGACTAACGGTCAGTTTCATAATCAAACTTGAAGCCCCTTCAATTTTAAAGCTTTTCTTTAACCCTACCGAAACTGACACCAAAAGAAACTTAAAGTAACTTTGAACTTGATTATGAAACTGGACGTAGGAATTTCGATAAAGTGCTAGAATCACTAAGCACTAAGAAAGGTTTTGAAAAGTTCCCAGGAGCATAATTCTCGGGAGTACAAAAATACTCCAAGTGCTTTCACAAGCACTGAACACGAATCTCAGAATTCCGACTTGTATCTCAGAATTCCGACTTGTATCTCAGAATTCCGACTTGTATCTCAGAATTCCGACTTGTATCTCAGAATTCCGACTTGTATCTCAGAATTCCGACTTTTATCTCAGAATTTCGACTTGTTACATCAGAATTCCGACTTGTTATATCAGAATTCCGACTTGCATGTCGGAATTCTGACTTTTATCTCAGAATTTGGAGTTGTAAGTCAGAATTGTGACGTGCATCTCAGAATTCCGACTTGCAAGTCAGAATTCTGAAAATTCAGGTGGCTGAGTGTTTTTGTCTGTTAGTTCAGAAGGCTTATGAAACTCTTGATTCTCAACTTATTGATTAAAGAATGCAAAATGCAATTAAATTGAGGCTGGTCATTACAATATTAGTTTTCGAAGATATCTATGGAATGTGTCAGTTTCGGTTTCGAATTCCAAAAGAGAAACCTTTTCTTGAATTAAGATGCATTGATTTTCAACAAAAACTATTCTATCTCTACTGAAAAATCTGACATGTTCAAAAATTAACAATTTTTGATTCATCATATCATAGCTTTTGAATTTTTCTATAATATTATCGCGAAAACATTCTGAAATAATTTCTACAAATAAAACACATAATTTCATACATAATCTATAAATTCTTTTCTTTTATCTGGGATATTATCAGCCCAAGTATAGCAACCCTGGCAACACAAAATACAATGGCGCGTATGGTGTGTTGCGTGCAGAACTGATTGCAGGGGACGACAAGCTAGGTTTGTTGGATAAATAAGAGTATCTTTAATTTTTCAGAAGCTGCTTTTCCATCAGATAACGCAAAATTGACTTACCTCATATACTAAGTGTTGTTTCTTGCATTCGCAGATGTTGTTATAGAATCTTATTATTCGGGTATATGAAAAACCCTTAAAAAATGTCCTGTCAGAGATAACTAAGGATACCCCAGGATTCTCTATGCCTTTCGAAACATATGTCAAATAATTGGCTGATTTGGTTCTCATTTTCAATCTTTTTTTTTTAAATTTCGATTTGGTATTATATCTTGAAAATGATAAAATTATGTCTAAAATTCACATCGTTTTGAATAAGTAATCTCTGATTCATGTTGGATTCAGGCAGCGTTCCCAAGAACTTAGAATCAAGAAGGCAAGCAATCTAATTGGCAGAAGTAGATCACGTGAAAGCTATTTGCCAATTGCCTCCTTGTTGTTTTTCATTATTTCAATTACACGTCCAGGAAATTGGTTTGGGGTTCTAGGTACTAGAGTAATGAAACACTAGAGTGCTTTTATGCAATTTAATTTGACATAAGATTAGGTATCTGATTGGGTTTGAACACATATGTCAACAGTTGAACTGCAAGAAATAGTCACTATTCAATATTCACCAGTTCGTATAACTCTCAAACACAACAGAGCACTAACAAAAATTCGTTCAATATATCAGTATACAAACCCAATTTGAGCCCTATTGGGTTTGAACCTGCTTCGGGTGGTTCTCCACTGAAAATTCCATCCCTTCAACGAAGAACCCAATCCGAATCGTTCGAGAATTGCCAGCGGTGGGTATATAATTTCGAAACGGTGAGCGGAAATGAGAAATGTAATTTTTTTCGAACGATTGGGATCCGATAAGTTTTTCAAGTGTAAAAAACTAATGAAAATTCAACAATTCACATATAAACATATTGCTAGACATCGAAGTAATACAACTATTTATATAATAACAACAAATAAACTATTGCAGATACATAAAATATAAACCAAACAGAATATCAATGATACAATTCGATTGGTTTGAATTTTTCGTGGATTACTGGGAAGTTTTGAACATTTAGGAGGTAACGATTCGTTTTCATTTTGTTGATATGTTTGCAACTCAGACATATCCGAAGTGAATGACTGCTTTTATCGAAAGACCTCAACAATAGGTGAACTAAGCAGATAGAAGAAGAAATATGTTTTTTATGTAAATTATGATGAAATAAATCACAACAATTTTCCAGATTGTCATATTTTGATGATGAAACAACGATTACCCAGCGTAAGTTGAAAAAATCAGAGTTTGTTGAGCCCTTTCCAATTGAACCAACTCTCATTTTCACAACAAGCAAAATCAAAATCAACGGTACCATTCAATTTATGACTTTTCGATAATGTTTATTATCCTAATTCTTATCTCGTTATAACATAGATTTATTTAAGTATCACAGTTAAAATAAAAAGAAAAACAATTAAATTGCTCACATTATATAGGATCAATGTAATATCATAATCAACATACTGAAATATATATCAGCTTTCATTTAATAACCTCAATATACCTAATTAATATCACTAAACATTGAGCCGATTTCATCTCTAGGAAAAAATAAAGATTCTCGAACAATATAAAAAGGATGAAAAAGCATAGATTAGTTCGAATAACATTTTCGATTCATCTACGACACATACGGATGAAAATATATTCAATATCGATAACATTATTCAACAACTTAGTGGTGATGTTTGATCAATTCAAAATCAATATATCTTATAAGAATGAGAATTGACTGAAAACATCTGCATGTATGCAGAACCATAATTTTCACATAAAATTGTGAAAAAACCCACGCCGGATCACATTCGAATCTTCATTCGAACAACTGGATGATGTACAGACTAATATTGTCGCTTATCGAATAAAAAATTCGGGGAAAACAACAGCTTATGATGTCGACGGTTCCTTCCTATACCAATCGTGTATTTGCACAACTGTTAAGTCCCAATTATCTACCTTACCAAGACAACCATCCGTTGTTTTTCCAGTCACCTCTGTTATATTCGTTCGTCTTTAGTATCTAAAAAGAAAAACCTTTCACTCCCAAAACTACAGCTCAAAGATATCTACTCTATCTCGTTAGAACATAAATGTCAGTGTGCTGGGAGCAAAGAATGTTCTTTTTAGATCTTTATGTTATAACGAGATGCATTTGCTGATGGGCTGAAGCTTCACTATAAAGCAGAATGACTGACTAAATAGAAACGGCATGCACTTCAACATATTCAGGACTCAAACATATGCAAAGGGCAACACAAAGCTTGAGCTTTCACGAATGGAGACATTTTGTTGAGGCTCCAAAGCGTCTGCGAAATAGCACAACGTCTACTCACTTAGAGGACAATCAATCTATTATAGAAAAGTGGAGAACACGAGGCTAAACACTCGGGAGAGTGGATCGTGAACAATAAATTGTAAATAGGTGGAAAAAACGCCATTCTATCCATATTATTCCTATGTTCAGAGCCTTATCTGAATATGTTGAAGAGCATACAACTCCACATTTCCAACAGAAACTCACTAATTACTATAAAATTCTTTTAACAAGAACCAGCCAGAAACTTCAAGTCTCAGAGAGGTACACAAAATATATATTTACAATTTCAATTCGGTGAACATTTTTTTTTTTGGTGAACAGAAAAGTAGACCGATATGTATAAGGGATAATTCACTTATAATCAATTAAATTATCGATTCAAAGTGGTCCGTATCATTATCAGAAAAAAGGGTCTCTACATTTATGATATCTAGTTTCTTCTCGTGCCTAAGATAATTGACTGGTAGGTGCAGAAATTTGTTTATCTATATATGGAAGTCAGCGATGTAAAATGAGGGAGATGGTGGAAAGATATGTAATAAATAATCGAATACATTCATGTACGAAATACTTAGGCCCAAAGTTAGAGACAGGCCTTCATTTCGAAATACCTCTACACCTACACATCACATTGGAAGTAGTGACAAAGCACTCGGGGTGAGATTTCAGGTCAGTAACGGTCTGATTTCGAATTTAAACATCCCCTAAGGGGCAGACTAAGCATCACTGATATCATTTCATGCGAAGGAAGTAGGCTCAGGCCTCTAGAGGGGTCCTGCAAGGTTCTATTCTTGTACCGTTAATATCCGACGATCACTAGATGACGACCGCCAGTTCTCACTGTTATTTCAAGGCTACTGACAGGAAATCACCAGATCAAGGCAATATTTTCCGTATGAACACCAATTGGAGAGACAAGGGCAGGGGGCATAAGGGGTTAAGTCAAAGTTGAGGGTCACAGGAACACAGATCCGGACCTGATCACCTCAACCTTTTCCACCAGACCCGTCCTTCTGGGTTTGCACCGCGCAGTGGCGTCCGTCGAATAGTGATCGCGGCCTAGCTTGGATCAGAGGTAGCTCTCGCTGAACTCTATGTCCGACTGGCTGGTTCTTGAGGAGCGCGTATAAACGGAAGTACATCCGCCGAAGGCGGAGTCGGAAGTACCGGCATCCGTGATGAAGTCCGCCACAATCAGAGTGTCCTTACCTTGGGTGATGACGGGCAGGGCGGTTTTGCCCTCTTTCTCTGTCAGCTTGTCTCGCAGCAACTTGATTTTTTCTTCTTTCTGTAACATTGGGAATATTTTTAGAGGTGATTTATATGGGAGAAGAATTGTTCTTTTAGAATATGTACGAATATGTATCTACGATGATTTTTCTGGGAGATACGCATGTCCAAAGATGGTGTCTGTAAAAAAATCATCAAGAACGAAAGGTCTCACCCAGATCGATGAAATTTAGAGATTTATCACTAGAAGAGCTGCTCTTTTAGAATATGTACCACATTAAGATCTACGATGATTTTTTCTGGGATATACGCGTGTCCAAAGTTGACCTTCGAAAGTTTACCCAAAAAGATGGTGTGAGTTAAAAATTTGCCATGACCAGACGGTGGCACCTAGGGTAACGAAATTTCGAGATTTGTTACTAGAAGAGTTGCTCTTTTAAAATATGTATCACATTTAGATCTACGATGATTTTTTAGGAAGATATGGGACTCGAAAGGTGACCTTCGAAAAAATCCTGAAAATATGTTAAAAAATTAGAATACTTCCTTATATATACCTGTGCTATGAGTCTCTGTAAATCTTCGTTTTCACTTAGCAGTTTCTGATATTTTTCCTCATCTTCCTTGGATACCCCAGCGTCTGGATTATATTTACTCTCTGCCTTATCCTTGGGATGTCTTATGACTTCTATCACCTGTAAAATGAAACTAGATCAATTCTCTATTGGCTGAGGATATTACATTTGTGTCAGGAAGAGTCTATATGTGCTTATGATGAAATTGCTCTTCATGAGCTGAATTGTTGTGCATTGTTTGTTCAATTATTAAATCTAATTAAGTTCAAATAATGAAACTGGTATTTAACTTGAAATTTTTTGCTTATATCATGGTCTCGAGCTATTCAAATCAGAATTGGTATAAGAAGAGCTGAATTTCTCTCAACAGCGAGCGACGAAAGCTGATTACACAACCCGAAAACGTATTCTGTCGGGATACGTTGCCCTATAATGGAAAACATTCGAGGGATATGCTCACCTTAGGCACGAAGATAAGGGCCATACTCAGAAAACAACAAAACACTATCGCCAGGGCAACAAAAGCGAAGCTGGCATCTTGTTGGCTGTCGATCACCATGGTTACGGGCGCCGTTATCAAGCACAGGATAACCACGTTGTAGATACTCATCCCTACGTAGCGAGAATCGTTGATTTGTTTCACTTTGACGGACCGGGTCTCGTAGGCCAGAAAAAGGCCGAATATCTGAAACAGAAAAAGAGGAAATCAGGTGGATTTTCTGTGGAGTAAGCTACAGCAACCAACCAACAGTGCTGCCTCAAGCAGAGTGGTTTGAGGTGTAACAATGTAAGCTCTATTATGTCCCTAATCAGAGCTGTTCTTAGCTACACCAACTGAACTCCAGTATCTGGGTTATGCAAGATTTTTTTGAGTTATAAAGCCATGGAAGGAACGCTGTGTGTTCCTGTTTCCCTCACCACAAATAGAGCTTACGAAATAAGTATATACAGAATATACGTACCAAAACCAGTCCTTTGTAGGCGCCTATCACAGCAAGCCAAACACTGTTGTTTCTACTCTCGCAATGTTCTAATTCGGGACGTATTTTGGAATCGTCCAAGGAGTCCTCAGGGTCCTCCAGGAGAAAGATTTTGACCCTTCGCTGAAGGGGATCGTGTATCTGCCATACGATCAATATGACGAAGTCTATAACTAGTAAACCACTAACCATCGAGTAGAGCTTCCAAGGCTGTACCTTTTTCTGAAATAAACGACATACAATATGAGAATTTGGCGCTAGAAGAATATCGCTGCTTGATCGTTTTGTGATATGGATGAAATCTGATGAAAATGGGCTTGATATCTATGATCCGAAGTGAAAAAACTTGATTTTATAAGCCGTTGGGCATCCCTAAGTGATGTCAAAGGCGATTTAGGCTTTAGACTGATGAAAATTGACATCGACGCCATTTGCAAATCGTGTGGATTCTTATTAATAGGAAGAGGAGAAGTTTTGCCATGTAAACGTTTGTGTTTTTTCCATTGAGAGATTTCCAGGTTTTATTTCCGAATGAAGCATTCATATGCCTCGTTTCCCCGGACCAGGATTCGTTTTAAATCGATAGATTCATCTTCTTGTGATCCACAGTAAGCCGAAAACAATAAAGCTTCGTTCACCCAGGAGAACCAAACCCCATCCTCATTAATCTACCTTCCCCTTTGGCCTACAAACGCAATGAATTGTCCTCGGATACATAGGCGTTCGATTTCCTTTGTTCGTTATCGGATTTTTTTCGAATTGATCAAATATCCATAGTTGGGAGGCCAGTATTTTTCAAACCTCGCTGATATCACGATAAAAAAATCCCTTTTATGCGGCAGAACCACTTTGTAACGTGAAAATGGAACTGTGGGATAGATTCCTTTCCTGGAACAGTGAGGTATATGTGGAAAGCAATGTTGTTCGATTTGTATTTACCGAGAACGAGTTTATGAGTGAGCACAGTGTTCACATTATTGTCTGCAGTAGACAGATTCTTGGAATTATGAGACTATACTCGATTGATCTAGCGCCAACTGTATCCACCTGGGAATTGGCATAAAACGGAGAAATTTCTTACAGTTCGTGTTGTCAACACTATGCTACGTTGCCGATGCCCACCAGATTTATTTGGATCGTTTTTTTTTTGGTTGTTTTCGATTGAAGTATGTCGTAGTTTAACAAAATGTTCCTATATAATGTGGGGTAAACGACAAGAGCCAGTGTTCTTGCTCGAAACGTGTAATTTCCCTGGTCAGCCTCTAGCAACGATACAACCATCCATCAACGCACGATTTCTTCATTTCCCGCCGATGAATAGGAACGTTCTCAAAAGGGAATTTTCCGGCCGATGTTTCCATTGATGCGACGCAAAATTCTCGTTGTTAGGAAAACCCAGCGTTTCCAGACCGAGGAAACTTCCCTCAAACGCTGGAAGAGAATAGAAAGGGGATATGAAAGCGGCTCAAAGATATGGCGACCGTCATTCAACGTCACTTCGGACTGACTTATTTCCCGTTTTTAGACAGTTGCATTGAGAAATTACGCGGAAAACGGAGAGTTTCTGAATGTTGTCTTTTGATGATACGTCCTTTACTGAAGTTGTAACAAGTGAAGTTGGCGAGTAGGCTGGGGAGGTTTCGTTCCGATTTGAGAGAGGATATTTGAAGGGATGTGATGGAAATTTGAGAGAAGTGGGAAAGCGAATTCTAATGAAAAATGAGATGACATAATGTGAATAGACGTTCGAACAAGTGATGTTGAATATACATGGTGAATCTTTGACAGTACATTTATTCTTGAGGTCAAAAGAAACACCTACGATTTTAATTTAAAGTTTTCATAATGAGCTGTTCCACCTCTGGAAAAACAATATTACCTTCAGAATAAGTGGTCAAATCTGTAACACTACACATCTGTGGATCTTTTAAACAGAGTTGTATTCAGCCAATTTTCACAGATACTTCTTAATTTTTGAACATCAAATTACTCAGAAACGACGCATTATACGAGAAAATATGAGGAATACTTTTATTTCATAAATGTTCATTAGACAAGGTTCAACTTAGTTTCAAGAGTTGGCTTCTTTGAATTTTTGGTATTTTCATGGTAAGTAATGGTCATATTGAGAAAACTGGAAAACGTGGGTGATATCTTGTGTTCGAAAAAGATTCATAGAATGAATGAAAAAGTATATTCCGAAATTCATTTCATTCGATAAAACCGTCTGTGAGAGTGAACTAAAATCAATTTTTTTTATGGGTTTTCAACAGCTTGTATCTTTTAAAAAATGGTAAAGGGAAAAGTGTTTCGTTTAAACTCAAGAATCTACTCTTAAAATATTTCTACAAGTTATTTCCAGATTTGAACATGGTGCCATCTGTAGGGGGATGATATACGAAAGCCCCGCAGTGTTGTTAAACAATGAATCACCCCTTAAATTTTTCCTCACTATCCAATTTCACCCTGTATGATAAATGCTTTTCTACCTTCATTTTTCTTCGATAATTAAATACATACTCTCCTGTTTCTTGAGCAGCATTTCCTCATTCTTGCATATAATTCAATTTGCGATGAATTTCTCGAGTATGAAGCATCAGCGCCATTCGAAGCATAAACATCCGACTTCATTTGCTCCGCGAAAAAATTTCGTCTCGCATAAATCCCAATCCAGCGGAGAATTCCCCCATATTTCAACGAGGACTCACATGAATTAAATGGAAACATAAACAACAGATGATAAAATAGGAGAATTATTTGTGGCGAGGTCCCGAAGTGATATTCTCCATAAATCCTACTGGGGCGGTAATAAAATGAGGAAAAAGGGATAAATCTGTCTTAGGGGTAGAGGACGACATGGATCTTAGATGAAATTCGTTTCTCTTTGGGAATAACATCGCTAACATGAGATGTGGATCTTGCTGTTATTTATTATGAAAAAAAGGGAGAAGAAAATATAACAACAAGTCCAGAACGAATAGGAGGGATGGAATGTAGAACAAGAAATTGTAGAGCTTTTCCAGATTAAGCTGAAATTCCCCAAAGAAAACGTGCTCAGAGGCTGATCACTACAACGCTATCGTAAACTGTAGAACAGGTCCAGCAGTTCAAATACTTGGGAAGTTTCATAAATACTGGGGCTAACCTGGACACGGAAATACACAACCGTATCCATTCAGCATCACGGGGATTCTGGAAGCTAAGGACAGAGTGTTTGAAAAGCACGACCTCAATCTGAAGACCAAGACAGCTGTTTACAAAGCAGTGGTCCTCCCAACGCTACTTCACGGAAGCGAAAGCTGGACGCCCTACAGGCGACATATTAAACAGCTTGAACAAACGCAAGAACATCATCTAAGACAGATAATGCACATCAGATGGTTCCACAAAGTTTCGAATGCAGAAGTCTTACAGCGCGCGAGTTGTGTGACGATTGAGACTCAAGTAACGATGGCCCGACTCAGATGAAGCGGCCACATTCTGAGGATGCAAGTCACAAGACTCCCCAAAATAGCTTTGTGAGCCGAATTCTCAGAGGGAGCTCGGAAACCAGGAGGCCAGTATGAACGGTTCAAGGATTTACTGCATCAATCCCGAAAATCAGTTAATGCCAATCATAACTGGGCACCACTAGCGCTAGAATGATCACAGTGGAGGTCTTTGGTGCACAGTTATAATGGAGACTCGAGAAGGATACAGCGGCGGCCAGATCTGGTTGGTGACTATCCATGCCCGGAGTGTGGAAGGATCTATAGGTCACGGTTGGGTCTCTTCAGTCACATGAGGGCATACAATCGCAAGTAGCCCTAAGAAATTATAAGTTTGATCGCACCGATAGTCTTTTTGTAGATTTATTCTCGGTAACGAGATACAGCAATGAATAAATGAATGAATGAATATCGTACTAGAGGCAGTGATGCATATACGGGGGGTGGAAGTGCAAGAGCTACTATCGTCGCACAAGATAGATTAATACCTGATATTTCCCAAATAAAATGTAAATGTTTGTTCGTCACTTACCGTTCTGACCTTGGGGTCGCTTTTGGCCTTGGTGGTCAGTCGGTGTACCCTCCACACCTTGCTGAACATCGCGCCGAAGGATAGGGTGAACCCTATCGTCAGCATCCACGTCTTGGCTTGACAGATCGACGGATAAGTTTCCGGGGAAACGAATCTACCGTCCAATCCCAGTAGAAATACGGACGTCATGCAGACGATGATGCCGAAGAGCATTATGGTGTTGCACACTGGATGGGATGACTGGATCACCCTGTGGAAAAGATTCGAAATGAGATTCAGGTTTTCAACAAGTAAGCCGGAGCCGTTTCCTATCATAAATTTCCAATCATCGTCGAGTTTTCCGGAATAAATTTGTTTTTCCGAAAGACGGAGGTATCCGGAAAATACGTCGATGGAAATAGACCCCCAGAAGCCCAACTGCTGGGCTGTATATCACCTTCAGACGGTCGCTGTGAGCGTATTTCTGGGGTAAGGCAAAATGCCGATGACTACCCATTACCAGAACATCTTACGTCGGATGTAAAGCGAAAATTTATGGCTAACTAGGAATCAGATGAGAACGGGAACCGATAGATTTATGACGTCATATACTAAACAGAATTCGGCCCTATAGTCCGCCTCAGTGAAACGCTGAGTCCTGTAATTTCTGTCTGCGAACCGGAATAATGGACGTGTCTTTCCAGCTTGAACGGATTACCAATTTAGGCGCGAACGTTCTCAACTTGAATATGATTTCTGTGCTTTGGTGAGGATGCTGTGTTGTACGGAATATTCAGAAGATGTCACCAGGAAACGTTCGATAGCTGTCAGAGATTCAACTGTGGCCCGAGTAGAGTTTAGTCTTGTAGCTTTGTTACTGTTGGAAATTATTTTTCCTTGTAGGCCAATGGCATCAAATTAGGTTCTGAAGATACAGGCTGAAACACCTCCAGTGGGTCGATACTCACGCAGTTGCCAACTGTTGACGAGTGATCTATGCCTGCTCGATTAAGAGACAGATCATGGATAAAATGGGAAATTTCAGATGCCCTGAAAAATGCAGGTGAAGAATATTTAAGATCTCTTATAGCTGCATTTCCGAAATACTGAAGACCCAAAGCACGCCTTCTCAGGTATGGAATCGTTGATGAACCTAGAGACTTTGGAGGCAGATGAACTCATGAGAACGTGCTCTACGAATGCTCAGCTTCAGATTACACACTCACATAAAGATCTCGCATGTGAGTTACAATAGACCTATAGGTTGCAGTAGCAGCTAGTAGCTATGGTCTCACAAACCTATCATCATCAGTCTTGATCCACTGACTTATTCACTTGACGTCTTCTCAGGCTGATAAAGATGGAGCTTAGAGTTGTGCCGTTAGTGATGGATAAAAACAAAGTAGTATCATCGAAGAAGTTGACGGATCTTTGAGCTTCATCTCCTATGAATATTTAGGGAGAATTAAGGTCTGAAAGTATTTCTGAAGTCTCCAGAGGAATCTACATGAAGGTCACTGAAATCGAAGGCTAATATATTCAAAAGTTATCACTTACTCACCTCCTATGACTATTCCAAATATTGAACACCATCAGACTGACGGCTATGATGATACCACAACTGGAAATGATACACATACATATAAAAAGAGGCAGGGAAACTGTTCGTAAGACTCTTCTTATAATTGTTCTATCTTGAGGCACTTTTCCACCTGAAAATAGAAGGAATAGATTATCAGTTTCGATATGGCAAGCAGTAGCGCTAGTTTAATGGAATCGTTTAATCGTATGATGATGTTGTTGGAAGTCTTCCAACCAATAAAACTTTCCCATCGGCTCCGAAGAGTCGGTTTTCCGATCCCATGGGTGTTACAAGACACATAAAGATCTGTTAACGTGAACAGGAGGCTTTAATGAAGCACTCGAGCGGAGTTATGCGAAACTGTAACGTTCAAATTTTGCCATTACGGCATTTATCTAGAGTCGGAAATTATTCCTTGAGGCTGCTATCGATCACCCTGCTTTGATACGATACTTTTAGAGCCCTTGATGGGTGCAACTTAAGTTTTACGATCGGATTCGAGATGGCGTTAGTCGGGGGTTATCTTGGAGTTTGGGTGGAATCGTACGGATAGCGTATAAATTGAATTTTATGGGGGATGGGACGTTATGGGATGGGAGACTGATGATTTGGAGTTTTTGCCAGAGGAAACGGGGGCAGAAAGTTTTGGAAACTTTTGGAATCAGATTATGGACTATGGAGACTGTTACCTATGACCATGAAGCAGAATCGACGTGGAAGTATTCGTTGATAAAAGAACACGAACACGAAAAGCGACGCTGTTTATGTTACACCCCCGTGAAACCGCCCTTACGCCATTTCGTCTCTCCCCTCTAGTATACCTCAAATATTTGAAATTTAACTGAAAGGGAAAAAGACCCGTTTCCTCGCCAAAGAGATGCCCGGACAAAATACCCCATCTTCCGGTGAATTTGGGGCGATCTCCGGAATAACGGAAAATTTACCCGTAATTAAATATTAAACGTCGACAGGAGGATATGTTTTGCAGCCCGGTATTAGGAGATTACACAAATTTGAAATGTTTATAGTGAGGGGGATGAAAATTGTTTGATTAAAAGGGAGGTATCTCGTTTGCATTTGAACCAGGGCTCAGCCAGTGTTGTGAAAGGACGCTTTGAAAACATTCGTTCTCTTTTCTGGCTTTTTCTCCGGTTGGGGAAATTTTTCGCGAGAATCTCTGAAGAGTTCCTTCGTTAGTTCGTCCTCCTTTCATATTGAAACATAATGAGACTACGTGATTTTCCGTAAAAAAACAGATCTAGTCTTGTTTTAACCTTGAACTCTTGAATAGGGGTCGAAAATACAAGAACACTTGCCTTGATGACAAATTTCTTGTCTTTTTTCGAGAGAAAGTCGAAAAAATCTTGTCTTGACGTTTTCTTGACACACTGAATCTTGTCTTGGGTCAAGAAATTTCAAGATCTCGCAATTTCTTGATGGAGATGGTGATTCACCGGCGAACTTTTCATTGTGTTCCGTTATTTTAAATTATCTTCTTTTTAACTTTACCTGTAACTTCCTTCTATACCTACTCTCCATTATCACAAAGTGGTAGTCTTATTTTACCATAAGTGCCATTGACTCTTCAGTAATAGAGTACGTCTGCTGAGCCATTTGGCTCCGATTCTGACTAAGCGGCAGTAAAAAGAAGAAGCAGCAGCGTTGACCAATGCAAGATAGTGGTAGTGGTACAAGTGTCAATACTGACAGAAAGAAATTCTGTTATTCTTTCGAAGTTCATGTGGACACCTGGTATCTTGGTACTTGTGAAAATGAAAAAGAGTCCCAAGGACACCTGTTTTATCCATCACTTGCTCTGGTTATGTTTCTTGAGACTGTCTGAGTGGTGAACATCAGTTTGCTCATTTGATCTTGCGGTGCCAACTATAATATAATATGATGCTTTCTGAGGAAGATCTTCCTCCTGATGTTGAATTTCATTCACAATGGAGAAGTGTATAGTTTCAATAAAATATATTTCATTTGGATACTCCAAACAACCTTCGTTTTATTGCAATTTTAATATGAGGAGTTGGATTAAGGAGTATTGGAAAACCCTTTATTTCAATGTTAGACGTTAACAACATCAGTCTGTTCATCTCACAAGGTCAATAGTTCGAATGTTCAACAAGTCGAATGAAGAATTTCAAGAAAAGCTCCGGGTTTTTCCCATCCGAAATCCACGGTCGAAGTGACCAGAGAGATTCGGCGTTCTCGAGAAGCGTTACGTCTTTCCCCTTCAAACCACACTCAACGGTATCTTATTTCGGAGTCATTTTATACGGAGGATGCCTAGCGGTGAGCCCGGCTAGGGGATGATTGTGGAACACGATTCTTCCATGAGTACGGTTGCGAAAATAGCACTCGAATTTTTTTCTCCACCGGCGGAAAAACGACCGGACCGTGATGATTTCCTTTGACGCTCGCAACGGATGCTGGAAATCCACATGAGCAGGGCGGACATCGGATAACTCTGGATAACTGGAGAACAATATCGGGACGGATTTATTTTTAGGGTTGAATTAACGACGAGTTGTCACGGGTTTTTGAGAGTCGTTGAGCTAACATTCGAAACTAATGCGGATTTGGAGAAGTCGGATGTATTTTGAGGATTATGGTGTTGCTCTTTTCCGGAAATGCATTTGGAAAGCTGTGTTGTCACTTTTACTAACAACGGTAAGGGGCTCATTCCTTGACTACACCCAAAGTTGGGCAAAATACGAGGATGTATTGATATCCAGTTAGTCTAGACCAGTTCCATGCATAAAAAAATATTGCGTTACCATAGCAACGAACAATACTCATTAGAAGTGTCAGTGTGAAGTTTGAGGTCCAAAAAGTAAACCACAGTTACGCAATCAATAGAAAGAAAGAAGATGTCCACCGAAATTGTGAAAATCGAAAAATTGGAGTATCGAGCCATCATCAAGTACCTGTATTTAAAAGGGTTAAGAGGTGAGCAGATTTACGAAGATATGCTTAATACCCTTGGTGATCAATGTCCTTCGTATGCGACCGTGAAAAATTGAACTGCAAGATTCAAAAGAGGTAAATTTTTCATTGGAGATGATGACCGATCGGGAAGGCCAGTTTCTGTGTCAGTCCCCGAAAATATCGATGCAGTTCATGACATGATTTTATCAGACCGTCGAATTGGGCTAAAACGGATATCTGAAGAACTGAATATTTCATACAAACGCGTTCGTCATACAGTTCACGTCAATTCGGACATGAGAAAAATTGCTGCAAAATGGATCCCCAAATGTTCGAATGTTGACCAAAAACGTGCAAGGGTAGAAGCATCGCGTTCGATCTGTGCTCGATTTGAAAACGACGTAGACTTCTTGAATCGAATTGTTACTATGGATGAGAGGGTACATTTCTACGATCTTCTGGACAAAGCAACAATCGATGGAATGGCGACACTGTGGTTCTCCAAGACCAAACAAGTTTCGTGTCCAAAAATCTGCTGGAAAAGTTCTTGCTTCAGTTTTTTTTTGGGATTGCCATGATTTATTTTTTGGATAAGGGTAGAACAATAACAAAAAGATTACTATTCGACCTTACTGACCACTCTACGGAAAAAAATTAAAGAATAAAGACGCGGAAAGCTATCCAAAGATGTTTCGTTTTTGCAGGACAAGGCCCCTGCACACAAATCTCATGTTACCATGCAAAAAATTCGTGATTTAGGATTTGAATTACTAGAACCACCCCCTTATTCATCAGATTTGGCCTCATCCGTCTATCATCTCTTTCCTCAACTGGAAAAAAGTTTAAAAGGTCTTAAATTGTCTTCCAACGAGGAGGTTATAAAAGCTGTGGAGGTCTGGTTTGCAGAGCAAGAAGAAACAATTTTGTTGGAAAGGTCTAGAGACGTTGCAGGTTCGCTGTAATAAATGTATCCAATTAAGAGGAGAATATGTTGAGTAATAAAATATTTTGTCATTGAAATTTTGTTTGATTCTATAGTAGGCTAAGAATTTATCCTCGTAAACTGTTTAAGGATTTCTTTCGGTATATTTCCTTCCAAAAACCGACTACTTCACCAGGCAATGTGAGCTGTGGGGATTACAAAGATCCACAGATGAAATATAACCCTCAATCCCTTGATGAAAAAGATAAATGCAGAAGCCTACCTACTTGTACCCTTTTAAAATCCTGGCAAAACCTGCGAGGGTCTGTGATGTTCAGGTAAGACTGCTATAAAATCTTGAATTCTAGAGGATTTGAACCATAGTTTGGAGCTTTTGGTGGATGAAAATTTAGACTGAAGCTGACCAGAAGGCTCTGCTGACACTCAAGGACCTTGAGTTCCTTCTATCCCAAAATTTTTTGCTACATATTGAATTAGAAACTCCGATAATTGAATCAGTGCTGCTCTAGCGTCTTCTTTGGTCGGAGTATCCGATACTTCGTTGCCACTGATGGTGTTTAGGACAAACATGTCAAATTATCGTTCATCAGGCAGAAGATGAAGATCCTAGCATACCTGAGCTTTGGGCAATTTAAAGAAATTCATGTTTCACGCAACATTAGGAGTATCATTCCCTGCTTCATATTCGGGATTCGTGGATGTACCTCAACCAGCCCGCGTATTTCTACACCGGAAAGGAGGAATCCAACTATCGGCATCCAGAAGAGGCGCCCCATCGGATAGTTAGAATTTATTTGTAGCCGAAAGCTCGGGTAATCCCGCGGCGGAATTCATTCGGTAAATTATGCAGAGTAAATTAAGCAAGAAGCCCACCCACGGCTCCCGGGATCCCTTTGAGAACGAGAGCAGCCGCCAGATCGCCCACCTAAGCCGCGAGGGCAGCAGCTTTTCGCGATCTACCTCTAATTTAATCGGCCGTAGAGTCTTCTAGCGAGAAACGTCGTTTCGACGAACGTTCTTATATCGTTGGAGTCGGGGATGCTTCTCATTGATTGTATGGGGAAGCCCCGGGGTTTTCTGGATATATCTAGGATTCAACACAATTTCCCAACAAAGGGGTGGAATGATTCCATATGGAAAAACTACTGAGCTGATTCACTCTAATAGAACCTCGGTATTCTCTGCAGGAGCAGAGAAACTCCCTTCTAAGGCAGATTGTGGAAATCTACCTAGTCCTACCTAGACAAGAATTATCAATTGTGGCCCCTATCAGAGCTGGCTCAACTACGCCCTCTACAGCTCTTCCTCCAGGTCCAGAGTTCCAATGAACTACAGCATCTGAGAGGGCTTCATGGGGGCTAAGTGCTCATCCCTTTCAAGTTTCAAGCCATACCCTGTTTCAAATGTTGAAGCTAGGAAAATTAAAACATATTCATAAGATAGAGAATTTTCTAATCTATAAGAAAACATCAAAAAACAAACAAACAAAAACGTTTTCTTTCCGCAAAAAAGAATTTAATAGAGAAAATCTGAGTGCGTTCACATGCCCCGTGTTGCGGGTAAGTGTGCGCAACCCCTCACGGGGAAAGTTAACGCAGTGCTTAGTGAACCACACAATCAGAACAAATCACAAAATAATGTCATCAAAATGTTACAATATTAGAGAAATGCTGTTTATTGTCAATACAGAAGCACCTTTTTATAAGCACTGTATTTTTCGTGCCACAATTCCTGGTGAACACAACACTTGATACATTCCCCTGTTGGTGGCTCTTCATATTTTTCTGAACAAATAGGACAATATTGATCGAGTCTTAATCAAGAAAATCAACAATGTCATAATTTAT
This sequence comes from Coccinella septempunctata, assembly GCF_907165205.1. Lineage (NCBI taxonomy): Eukaryota > Metazoa > Arthropoda > Insecta > Coleoptera > Coccinellidae > Coccinella > Coccinella septempunctata. The sequence goes on along the minus strand of NC_058194.1, from coordinate 31,968,800 downwards.
TCCTCACTGAACTAATGCCCATATAATGAATCTATGCGCACACTTACCCGCGCACACTTTCCCCAGTAAGCCAAAATTTGAATTGACGTTCTTATAGAGTTGAGCAGCTAAGAGAACCTAAAATTTTTTATTATATATTTAGATTAATATGCCCATGATCGAATAAAATATTGTTTAACACTGTCGGACTCGGAACTTGGACCTGGCAGAACGTGCAGAGATGCTAAAAATTAACAAGAAAACTAGTGAATTTGATTGATTGCAAATAAAAAGTTAACGAAACGTCGCACGGCGCACTCCTATGAAAAACTAATCTGGGGATTCTGCGCCCTTGCTTCACCCAAATGAACCCCTCTTTCATACATTGCATAGTCGAGATATACGCACTGCGCACACTTACCCACTACGCTCAGTTACCCCGAATGACTCTATAGTTTAAAGCTTGCATAGAAAAGGGTTTCATGTGAAGAAAAACACTAAAATGGAAACACTTTAGCGGAATCTTCCGACGAAGATTCCAAAAAACGAATGAGTTGTTGAGCCAATGGAAAATTGTACTGTAGACAGCCGTTCAAAGTGAACTCAAAAGTGAAATATGGAAAAATGAACAATTCAGGCTTTCGAACACGCAGAATCTATTCCAAGCAATTTCATCAGCCTATCTCACTTCGTTTAGATTTCCATCGTCGAATTGGCAATTTTCACTTGTCTCCCCTGCCTCCTCACTCCCGCGTTACCAATAAAACTGCAGCCTCGCACCCTCCCATATTTCCCCCGATTCAAAAGTGTAATTTATACCTTCCAACCGATAGAATAACGAGACCGAAAATTTCTTCCAAAGCTCATAAGTTCGGCGAGGCACTGCCGAACCCGTTGGTAATTCAGATTTATGGGGGCCCTTGGGGAGATAATGGGAGTTCGTTTAAGCTATTAACCACACATTGCTTCTCCTGGACTAAGGAAAATTGGAGAAGCGCTGCAAATTACGATTCGATTCTTCAGACAGCACTTCCGGCCTACTGGTTCTCTGTTTTTTTCGATCTGTCGTTTTCAAGTACCTGGTACACATATTAGTTGGGGAGCCGACGATGCTATGTCGTGGAGACCTAGTGGATGTTGAAGATTAGATGGTAGAAGGAAAAAAAGGTTCTATGATGTATGCACTTTCAGCGGTGGGGAAAGCGTCTGCAGGGTCTCAAAGATGTAAAAAAAATCGTCAGGTGTACATACTCGAGCGTGTCAGATTAAGGTACTGTATATGCCTTACGTGTCTCTGATAATGAATTCTTGCTTATCTGACAGTTTGCGCGTTGGGACTGGCCGTACGAAGAGTTGAAAATGGTAAAAAAAAATTGTTTTCCAGCGTGTCAGGTTTTTGGAGGATATGTTAATTGGACCCAAATGAAGCTACTTTTCAAGGGACTGACAATTTGGACGTGACGCAAGGTCACAGCGGACCTTTGAAAATGTAAAAGAAAATCGTTAGTTGTACATACTCGAGCGTGTCAGATTTTCATACAAATGGTTAATCTGGATGTTGTAGACATGTCGACCCATTAATCTGACACTAATCAGGGGGGGTTTTCTTAATCTGACACTTTAAAGATGATAAAAATCCCTTTTTTTCGAATATTTCCCTCCCTGTACCTCTAATGGTTTTTTTATTCATTATGAAAGTTGTAGAAAATAAAATTCTCCACAACTTTTGTCTGAAGCAATTTCACATACTCTTAACGGCGATAAGGGCCAGAAGCTTAGCCACACATGGGAAAGGGCAAGGTCAATGTAGAATCCCAGTCTATACTACAATTGTCAAAATGACAAGGTATTTCTATGATGACAATTTCGAAATTAGTCACGAAAATTATACTGTTGTCTGTGACTGAACCTTAGAATGTACTATTTTTCAACGAGTGAATTTTCGCTTCAGCATGTATCGCTAAATACCTAGCATTAATCTCCATATATCTCAAAAAAGTTTGAACGTAGAAAAAATTGCTTGGGACAAAATTTGTAGAAAATGTTATGCTCTACAACTTTTATAATGAATGGGAAAAAGATTTGAAACCCAGGGAAGGAGATAATTCAAAAAAACTGATTTTTGTGACCTTTATGGCCAATTTTTATTGTTTCGGCTTGCTAAAACTGTCAGATTATATTTTTTCCATTATTCTTGAATCATTAGCATCAAAATAAGACAAAACGCCACCGAGCTCGAAAATGTACACGTGAAGTTTTTTTTTTGCAACTTTGGCGCCTTCCCACACATTTTCGACATGCTTAAATTGTCAGATTAAGAGAATATATACTTTTCAACATGAAATTAACCACATATATCTTAATCTGACACGCTCGAGTATGTACAATGATCGTTTTTTTTTTACTATTCTGACAGGCTGCCCTAGACAATTCCCCCTATATACAGGTCTAATATTCGGTAGAGGTACTCTACAGGGTACAAGGTATGTCCCCTTATATTAATCTGACACCAACTATATGTAATTGTGAATGTCAATTCAATCATGAAAAAAACATATTCATACCCAATTAACTAAACTCTACCAATAAAAACGAATGAATCCACCAGAATTAGAGGAAGTAGTCAATTGCAATTAAAGGAAGCTTTCCCGTGTAACACATTGAGCTCAACGCCGCATCTCTCCCGCTCCACTTACACATCTTGTATCAGGGAAAAGTGAATACCTGCGGATAACAGAAATACGGGAATTGAAACTACTCTCGGAGCAACTACTCCACAATTTGGGCCCGTTGCAGGTTACAAAGTGCCCCCGCGTATTCATCCCTTGATACGGTGGTGAAAGAGCTTTTAATTGGTCGGGGCACTCAGACGTCATACCAAACCGAGCGAAACGAAGAAGATATCACGCCGAAATGACGAAATGCAATGAGCAAGGCACTTTCTACCCCTTCACACGGTTGCGGCATATCGTTCTTGGGGACTTATTGTGATAAACCAACTAGCAGTTTTCGATTAAACACAGATAGGGTCAATCTGAATCTTAGGATTGTTGTATTCCATGGAATTGGGTCCAATTGTATATAAGGCGAGTCTTAATTTCAAATTGGTGAATATTTTGCTATTCCATGCTGATGCGAAGTTTCTTATTTTTCATTGAAACGTTGAGCCGGAACGATGAGAAAACGTTATTTTTGGTGGTTACAGTAACGGGTTGTTGAACGGTTTCTTAGTCAACGTTCACGTACTGTACCTCACTTATTATTGAATTGGGGGAGCACGATAAGGATACTTATTGGTCAGTACAGAAACGGATTGAATCAGATACGTTGATTATAGGTTGAATCAACGTTGATTATAGGTTGAATCAACGTATGGTTGAATTTAAATTAAAAATTCAACGTAGAATGCACGTGTATGTGTTTACAGGTTCACTACCACCCTTATACTCCAAAAACATCGAATCGAGTATGGAAGAATCAATTTCCACTGCACCCCCTTCCGATCAAAAGGACCCTACGAACAAAATCAAACAAGTTTCACCCGCTTCTTATCGCCAACCTTTCGTTTGTTCCCTGATCTCCCGACACAAGAGAATTATCACGTTTTTGTCGTTCCTAATCATCGCGGCCTTATCTGGAAACCCCCTCCTCCTCGAGACCGGCGGTCGTTGGCGGAATATTGAAAACGAAAGCGAAGTCGCCCCCCATCGACCCCCGGAGACGGGGGTGGTCCGACCATTTACCAAATGAGATATGAACCGGGACTCGAACTACGCGCCGTTGCCAGGCCTACGGTGACCCAGATCGGCTCACTCCCTTCGAATTATACTGGCAATTAGTCGATCTTCATGAGTCGGAAGGGTTTGGGGGTGTGGGGGCGGCGGAATCGTGGATTAATATTCAATATCCGAATTCGCATCCCTGGGGGTGTGTTCCTACTTACGGGACAGATCGAACGGCGGGGTATAGCGGACTAATTTTGCGGTTGTACATAATATCGGCGTTGCCACCAAGCTACCGTGGGACGAAATCAGCGTCGGCAGGAATTTGAATAATTGCTCCTTTGGCGGTATCGTCGGCGTCACTTGTGATGAGCGGAACTATACTCGTTAGCCGGAATACGAAGTTTACACGGGATTTATGGCCGTGTGGATTAATGCTAAACCCGAGCTGTGAATTGTTCCAATCGGCGATTTCCTGAGTTGGTTATTATTCATTTCCCTCACATTTCTCACTTTCAACCAAAAGCCTAACAATTCGATTGTCATCCAGCCAACTGGGAGTAGGATAACAAAGAATACTTGCTGAACAGCAAGGCTCGAAGGCTCTTTGGCCTCAGTAGGCAAAAATCTTAATTCAAGATCGCCTGTAAAATAGAGGATTCAAATTGTATAACAATAACAAAGCCAGTACAGAATAAAACGGATATGCGCGGTGATGATAATGGGGAAAACAAGCAACACTTTTCCAAGGCTCGAGACGAGACCCAGAAAAGCCTCATCTTGTCTTGCCAATAAAATATCTTGTCGAGTCTCCTCACGATAACGACTCTTAGGCGTCTTAGGCCTGTATTAATATCCAGAACACCAAAAAGGACTCAAGACCTATATCAGTTGCTACTTTCTCAAGGTAGTAACAGCATCTCAAGAAGACCGCGTATTGATCAACCCATGTTGGATAACAGCTGGATAAGGTAAAAGGTCCTGGAATACTGGCGCAACCGTCCTGGACTGCGTCACTCGCACAAGCCATTTCAGTGCCTCCCAATCCATATACCAGTCGTTAGCTAGGATTTTCTAGAACCAATCTGAGATCTACCATGGCGGTTTTCACAGGACATTGTAGACTAAGAGCCAATCTTAAAAAACTCAGTATCCTCAATCACCCGCTCTGCAGACTCTGCTTAGAGGAGGACAAAACTATTGAACACATCCTCTGTGTCAGACTTGGAGTCTTTGGTTCTCCGATGATGGTCCTGGAGGTATTCAAGAACAACTCATCTCCTTTTTGAGCAGGATGGGACTGGATGAAGAGGTCTAGCTCTACGAGCTTGCCTGTGTACTACAATAGACCACTTGGTCGCAGTGGCAGGTTTGGTTTATCCGTCCAGCACACCCAGCAATCAGTAATCTGTTGACTTAAGTTAACAAAACGAAAAGTGAAGTTAGTACTTTTATTTTGCTCGATATTTTCATCACTGTGGCTTGCAATGGAGTGTAACGAAGTAGATTTTTCGATCTCAAACGAAAGGACATGTCACAGCACATTTTTGTAAGTCGAAATGATCGATTTCATCGTAGTGATTGACCACGTTGCTCATCTGTGGACCCTTTGGCGGTTGGTTGCTCTTTTCCCTTGCTGTCAACCGAGTTGGTGGTCTGTGGGCCTCCTAAGATAAACCACCTTAAGTGTGGGTATACCAGGCTGGCACAAGAACGAAGATTCGTAGATTTAGTAGATTTCCATCAAGTTTTCGAACCTTCAGTGCGAAAAGTTGGAATGTATCCTTCTTGCCTGCGGCCGTTCCTGCTGTGATAAAGTCCCATAATTTCCTCCTGGAAATCGCGATTCATCGGGATGGAATTAATGTAAATTGAATCACGAGGCTTTTTTCAACTGTTGAGGCACTCTCGCTCTGATGAAATACCCAGAATTCTCTCGGTAAATAGTTATAAAGCGGCGCTCTCAGATTAATATTTTCATCCTCACTACCCTTGGGAAACACGGGGGCTTATTGACCTCTGGGCCTATGGGAGGTTTCGCAGAAACTGAGTAGGATGAGGTGGTAACATGGACCGTCAGCCGAACATCGAAGCAGTTACTTTACTCACTCTGAATTTACCACAAAATAGGAAAGGGTCTCTGGAGAAGAAAAAAGAAAATATTCTGGAGGAATCTTCTAGGAATGGATCATTCCAAAACTTCCTCTGGCATTTTTAAACTGGAAGATCCAAGAAGTATTGGGATCTGATTAAGAATAAGTTATGTCTTCTCACTGTCTTCCTCACAGGACATTGTCGCCTTAGGAAGCAAATGATGAAAATGGGCTTATAAGAAACTGACAAGTGTAGATTCTGTCGGGAAGAGGAGGAAACAAGGAATGTCTTGATCGAGAAAATCGTAGAAGGAATGAGGACTTGGCCTCCTTGATACTTTAGATACTGGAGTTCATTGGGAGTCTGGGCGAGCTGTAGATAAGGATAAGGATTTAAACTCAGAACAGCATAGCTGTTTGATATACGACGGTTTAGGGCCCGTGAGAATGTTATCACCATTTTTAATATTCAACTTACATTGAAAACAGAAAAAGATTGGTGGAAACAGTATAAAATGTGGTTGGAATAGTGAATTATCTTCGTATATTGTGCATTCGGTTTTAGGTTGGAGTCTGAAGTAGGGAAACAGGGAATTGGTGATGCTAAACGTGTAAGCCCTCCAATTCATACATAAAGGACAGAGTATTTCGAAATGACTACCTCAATCTGAAGACCAAGACAGCTGTTTACAAAGCAGTGGTCCTTCCAACGCTTCTTTATGGAAGCGAAAGTTGTGATCTGAGACAAATAATGCACATCAGATGGTTCCACAAAGTTTCGAATGCAGAAGTCTTGCAACGCGCGAGTTGTACAACAATTGAGACTCAAGTAACGAGGTCCCGACTCAGATGGAGCGGCCACATTCTGAGGATGCAAGACACAAGACTCCCAAAAATAGCTGTGTATGACGAATTGACTGATGGAGCCCGGCAACCAGGAGTCCAGTATAAGCGGTTTAAGGATACACTACATCAATCCCTAAAATCAGTTAATGCCAATCATAACTGGGAACAACTAGCGTTAGACAGGTGACAGTGGAGGTCTTTCGTTCACAGTTATAATGGAGACTCGAGAAGAATACAGCGGCGGCCAAATCTGGTTGGTGACTATCCATGCCCAGAGTGTGGAAGGATCTGTGGGTCACGGTTGGGTCTCTTCAGTCACAGGAGGACACACAGTCGCAAGTAGCCTTAGAAATCATAAGTTTGATCGCACCGATAGTAGTTTTTGTAGATTTGTTCTCGGTAACGAGATTCAGCAGTGAATGAATGAGTCCTCCAATAGCTCAGAGTTCAATTGACCCCATGGAAAAAAATTTAGCTTTTTTTTTTGGGAAAACCGTTCGTTTCCCAAAGATACCCAAGTATTCCCAACACGGAATAGGACGATTCTTTTCCAATTTTTCCCCTCTCAATTCCGTTTTTCCCCAATTTCAATTGTTGATATCCGAAATTCCCAATAGCGTCCATCACCGCCGAGCAAACCCTGTGTTTTCCAGGGTCCTGGCTCAACAATTCAACATTTTCGTATCCCCCTGCCGCGACCTGTCTCATTTCTCGTTTTTAATAATTGGTTGCCCGACGGTGGGGTCCCTGCTGTTATTGACAAGATCTGGAGAGAACTTGCCAATATCTGGGTCCCTTCCTATTCTGGTGTTCGTCCGCAGTCCCCTGGGACATTTTCCCGTTTTTTATTGTTCTCGACGTTTTATTGGCCTTCGTAATGACGGCGTCTTTCTCGTCGAGTCACGCCGACCTTTTCATAATAAAGATTTGATAGTATGAGGTGAGAAAGGACGCTCAATTCTTGACGAATAAGCTCTTTACATCTAGCTCTCGTTATTTTATGCAACGTGGAGGTTTCTTAACAATCGAGGTATTAAAAAGTACAACGGGTTTCCTTACACATAAAAAGTGAGTTGGTAATAGCCATAGCCTCAATCAACGAACGTTCTTGCATATTAAAGAAAAAGATCGATAAACTATGTTTACTGCCCATTAAATGAGCTAGTTTCTATTCGTACTGACTTCGAGAGATGTCGCAGCTGCAGTATCGGTGGAAGTAACATTAGTCCTGACGATAACTAATGGGGCGAAACAAGTAACAACCTAAATTACGCAAAGTGATCGTATTTAATGGACAATATAATAGAGAGCTCAGACTCGATTGCTATGCCCGGATAGCGGAATGTACTTTATGTGTGTTCATCAATTTAATGAACGGAATGTACGTGTGCACCTGTTGCCACATAAATGGAATTATCGCCAAGTTTGTTGGATCCTCGATGATATCTGTCTCAAATTTGAGGCGATAAAACTTCGGTCTTATCGTATTTGGATCCAACACAAACCTATAGCGAGTATTGTCCTCCGAACTAGATGACTTTGACAGTTGACAGTTCGGTAGAGGAGAGTCTTCTTATAAATTGACGTTCTGAATACCTTTTTCGATTTCTATGGAAATGGTTAGAGCATTTACAGGGTGAGTCTTTGACTCATACAAATATTTCAACAGTAGACGTCATAGAAACACCATAAAAATACCATTTTTTATGGTTTCTCAACAGCCTGCATCTTTTGAATCGTGTTGATTCGAAAAAATGTTGAAGGAAAAAGATTATCTTTTGTGCTCAAGAATCTACTGTTGAAATACTTGTACGAGTCAAAGACTCTCATCTTGTATAGAAATATAGCTTTTTTTTTCAAGAGAATCTTGATCGCCTGTTCATACAAGTTGTTCTCGAAGGTGAGTCTTTTCCAGGAGAAGTAGAACAGAGTAGAACTGGCTGAAATAAACCTTTAAATCCATTACACAGAAATTTGAGCGATCCTCTGTGTATTTCAACAGTTTCTACCCGCACAAACATTAGCATACATGTAATGATATACGGGATGTCCCACGATTTTAGGATGGTTCTCAAATTTGGGATTTATGTTTCTGATCTGTCTGAATAAAATATTTTTGATATTGTGACGTTGCTGCTTACACGAAAAATACTGCAAAATTCGTCATTTCAAATGGGACACCCTAATTATTATAGCTTTTTCGCTCCTCTATCCACATCTTAGTATTTTTGTCTGGTACTTCTGTATCCCTACTGCTGATACTTTCGGAGATATTCGGCGATTTTCAAAAAAAAGGCAAAAAATTGGATCCAATGAAACGGGAAGGAAGGAAGGAAGGGATTTCATATTTTAGGAAGCTGAAATCCTCAGGATCTCATTGACCTATTTTAAAAATTTGAGCTTTCTGATCGCCTATTTGATTGGTTTCATGTTTTTGGAAATTTTTTGTGAAAAACCGTAAATATCCCCGAAAGTATCAGAAATAGGGATAGGGAGCTACTGGACAAAATACTCAGATAAGGATAGAGAAGCGAAAAACGTTATAATAATTAGGGAGTTCCATTTGGAATAACAAAGCGTGAAACCTAGCACCAAAATATTTAGAACAATCCTACCAACCGTTTTCAATAATCGTCTAATAGGCCATCCTCCGTGGGACACCCTCTATAAAGGGAAAAAACGCAAGATATCTATGGAATATCCGCTTCAATTTTCGAGCAGCGTAATTGTAATTCTTAAGTTGATAATTAAATGAAAAATCATCGCTTTTTCCAATGCCAGCTAGGCGTCGGACATCGGAAAATCCACTTGAACCTCCTGACCGTCGTAAATCGCTGAGGGAAGCGTCCTGGAATTGAATATAAACCGGATCGGTTGCTCGAAAGACGGGATTAGGGGCTAAGAGGATCCAACGAAGCTAGAGACTTACCACGCCATACTTCACGATCGAACCATGTGAGATTATCTGCCTGGGTATCGTAATATCCAAGCACGATGTAGTTTCCATTTATGACCTGCTCTATCTGAGTCAAAGCTATCCGGTCTCCCTGCGAGCTGAAGGCCACAAATCCCTGCAAATAGAAGAAAAAAGGTTAGTCCCGACTCGTCTTTTTGCCGGATCCGGGCCGGTTCGATACGGCTGGCCTTTTGTGTTCGGTTATTCGGAACGTTTTGGTTGCTACGCTCACCTGGTTCTTTGAGGAACGTTCCTCGCGCGGGCTTTGATGTTTGGGACGGAGGGAGTCGTATTATATTTCCTGTTTTCGTGTTTACATGTTCGTCCGATGCATATTGAGCTTTTTCGATCGTGTAACTATCGGATATTTGTGATATTTAGACAGCGTAACTTGAAATCGTTTAAGAATGTTCTTCGAGATTGAATCAGTAATCATTTATTCATTGCTGTATCCCGTTACCGGGAATTTATCCACAAAAAAACATAAAAAAAATAGACTTATAATTTCTTAAGGCTAATTGCGACTGTGTGCCCTCCTGTGACTGAAGAGACCCAACCGTGACCTACAGATCCTTGCACACTCCGGGCATGGATAGTCACCAACCAGATCTGGCAGCCGCTGTATCCTTCTCGAGTCTCCATTATAACTGTGTACCATGGACCTCCACTATGATCTGTCCAAAGCTTGTTGTTCCCAGTTATGATTGGCATTAACTGATTTTAGGGATTGGTGTAGTGTATCCTTAAACCGCTTATACTGGCCTCCTGGTTTCCGGGCTCCCTGTGCCAATTCTCCATACAGAGCTATTTTAGGGAGTCTTGTGTTTTGCATCCTCAGAATGTGGCCGCTCCATCTGAGTCGGGCCCTCGTTATTTGAGTCTCAATTGTTGTACAACTCGAGCGTTGCAAGACTTCTGCACTCGAAATTTTGTGGAATTCTGAACATCTGATGTGCATTATCTGTCTTAGATGACGTTGTTGGGTTTGTTCAAGCTGTTTAATATGTCGCCTGTTGGGCGTCCAGCTTTCGCTTCCGTGAAGAAGCGTTGGGAGGACGACTGCTTTGTAAACAGCTGTCTTGGTCTTCAGATTGAGGTCGTGATTTTGAAACACTCTGACCTTTAGCTTCCAGAATGCCCGTGAGGCTGAATTGATACGGTTGTGTATTTCCGGGTCTAGGTTAACCCTAGTATTTATGAAGCTTCCAAGTACTTGAACTGCTCGACCTGTTCTAGGGTTTCATTCTCCAGGCTGATATTTGTTTGAAGGCTTTCTGGGGGATTTACCAGGATTTTGGTTTTGTCGATATTGAGTCTAAGGCCTAAAGCATCGTATATATATTATTAGGTGTCCAGCATTATCTGATCAGTAATAAAATATCGGGGAAGGAGCTGTGTTGCTCGACAAGGTCGAATGAGACATAAATCATGGTCAGCATCTGCTCTGCTTCGGTGGAATGCTCTCCATTTAGTTGTCCCGACGATGGTGAATTGACTAGTTCAATTCAGATCGTAACACTTGTTGATATTCATATCAGAGGGTGGTGTGCATCTGAATTTAATTCTTGTGGAATGAATAATGATTCTACTTAGTTCAAGCTTCTTTCTATTCGCCTAATATCACTTTTTATCAGTGTTCATCTCTCATTCTTGATTATAATATCTTTAGCTTAAGGTCAGCGTGTTTCAAAATCACGACCTCAATCTGAAGACCAAGACAGCTGTTTACAAAGCAGTCGTCCTCCCAACGCTTCTTTACGGAAGCGAAAGCTAGACGCCCTACAGGCGACATATTAAACAGCTTGAATAAACGCAACAACGTCATCTAAGACAAATAATGCACATCAGATGGTTCCACAAAGTTTCGAATGCAGAGAAGTCTTGCAACGCGCCAGTTGTACAACAATTGAGACTCAAGTAACGAGGGCCCGACTCAGATGGAGCGGCCACATTCTGAGGATGCAAGACACGAGACTCCCCAAAATAGCTCTGTATGGCGAATTCACAGAGGGAGCCCGGAAACCAGGAGGCCAGTATAAGCGGTGTAAGGATCTATACTGCATCAATCCCTAAAATCAGTTAAGGCCAATCATAACTGGGAACAACTAGCCTTAGACAGATCACAGTGGAGGTCTTTCGTCTACAGTTATAATGAAGACTCGAGAAGGATACAGCGGCGGCCAGATCTGGTTGGTGACTATCCATGCCCGGAGTGTGGAAGGATCTGTAGGTCACGGTTGGGTCCCTAGGAAATTATAAGTCTGTTCTTTTTTTTTGTCTTTTTGTAGATTTATTCCCGGTAACGGGATACAGTAATGAATAAATGAATGAATGATGATAATATCTTGCAGTTATTCCGTCGGTTCATCGATTCAAATAACAGGAAAACAGTCGAATAAATAATCGACTGACTTTTAGGATCGCATGCGATGCAAAAATATACCAAAATTCTGATCAGGAATATGCCATGAATCCTTGTCGACAGATATCTCTGTGCTTTTTACCGTGAAACCACGCCGCATACAATCAATCAAGAAATTGTTTTCGACGATATTTCGCCATTTTCAGAAGGACACTTATCATTGCGCCGAGCTCCCGATGGAAAAATTATTTATCGCGTCTCGTAAATCAACATTTATTGCTCCCCTTCCCGAATTTGCACCTGTCACGGTCGTGAAATATTTCCTTCGGCGATTTTTCAAGGATTATCATGATTGTGAGCGCAGATTTTCCAATGAATGATTGATATCGAGATGAAAATAGAGTAACCTACATTTTCGTATTCTGACGAAAGAAAAAAAAGTCTCATAAATATGGAACCGAGAACGATTCACTTTCGAGATACAGGGTGTTAAAGTTAGAATTTTTTTCTTACAGTATCTACACTTCACAAGATATTCAAGTGAAATTTTGCATAAATATTTGAATTATTGATTCACACTCAGTAAACGAATCGCCTAATTTCTTGAACCAACAAAATCCTTAATGTGGGTAAGAGAAAAATAACCGAGGCCAGTAAGAACATCGAATAGACCATTTCAACACACTAAACTTCCAGTGCAAGAGTGGGAAGATACTCCTCGCTTACGTCGGGTTTATCCAGCTTTCATCCTGAGAGAAGTCCTCCACCGAATGGGTTCATTTAACACTCATCACTTCGGAATATCTTGGCGTTCTGTTTCCGCCATATCAGATGGCGCCTAGTGAATTACGTTAGAATGACGGCTAATCTTCGCCATTATAACGTCATTTAGGGTTTAGCTGGCGCGACAAATTAAAAGTTCCGAAATAGAGGGACGAATTAGGCTAATTGGGATGGGCTTTTTGCTTCGCAGCATCCGCAACTTTGGTGTCACTCTATACAGTGTGGTCCAACGAAACAGATTGGCTATTCCAACAAAGGCTACGTCCTGAATACTGAAAAAACCAACCCTTTCTCCTCTTTCTTCGCTAGTTGGGTTTTTCGGAGTCCGTTGCCGAGTTGACTTCAGCGAAGAGACTTGGCGACCCGTGACATTCGTTTCTGTAAGCTTCAAAGTGGATACGGCCAATTCGAACAGTCGACGACGTTTGGTTCGGGAAAAATTGAAAGCTTAATCTCATCTTGTCGCAATCTCGTAGATGGTCCGAGCTCTCTTCCATCAAACTTTTCAATCATCCGGGGTGCCGCGGGGGCGTTCAAAAGATTCGCCAAATTGATGTCTATCCGATACCGGCACGCTCCTTGTATGAAACTCGATTAGTTTCCTCACTTCCTCCTGCTTTACTGTGGCTTGGAGGTTTTCCAAATGTTTGCATCTAGAGATCGGTGCATGCGGAGGGGGACAAGGTCTTGTTGGTTTTTCTGTCTTTGATACTGTTATTGCTACGATCTCGGCCATTATTTTCAACTGACTCGAGGTCGTAGATTTCGAATATGCAACTAGATTTTTCCTAGGATCAGTACTTTGGGAAAAAAATCACTTTTAGTGATTTTCGAAAAAATAGGTCAACTTTGAGGAGCTGTAGCAGCCAGAAAGAAAGGACTGAACATAAGCTGATTTTTTTGATGATACGTTGATTCTTTGCAAATAGAAAAACCCAACTTTCGTTTATCTAACTCGAACAGTTCAGATTTTATGATTTTTTCCGCGAAGGTCCAAAATTTCCGATTTTCCATCGACCATAACTTGAAAACTAATCCTTTCAGCAGAATTCTGTTTGCTTATTCGTGATCTACGCCCTTGATTTAGTGAATATTTCAATTTTGGTAGAAATCGGAGAGATAAAATTTTTTTCAAATTTTCCATACATATGGAAAAATTGCGATTTTTTGAAAAAATATTTTTAGTCTCTGATCAAGACCAAAATTATACTTTCGACTGATTCGAGGGCGTAGATAACGAATATGCAAACAGATATTTTTTTAAAAATTTATTTTTCAAGTTATGGTCGAAAAAAAATCGAAAATTTTGGACCTTCGCGGAAAAAATCATGAAAACTAAAGTGTTCGCGATAGATGGATGAAAGGTGATTTTTTCTATTCACAAAGACCCAGTCTATTGCAAAAAAAATCAGCTCATATCCAGTGTCTCTTTTCTCGCTGCTACAGCTCCACAAAGTTGACCAGTTCTTTCGAAATTTTGCGCTAAAAGTGACTTATTTCCCAAAATACTGACACTGCAAACAATCTAATTACATATTCGTGATCTATGACCTTTAATTAGTAAGTAAAATGATCTTGGTCGATATAGGTAGATGAATAAAATTTTTTCGTTGATGAAGCGCGAGTAATATTTCATGATTTTTTCCGCGAAGGTCCAAAATTTCCGATTTTCAATCGACCATAACTTGAAAACTAATCCTTTCAGCGAAATTCTGTTTGCATATTCGTGATCTACGCCGTCGATTCAGTAAATACTCCAATTTTTGTGGAAATCGGAGAGATAAAATTTTTTTCAAATTTTCCATACATATGCATGGAAAAATTGCGATTTTTTGAAAAAATATTTTTGGTCTCCGATCAGAACCAAAATTATACTGTAGACTTATTCGAGGCCGTAGATGACGAATATGCAAACAGATATTTTTTTAAAAATTTATTTTTCAAGTTATGGTCGAAAAAAAATCGAAAATTTTGGACCTTCGCGGAAAAAATCATGAAAACTAAAGTGTTCGCGAAAGATGATTTTTTCTATTCACAAAGACCCAGTCTATATTTGTACCTTCATCGACCATTTTCTGTTAGATCTATGGAAAGTTAGCTTTGAGAATCTCAAACGATCCATTTCTGGAGAAAGTTTCATTTTGAGGGCAAAAATCCAATCTCTTTTGGAACCAGTAAGAATCTACGACTTCAAAAACGAGATATTTTCGTACCACATTAACGAATTTCTGTCGTAGTTTCGATAAAAAAGTTCGAGTCCAATCACTTCACGATAGTTTTCGAAAAGAAAAAAGTTTGCGCGGCCAGTATTACTGTTGGCTCCCCGGAGGTTTACACGCAGAGACTGACGGAGACCCCGCACGTATGGAAATAAACGTTCCCGACGTTTTATCTTACATACCGCCGAACTTCTCGTGGAAAACAATTTTCGGGTCCATTCCGAAGTTGTATGGGGGAATCGTAAACCCCCACCGAGAAACATCGAATTTCGCTTTCAGACGAAATTCTTTCGGAACTTTTGACGCGCCCCAACAACAACCCGTATTCGAGTTTGCAGCGGAGATTTTAAGAATTCACCGATAGCTCCCCGGGTTTTCCGGTTTCGTCTGTAATTGAGAAGTTTAGGTGATTATTTCGGGTATTTAACCGATTTTCGCTGCAGAACTGAAAAGTTTCCGCGCGGCGAAACTTGTCCAGTCGACGCCGAAAAAGTTCCTGCATAAATTGCAGCGTTCTTTCGTTCGACTCTTCGCGAAAGGATGACAAAAAATATCGATTTTGCTTGTGTTCCAAATTTTCGTGAAGTTAACTTATCGAAAACTTCTGCTAGGAGCTTTAAACTGTTTATTTTGATCAGATAAGGTATACTATGAATTTCACAGGAATCAATCAACTATACTCCATTCACTTTTATTTTAGCACTCGGTTGGCCATGGAAATTTGACACATTTCACTCTGTTTAGTACAAAAATGTGGGGTTATGAAGCTTGTCAAATCATTTTTGGGTTTTGAATCAACGCTATGTTGCCCGTTCTACGTTATTACGTATTTTATCAATATAATGTCGAATCTCTTCGGAAAATATGTGACGAACATGAATGAATTTTATACAAATTGATTGAAAACATACCAAATCCAGTTATTTGCATGGAAAATGCAAGAGATCAGTATAATATCATAATATGCACTAGCTTGAGGAGAGTTAATGTTCGTTATCTTCTTTGGCTAAAGTTTGAATACGTTACATCAGTTGTAGATTTCAAAAATATCAACCCGAAGATGAGATGCGTATGATGCAGTGGTTGGGAATAGGTATCTCCCGAAGGAATTAACAGATAATTACAAGAATGTTAAATTCTTCAACAAATATATTTTTGCATCAATATGAGTAAAATGAATTAAAGGAAGTTTCAAGTCAAGATGAACTTCATCTTTGAACAAAAATTTCACATGAATAAACAATTAACAGGACAACTGGCGCGTATCTGTGGCTGTTCATCTTAATACATTGATATAATAATAATAATTAGGTATTTATTGGTACCTTAAGACATTTACAATGTATAGGACAAGTCAAATGAAAAATAGAAAAATCAATTTTCGGGAACTTATTCTACGCCGAGTTCTACGCTGACATTAATCGAAAATCATGTAGAAAACTTTTCGCATTAATTCACTCAAACATAAAATTCTCAGATGCCACCACTTTTTTGGGTCTCCCAATAGAAGGAAATTCTTTGTCATCCTCTTCATTCACAATCTTTCTGATTGTGAAAATATTCAGCTGAAATATAAGTCGTTTAGATTCAGATGAAACATTATATAAATTCTCTTACATTGAATATGTTAGCTACCGTCTGACGTATTGTGGATTTCAGAATATCAGGATATATCTATTTGAATGAGCGGACCTGAATTCTAAATAGCACTTCCTGAAACCCTGTCTCTTTTTTTAATCACTTTCGGTATTTTCGTAATAAAAATTGATATTAGTTGTGCCAACGGCGTTATGACATTAACGACATTTCATGAGTGCCAACCTTACTCCGTTCTAGTTACAAAAACTTGAGATAATTATTTCATGGCCAACCGACTGCTAAAATAAATGTGAATGGAGTATAGTATTGGTTATCGGACTAATCAGGATAGTCCAGATTCAACATCTATTAGGCAAATGACGTTTTTGTCGTTTGGAGAGACGTTCCCTGCCACTCTGCCGAATTGAAATCACTTAAACCGATCCCAGCGGGCCGCGCAAAAACCAACAGAACCCGCAGCACCCTCGATAAGCATCCGAGTTTGGATCTTCGTAAAAACGCCCGGGCTCTTCCGTCTTAATTAAGCAAAACTTCGAGCCGTGTTCCCAACAGGACGATAATTAATGTTTGGCGCGGAGAGCAAAATCTTCGGAAATTGCTTAGACGCTTAGATCGGCCGGGACTTACCGAGACTCCCAAAAACTGTGTCGAATTGATCGCAGAGTAGATATCGTCAGCTATTTCCTTGTTGTTGTAATTGAAATCCTTCAGGCTCTTGCCGTACTTGTGGAGCCGGTCCATCGTCTTGTTGAATGCTGAAAAATAGGGGAGAGTTTTCAGTCGATCGGTTTCGTTGAAGAGGGGTCGGTTTTACGGGGAGGAAATGGGGGTTTGTTGGAGTTCTCGTTGTTTACCGTTCGGAAACTGACAGGGGAGCTGTCAGTTGTAGTTTCTTTTGACAGTTGATTCATTGTATTTTTCTGGGTTATCATTATAAACGGTGGGGACACTGAGATGGGTCAGAATAACCTATATTTATTAACAATTTCATCCGAACCACCCTATAGAGTCATTCGGGGCAACTGTGCGCACTTTTGCCTTTCAAGCCATACCTTGTTTCAAGTGTTGAAGCTAGGAAAATTGAAACATATTCATAAGATAGAGAATTTTCTAATCTTTAAAAAAACATCAAAAAGTAAACAAACAAAAACGTTTCCTTTCCGCAAAAAGAAATTTAATGGAGAAAGTCGGAGTGCGTTCACATATCTCGTATTGCGGGTAAGTGTGCGCACCCTCACGGGGTAAGTGAACGCAGTGCTTTGTGAACCACACGATCAAAACAAATTAAAAAATAATGTCATCAAAATGTTACAATATTAAAGAAATGCTGTTTATTGTAAATACAGAAGCGCCTTTTTATAGGCACTGCATTATTTTTCGTGCCACAATTCCTGGTGAACACAACACTTGATACATTCCCCTGTTAGTGGCTCTTCATATTTTGCCGAACAAATAGGACAATATTGATCGAGTCTTAACCAGGAAAATCAACAATGTCATAATTTATTCCTCACTGAACAAATGCCCATATAATAAATCTATGCGCACACTTACCCGCGCACACTTTCCCCAGTAAGCCAAAATTTGAATTGACGTTCTTACAGAGTTGAGCAGCTAAGAGAACCTAAAATTTTTTTTTATATATTTAGATTAATATGCCCATGATCGAATAAAATATTGTTCAACACTGTCGGACTCGGAACTTGGACCTGGCAGAATTTGCAGAGATGCTGAAAATTAACAAGAAAACTAGTGAATTTGATTGATTGTAAATAAAAAGTTAACGAAACGTCGCACGGCGCACTCCTATGAGAAACTAATTTGGGGATTCTGCGCCCTTGCTTCACCCAAATGAACCCCTGTTTCATACATTGCATAGTCGAGATATACGCACTGCGCACACTTACCCACTGCGCTCAGTTACCCCGAATGACTCTACAGGGCTTGGAACATAGGTACAAGGAATGGAAAATAAACATTTGTTGTTGTCCAAAGACTGGAGTGAGATAGTTGCTTAGTGTCGCCAATCACAATTGAGATAGTTGAATCTGACATCATTGTCACGTCGATTTTTCGTACAGAAAGGTAGGAGCTATATAAATTTATTTATTTTACGCCACTGCCTTAGTGTCGCGCTAAACAGAGAAGCATCGGATGTTTGTACCACAACAAATACATTCATAGCACGTTAATGTCCATTCCATGTATTTATGTTCTAAAATACGGGCGAGTCTTCGACTAGTACAAATATTTAAACAGTAGATTCTTGAGGTCAAAAGAAACACTTTTTTCCTTTACCATTTTATCCGAATCGGCACGGTTTAAAAGATACAGGCTGTTCAAAAACCATAAAAAATGTTATTTTTGGGTTTATCACACAAACGGTTTCATCGAATGGAATGAATTTCAGAATATAGTTTTTCATTCATTTGATGAATCTTTTTTGATCACAAGATATCACCCTCGTCTTCTAGTTTTCTCATTATAACTATTACGTACCATAAAAACACCGAAACTTCAGGGAACCCAACTCTTGAAACTAAGTTGGACGCTGTCTAATGAATATTTGAACGTTTCGTGAAGTAAAATAAAGTCTTCTTCATATTTTTTCGTATAATGAGCTGTTTTCGAATAATTTGATGTTCAAGAACTAAAAAATATCTGTGAAATTTGAAAAATTGGTTACTTTGGCTAAATACAAATCTGTTTGAAAGATCCACAGATGTGTAGTGTCAGAGACTTAGCTACTTACTCTGAAGGTCATTTTGTTTCTCCAGGGATGGCACAGCTCATTATGAAAAGTCAAAATGGCTATATCTTTTTATCAGGGCCGAATTGGAAAAAATGGTATAGGAAAAAAGTGTTTCTTTTGACCCCAAGAATCTACTGTTAAAATATTTGTACGATTCAAAGACTAACTCTGTTGGTTTGGAATAAGTGGATCTATGTGAATTGTCCAGCACAGGGTCTTCAAAAAGGTTGTAACATATTTGGAAAAACCGATCTGCTTCGGATTTCAGACTGTAACTTAAAGTTAACTCAATATAGGATCTCGTGGGGAAAATATCCGCGACAAAAAAATGAGGCGGAAGAACTGGAAAAAAAAATCAATACAAATGTCGTCGACGGGCTCCAGGGGACCGGAAACGAGCCAAATCGACTAATTCCTACGTCGGCAGATAGAAATGAACCCCGAATTCTTATCGTCTACCTTCCTAATCCAGCAATCTCCCGGTTTCCAGCCTACACGTCCTCCGAGTCGACGATAACGTCCGGGATTTCGAGAAATTGGGACCGTTCAGATTCGCAACTTTGTCGGGGGGGCCACCCCCTCTGAACGTGAGTTCTGCCGGGCCCAGATAACCTCAGAACGTCGTTATCCGCCAGTCTGGTAATTTAGTTATTGCGAGTCACGACCGGGGGGTCCCTTCCAAATGCGATGAAGACGCGAAATAGAAGGTTGACTAGATTTGCGACTCTCCGTCTTTAACGAATAATACAGTCGACGGATTACAGCTGGCTTAACTGCTTGATATATGTACAGGATGGGCCAAGGGAAACTTGAAAACCCACACACAATTTGCAACGTCACTTGGCAGAATTGTTGGACGAAGTTCTTCTTGTGAAGGTTCGAAGCTGTAGAAAACCCCTAGAAATACAATAAGAAAGAACTCCTTACGGAGTTCTGACGCTGATACAAGCGATTTATATCTACGCTTGCCTAGCACCAAGCTATTCATCCGGCATCATCTCTTAGACCACCACTTATTTAGCAGCTCTACAACACTGACAAATTATCATGAACATCACCCTTAAAGCTCAATACAATGGACGGAGCTCCCACTATATTCTGGTAGTCAAGGAATTGTTGATTTGTCCGACCCCATGTCTCATGATATTGAAACAACCTAAACAAGGCTGTTTCAGTAGAACACTATCGAGTAATTCGTAATCCTGATAATGCTAAGTAGTATAACAAAGAGAGTTCTGGCACACTTTCATGAGAGTCCCACATAACTCAGCATAAGTCAAGATTCGAATTGTGTGGTTATCTCATAAACGTGAGGAAGACCTCTCTTTCGTATAATACTGTCCTGCTCTGATGAATCCTCAACAGGATCACCAAGAAATGGTCGAACACTCTGCAGAAAGGATTGGCAAAACTTTGCGTGGACACCAGAATGAGGTCAACCGTGATTACGTCGACATATCTGCGTCGAACTACTGGTTGACTTCCAGCAAGAACAGGTCGAACAGTACTTGGGAAGCTTCATAAATACTAGGGCTAACCTGGACACGAACCGTATCAATTCGGCATCACGGGCATTTTGGAAGCTATAGGACATAGTGATTCAAAATCACGACCTCAATCTGAATACCAAGACAGCTGTTTACAAAACAGTGGTCCTCACAATGCTTCTTTACGGAAGCGAAAGCTGGACGCCCTACAGGCGACATATTAAGCAGCTTGAACAAACGCAACAACGTCATCTAAGACAAATAATGCACATCACATGGTTCCACTAAGTTTCGAATGCAGAAGTCTTTCAGCGCGAGAGTTGAATAACGATTGAGACTCAAGTAACGAGAGCCCGACTCAGATGGAGCGGCCACATTCTGAGGATGCAAGACCCAAGACTTCCCAAAATAGCTCTGTCTGGCGAATTCACAGAGGGAGCTCGAAAACCAGGAGGTCAGTATGAGCG
The DNA here is from genome assembly GCF_907165205.1 of Coccinella septempunctata. Classification (NCBI taxonomy): domain Eukaryota; kingdom Metazoa; phylum Arthropoda; class Insecta; order Coleoptera; family Coccinellidae; genus Coccinella; species Coccinella septempunctata. The sequence continues at coordinate 31,947,535 of NC_058194.1, read as the reverse complement.
GTTTAAGGATATACTGCATCAACCCCTAAGATCAGTTAATGCCAATCATAACTGGGAACAACTAGCGTTAGACAGATCACAGTGGAGGTCTTTGGTCTACAGCTATAATGTTGTGAATGATTCTTAATAAATGTTTTTATACCATCTCCAACTCAATTATCTTTTAATACAGTCCACTACTCTTTAATTAAAAATCATAACACCCTCGATTTTTTAACAGCCAATCATAACTGAGAACAACAAGCGTTGGACAGGTCACAGTGGAGGTCTTTGGTACACAGTTATAATGGAGACTCGAGAAGAATACAGCGGCGGTCAGATCTGGTTGGTGACTATCCATGCCTAGAGTGTGGAAGAATCTGTGGATCACGATTGGGTCTCTTCAGTCACAGGAGGGCACACAGTGGCAAGTAGCCCTAAGAAGTTTGATCGCACCGATAGTCTTTTTGTAGATTTATTCTCGGCAACGAGATTCAGCAACGAATGAATGAATGACTTCCGGAGACAAAGCTTTATCATTGCCATCCAGAATAAAATGATTCCAACAAGAAACTATATGGAATATTACCGAGGGATGCCACGACTTATCTATAATGAAAGCTTACAAAGTATTCGTCAACAATGTAGAACTGACAGTGACCACACGAAAGGAGGCATTGACAAAATACTTGACCAATATAGCTTGAAGGAAAATGCAAAATCAATACCATTCACGCTGTTGCGGTTTCTCCGTCACCAACTGAAACTGAATTCTCCGAATCTTGCTGCAAGCGTCACGGGATACACCAGTTTGAAATCCGCGAACAAATAAATCCACAGAAATATGGTGCACCCTCGATCTGAATTCCTGGAAAATTCACGATCGGCCGAGTCCATTTCCCGTTGTCGTATCCCCTCGTGAGAAGGAGGGAAAAGGGACAAATTTGATCCTATTGAAAACGTACGGCTTCCCACTAATAAAATTCTCGAGTGAAAAAAAGGCACGTCAAAATACCCAAACGTATCTCGTGTCAAGTGAGGGGGACCTGACCCGGTCGACCTCAAGAATGTCCCGAACGTACCTTCGGCGATCGTCTGAACCGCAAGTTGGGTCTGTGGCGTCTGCAGGTATCCCCAGAGATTTCCATCTGGGATAACCCATCTCAGTTCTCCGAATTCACGACTAGCGATATGGATTATTTATCTAACTAAGGTGTGGGATGGATTATTGATGAACAGGAGCTGAATACATCAAGTATTTGTCGTTAATCAATTGAACAGGAATTTTGATCTTGTGGGCAGTGATAAATTACAGGAAATTTCAGGAGTAGGATGGAAATGGTAAGAGAAGTAGTCGAAGAGCAACGGCAAGTCCCTTGACAGGTCTTCAGTATTCCTAAAACTCGATGAAGCTGCATTGAAATCATACCTATAGTGAAATATTACGTTATCTTGTTTGTTATACTACAGATTAATAGCACTTGACACTGGTCAATGGAGGAGATGTCCTGCAATGCCATTCAAGATTCTACAGCTTGGGGTATCATGCACTGTGATACTATAAGGATTTCTGGTGGTAAATAATGAACCAAAAACTACATACTACATTCATAGTGCTTTTGTATCTACCTACCTAATGCCACCGACCAAACAGCGTCGTAGGCCAACGGGGCCTCTTGATACCCCTCCGGATATCGACCACCATCGATGTCGTAGCCACCATCCCTTAAAACATCGTTCAATCGACGTCTGAAGTCTTCGGATGTCATCCCGGATATCGTCCTCTCGTTCAAATTCTGATTCCACATAAGCGCCTCCGTTGTTAAGTGTCCCTCGGCTGCTGCTCTCATCTGTTCTGGCGTGCATTCTATGCCTTCCCTCTCCAGATTCCTTATGAACCAGTCATCTTCGTACCACCCTGTAAATTGGAAAGTATAATATGTTTACTGTCACAGAATGTCAGTATTCGTGAAACCGTTCGCGAAAGTAGTGTCTTATGAATTTTAGGGATAAGTATCCTGACTTTAATCGTACATTTGTTGGTCCTTGGGGTAGGAAGATAATTCAGACACCTGATGTGTGATTTACAGCGCCAATTCAGTCAATTACTGAGCCTATCATCAAGCTTGAACCAAGCTGTATCGCTCTCAGCCTAAGATTTATCGTTGCTGATCGATCCATCTTGTAATGTAATTGGTTGGAATGCAACCAATTGAAGTTTCAGCGATGACATGAATTTTCGTTTGATACTACAGACCGATAAGTCTACTGTCGGCGTTAGGAAAAGTAGTAGAAAGAATTATCGCCACGAGGCTTGATGAGGAAACCGAAAATCTGGAACTAATACCACCAGAACAGTTCGGATTCAGAAGAGAGCATTCAACAGAACAACAATTATTAAGGCTCACAGAGTACATAACAGAGGGATTCCAAAATAAACAAGCTACAGGTCTTATTTTACTAGACGTCGCCAGAGCATTCGACAGAGTATGGCATGAAGGATTAATATATAAGATGAGATGTGCTGGATATTCGATCAAAATATGCAAGTTGATCAGGAATTATCTCAAAAATAGAAGATTTTACGTGAAAGTGGGAGGAGAATGCTCCTCAACAAGAGATATAGAGGCTGGAGTACCCCAAGGATCAGTACTTGGGCCACTTTTGTACAACATATACATCCACGATATTCCGAAAAATCCAAGAACCATGCTAACGTTATATGCTGACGACACAGGCATAGCAACTCGACACCGAAACCCTGAAATAATAGAACGAATTCTACAAGAGTCGATTGACGAAACAAATGCCTGGTGCATAAAGTGGAAAATCAAGCTCAATGGACAAAAGAGCCAAGCAATATTACTACAGAAGAGAAGACTGCGACCCACAACAAAACTGGATGTTGACGGCGAAGAAATCGACTGGAAAAATGAAGCCAAATATTTAGGAATAACGCTTGACAAAGGACTTACCTGGAAAAATCATATCAAACAAGCAATCGACAAAACGAAAGCAGCGATGAATAGACTCTATCCTCTGATAGGAAGAAGAAGCCACATGTCGAAAGAGACAAAATTGAAGATAATCAAAGCCGTTGCTAGGCCTCAACTGACTTATGGATCAGTTGCCTGGGGTTTCGCGGCAAAGAGCCATATCAAAAGAATTCAGGCCACTGAAAACAAGCTGCTACGATGTGCAATAGATGCACCTTGGTTTGTCGGGAATAGACAGATTTATAAGGACCTGAAATGGGAAACCATAACGGAATTCTTCATGAATCAGAAAAGCAGAGAAATTATTCGAAACAGCGAAAAACCATCCGAATCAAGAACTCAGGAGACTAGTTGACTACGACCCAGAGGAAGACAAAAGGAGAATGCGAATTTACCGAAGGAGACTAAGAGATCAATTAAAAAGAGATTAAAATAACAACAGAAAATTATTGAAAATTTCAATAAAGTGTTAATCCAATAGAGGATAAACACATAAATCCCAGCACGATAGTGTGCGAGAAGAAAACCGACCAAGAGATGAACGGTTTATAGGCAAATGCCCGGAACCAAAATTCGAGAAGCAGTTGAGGGTTTTTAGTGGGTCTCGAGCTCAGGAGAGTGAGAAACCCCACACTGTTCCCCCTCAGGAGATGAGGGTGGTTCGTCTGTCTTGCAGATTTTCCCCCTGCTACACCAAAAAAAAAAAAATTCGTTTGACAATGATTGGAAACAGAAAGTTCTGTTGACTGTTGATGTGACCGAGAATTCCTTTCAATTTTGAATCATTTCGTGAAGTACTAAACCACCCCGATCTGACAATCCCTACCAGAACAAGACCATCAACAATCCGAGCTCCACATAGATTCCTCCTTCGGATTTATCTATATCGTCCCACACTCTAATGGCACGAACGAATGGAATTGGAAAAGTTTGCCTGGTTAACGGCATCTGAGAACCGGGATATAGCTCGCCCTCATGGAGTCGTTCGTGATTTACACTGGAGTCGTTGATTGTGACAAGGGAGCTGAAACGGGGCAAAAAAAATCCGAAACGTTTGGGACGGGCAGTCGGATCATCCCGAATGCGGAACGGAAAGGGTTTTTCACATTTAAATCGGGGGATTAGGGGGAGTTCTATGTGTACATTGGAGGAAGGGTTGCTGCGTCTCTATTTATATAATGAGGATGCTGGACTGCATGTTTTTGCAACGGTTTTGGAGTTTCGGTTCGCATCTGGCCTAGTTAATCGTAATCTGATGATTCTGTAGATAATAATTTTCGGATGTAATGAAGAGTCCGTTCACTTTTATAAAAACAGTCGGTTGACCTTGGAAATTTGACACATTTTCGATACGTAGTCTGTTCTACATGGGTCTTTAGGAAATTCTCACAATGTGAATTAACTTCGAAAGATGAGATGAACGTAATTAAAACAGATGCATACCACCTGCCGATATGAATATCAACAAGTGTTACGATCTGAATTGAACTCACCAACTTGCCCACGTCAGGACAACTAAATGGAGAACGTCCTACCGAAGAAGAGCAGATACTGACCATGGTTTTGGTCTCATTTGACCTCGTCAGAGCAACACTGCTTCTTCTTTGACGATAAAACGACTGGAATTTTGTTTTTTTTTTGGTGTAGCAGGGGGAAAATCTGCAAGACAGACGAACCACCCTCATCAAGTGTGGGGTTTCTCACTCTCCTGAGCTCGAGACCCACTAAAAACCCTCAACTGCTTCTCGAATTTTGGTTCCGGGCATTTGCCTATAAACCGTTCATCTCTTGGTCGGTTTTCTTCTCGCACACTATCGTGCTGGGATTTATGTGTATATTTATTGTATTAACACTTTATTGAATTTTTCAATAAGTTTCTGTTGTTATTTTAATCTCTTTTTAATTGATCTCTTGGTCTCCTTCGGTAAATTCGCATTCTCCTCTTGTCTTCCTCTGGGTCGTAGTCCACTAGTCTCCTGAGTTCTTGATTCGGATGGTTTTTCGCTGTTTCGAATAATTTCTCTACTTTTCTGTTCATGAATTCCGTTATGGTTTCCCATTTTAGGTCCCTATAAATCTGTCTATTCCTGAAAAACCAAGGTGTAACTATTGCACATCGTAGCAGCTTGCTTTCAGTGGCCTGAATTCTTTTGATATGGCTCTTTGCCGCGAAACCCCAGGCAACTGATCCATAAGTCAGTTGAGGTCTAGCAACGGCTTTGATTATCTTCAATTTTGTCTCTTTCGACATGTGGCTTCTTCTTCCTATCAGAGGATAGAGTCTATTCATCGCTGCTTTCGTTTTGTCGATTGCTTGTTTGATATGATTTTTCCAGGTAAGTCCTTTGTCAAGCGTTATTCCTAAATATTTGGCTTCAGTTTTGGAGTCGATTTCTTCGCCGTCAACATCCAGTTTCGTTGTGGGTCGCAGTCTTCTCTTCTGTAGTAATATTGCTTGGCTCTTTTGTCCATTGATCTTGATTTTCCACTTTATGCACCAGTCATTTGTTTCGTCAATCGTCTCTTGTTGAGTTGTACTCGAGCGCCATCCAGTATGAAATAAGATCCGGTTCAATCCACCCAGATAGAAACCCAGACGAAGACAATGACATATGTCCAATATTTCCTCTAATTCTGTGAGCTCTACGCTTGCCTGCTCATTGCAGACAGCAAGCGTGTAAGAATCGAGAAGACGGTAACACGTTTATAAATGGTGCATGGTCAGCATCTGCTCAACTTCTGTGGAACGTTCTCTATTTTGTTGTCCTGACGATGGAAAATCGGCTAGTTCAATTCAGATCAGTAGATCATGAAAAACGGAGTGTTTAATGAAAATTCAATTTCCAACTCGAGGAAGCTGTAATGTTAAACCGTGCTTATACTGATCGCGATAGGAGAAATTCTGTGGTAGTTTTACCCTCGATGAATTCGAAATGAATTTTCATCAAGTAGAACCAGACACTCAACGCGATTCAAGGCGAATCCAAGTGAAACATAATAATCATTGTGTTACGAAATATGAACTGCCGATCCCAGGTATACTCTGGCGGCGGGAAAACCCACACGTTCTGACAGAAGGGAGTAGCTTTCACTGTAGGACGAATTATCCTTATTGATTTTCCATTTGCTCAAGTGAGAGGCGGCGGAGTTTCAGCCGAATTGTTCACATCGAATTGTTACCGAAACTTCGGAACGTCAGTCGACTGTGACACGGGGTAACATTCGTTTAAATGTATAAAAAGGAGGCATTAGGGAACGGCGAAAGGAATAATTAAAATGTTGTTGTTGTTTGGAGTATTTTTGGCACTCCCCGACGTGTGCGGTAGGTTGTGGATGTGATAACGTTGGGGGGGTGAATGATTAATGGCTCTTTTATCTTCCCTGTTACATCTTTCATTTCTATTGGATTCGACGGACTCAGAAGAGGGAGGATGGAGTAACTGATACAATGCGATTGATTCAAACGAGATGAAAGTGATTTGAAAAGCGTCAGTTTTCTACAATTTCGAACACACAAAGATCAATAATGGGGAATTCTCCACAGTTTGGGTTATCACTGCATATGCAAGTTTAAACTGAATAATTATGAGTTTCATTCATGATTTTTTCAAATTCACCGCGAAAACTATTCAAAATCATCTTTCAAATATGGGTTTTTGAAATTTAAATCGCTTTGTGCGGAGTTTACGATTTGGCAACAGCGCATACAAGACAACGAAACGAACAATGTCCGATCAGCTTGTTTATAAAATGACAGCTGTTGATCCACAAGCGCGTACTCACTGGCGAGCTTCAACTGCAACCGGCCATAAAAATCCCATAAAATTTTACGACCTTCCTCGTTCGTCGCAGACTTCATAGGCAGCCATCTTTGTCTATCTCATCAAGATAATGCATTTGTTGTCCTTTATTATCAAGGCATATTTCAGTCGATGTCGCCAGCTTGTGCAATTGTCACAAAACGCTTTTATCTTCAAAAAACCATTTCTATTTTTCATTTTTGAGTGCTTAAAATATTTTTTTTTTGGGAAACGGTTGAAATGGTTCAAAATGTGATATTTCAAAGATATTTCATGAAAAATACATAATTTTCGTCAGAAGGAGTATTTCCTATTGGAATGAAACTTTTCTCTTACCATCTTTTTTCGGTAGTATTTGAACAGATTGATAGAATGCACTTACCGATGAAGAACCACGTGTAAGAGATGCCGTACAGATTCTGTTTGTATAGTTCGCACAGAACTCGCCTGGCAGCGACGACGTAGAAAAGTCCAACGATGACCCTGGCGTCTTGGCGCCTCAGGTTACGGACAGCGTCGGTAGGGTCCGATAGGAAGGATTGCCTGGTCACGATCTCGATGCCAGCCTCCGAACAACGGGCCTCCAGGTCTTCCACCGTCGATATGAAGACCTGAAAGATAAATATCTGTGAAAGAGGTGGAATATTGGAAGCTGAGAAGAGGTTCATTGTTTCTTGAAGAATCAACAGTTCTCTGGGCTATCTAATATCCAATTAGATCCCACCTCTTCAGAGTTGAGCGGTTCTGCAAACCCTACCCTATTTTTATACAGATTTCTCTGCTACGAATCATAATTGTACGAATGATAATTGTAAGCGACCTCTAGAGTGAATCTGTTATTCCATACATTGAGCCTCTTCACGGTTCGTGAACTCAATATTTCGAAATTCACCCCTGGGTTCAGCTACCACTCACAACGATATTATAATGAAGGAATCATTTTCACGTCTACGAGCCATAAATGCCCCATCCTTCCCTCGCAAACCCCAGCAGCCCTGAATGGCACGGCGATGTTTTATGTTGCACGCATTGAAAGTTGTTCGAAGGAGGAAAAACAATGGACGAAAACGATACAGAAATTCTCCAAACGCTGCCTGTGATGGTGGTATATACGTTCATTTCCATGTGAACTCCGGCGGCAAAAAATGAAAAATAATGAGAATCCATGAATTATGTATGAGTTGTGAGCAAAAGGAACCATTAAACTTGAATAATGTTTTGTATGGATCGACATCCGGGGATGTTCTTATGCATAAGGTGGAAACCTGGGAGAATTCAATAGGAAACGTGAATTCTGGCCGGTTTCCTTCTTGGCATGGATTGAATTCAATGAGGAAAAAGCAGCAAATGTATTTCCGAAGTCTTTGAGATCAGAACTTCATGTAGTTCACATTAAATTGACTTGAAGGCACGAAAAACAGATTTAGATGATCCTAACCAAAAGATTAATAAGTTGTTCTAGGGAGGAGAATTGTCTAGACATCTCTGCCCAGACATGCTCGATGCTATTGAAGTCTGGAGAGCGTGCTGGCCAGTCTATACTTCCAATAGCATGAGCAGGACGAGGACGGCCATTATATAGTCGATTAAAATGAAATTTTCTTCGAAATCAGCCCCAAAACCAGTTGCAAATAATGTTTCTGTTCTCTGCCCCGAGAAAGTGAGTAGCAAATGACCATTTTCTTTCACATTTCAACCCTCTAGGCTGTAATATTACGAAACCATACTTCGCCCCCGAGGCACACTGTGAAATCATTAAATTTTAATGAGTCAAAACGCCCGGAGCCCCAAGAATACAACCACTCAACCGCATCAACGATCTCTTCAAACTTTGGTCTTCCTCCCCGCGTTTCCAAACTTCAAAAATCTCGACCCAATTTTGCGAGAACGCGATTATCTCCATAACTTCGCCGCGTACCTTAAACCAACAAACTTTCCCGCCGGGAGATTGCTATATATGTGATACGATCTCCCCAACTTCCTAATCCGGTCGATTTTCCATTGAAATTAATCGTCCGAAGTGGCGGCCCACCGAACTTTCCCATCTGTCGGAAAATCCCATGAAAAAAAAAACCGATTAATCGATATCGGACAGCGACGGGTTCGGGTTCCCGAATATCCAGAATCGTGGGATTTAAATAGTCCTCAAGATCGTATCGAGGTTTCTTTTCAGTCGATTGGGAGCTGAAAGTGAGATATCACAGAGGGAGATGACGGAGAAAAATGAGAGAGTCCTGGCAGTCCATTAGGGAAGGGGATGCAATTTTTTCCAGTGGTAGTGCATTGATTCAAATGAATCCTTCCATTTATCGGAATGGGGTCTGATCGAAGAGGAAAAAATCGTGGTAATGGATGCAGGGAACGTTTGACATATGTACAATCTTGAGAGAGGTTGAAGTGGCTATGCATACTCTAACTCTAGAGGAAGTGAACCATGAATTGTAGGTGTTTTTGATTCTTATATGGGGTGAATCTTTGACTCTTGAAGTCAAGAGAAACACATTTTTCCTATACAACATTCTCTCCGATTAGGCCGTGATAAAAAGATAAAGCAACTTTAAGTTTTCATAATGAGCTGTGCCACCCCTGGAAAAAACAAAATTACCTTCAGAATAACTATCTGAATCTGTGACACTACACATCTGTGGATCTTTTAAAAAGAGTTGTTTTCAGTCAAAGTATCCAATTTTTCAAATTGATGATGATCATAATGAGAAAACTTAAAGACGTGGGTTGAATCTTTTGTTCGAAAAAGATTCGTCAAATACACTGCTCCACAAGAGTTAGGGATATCGTATTCAATCGTTTTTAAAAGTATGTAATCTTCGAGAAAATCGCTGTAAAATCATTTAAAACTCAATAACAACTTGAATCGATCCAATGAAAATCAATATGAGACATTTCCTCAATCTGGTTGCCTTTTTTCTGAAGTTTGGTTCTTTGCATAAGCTTCATGAATGTTCTCATTTTGAAATGAAGTCAGTTATCAACGGTTTCGATTTGAAACGAGTTTTCTGAAAATGCCAAGACGTAAATCAACAAACGCTGAGGCTAATAGGGCTATCGGAATGCTTCAGGGTGGCCTATCTCAGGTTGTTGTAGCGGAAAGGCTCCAAGTCAGCCAACGTGTGATATCTCGACTTTGGAATAGGTTCAGGGGGACAGGTTCCGTGTTGGAAAGACCAAGGCTTGGTAGGCTATGAAAAACAACACATGCTCAGGATCGTTTCATCACCGTTTCGGCGAGAAGAAACCCTACATCTACGTGTAGAATACTCTTCAAAATGCAGATGGGGTCCAAGTTTCCATCGAAACCATGAGACGACGTTTGAGAGAGGTGAATCTAGGTTCTAGACGTCCATTAAGAGGAGTTCCATTAACACGTGACCGTAAGCGTCAAAGACTGGAATGGGTAAGGCAACATATCAATTGGAACGATCAATGGCGTGGTGTACTTTTCACTGATGAATCCAGATATGGACGATTTTCAGGTTCTCGAAGAATAAGGGTATGGATAATCCCACGCATACCCCGTTATCGTCGCTATGTCCAAGTCCATCCATTCCGAGGGGGTAGTGTTATGGTATGGGCCGGGATATGTTTCAACGGGCGCACAGATCTACACATATGTCCTGGGAATATGACCGCCTTACACTATAGGGAGCATGTCATTGACAATGTTGTTCCAAATTGCCAAAATTTCACGCTGCTATTGGTGAAACTTTTCAATTTCTAGACGATAACGCTAGACCGCACCGTGCAGCCATAGTTGAGAATGAGCGCGAGGAGCTTGGTATTCCACATTTACCAATACTTCCACACTCACCAGATTTGAATTGCATAGAACATGCATGGGATATGCTCCAAAGAAGATTAGATAATCATCAACCTACCCCAGAATCCTTAAATGACCTGAGAGAGCTTCTGCCCCGTTTATGGAACCAAATTCCTCAAGAAGCGTTCAACAACCTCGTGTGTATTATGCAAAGAAGATGTCAAGCTGTTATTGATGCCCGTGGAGGCCATACATTGTATTGAAAGTCTTAAAATGCTTGAATTCTCTGGGAATAAAATTTCGATATTTCACTCGATTTTTCTTAACCACCCTGTATACGCTGCAGACCTACAGGCTGAAATCAATTTGCAACTTGAAATCATATTAATATGAATTTTCATCGCAAAAATTATTAACTATATTTTTTGCAATTTAAGTCAATATTCCTTAATATTCAACAGCCTGTATCTTTCAAAACGAGTAGATTCGGAAAAAATCGTAAAGGAAAAAAGTGTTTCTTTCGACCTCAAGAATCTACTGTTGAAACATTTGTACGAGTTAAAGACTCACCCTGTATATTTGATTGTAAATGAAATCTCTCATCTGATTCGGAACCAGACAACTATGGTAGTTGCCGTTTCCAATTAGTCCAGTTTTCCACCTATGTTAGATATGAAAGTGTGGAGAAATAAGTAAGGGATACTCACCTCCTCTGCCTGCTGCAGTATGGCCACCCTGGACCAGCCGAACTTCCGCATCAGCTTGATCCTGGTCGGGTTGTGAACCGTGGCCGAAGGATGGGTCCTGAACAGGGTGGGAAAACGGTTTCGATCCGAGAGTGCCGGCGAGCTGGCGCCGTAACATAACTGAAACACAAGAGGAATCGACGTTTATTCATTTTTTCTTTATTTTTTCAATAATTGGCCTTCTCGGTCGGGATACGCGGGGGGTCGTTGAATAGGAAGTGCCGATTGGGAGTAACGTACGTTTAAGGGAGCTGGCTAGATTCGGAATAGTCGCGTATGGGGAACATGCTAACCTGATGGGGGTGGTTAACCGCAGGACTGGCTCCGACGTGTGTTGGATCCGATTGGGTTTTCAAGGATCAGGTTCGACATGACACAATGGGGGGCAACTCACCATTTTTGTTACATTTTTTACGAGGATGAATTGATATCTAGTTAGCCTAGACCAGTTCAATACATATAAAACATATTGCGTTACCATAGCAACGAACAATAACTCATTGGAAGTGTCAATGTGAAGTTTGAGGTCAAAAAAGTAAACCAGAATTACGCAATAAATTAAAAGAAAGAAGATGTCCTCCGAAATTGTGAAAATCGAAAAATTGGAGCATCAAGCCATCATAGAGTACCTGTATTTAAAAGGGTTAAGAGGTAAGTAGATTTACGAAGATATACTTAATACCCTTGGTGATCAATGTCCTTCTTAAGCGACCGTGAAAAATTGGACTGTAAGCTTCAAAAGAGGCAAATTATCCATTGAAGATGCTGACCGATCGGGAAGGCCAGTTTCTGTGTCAGTCCCCGAAAATATTTATTTATTTAATTATACGGACTGGCCATTTTTCATATTTACAATGAACCTAAAACAATATCAAACAGAAGAAATGAACTAAAATCAGTGAAAACCCTCAAGATTCCTAAAATAATTCTTCAGTTGAAAAATTGAAACATGAAAAAGATCTATCTCCACCGAACCAGCAGCCCGCAATGCTTTATCAAGAGGATTATTCATCAAATAATTGGTTCGGCAAAACTTTATGTTATAGTGAGGTGACCATATCACACATGAATATTCAACAATGCTTCTCACATGAGCTATGTACATTGTCTTAATAGAAGAGACATTAAAGTCCTGCATATGTCTTTTAATGAAGCCTAGCATTCTTAAAGCTTTTGATGATACGTAATTTATGTGCTCCATAAAACTCAAATTTGTATCTAGCAATACCCCAAGATCCCTCACTGTGCTAACCGACTTTAACATACACGCATTTACTGAATAATCAAACAAGACCACCGAATTAGCCCGGGAAAATCGCATAGTCTGACACTTCTCCACATTAATTTCTAACTCATTTTGTACGCACCATTCCAAAACGTTTTCGACATCTATCTGCAGTAACAGAGTTACTAACAATCAGTTAGTGATCTTATAAGCCGAAACAGTTTCATGTCATCCGCAAACAGAAGAAAGTGACAAAATTTTATGACCGATTTTATGTCATATTGATGCAGTTCATGACATGAATTTATCAGACCGTCGAATTTTGCTAAAACGGATAGATATCCGTTTGAAATATTCAGTTCTTCAGATGAAGAACTGAATATTTCATACGAACGCGTTCGTCATACAGTTCACGTCAATTTGGACATGAGAAAAATTGCTGAAAAATGGATCCCCAAATGTTTGAATGTTGACCAGGAGGGTGCAAGGGTAGAAGCATCGCGTTCGATCTGTGCTCGCTTTGAAAACGATATCTATCTTAAACCGAATTTTTACTATGGATGAGACTTGGGTACATTTCTACGATCCATAAATAAAGCAACAATAGATGGAATGGCGACACTCTGGTTCTCCAAGATCTAAGAAGTTTCGTGTCGAAAAATCTGCTGGAAAAGTTCTTGCTTCACTTTTTTGGGATTGCCATGCAGTAATCATGGTGATGATTTTTTGGATAAGGGTAGAACAATAACCGGAGATTACTATTCGACATTACTGACCACTCTACGGGAAAAAATTAAAGAGAAAAGACGCGGAAAGCTATCCGAAGGTGTTGTGTTTTTGCAGAACAACGTCCCTGCACACAAATCTCATTTAGCCATGCAAAAAATTCGTGATTTAGGGTTTGAAATACTAGAACACCCCCTTTATTCACTAGATTTTACTCCATCTGACTATCATCTCTTTCCTCAACTGAAAAAAAGTTTAAAAGGTCGTAAATTGTCTTCCAACGAGGAGGTAATAAAAGCTGCGGAGGTCTGGTTTGCAGAGAAAGAAGGAACATTTTTTTGAATTGTCTAGAGACGTTGCAGGTTCGCTGTAATGAATGTATTTCAAAATTTCATTGAGCTCTGTGGAACTATCCGATGTTGACGAATTTTTAACTGATCCCATCTTCTTAGGAATTTTGCAAAGTCCAACTTTCACAATAATATCTTCGTAGAGCCAAATATGATACATATTCTGAAAAAACAACTCTTCAAGTAATAAATCCCGAACGTCCATCGACCTCAATAGACATTGGAGATACGAGTGTAACCTCATTCTGATAATCCAGCAGACAAAACTCCCCTCCGAGCACCCTTCATATTGTTCACCTAGAGAAAAGCCCTTTGTATCTCCCTGATCTTTCCTAATCACAAAATCATCTCGCAGCGCACGTGAGGGATACAAATCACGTAGCCTGGCGGGTAATTATCGCGCGTCCCTCAGGAGCTCAACTAATTTGAATTTATTAAAATTGTAACCGAACTGTTCCTCAAGAGTGTACGTTTGTCTGTTTAATTGTATAAGTTTGTGTGCCGGAGAAGATTTGTAGCCGCGCCAGCTTTGTGCGGCTCAACCTGATGGGCTACGAAGGATTCATTCGTTGGTAGATATGAACTTGAACGGGGGAAAGAGGGATATTATGGACGGTCGAGGATCAAACGGGATTTGAGTTGGGGATAGTTAGGGTCTTGTTGCTTTGTTTCGGGAAACGAAAATAATTCGAACCTGATTTCGTTCCCATTTTGGATGAAGGTTTCAGTAATGAACTTTATGGATATAGAACTACTGCCAATGTACGTGAAGGACTGAGAAGAAAAATGTCTGACATCATCAACTCTTCTAGTTGAAAATCTGAAAATTTTATCCAGCTCGATGCAGCCGTTCGGTCTTGACGATCATTTAAGTGATTCCATCTTCCATCAAATTTTTCGATAGTCACCGTTCGAGAAGTTTTTCTCTCAATAAACATAACCGTAGATGGAAATGTGATACATATTCTGAAAGAACAACTCTTCTAGTTGAAGATCCGAAAATTTTATCGAGCTCGATGCAGCTGTTAGGTCTTGACGAATTCTCAAGTGGAATTTGCAATTTTTCAAAAATGCCATTTCCAAGATGAAAATCTAAACGAAGGAAGACAGGCTCCCGAAATTGCTCGCAATAGATTCAGCGTGTTCGAAAACCTATATTTCCATACCGAAATTTCAAATATCTGGCCCTGTTTAGGAAAAAAAAATTTTTTTTGTTTTCCACTTTTCGAGTTGACTTCGAAGAGCTCTCTGGAGTGCAATTCTCTATTGAATCATCAACTGTTTAGTTTTCTAGAATCTTCAAAACAACTTCTACGCACTCCATATCCTAGGACAGTAATAGAACATCCTGATTTTCAGACAGAGTAGCAAATAGGTCATTTTAGAGGGGTCTAACCCCTTGCTCATTTTTGACCCAAAAAATCGATATTTTTGAAATCGAGTTTTTGTGCTAGAGTGGATGCCTTGGAATGCTAATTATCGAACCGGAAATTTCAATTGGATCAGACGAATACAACAGGAGATATAGCAGATTGAAAATTGCTATTTTTGAAAAATGCCATTTCAGAGATGAAAATCTAAACTGGAGGAGATAGGCTACCGAAATTGCTCGCAATAGATTCAGCGTGTTCGAAAACCTATATTTCCATACCGAAATTTCAAATATCTGGCCCTGTTGAGAAGAAAATAATTTTTTTTGTTTTTCCACTTTTCGAGTTGACTTCGAAGAGCTCTGGAGTGCAATTCTCTATTGAATCATCAACTGTTTGGTTTTCTAGAATCTTCAAAACAACTTCTACGCACTCCATATCCTAGGACAGTAATAGAACACCCTGATTTTCAGACAGAGTAGCAAATAGGTCATTTTTGAGAGGTCTAACCCCTTGCTCATTTTTGACCCAAAAACTCGATATTTTCGAAATCGAGTTTTTGTGCTAGAGTGGATGCCTTGGAATGCTAATTATCGAACCGGAAATTTCAATTGGATCAGACGAATACAACAGGAGATATAGCAGATTGAAAATTGCTATTTTTGAAAAATGCCATTTCAGAGATGAAAATCTAAACGAAGGAAGACAGGCTCCCGAAATTGCTCGTAATAGATTCAGCGTGTTCGAAAACCTATATTTCCATACCGAAATTTCAAATATCTGGCCCTGTTGAGGAGAAAATAATTTTTTTTGTTTTTCCACTTTTCGAGTTGACTTCGAAGAGCTCTCTGGAGTGCAATTCTCTATCGAATCATCAACTGTTTAGTTTTCTAGAATCTTCAAAACAACTTCTACGCACTCCATATCCTAGGACAGTAATAGAACACCCTGATTTTCAGACAGAGTAGCAAATAGGTCATTTTAGAGGGGTCTAACCCCTTGCTCATTTTTGACCCAAAAAATCGATATTTTCGAAATCGAGTTTTTGTGCTAGAGTGGAAGCCTTGGAATGCTAATTATCGAACCGGAAATCCCAATTGGATCAGACGAATATAACAGGAGATATAGCAGATTGAAAATTGCTATTTTTGAAAAATGCCATTTCAGAGATGAATATCTAAACTGAAGCAGATAGGCTTACGAAATTGCTCGCAATAGATTCAGCGTATGCGAAAACCTATATTTGCATACCAAACTTTCGGATATCTAACAGTGTTTAGAAGAAAATCGAATTTTTTGTTTTTCCACTTTTCGAGTTCACTTTGAAGGACTCTCTGGAGTGCAATTCCTTATTGAAGCATGCACTGTTTGGTTCTCTGGAATCTAGAAAACAACTTCTATGCATTCCATATCCTAGGACAATAGAAGGACGCCCCGATTTTCAGACAGAGATGCAAATAGCTGGGATGGGAGCCCTGGCAACGCTGATTATAAAACCGGAGACCTCCCCAGTTTTTGGTTGATATGCCGAACCCCTGGCATCGTGGTGAATAAACGCCGAACGCAAGTTTCAAATGCATAATATAAATCAATAATCAGGATATAATTCCGTTCATTGCATTTTGGTGAAAGCACGGCTCGTGCCATACCAGGCAGCAATGCAAACCGCTACACATCCAATCTAATCTCCAATCGAATCTGCCAGGACCACGGTACCTTTAATTTCGCGCGGAATCGATACGCCCCGTGTCGAACATATTATAACAGCGGTAATTAAAAAAATTGTTTCGCCTGCTTTCACCCAGATTTCCGCTGCCGGTGGTTAATCCCACTAATTGAGACGATTCGCGAGCATTCGGTCCGTTTCGGATGGTTGAAACCATAGCGCAAACTAGAGGACCCTCTGGCTCTTAGCCCGATGCCGGAAAATGCAATAACGGAGAATTATGAAGTGCAATTTTATTCCCATAACGAAAAATGCGAAAGGGGAGAAACGGGGGAATGGGGAAGAGTTTCATTGTAGTATCTGCAGCGGTAGTTCGAGATCGGTTCGCGGAGCAATGATCCACTGAGTGGTATTAGATTCATTGTTGAAGGACTGCCGTTGTCGAGTTTATTGCCGATGAGTATGCCTCGCTTCGTGGGATTAGCCCAAGAACTTTGATTTCTCGATTTCGAACTACTGATACTTCTGAATTGATTTATTGACGTTTGGTTAATTATATCGCTTCTTGTATTGATTTTAGATTAGAGGTGGTCCATTGGAGAAGAAGGAACCTTCTGACGCAGTCCCCAGATGAACCATAATGCCCTAGGTGTCTCAGGAAACCCGCTACACCTGATCATTTATGTGTCGTGGCCACATGCACGCCTAGATTCACATAAAACCAGAAAATCCAAAGTTCCTGGCCAACAGTTCCCTCATTCAACGCCCCTGGTGAGTAGTTGATCAGTTAAAACCAAGTTGGTTGCTTTGGTGATTAGTTAAAGGAGCTTCAAAGTGCCTCTAGATAGTCTGACAAGTTGTAGAAAAGCAGATTTCTGTTTCCCTGCCTATGGAAGCAAACCTTTTCTCCAATTGACTCTGTCACTCGATTCTTGCTTGGCAGTAACGATCACTTGGATGTTGACACTGAACCAAGAGCATGGAATCTTTTGGTGTCATGAGGAAATCTTTCTCTGTTGGATACAGTACAGTTAAGGCGTCAAGGTGAGTTTATGGAGGTCTTTCAGCTCCTGTGTGCAATAAGTTCCGTAAGTAGTTTGGACAGAAAGTCATCCACGTGGTTTACTGATGTATCAGAATCAGAAAGAGGCACCAGCATTGGCGTATATGGATCTACATTGAGGATCTATAAAGCCCTCTGGGGAGTGAACCCTCTATTTCACAGATCGAGACACTGGCTGTTTACGTATTCGCTCAGGAGTGTCTTAAAATGAACCTCAAAAGAGCGCATATCTATATCACCACGGAAAGCCAGGCCCCGCTAAGGTTCCTGGAATCACACTGCCAAGGATCTCTTCTGACATGAGAGTGCCGTAATACCATAAAGCAATAGGCCAGAGGCAATAAAATGACTCTTCTACGGGTGCCAGGGTATTGTGGTGTTAGAGGAAATGATAAAGCCGATAAATTTGCAAATAGAGCATCAAGGTGAACACCTGCTGAACCTGAGCCTTTCTGTTTGCTTGGATAATACCAATATAAGACAGGGGTCCAACAATGGAAGTTGAACAACAGAATAACCCTTTGGATAAACACTTCTGGACTTACTCAGTCAAAGAAATCCGTGTTGATTTCACCGACCTACACCAGAAAAGTGCTAAAGCTGTCACGAGCTGAACTTCGGGTGATGGTGGGACTGCTGACAGAGCACTGTCGGTACAAACTTCATTTGTAGGCTCTGTTGATCAGAAGCAGAAACAGCTGAACACATGGTGTGCAAGTGTCCAGAGCTGGCTGGCCTAAGAACCACTCATATGGGAAAACCTGTCCTGAATACTCACGATATCGATTGAAATTTATTTGCAGGAGCAAATCGTTGATTTCATTTTTAATTAATTTTGTTTCAGAGATTGGGAGTGAAAGCCCTAAAAGGTTTGTGAAGTGAATACTCACGAGGTTACGGCCAAGGCCCCTAAGAATGTTAACGACTTGCTACATGGTCGCGGTTCCCAAAAGACTAATCGAGCTACAACGATCTTATTATGAAAGTTCTGCACAAGAAAGACTCGTCTTCTGAGTCCATATCGATCAGAATCAAACAACTCTCTAGGAAGTTACAACTGGATACGCAAAAAAAAAAAACACCAAAGCGCTCCTTTCCTCGAGTAAAAAGCCCGAAGAAAAGGCGGTTCAGCTTGTCGTGATACCAATCGACGGAAAAGTTCTCCACGGAGGAAATACCCCATTCTTTTCAGTCACGTTATCGCGAATCGGATTAGCGGCGGCAATTATTATCGTCAGGTCGATTCCGCTCCTTTTTCCAATTCCGAAGGCTCGATCTGCGAACTCAATCCGTCATCAGCGATCGCGGCGGTCCCTTTGAAGCTCCAGTCGTGATCTAATCGAGTTTTGGGCCGTCGAACCGCCACCGCGCCGCCGTCTCCCTAACTTCGAGTTTTGATCTCCCTAATTGGCCGTACAATGTAAGTTTTAATGAAATCTTATCACGTTCGCGGACCGCGATCGAGACGCCCTGCGAATAACAAAAGACGGATATAACTTCCCGCCCTTCATTTCCCACATTTATTCACGGATTTCCCCGGATGATGGGGTAAAGTAATTAATGGGGAAACGGACGAATTTATGGATCGCTTCGACGGCTTATTACCGAAGGTTATGAGCTTCGCGCCTTCGTTCTTCGCAAATTGTTTTGATTATTTGCTTAATGGATTTTTTTCCGCTTCTCCTCGACGCTCCCGAGGTGAGATCATTCGATTTCGGTTTATTGGTTCTCTGATTTCGTTGGCCTCTTTTAATCTCCAATTTAGACTTCGAGGTTGTACAGTTCGTTATCTGGAATGAGGGGAAAGTGAAGCCACAATCGACCCAAATAATGATGTTATAAGATGAGCCTTAACCTGAGCCAACTGGACTTCTGATGAATCTATGTACGAAAGGGCGTCGCAATAGCTTTTCCAAACTATGCTAAGACTCAGCAAATAATCGCAAATAAAGTGTTTCTTACCCCTTCATCTGAATCTGGATCTAGAGGAAGTGATTAGATGTGCCTCAACTTGAACCAACTCCACTAGTTCAATCTAGTCAACAACCAGAGCTGCTTCTGATCCACAGAGCCTATAAATCTCATCTGCTGACTTCCGCATACATAAAAATGATATTCGTACCGACAGTGTCCTGTCAGCAGTCCCACCATTACCCGAAGCTCAGCTCGTGACAGCTTTGGCAGTTTTCTGGTGTAGGTCGGTGAAATCATCACGAATTTCTCTGACTGAGTAAGTCCAGGAGTGTTTATCCAGAGGGTTATCCTGTTGTTCAACTCCCATTGTTGGGCCGCTGCCTTAAATTGGTCTTTTCCAAGCCCACAGGTCCAGCAGGTGTAAACCTTGATGCTTTTTTCGCAAGTTTATCGGCTTTTTCATTTCCTTCAACACCACAATACCATGGTACCCATGGAAGAGTCATTTTATTACCTCTGGCCACTTGCTTTATGGTATTACGGCACTCCCATGTCAGCAGAGATCCTTGGCAGTTTGATTCCAGGAACCTCTGGCCTGACTATCCGTGGTGATATAGATATGCCCCCCTTTGAGGTTCATTTTAAGACACTCCTGAGCGCATACTTAAACAGCCAGTGTCTCGATCTGTAAAATAGAGGGTTCGCTTCTCAGGGCTTCATAGATCCTCAGTGTAGATCCATATACGCCAATGCTGGTGCCTCTTTCTGATTCTGATACATCAGTAAACCACGTGGATAACTTTTTGTCCAAACTACTTACGAAACTTATTTGCACACAGGAGCTGTGTGCATAACTCCCGTACCACCAACACAATCCAGCCTTTGCAGTTTCTGCAACCGGTTTTTGTCCACCATTCTACAGCAGTGATTCATTTTCATATTAAATTTTTCCTGCTTTGATACAACTCCTTAATATATCAAACAGAAAACAAACAAAAATAAACTTGAGCAGACATTTTTTGTGGACGAGTTATTCAAATATATAACAACATTTGAAGATGACGGATAATTCAACAACTCTTTTAACACAGCAATCAAACCTCTCGGTGTAGCAATCAAGATCTCTCTCGAAAACGATTCAAAATGGAATGTTCGCAATAAAAATCAAGACTTTCCCATGCAAATAAACTTCGGAACTTCTGGAGTGGCCAAAACTGTAAAATTCACAATCGAAAACGGTGTAGCTATGCGATGAATTGTCGTAGAGGGCTTTATGGAACTCATAAACGAGAAAAGTTATCGGAAAGTTTGCTGATAGCTAATTGAAATTTTAGGTGCGCGAAAAAGTTTCTTCTTTCTAGATTTCTGAGTAACGAGAAACAAGAGTCGTTTCTGAATGAATTCATTTGTTATGAGTTACTTATTATTCACCCAGTTAGGACTTTCTTCCAAAGCATTCCAAATTTGTTATTGCCAATACTTCATTCTGACCTAGCGAGTATGCAGACCCTGATTTTTAGGTCTCTTTCACGTGTCTCAAGTGTCCAAATAAAAATTAATCGAGAGAATTGAAATCTGGTTTTCTTGCTGGACGTTCAGCTTGACTAATGACTCATTGTTGTCTTTTTTTTATTTTTCGAATTTCTACAGTGAAAATCATGAAATACCTGTAGTTACCAATAAGCTTGTACGTCGAATTCCAATTCAAACTTTCCTTAAAACTAGAAAGGGAAAAGGAAATGTTCCGTAACGTTGATAAGCCGATAAGAACGAGCTTGAAATAATAAAGGTCGTCCAAAATAGAAGTTCCATGTCAAGGCCTCGACCCATATATTATACCGATGAATTTATGATTCATAAATAAACCAGGCTGTACGGAGTTGATCGATACAAAAGCTGGCTAGATTCCGTGGGGGTTGAAATAAAATTAAATCGATTGGAAACTTGCCACGGAAAGATATATGGCTAAGGAAGAAGTACCAAGTTCGTCCAGATCTTGATCCAGTTCATATTGTGCCATATTCCAAAAGCGTGATTAATCACGATTTGAATTTAAGAAAAAAGGAAAAACTAGGCACTTTTTGATTATTTATTTGATGTCCGGGTTGCATTGTTGTCGTTTACAAGTCAAATCCATTCATTCAATCAGGTAGAATGAATTATGTATCCAGTGGCAACATCCAGTAAGCGGTTGCTACGACAACGCTAATTTGATGGAATAATGGACATTTCGATTGAGTTCGAAATCCGTCAGCTTAGGTCCAGTGTCAACAGAAGAACCGATTAGCTGTGTGATGAATTTTTCAGATTAGGCACCGGTAGAATCTATAGTACCTTGTATCGATTCCATTCAGCCCAATTCATAAACCTGTTTATCATATACTCCAGCGGCCGCTGTGAACAATAATTCATATTAATTCCTGTAATTTCATTGTTCCGGCATGAGTTTGCCGGGAAGAGAGCTTCAAAAACGAGCGTTTGATTCAATTTTAGGGGTCATATGAATTTCATTAATGGCCATCCTCTCCAACGTACCCTAATTCGATGGGAGTGTACTTTGACTACTTTATACGCGATGGAATATAATGAACGTTCCACCTAATTCACGAAACGCAACGATGGCTTTGATGTGAAATTTATGCCTGCGGTCGCTGGACGAATTGTTGTACACTCGATTACTGCAAGTAGTAGTTGAATTTGGGAACGATTAATTGGTGTAGGAGTCTGCAGAGGAAGCGAGGTTTTGTTTCAGTCTTTGCGTGATAGGTGGCGTATCGTGATGAGAATTTCTCAGAACATCGCCCCGATTTCTTTCAAGATTTCAATATTCAGCATTACACTGTATTGACGAGGAAAAATTTTCTCGAAACCGGTCAAAAGTTGCGTTTAGATGTTTTGACTTCTCTGGGATTCATCTAAATGAAGTCATCTTGAAGTGCAAGAGTCTGACTTATTTTCACTGATAAATGAAAACGTCTTCTAGTTAATTTTTCATTTTAAAGTGTTCTCACAAGATTAGAGGAGCGACTCTCAAAGATGACGAACGCCAACTCTTCGAAAATGTACAAAACCTTCCCGATTCACTCTCCACACCATCAAAGGCCACTTCCTATTCGATTCGCGGCCGCATACCTAAAGGATCGTATTCTTCGCGAGAGGTAAATTCAATCGTGGGATATCCTAGAGGTCCTTCAATGCCTCGCCTGAATAATTGATACCCTCGCGAGAAACCGCACCGTTCTTCGAATCAATCTTTAACGTTGGGCTTCGGCTTCGGGAAGATGTGTCTCGAATCCGAAACGCGGAATGAAGTTAAAGGACATTCTGTATCGGGAGATTGTACTCGAGGGGCGAGAAAGACCGACAAAAGATGAAGTTACGTATGTATGAAGTTGATATTGTGAACGTGTTAGAGGAACAGAAGGCTAGGGAAGATTTGGGTTTGCTCGGTAGGACACTTTGATGGGTTGTTCAATAATTTTGTTCTGTAATGATTGGATTCTTAACTGATTTTTGTATTGCCAATACGCAAGGTGATTCATTTGTAAATGGGCGGAAGCTGAGGGTAGATGGAGGAAAAATACGTAATCTCCAGTGAATTCTGAATGTCATAATACTCAATTACATCCAGTATTGGTTACAGAAAAAATTCTCTCTTCCTAAATTCTCCGTTTCTTCTCCGCCTCGAGACCCTGTTCATACTTCGACTTTTTTTTAATCTTCTCTCTGTAATTTCGGACCTCCCAGTCCCTTTATCGAACGGAATAATTTCCATGGCTATAAAGGAAATTCCACCTTTTGCGACTCGCGAACCCCTTGTCGTAAATTCAATCAATTCCCGGATGAAACTCAGGTAAAAACATTCCTTTTCGTCATTAAACAGTCCCCTTTGAAGCGAACGGTATTTTATAAGTAGAAACGTTCTTATTCTTCATTAAATCACAGTGAGATTAAGGCTTCCAGCTCCACGCTCCGCTACACTCGGCCTGCTCTAACTGCTCCGCAGAAATTCAGACTTGTCGTAAGGCTGAGCGAGCCTCACGCACTAATTGAGGAGCAAACCTTCCTATTAAATCGCGCCGAAACGACCTATTTAAATTTGTGGCACCTCTGATCAGGCTTCCCTAACTTAGACAAGAGTCTTTACCACCTACTACTCGATGCTTTCGGTTTATTCTCTTCAGTCTCGGGGATTGTAAAGTTGCTCCTTTGATGAGAGGTATGAAGTTGATGAATCGCCGAAAAACTTCTCAGGATCGCAGGTTTGATGTCGTGTGTATAAGCAAGGAAGGAAGGAAGGGTGTGGTTCATTAGGAAGGTGTATAATCATGAGATCTCATTGAAATAGTTCATCTCAGGGTTGGTGTAGCAAGTTTGGGCCTCTGGATGGGGGAGTCAGCTCAAAAAGGGTTAATGAGACATCGAAATTTGACCGAGAGACTCTTGAGTATGATACGCAAAGACTCACATTGATTGGTCTCTCCTCAAGCTGATAAGGTTGTCAGATTTCAGTGACCTGTTATTTTCATTCATTTCGTTCTCGAACAACTGAAAAAAAATCTGTGACCACTGGCATAGCATCGATTACTCCTACCACCACATAGATGATATTGCATACTACTTCTTCTTCTGACAGTCGTTGTCAGAATAACATGTAGAGTCATTCGGGGTAACTGAGCGCAGTGGGTAAGTGTGCGCAGTGCGTTTATCTCGACTATGCAATGAATGAAAGAGGGGTTCATTTGGGTGAAGCAAGGGCGCAGAATCGCCATATTAGTTTTTCATAGGAGTGCGCCGTGCCACGTTTCGTTAACTTTTTATTTACAATCAATCAAATTCACTAGTTTTCTTGTTAATTTTCAGCATCTCTGCACATTCTGCCAGGTCTAAGTTCCGAGTCCCTCAGTGTTAAACAATATTTTATTCGATCATGGGCATATTAATCTGAATATATAATAAAAAACTTTAGGTTCTCTTAGCTGCTCAACTCTATAAGAACGTCAATTCAAATTTTGGCTTACTGGGGAAAGTGTGCGCGGGTAAGTGTGCGCATAGATTCATTATATGGGCATTAGTGAGGAATAAATTATGACATTGTTGATTTTCTTGGTTAAGACTCGATCAATATTGTCTTATTTGTTCAGAAAAATATGAAGAGTCACCAACAGGGGAATGTATCAAGTGTTGTGTTCACCAAGAATTGTGGCACGAACAATAATGCACTGCTTTTAAAAAGGCGCTTCTGTATTGACAATAAACAGCATTTCTCTAATATTGTAACATTTTGATGACATTATTTTGTAATTTGTTTTGATTGTGTGGTTCACTAAGCACTGCGTTCACTTACCCCGTGAGGGTGCGCACACTTACCCGCAATACGGGGCATGTGAACGCACTCCGACTTTCTCTATTAAATTCTCATTTGCAGAAAGAAAACGTTTTTGTTTGTTTGCTTTTTGATGTTTTTTTATAGAGTAGAAAATTCTCTATCTTATGAATATGTTTTAATTTTCCTAGCTTCAACATTTGAAACAAGGTATGGCTTGAAGGGCAAAAGTGCGCACAGTTGCCCCGAATGACTCTAACATCATTTTTGGATCAGAAATTCGGCGATTCTGATTCTGAACTTTTTGTGCGAATAGAATGCTACCTAAAACTTTCAGGGCCATAGAAGTTGTTTTGCAGAGCTCGATAAAAATCCCGGATACAAGTACTTCGAAGACTGAATATTTCAAAGGTGATGTGAGTGAGATATTTCATTAGTCCTAATTTCGAAATCCCAGTAGCTCGTCCAGCTGAGTACACTTTCATCCTCACAATCTTCCAGATCCAGAAATCCTAATATCCCCCCTTTAATTTCATTCTTGAAATCTTTCAACTCGGAAACGGAATAATTAATCGGAATCATGAATTTTTCGCAAATAAACTCAAGAGAGGATCTTTTTAGCTCGGTACGGAGTTTGAATAGAAAGAAAATATTAGCTCTTCAACGGAGCGGAATCTGATTAAGGAAATACATTTCCCTCTTTCTTTGTGATACAAAAACGAACCTTTGATACCTCCACGACGTCCCACGTTAACGTTTCTTCGATAATCTTGAATTTAAAGGAGCCAAGAGCGACAATTCGATCTTGTTTCTCCCGAATGTAACGAAAATATCGTGCAGATCTTGAAAATATCTCGTTTCAAAGAGGCAGGAATTTTTACTTGACTCTCCTTTGTGAATATCAGAAATTTTCAGGATGAATTTTCTTCTCTTGGGCCATGAAGTACGAGGATGCATTGATATCTAGTTAGCCTAGACCAGTTCCATGCATAAAAAAAATATTGCGTTACCATAGCACCGAGCACTAACTCATTAGAAGTGTCAGTGTGAAGTTTGAGGTCAAAAAAGTAAACCAAGAGTTACGCTATAAATTAAAAGTAAGAAGATGTCCACCGACATTGTGAAAATCGAAAAATTGGAGTATCGAGCCATCATCAAGTACGTGCATTTAAAAGGGTTAAGCGGTAAGCAGATTTACGAAGATATACTT
The DNA here is from genome assembly GCF_907165205.1 of Coccinella septempunctata. NCBI lineage: Eukaryota > Metazoa > Arthropoda > Insecta > Coleoptera > Coccinellidae > Coccinella > Coccinella septempunctata. The sequence goes on along the minus strand of NC_058194.1, from coordinate 31,921,389 downwards.
GATACCCTTGATGATCAATGTCCCTCGTATGTGACCGTGAAAATTCGGATTGAAAGCTTCAAAAGAGGTAAATATTCCATTGAAGATGATGACCGATCGGTAAGGCCAGTTTCTGTATCAGTCAGTCACCGAAAATATCGATGCAGTTCATTACATGATTTTATCAGACCGTCGAATTGAGCTAAAACGAATATCTGAAGCACTGAATATTTCATACGAACGCGTTCATCATATAGTTCACGTCAATTTGGACATGAGATAAGTTGCTGCAAAATGGATCCCCAAATGTTTGAATGTTGACCAAAAGCGTGCAAGGGTAGAAGCATCGCTTTCGATCTGTGCTCGATTTGAAAACGATGTAGACTTCTCAAACCGAATTGTTACTATGGATGAGACTTGGGTACATTTCTACGATCCAGAAACCAAGCAACAAACGATGAAATGGCGACACTCTGGTCCTCCAAGACCTAAGAAGTTTCATGTCCAAAAATTTGCTGGAAAAGTTCTTGCTTCAGTTTTTTGGAATTGACATGGAGTAATCATGTTTGATTTCTTGAATAAGGGTAGAACTATAACCGGAGATTACCTACTATTCGTCATTACTGACCACTCTACGGGAAAAATTGTAGGAAAAGACGCGGAAAGCTTTCCAAAGGTGTTTTGTTCTTACAGAACAACGCCCCTGCACACAAATCTCATGTTGCCATGCAAAAAATTCGTGATTTAGGGTTTGAACACCCCCCTTGTTCACCAGATTTGGCTCCATTCGACTATCATCTCTTTCCCCAACTGAAAAAAAGTTTAAAAGGTCGTAAATTTTCTTCCAACGAGGAGGTAATAAAAGCTGTGGAGGTCTGGTTTGCAGAACAAGAAGAAACATTTTTTTTGAATAGTCTAGAGACTTTTCAGGTTCGCTGTAATAAATGTATCGAATTAAGAGTAGGATATGCTGAGTAATAGAATATTTTGACATTGAAATTTTGTTTGGTTCTATAGTGGGCTAAGAATTTTTCAATAAATCCTCGTTTATGCTGTATATAATGATGTATTAAGTTACGATTAACCTTATCGACTATAATTTCGAGAAAATGTAACAAAAGCAAACTATCCCTCCATGAATCGGCTCGTTTCGAACAGACCTTCTTCAAAGTCAAGAATGAAGCCGAAAAGATACGGGGCTAAGTGAATGATTCAACTTCCACTCTGCTCCCAATTTAAGAGTTAGAAAATTCGCAAAATGGAATTTGCGAAGACGAATATTTGACTGGGTAGTCTCGTCAAGAATAAACCGACGAGAGATACCAGAAAAAGTTGGGCGAATCTAGTTTAAACTTCTCGAAACTAATTATTCCGCAGTCTAACTTCGAAAAATACTCCTCCTCGGGAAAACCAACTAGCATACTTTGGGATTAAAAGGCTGGCACAAGGAGTGTATCCCGCCAAATTATCTCTGCATCTGGAGTTCATTCCGGAGGTAATTAGATTTTTCATTTGGGCCCGATTCGAGACGGATTATCGAGTGGAGGCCAGGGCTTGGAGTTCATCATAGTCGGCTATGGAGGAACGAACCGAGACGACGGGAGTTATTTACCGAACTCGTCTTTTTTTGGATACTCCATGCATGGGATTTTGATTAGATTACCTCCGGAAGAACTACAACGAGCTGCTCTGTACGATATTGGAGGATCGTTGGGAAAATAAGGAAGGAAATGGGATTAATGACCGTGGATAATGAAAATCTTGAAATTGAGAAACTTGTCGATTAATTATTTCGAGCCTGATGGAGCTACTCAAGTTTTCATGCCCTGAAGAATGTTCTAGTATATCTACCCAATAATATACAGGGTCTGGAGGACCTGACCAAACTCCAAAACCCATATCTTGAGTGTTGATACCGGAAAGAACAGCACAGTTTGTTAAAAACCCTGGTGAATGAGTTTTCTGTGTTTCTGTAGCCTGAGCAACATCAGGAAAAAAATCCGAAGCTGTTGGAACATTGTTCAGAGATACTGTGAGACAACTCTGTCAAGTTCTTCGACTCGATGACCTTGTGCTAACTTCTTGAGTGCCCAAAAATCTAAATACTTTGGGTTCTCCTCCGATAACTTCTTAACTGAATGGTTTTCGACCAAAACGTTCATTTTTAAAGTTGAGAAGCATTGAATTTGCTACAATTGTGTATATGAACTCCTCCTGAACCTTGTATTATCCCAGATACAGCTGATTTAGAGAAATATTCTCTAAAGGCCAACAATGAAGGTTTTTTCCTTTCTTCTGAAGATCAAGGACAAACAGATCACAGTAGGCTGACTTGACCATATCTACCTATCTGTGAGGCATATTTGGATAAGCCGATTTTGAATTTTTTCCTCACACCAAAAAAAATCCCTCAAGATTCAAGTAAGACTGGTTTTCCTTGAGAAAATGAGCTCAGACGATCCAAGTTCCCCCTTGCCACCATCAAATAAACCTCAGGATAAACCGTTCCTCAGCCTAATGATGTTCGTTTCCATGGTAATAACTGTAATCCGCGTAATTTCTCCGCAAATGAAATTATTTTCTTCTACGCTAACCCTGTTAGTTTCGAATCGTCCTCAAACCTCCTGGAGGTCGTCTTAAATTGATAATTTTCTCGGATGCAGCTACATAATTGAACATCCGAGTATGCTCCGTGCCCCTTGGATGTGGAAACACTGAATTTCTGATTGTGTTGCGTGGCACTCTTCCTAACAAATAGGAAAATAGAGCGTTCCAGTATTTACATTATAAATTGGTGCTCAACACCTAGTGAATATTAAGCAGCTCAGGAGCTGCTATCCGGTATATTAGTCTCTGTTACTAGAGGTGCTTGCATGGATAATTCACTGCTTGAAACATACGGCATGGAATTTGTAGATTGTCCTGACTTTAGCCTTATATCGCATTCGTATACACTGCGCAAAAAAATTAACGCAAATTATGGAAATCTCAAAGTTATTCTACAACTCATGGTGGTCTCAATGATAATTATTTTTATCAGAATTATGCATGCATATGTTATCCACTTTCAACGGTTTTCTTCAATACAGATGTTTTTTCTCCGCAAAAAAGATGATTTTATCAGATTTTGAATGTATTGGATCCATTCTAAAATCAGTTGTTCTCGATCAATTCTAGTGATCAATAGTTTTTCTTTCGTTTGATTTTCTACACTCGATCGCTATGCAACGCGAAACACGCAATTTGACCCAAGAGGAATGTGCCCAAGCGGTAGTTTTGCGAGAAGAAGGGTGGACATACACAAGAATTGCAGAAAGGTTTGGAGTTTCCCATACAAGTGTGTCCAGAATGTTGCAGCGATTCAGGGAGACAGGTATGAATGTCCGAAGACCAGGACAGGGTAGACCACGGGTAACAACTGCCATTCAAGAACGTTACTTGAGAGTTTCTTCGTTGAGACAACGGTTTGCAACTGCTCGCCTCCTTCAAATTCAGCTTGAGCAAACTCATGAGGTGCACTAAGACAATAAGTGTCGCGGCAAGAGGCCCAGCTCTTACCCCAGCCCACCGAAGGGCGCGTTTGGATTTTGCGAGAGAACATATCCATTGGGAAAAGGCCGATTGGGAAAGAGTTCTCTTCACAGATGAGTCTAGATTCTCCCTCTACCATTGTGATCGACGTTCCCTTGTATACAGACGTTCACATGAAAGATATGCTCAGTGCAATTTCCTGAATACTGCTGGTTTCGGGGGAGGATCGATTATGGTATGAGGTGGAATATCTTTGACTGCCCGCACAGACCTAGTGTACCTTGATAATGGAGCTATGAATGCTGATAAGTATATAAAGAACATTCTTGAAGACGTGTAGTGCCATTTGCCCCATACATTGGTGAAAATTTCATTTTTATGGCCGATAATTCCAGACCCCATCGTGCGCGCATCGTTCAGGAGTTCCTTGAAGAGGTTGAAGTTTCTCGAATGGAATGGCCAGCAAGAAGTCCAGATCTCAATCCGATTGAGCAGGTTTGGGACAACCTCAATAGAAGGCTGAGAAGTTCAGAAAATCATCCAGCTACTCTTAATGACCTAGGAATCCAACTCGCAGAAATCTGGGAAGGATTAGATCAGAACATTTTAAGATCACTCATTTTGAGTATGAACCGTCGTTGCCGAGCTGTAATTAACGCAAGGGGTGGAAAAACCAAGTATTAAATCACTTATCAGCATTTCAGTATTTTGAAAATTGTTCATTTCTCTCCTTTCGCATAAGATTCGGTGAAATCCTGAATTTTTCTTCCATTTAATGTATCTTGTTTCGTTCAAAACCTTCCCGAGAAAACATAAAAATTAAGTTATAAAGTCAATGTAGAGTTAACTTTCAATAAAATTGAGACACTCCCGTACATAACAAGAAATTGAGTACCTGAAGACGACATATACACCCTTATTTTCCGAAGTATCAAGCCATAATTAAAAAAAAATTGCTACAAACGTTTCCCTGACTTTTCCGGTATGTATACTTGGAAATGAGGGGAAAAATCGGGATATTAAAACAGTTCATACGACACGAGTGAGATGGTAAACAAGTGGTCGACAAAAACGTAAGACTCCGTCCAGATCAGACCTATCATTTGCGAGCCCTCTCCCGTCCGTCCATTCCTGAAATGGTTCCCGATTCATCCCGTTAACCTCGATCGGGAACCGAGATTAATCCCGGAAAGCGATATCAGCTCGGCCCAGTACCGCAACTGGAGGAGCAATTTTCTCTTGGGTCAGATTGTAATTCCCCCGTTGGCCGAGCCAGCGTCTATGAAATTAACATTACACCCGGGCCCGTGATTCTTGTTGAACAAACGCCTCTGCATGTTAACCGCAACGTTAATCTCGTTTGTATAGAAACTTACCACGACTAGGTTCCACATTTTGGCTGCCTCTGCTACCGTCGTACAAACCGTGCTGCACCCCGCGAGCAGCATCAGCTTTTGGGGTTGGTTGTAGAGGAGGTTGTACATGACGCTCGCCCCGAGGCCGGGCTCGCACTGGAACAAAAATTTGGCATAAGAAAGGGCTAATCAGAGCTTTAATATCTTTCAAAAATGTTGATTATGTCATCTGGAAAGGGTTAACAGAAATCAGTAGGAAGAATGTTTGGGGACACTGCTTATTCAGCAATACGAGATCAGGTTTATTGTGGGTTATTTTTCTGTCTGTCAGAACCGAACAATCCCTGTAGACTAGAGCTAATGATGATCATCTGATGATCTACAGAATCTAGATGGTAATTATAATGAGGAACTTTTGGTGTCAACGAAGAATCTTTGACGATATATTTCACAGAGTTCCTTGTTGGAATCACTCAATCCTGGATAACAATGATGCAGTCCTATTCTAGGGAAACAACATTTCGGAAGTCAATCAGTTGCTCGAATCAGATATGTCGACGTAAACATGGTTGACCTCATTCTGGTGTCTTCCATGCAAAGGTTTGCCAATCAGTTTCAGTTTCAGTTTTAATTGTCAGTATCACAATTTATTCGGTGAATATCTGAAAAAACAGTCTTGTTCAGGAAATATTCTCCGAGTTCATCCATTTCCTCTGACATACTGTCATGGCAGCTCTCTTCGATCCATTGAGCCTTTAGGGTGATGTTTATGATGTTTCGTCAGCGTTGTTCTTATCCTTTTCTGTAGGGCTGCAAAATCGGTGGTGGTCCAAGAGATGATACCGAATGAGTAGCTCAGTGCTCAGCCAGGGTAGGTATTAATTGCTTTGATCAGATTTTTGCTATTTGGACTAGATTTCATTTTTCTTCTCAATCTTCGAGTCTTATAGAATCATAAAATGATGAGAATTATGCCTGTGTTCTACAGCACAGCCAAGCGAAAATACCATTTGTGAAGGTTACTCTAAGATCGTGAATGTTAGGGTTGCCTGACTCGGCTTTGTTAGGCGTTTTTTGTCCCAATTGCTGGCGACACCTTGCGAGCAGATAAAATACTGTTCTTTCGTCAATCACGCCAAGAATAATATCATCGTCGCAAACCCTTTGCTACCAATTAGTGACATCCATCCATAATATGATGGACAGTTTGTTTGTTATCTCAACGTTCAAAAGAACCACTTGTTCTCTTCGTGGATTGAATTGACACATCACAACTGTCAATGAAATGGAATTATCGCCATTTTCCACCCACAAAGAGGTGGAATCCAGCCCTGCGTGCCCGTAACTCACACCTCACCGCTAATTTGAATAGCATCCCCAATAGGCGAATTCCTAGAACGTCCAACAATCAGAGTGGACCGTATCTCCGATGCACATCTAACGCCGACGGAATTCGCCCATTTGGGGCGGTTTCACGTAACACAGACCTATTTCCACACATAATATCGATCGGAACGAAACGACTCGTCACGTTGTTATCTTTCTAGGTTAAGGTGTTCAAATTGTCGGCTCAATCAGGCTTGTCCGCCGAACACGAAACCTTCATTAGCTATCGATAGCTCGTTTAGTTCCGGCACGTTGCGGAACGCAGCCATCAGTTCACGGTATACATCTCTATCTGAGGCTCTATGACGAAGATAAACCGTGACAATGGTTCAGTCAGGGAAGCCAACTGACTAGATTGAATTAATCGAGATCTAGGTTATGGAATTTTGACAGATGACGTTCTATGTTTGAAAGTAGTGTCGTGGTTTTCGGACATCCCTATCACCGAATGCGAAGGCTCGTCTTGCTAAGGGTGTCTTTTTACCGTCATCAATCGCAGTCGGCTTTGTTCCCGGAAAAAGTAAACTTCACGTATCAGATGTACGAGCAACGTCGCCATGACGAATATCCCGCTGGATGGCGGACCGATGCCAGAGATGATGACAAATGAAGGCGAAGGGCCAAATTCCATTATATCCGAGATTTGTGCCTTGGGACGTGAGCGAGACGCGCATTGTAAGGATCCCCGACGCCGACGGCGTTTTTCGAATCGGATGAAGTGGACGCGAAGCGTACGTCTTGGCGTTTACGGACGCGTCGTACAAATCTGCGATTTTTTGCCGTTTGACGGGGTATTATCGGGAATCCTGCTGTCAATTTCGACTCAGTCGTCATGCGTTACGTGACGGTTGAGTCGGGGGAGTTTGGTTTTGATGTATTGGCAACACTGAGGCTGAAATTGTTCGTGACAGAACAATATTTTATGGTTTGGGGGACACATGTGTCGTTTTTGCACGTATATTGAAGTATTGCGTATGCTGAATGCGTTTTTCTTCATTTCTGTGTCATAACCGATCCATTCCAGAAAGATGTGCGAGAATACAGCATTTTAACACGAATTTATTGGTTGTCAGTAACGTAAATCTATGTCCACCTGTCAACTTTTAGGTTTATAGGGATGACAATCAAACAATATTGCCAACTGACATATTCAGGCAAGAAAAATCACTGATCTATATTAGAATTGAGTTGATTCGAAATTGAATTCACTGAATTAGAAGGGGTACTCCTGAAGAAAAGGTGTTTAATGCCGGAAATGATAAAAACTCACCTCGCTGTCGTTGCTGTGCAGCTTGAGGGTGTAGCCGGGTAACAGGTCCTTCTTCGCATTGACGTCTTCGAGCGCCAGGTTGGCGGCTGGCATGCAGGCCTGGCCTCCCTGCCATCCTCCTTCGCCAGCGATCGGAAATATGCCGCCGATGTGCAGTACATTACCTTCAGAAGAACCTACCACGTTCACGCCGAAGATTAACAACTCAAAGACTGATACCGCCGCTCCAAACCATTGTGCCCAGTTCTGAAACGAAAAAAAAAGGTGAATTGGTAATAGATGCAAGATACAAGACATCAAACGCTGAGATGAGTGTGAAACTGGCGCATGGTTCTCTTCAGGAAGGGGGTGACCCTTCAGTTGACAGTGGGTCAATTGTCCTCTCGCGTATATCCCAGAAAAATGATCGTAGAGCGTAATTTTTTTTTGTTAAATCATTGTCACAATTCGAATATAGGAGTTTAAATCCTCTCTCCACTTACTATACTTCATTCAAATTTATTTTAGCAGTCGGTTGGCCATGAAATAATTTTCTCAAGTTTTTGTAACTAGAACGAAGTTAGGTTGGCACTCATGAAATGTCGTTAATGTCATAACGCCGTTGCCACAATTAATATCAATTTTTATTACGAAAATTCGAAAATGCCGAAAGTGATTGAAAAAAGAGACAGGGTTTCAGGAAGTGCTATGTAGAATTCAGGTCCGCTCATTCAAATAGTTATACCCTGATATTCTAAAATCCACAATACGTCAGACGGTAGCGAACATATTCAATGTAAGAGAATTTATATAATGTTTCATCTGAATCTAAACGACTTATATTTCAGCTGAATATTTCCACAATCAGAAAGATTGTGAATGAAGAGTATGACAAAGAATTTCCTTCTATTGGGAGACCCAAAAAAGTGGTGGCATTTCAGAATTTTATGTTTGAGTGAATTAATGCGAAAAGTTAACTACAGGATTTTCGATAAATGTCATCGGAGAATGAGTTCCCTAAAATGGATTTTTCTGTTTTTCATTTGACTTGTCCTATACAATGTAAATGTCTTAAGGTACTAATAAATACCTAATTATTATAATTACATCAATGTATTAAGATGAATAGCCACAAATACGCGCAAGTTGCCCTGTTACTGTTTATTCATGTGAAATTTTTGTTCAACGGTGAAGTTGCATCTTGAAACTTCCTTCAACTCCTTTTACTTATATTGATGCAAGATGATTTTTATTGAAAAATTTAACATTCTTGTAATTATCTGTTAATTCCTTCGGGAGATACCCATTGCCAACCACTGCATCATATGCATTTCATCTTCGGGTTAATATTTTTGAAATCTACAAATGATGTAAGCCAAAGAAGAAAACGAACATTAACTCTCCTCAAGCTAGTGCATATTATGATATTATACTGATATCTTGTATTTTCCATGCAAATAACTGGATTTGGTATGCCTTCAATCAGTTTGTATAAACTTCAATTATGTTCGTCACATATTTTCCGAAGAGATTCGACATTGTGATAAAATACGTAATAACAGAAACTTTTACGTAGAACGGGCAACACAGCATTGATTTAAAACCCAAAAATGTTTTGACAAGCTTCATAACCCCACATTTTCGTACTATACAGAGTGAAATGTGTCAAATTTCCATGGCCAACCGACTGCTAAAATAAAGTTGAATGAAGTATAGCTCCTCATTATCAAAAGTACCCTTTGGAATCGACCATTATATACACATTTTCAAACAACTAATCATGAATACTGGCCATGGAGAGAGTTGAAATAAGTTCTATAAGGTTTTCTTCCTTTCGGGAGGTTGAGAACTCCTCTCCATCCTGTTGAAGAACGCCGTCCCAGCATAAAAGACACACTTTATCGATTTGCTGTCCCGATTCATCAGACAGTCCATTGTTTATTCAAACACGGCCAACGTTCGAAAGTTTCCATCCTTGCCAGTCCAATCAATTCACCCAGGTTACAAAGACAATTCATCAATAAGTTAGCGGAGCAATAAATAGAACATGATGTACGTCTTATTGAAGAAGCATGCTATGCGGGATGACGAATAATTCGAGCCCTTAGTAAAGGGATGATAAATGGCCGGGAATGTTGTACATGTTTTATGGTCGCTGATTCGGGATGGAAGCGATCTTTGTTTGGGTTGAGAAATTGCTGGAGAGCTCTGCTATCGAGCTACTAGCAGGTTGAAACTTGTTGGTTCTGATGGAAGAATAGCCCTTGGCTTTTGAAGATTTTCTAGAAAACTGTTCAATTTTATTATACAATCCTACATGTTGAATTATAGAAGAAGATAGCTTCACTAGAAAGATTTAACTGGGCAATTCTCGACAGAAACCTCGGAAAATCCAGAAAATTAAGGTTTGCTCCATTGTACCACTTGACCTCGTTTTCTCCTCTGCACGTGTAGGTCTTCGCAGATTTTTGCCGGCGTGCTCGTTCTAACCACAACCCACAATTAAGCAGTTTCCTGGTAAATTGAAAATTTATATTCCCCAGCTTCCGTCTCCCAAATTGAATCGCGGAGTTTCTGTATCAAGAAACAATGGAAAACAACATCGGGGACATTATATTCCGGAGGAAGTTAAATGAGGAAGTGTTGTTATCCACGTTTATGAATATTCAAAATAATTAGAACGCCACCGTCGTCTCCGAGGTGGAGTTGGTAGGGCAGGAGTCTAATCCAAGATTATGTGGAAGTACCTTACGTTCGGCTTATTAATTTTGGTAGGGGCTTGTGACGTTCAATTTGCGCGCTCGGTTTGCCGGCCTCGCTACCAAACCGCTGGGATTGCTCTGGTTCAGAGAGAAGCCGGTTAATTCTGCATGAATTTAATGAGCCAATTCGATAAAAAAATTGTTCATGGCTTGTCTGACAGCAAATGGAAGGAACGAAGGAAGCCTTGAAAGCTTTCGAAAAAAAACAAATCTGGAGCTCAGCACACTCAATCCTTATACATACGAGGATATATTGAAAAATTCTTAGCTTACTATAGAACCAAACAAAATTTCAATGTCAAAATATTTTATTACTCAACATATTCTCCTCTTAATTGGATACATTTATTACAGCGAACCTGCAACGTCTCTAGACCTTTCAAAAGAAATGTTTCTTCTTGCTCTGCAAACCAGACCTCCACAGCTTTTATAACCTCCTCGTTAAAAGAAAATAAACGACCACTTTAAACTTTATTTTAGTTGAGGAAGGAGATGATAGTCGGATGGAGCCAAATCTGGTGAATAAGGGGGGTGTTCTAGTAATTCAAACCCAAAACACGAATTTTTTGCATGGCAACATGAGATTTGTGTGCAGGGGCGTTGTCCTGCAAAAACAAAACACCTTTGGATAGCTTTCCGAGACTTCTGTCTTTAATTTTTTTCCCGTAGAGTGGTCAGTAATGTGGAATAGTAATCTCCGGTTAATTTTCTGCCCTTATCCAAAAAATCAATCATGATTACTCCATGGCTATCCCAAAAAACTGAACCAAGAACTCTTCCAGCAGATTTTTGGACACGAAAGTTATAAGGTCTTGGAGAACCAGAGTGTCGCCATTCCATCGATTGTTGCTTTGTTACTGGATAATAGAAATGTACCCAAGTCTCATCCATAGTAACAAGTCGGTTTAAGAAGTCTAAATCGTTTTCAAATCGAGCACAGATCCAACGCGATGCTTCTACGCTTGCACGCTTTTGGTCAACATTCAAACATTGAGGGATCCATTTTGCAGCAATTTTTCTCATGTCCAAATTGACGTGAACTATATGATGAACGCGTTCGAATGAAATATTCAGTGCTTCAGATATCCGTTTTAGCCCAATTCGACGCTCTGATAAAATCATGTAATGAACTGCATCGATATTGTCGGGGACAGACACAGAAACTGACCTTCCCGATCGGTCATCATCTTCAATGGAAAATTTACCTCTTTTGAAGCTTGCAGTCCAATTTTTCACGGTCGCTTACGAAGGACATTGATCACCAAGGGTATTAAACATATCTTTGTAAATCCGCTTATCTCTTAACCCTTTTAAATACAGGTACTTTTACTTTTTTCTATTTTCACAATTTCGGTGGACATCTTCTTTCTTTTGATTCATTGCGTAATTTTGGTTTACTTTTTTGACTTCAAACTCCACACTGACACTTTTAATGAGTTATTGTTCGTTGCTATGGCAACGCAATATTTTTTGTATACATGGAACTGGTCTAGGCTAACTAGATATCAATACATCCTCGAACGACAGGTGATAGAAGATTGTAATTAGGAATTCAGCAACATCACAGAAACCCTCAAGAAAAACGGCTACCCAAAGAAAACTAACGAGACCTGACCTGATATTTCTGACTTAAAGACACTTTGACAGCGTTCTAGTGATCGTAAGCATCTGGGCGCCAGGTTTTCGAACCATGTATATACCATTTAATGATATTAGTCTTGAGTATTTAGGGGTTAGGTCTCTTTCCGAAACTTACTTTCTACTGAGCGTAGTAGTCGAATGCCCCTCGATGATGGTTCTCTTTACCACCTCGTCAGTGGAAAGATTCGCAGATGGGATTTTCTGCTTAGAGAGGTCTCTCTGATTCCTGTTTTTCTCATTACCTGTAACTTTCCTAGATATTTATAGAAACCAAGATGTTGTGTACCTTCACAATATTAGTTGGTATAACTCCTGACGTTTCTGAAAACCATCATCCCAATCGTTATTATACCGTACGTCATACGTCAGGCAAGATTCGATCGATAAATAATCAATCTTCCCGCTGATCGTCCAACGTTCCATCAAAATTTATCAGCTAATTCGTACGAACGATGTAACAATTTCGAAATATCGAATTCGACTGTTCGTTATTCGAATACGTTTCGTATTTCCGAAATGATTAATGAATTCGTGTGACAGTGACAGCTCGAATTCCATCCCGCACTACAGAAATGGATTACGAGGACGTGTGAGACTACCCTCGAAGAAATTACCTTCGAGAGATGGAGAATTCTAAGATGATATAACCTCTCCGTTACGGAGGTGCTTATGAAGACAGCTCTTAAGGTCCGGAAACAAGGACAATGGCATGATAGTGGACTGTTTAGGTGGGACGCCTCTCAGGATGGTGAAGTGGGGCATGCCTACTCCATAGAGTTCGGACAGTGCGGGCGCCAGAATAAAACCCTTTTGATAAACGAAAGAATTCATCACCTGATGATTCCCACACACCTTGGTCTACAAACTCCAACTAAGCCCAGATGAGGTTATCCAAAATGAAGGCTCGATGTACGAAGACCGTTTTTCCCCGAACAATAATTTATTCACGGGCGTTAACTTGTCAAAAGCAGGAAGTGATCCCAAATCTAATATACCGCCATGATGAACGAGCCCACGATAGCTGTTCGGCACGTATTGTGCCCGAGTTCACCTGCATGGCGTCGGGCGGATTTTCGTCCTGATCTACGTGTACTGGGCGGGTACAGATAAACGTATGTTCGAAGGATAACGATATAATGAATTTTCAGTCGGGGAGCTCGCCTTTACCCCGGGGAGAAAATCATAGCGGGGTTGCGCGTGCTGAAATACCGGATTGAACAGATCGTGCCTTTTGTTCCCATCTGAATTATGACATTTGTACTGGATCGCGCGATATGCGTTGAAATTAAATCACGATTCTCCGATACTAGGAGGGGAGTGTCAGAATTCATCCATTTTTCCAAATGAATAATAACTACCCCATGTATGAAGGATGGTTTTCCAGCATTAGTTCACTGAAGGTCACAAAAATAAGTTCTTTCGAATTATCTCCTCTTCTGGGCTTCAAATCGTTTTCGCATTCATCACAAAAGTTGTAGAGGGAACAATTTTCTACCAATTCTACAATTTCTACAATTGTTTTTACGTCCAAAAGTGTTTGAGATATATGTCGATTAATGTACATTTGACTGGGATTCTGCATTCTTCACCCTCTAGCTCGGAAATGGTTGAGAGTATGTGAAATTGCTTCAGACAAAAGTTGTAAGGAATTTCATTATCTACAACTTTTATAATGAATACAAAAACGATTAGAGTTATAGAAAAGGAGATATTTAAAAATTAAAAAATCATATTAATGAGTCAACACGTCTACAACACTGAGATTAACCATCTCATTAAATCTGACAAGATCAAGTAAGTTCAAGTGACGATTTCCTGCGTCATAAGTTCTTTCAGTCTCTCGAGAAGTATATCCCGATTTAGCATCATGGGCTCCCAAACTAACACTGAAACTGCCCAATTTCGTATGAAATTTGTTGAAAAATTCGCCAGTCAGACAGTACCTCTCGATTTATCAGCATCATAATAATCTCCAACGAAGTTTCACGTTTCCGAGCTAGCCAAAGTCGAAAGGAAGCTGACGTTGTGCCTATAGGCACCATAATCCCGCCACAGAACCCCCGTGCAGGAAAGCATCGAAAAGTAAACATTCGATGTATACCTTAAATATACATAAATCCTGCCTGGTGGTGCGTCGGTTGAGACGGCCATGCTTATCCAACGAATTTGCATAAAGATCCTATTTCGTTTGGATAGGGAAAAATGGGATGTTTGCATGGAATACGATACGTTGAGCGACTGGAGACGTGATTCTTCGGTACAGATAGTGGCGAATAAGCCCAAAATGTGGTGGCGTCATTCGATGATCTGAATTTACGCGAGAAACATTCACTGAGTCGTAGAGGGTGGAGTAACAACAGTCCATAGGCGTCTTCAGACGGCTTTAGTGCAGTTGAGAGTGGGTTTAGCAATAGGGCTTAACCAAAATAAATGGTCAAAGGGATTAATCTTGACAGTCAAGATGATATGGGAGTGACACAGTGCCAATTCTGTGATGCAGAAACTGCGAAACATCAGTCTACAAAATGCCACTCATCTATTGCTAGCAAACGCAAGAAATGCTCTGGACAATAAATTTGTTAGGAGGTAGCTGGGAGAACAACTCTGGTGTAGGGCACAAAAAAACTTTTAAGGTGGCAGTGCGTTGTAATCCCTTAAAACAATCTTCAGTAGACACGAAACCATCAGCAGATCAATTGCACAATCACTTCTGAGGTTGCTAGAGGACATTCTCTTTTTAGTATCAATTTGCCGAAAAAGTTATTTTTTACTTTGTTCGCTACATTTGTAAACCAGATTTATGGTAAGATTTCATCATATTATTCGTAGTCGATTTTAAACGATAGAAGATGAATTTTTTTTCATTTCAGCCTCTCGCAAATCTTCCTGTTTTCAATTCTATTTTTCTCGGAATCCATAATTCGCGTAAAAATCGAGCGAAACTTCCCCATTTCACCGGAATTCCGGGACTTTCATCGAATATTCTCGCGTCTGTCGATGAGCCTGGGAATTATTAAGCTGGAAATATTCCTCCGCAGCACTGCAGGACAAATATTCTACTTTTTTCCACGTCGATGGTCCGAATATTGGCCCATAATTCTCGCGAGATTCTCCATACGCTCGGCGCACTCCAAATATCTGATGAAGGTGGAAATACGGTCGTAAAATATGCAAGAATCCACCACCGCCGAGACGGTATGAAGACGTCCTTCAGGGCGCATAAATTCATATTTAACCCCCGTCCTGGATATATGCGGTTCTCTTGAGAGAATTGTTGTAATGTGAGCGGTGAAGTGAACGCCTGCTCTGTTTGCTCTCACGCAGACGGGAACTAGTGCCTTCCAGCCGAAAGAGAAACGTCTCAAATTATTGTATCCGATAACAACTACTCAAGATGAGGCAGCAACCATAATGAGTTAGGTAAGGTATCAAAACAATAACGTTTACTTAACTGAAGGCAGAATAGAGGAGTCAACAGTGTCTCCAACAGGCTCAACTTATGAAGATATATCTTCCACAGTATCATCTGTGGATTTTCCCCAGTGTGCAGGCAATAACAGCATACAGTTCAGCCTGCACTATTGAACAGTTCTTTCCTTGAGGCCATGATCAATGTCCTTCGTATGCGACAGTGCAAAATTGGACTACAAGCTTCAAAAGAGGTAAATTTTCCATTGAAGATGATGACCGATCGGGAAGGCCAGTTTCTGTGTCAGTCCCCGAAAATATCGATGTAGTTCATGACATGGTTTTATCAGGCACTCGAATTGGGCAAAAACGGATATCTGAAGCACTGAATATTTCATAAGAACACGTTATAGTTATAGTTCACGTCAATTTGGACATGAGAAAAACTCCTGCAAAATGGATCCCCAAATGTTTGAATGTTGACCAAAAGCGTTCAAGGATAGAAGCATCGCCTTCGATCTGTGCTCGATTTGAAACGATGTCGACTTCTTAAACCGAATTGTTACTATGGATGAGGCTTGGGTACAATTCTACAATTCAGAAACAAAGCAACAATCGATGGAATGGCGACACTCTGGTTCTCCAAGCCTAAGAAGTTTCGTGTCCAAAAATCTGCTGGAAAAGTTCTTGCTTCAGTTTTTTGGGATTGCCATGGAGTAATCATGATTGATTTTTTGATAAGGGTAGAACAATAAACGGAGATTACTATTCGACATTTCTGACCACACCACAGGAAAAAATTAAAGAGAAAAAACGCGAAAAGCTATCCAAAAGTGTTTTGTTTTCGCAGGACAACGACCCTGCACACAAATCTCATATTGTCATGCAAAATATTCGTGATTTAGGGTTTGAATTACTAGAACAACCCCCTTATTCACCAGATTTGGCTCCATCCGACTCTCATCTCTTCCTCAACTGAAAAAAAAAAGTTAAAAGGTCGTAAATTTTCTTTCAACGAGTAGGTAATAAAAGCTGTAGAGGTCTGGTTTGCAGAGCAAAAAGAAACATGTTTTTTGAAAGGTCTAGAGACGATGCAGGTTCGTTGTTATAAATGCATCCAATTAAGAAGAGAATATGTTGAGTAATTAATATTTAGACATTGAAATTTTGTTTGGTTCTATTATAATAGGCTAAGAATTTCTCAATATATCCTCGTATAAGCATCTGGTGCTGAGGTTATAGTTAGATTCGTAGTAGAGATATTGGCCCTTGTTTGTTGGTTTCCTCCAGACTGATTGTAGACTAGATTGTGGACGATAGTTGGTTATTTTCCATCGTGAATTTAATCGATTCCTTTAAGCTGTTCAGATGTTCTAGGAACAGTCAAAGTTTGGCAAACAGCGGTCCTTATAGCAGGACCAACACCCTGAAACGTCAGTAACAACAAACCACACAGATAATGGAAACAGCCCAAATAATCAGGATGTTCCCTGAAATTTTCATCGCGGTTCGCACTACGGATGTTCAGCAAATCGGAAAAAGCGTAAATCGAACTGAGCTTCTCATGTCGAAACAGGCAATTCGCGTGGCTTAATCAACGCAAAGGTCGAAAGGTTACCAATTGTAATTAAGCCAATATTGAAAACGGATAATTTAATAACGAAATCTAATAACCAACCTTTATTGCATAGATTGTGCCACAATCCCTTCGGGATTTCCTCTCCTATCTCTATTATACATTGGTTGAATTGTTGCTAGACATGCACTGCGGAGCATTTATTAGTTTATTAGTATCGTGTAAAACAGAGTCGGTATCATGGGCACATATAGACGAGGCATCCGCTGTTCGATATTGCGGGATAATATGTGTATACTCCCCGTTGTGGTTTGACATCTATGAAATCGAATCATATGAAAGTATGTAGGAATGGTAATTTTCACTTCGTTCTCAATTTGAAGACAGAAGGCAAAGGAGATTCAGAAATGAGAAAGTAGTTTGGTGAGATTTTATGTCCATGCACGTTTTTCCTAAACTTTTCAGTAATGAATCAAGAATTGTTTCTAGGAAAAGGATATACAATATTTTCGGAAACAAGATCATAATACAGGCGACAACATCATCTCCCCTTGCAGTCGAACCTACTCAATAAATCGATGATATCGCCTTACCTGAGTACCAATAAGGATATATAATCCAATGCTTTTATCGGCACACACTTGCCTCATTTGCCGTCGAGAGTGGCATATTGGATGTAATTTATTTTCCGTGTGGGACATAAAGCACACTCTGATAGAAAATCCATTTTTATAGCCGGAATTGTTGCAGGACGACATTTACGAGGTGGAACCTCGGCCTGTGACAAAACTGTGTATCGATTTCCACTGAAACTTATCGCTTTCACGCTGCACTGCCATCCCCCGATGGAAATTCGATGATTTTTTCGAAGGTGAATGTTTTTTTTCAGTTTTGAGAATAGTTGCTCTTTCAGAATATGTATCACATTCAAAATTACGATACTTTTCCTAGAAGATAAATCACTCTAATGATGACAGTCGAAAAATTCCAAAAAATTGGGTTCAGTTAAAACTTCCTGAAGAACGAACGGTTGCGCTGAAATGAATGATATTCTCAGATTTATTACTAGAAGAGTTGCTCTTTCAGAATATGTATCACATTCAGATTTACGATAATTTTCCTGGAAGATAAATCACTCTAAAGATGACAGTCGAAAAATTCCAAAAAATTGGGTTCAGTTAAAACTTCCTGAAGAACGAACGGTTGCGCCGAAATAGATGATATTCTCAGATTTATTACTAGAAGAGTGGCTCTCTCAGAATATGTATCACATTCAGATTTACGATAATTTTCCTGGAAGATAAATCACTCTGAAAATGACAGTCGAAAAATTCCAAAAAATTGGGTTCAGTTAAAACTTCCTGAAGAACGAACGGTTGCTCCGAAATAGATGATATTCTCAGATTTTCTACTAGAAGAGTTGCTCTTTCAGAATATGTATCACATTCAGATTTACGATAATTTGTCTGGAAGATAAATCACTCTAAAGATGACAGTCGGAAAATTCCAAAAAATTAGGTTCGGTTAAAACTTCCTCAAGAACAAACGGTTGTGCCGAAATGGATGAAAATCTCAGAGTTCTTACTAGAAGAGTTGCTCTTTCAGAATATGTATCAGATTTAGACCTACAATAATTTTCCTGGAAGATTCACTACTCGAAAGTCGACCTTTGAAAAATTCCCAAAAAGGTAGGCTCAGATAAGACTTCGTCAACACCAAACGGTTGCACCAATGCCTATTGATTGATATTATTCATCATTATGAATGACAAACCTTCATTTATTGTGGGGAACAAGAATTAAATCAATTTTCTACTACTTTACACGAAAAAACAGTTCTGGTGTCCATCATTTGATTCAACTCTTCTGAAGGCATTTTATGTATCAAAGTTATTTCACTATGCTCACTCGAACCTGTCGTATTCCTCTTCAAATTACTTCACGCAGACGTACGTCTGTTATACCAAAATGAAAATGATATATTTTAAGGTCGAGAATTCAGAACGGTTTAGAGTACTCAAAAATTTTCATCAGGAGTAATGGGAAAATGTAGCCTCTCCAGATGGATGGTATGTCTTTCATGCAATTCGCGTATCTGCAAATAGGGAATGATGAGAGCAAACTGCCGTTCCTCGTATGGAGATGTAATGAAAAATGCTCCGGGCCTGATGATTGTAATAAGATGAAGCAGAGGTGAAGCGTACGATTCCCATCTTGAATTTCTCTAACAGCGGTCCCTAAATTATTTCAGTTTATAATTCGGCAAGAAATTCCAACACAATCTAGGAGTTATAAGGGTTTGTGGGCGATAATGAAATTGATGATATATACGTTTTTATATGGATAATGAAAGCAAAGGATTTCCTGCATCGCAAAAAATTCGTATTCTATTTGGAGCTCTAATCTTTCATCGCGCTTCAAAGCCCCTTTTTCCTTTAGGGCTGTCGTCCGCCATGAATTTTATCTCTGTTAATCATCATTATATCGCATGCGCAGGTCAGATTATATTCATAAAATTTCCGTCAAAACTTGATGCACCAAGCCATTTTCCCGAAACCCGATTAGGAAAAACTCGTTAGCTTGATGAGAACAGAAAGCGATGGAGGGCATGGAAATAGAATAACTAGCATGATTATATAGAAAATGAGAACGAAATTCAATAACGAATATTTATGGTGATCATTAAACCTACAGTCACGGAATGATTACTGAATTATTAGGGAAAGCTCTTCATTAGGAGGGCTATTCCTCATTCCGCTGAACCTAATGTAGTGAAGCATTGGAAAATATTCAGCCGAAGAATTGTTGTGAAGTGCTTTTAATTTGTGCATCATCTCCCTTCTCAAAGAATAACCATGTTTCATTAACTTCGATGAAGTTGTATACGAATTATGTAGATGAACCACAATTAGAGAGACCTAGTGTCTCTCTAGAAGCACCAAACAAGAATGTTACGACCCTGGTGTCATCATTCAATTTGAAATAAAATATCATAGGAAGGTTTACGAAAGAGTTCACATCAAAAAGCCTAGTCATATCACCACAGAACTCAGAAGCAAATACGAAGGTGTTCAGGTATAAGAAAAGTGTGAAAACTCAAAGTTTTTCTTACGGAAGGATTCGCCCCCACCGTTTACGTGTACAAAGGGACCATGAAAAAATTTTTCCAACTCGAGTAGCACTCATTCTCGGCCTCACAATGGTCCTCCTAAAACTAACTTCGATTGGATGCAGATGAAAAGAACGGTTCGCCATTCTGGGACGGTTTACCGTCCCGACGCTATGAAGGAGGGTCATTATGCTGTGCTGACGCCGCTGTTTGAGCTTTTGTACGGAATCTTGGGGGAACTATTTCCCGAGGATTCTCCAGATCAAAGCGACTGGTCCAGTCGAGCATGTAATCGAATCTGGGATATTTCACGTTGAATATTCATAGATTGACGGGTGAATGTGCATGTGCACCTTGCGTTATAAATACGGAATTTGGGCAGAGAAAATAGGGGAAGAATTGGGATTAGGAAGTAGGTTTTTTCAGCCATTATTAACTAATTTCAACTTTATATTGATAAAGAAAATTTTTTTTGGGTTAATAGGAGATGCTGCGAATTTTACACAGATTCTGGTTCTCAAAACTTCCAAAATAGTTGAGAATAATGAATTAATTTGGGTTTTTCCTCAGAATATTCATTTATTCGTTGCTGTATCCCGTTACCGGGAATAAGTCTACAAAAAGACATAAAAAAAAGATACTTATAATTTCTTAGGGCTAATTGCGATTGTGACTGAAGAGGCCCAACCGTGACCTACAGATCCTTCCACACTCCGGGCATGGATAATCACCAACCAGATATGGCCGCCGCTGTATTCTTCTCGAGTCTCCATTAGAACCATAGACCTCCACTGTGACCTGTCTAACGGTAGTTGTTCCCAGTTATGATTGACATTAACTGATTTCAGGGATTGATGTAGTGTATCCTTAAACCGCTCCTGGTTTCCTCCTGGCCTCCTGGTTTCCGGTCTCCCTCTGTGAATTCACCATACAGAGCTATTTTGGACAGTATTGTGCCTTGCATCCTCAGAATGTGGCCGCTCCATCTGAGTCGGGCCCTCGTTACTTGAGTCTAAATTGTTGTACAACTCGCGCGTTGCATGACTTCTTCCTTTGAAACTTTGTGGAAGAATCTGATGTGCATTATCTGTCTTAGATGACGTTGTTGCGTTTGTTCAAGCTGTTTAATATGTCGCCTGTAGGGCGTCCAGCTTTCGCTTCCGTAAAGAAGCGTTGGGAGTACGACTGCTATGTAAACAGCTGTCTTGGTCTTCAGATTGAGGTCGTGATTTTGAAACCCTCTGACCTTCAGCTTCCAGAATGCCCCTGATGCCGAATCGATACGGTTGTGTATTTCCGTGTCTAGGTTAGCCCTAGTATTTATGAAGCTTCCCAAGTATTTGAACTGCTCGACCTGTTCTACAGTTTCATTCTCCTGACTGATGTGTGTTTGAAAGCTTTCTGGCGGACTTACCAGGATTTTGGTTTTGTCGATATTGAGTCTAAGGCCTAAAGCTTCGTGTATATGTATATGTATATTATCTGTAGATCCTCTTAGTTGCTAGCGATGAGTGCGCAGTCGTCTGCATTTTGAAGTTCCGTGATAAACTTTGAACGGGTTTTCGCTCTGAGGCGCTTCAGGTTAAATAGGCCTCCATCAAATCTGAATTTTATTCCAACACCTCTTACAGGCATACTCATGTCAGCAATCATCGACACAGCTATGGCGAAAATATTGAACAGTAAAGGCGCTAATACGCAGCCTCGTTTTATTCCAGAGTTGGTTAATAAATGGTCGGTTGTAGAGCCATTGTGCTGTATTCTAGCGGTGTTGTTGGTATGAAGGCTTTTACACACTGCTAAGAATTTTTCTGATACTCCAAGGCGTCCCATGATTTTCCATAGCGCTCTCCGATTCACCGAGTCGAAGGCCTTACTTAAATCGATGTAGGCTGTATAGATCCTTGATTGTTGTTCACGGGCCTCCTCTTGCAGCAGTCGCAGTGTGAAAATTAGATCAGACGTACCTCGGTTTGGTCGAAAGCCGCACTGGGATTCAGGTAAAAGCTTCTAAGAGTGGAATCAGACGACTAGCCATAATCTTCGAGAGATACTCTACAAGATATTCATCACTACAGCCATCTACCTGACCTGTTCTTGTTCTAATCCTATCATTTAGAAAGAAACGCAATTGTAAGTGACAGATTGCGCCAAATAGTAGAAAATACGGACTTAAAAACGTTTCGAATCAATTTCCTGTGGAAAAATTTGTAATAAGGTCTGTTTTCTGTAGGCTATAGTACTGTCGCCAACTTTGAAGAATCACACTGTAACATATGCAGGCCGGCAAAGTATTTTAGCATGGGGATCTTGGGAAATAAACTAATCGAGAGGGTTCTTTCGGGTCTCCGTAGAAATTTCATTATTGCAGTCCAAACACCCCCGAAATCACAACCGTAAACAACGATTTAATGTCGCACCGACGCCCCTGATCCATTCGAAGGAAATAAGTCTCGTAAATGTGTATGAAAATGTGTACGTCCCCCTAATGTAGGCATTCGTTTCACTCGCGGAAAATTCGTCCGAGCGGGGCGGACATCGGAGTCTTTTTAATTATACCACCCGACATGAGCAATCGCGATCCTTTACGAGTTTTTCATTTCCGTAATGAGCGAGGTATTCCGGGCCGGAATGGACGTTAATTCTGATCCATGGGACCCCAGGAGGAGCCGGGCGTGGTTGGAAATGGGAACGATACGGACTGATCCGAAAAATGGGGTTTCTTATCGGCGCAGAGGTCGCCGTAGGGTTAGTCCTGGGAGGTTGGAGATTGTAGATTGCCACACTTCACTTCGACCTCAGGGTCTGTTGTGTCGCCATTGAATCTGCTCCTGCATCTCCCATTTACAGCTCGCCAACTAGATCCAGAGTTCAAATGTTTTTCGCCAACATGGACATGAATATCGCCTTGAATCTGCCTTCAAAATACACTGCGCAAAAATATTAACGCACATTATGGAAATCTCAAATTTATTCTATAACTGAAGGTGTTCTCAATGATAATTATTTTTATCAGAATTATGCATGCCTATGTTATCCATTTTCAACGGTTTTCTTCAATACAGATGTTTTTTTCCAGCAGGAATAAAAAAAGAGGATATTATCAGATTTTGAATGTATTGGCTCCATACTAAAATCAGTTGTTTTCGATCAATTCTAGTGATCAATAGTTTTTCTTTCGTTTGATTTTCTACACTCGATCGCTATGCAACGCGAAACACGCAAATTGACCTAAGAGAAATGAGCCCAAGCGGTAGTTTTGCGAGAAGAAGGGTGGACATACACAAGAATTGCAGAAAGGTTTGGAGTTTTCCATACAAGTGTGTCCAGAATGTTGCAGCGATTCAGGAAGACAGGTATGAATGTCCGAAGACCAGGACAGGGTAGACCACGGGTAACAACTGCCATTCAAGAACGTTACTTGAGAGTTTCTTCGTTGAGACAACGGTTTGCAACCGCTCGCCTCCTTCAAATTCAGCTTGAGCAAACTCATGAGGTGCAAATTAGCACTCAGACAATAAGAAATCGCCTCAGAGAATATGATTTAAGGCCTCGTGTCGCGGCAAGAGGCCCAGCTCTTACCCCAGCCCATCGAAGGGCGCGTTTGGATTTTGCGAGAGTGCATATCCATTGGGAAGAGGCCGAATGGGAAAGAGTTCTCTTCACAGATGAGTCTAGATTCTGCCTCTACCATTGTGATCGACGTTCCCTTGTATACAGACGTCCACATGAAAGATATGCTCAGTGCAATTTCCTGAATACTACTGGTTTCGGGGGAGGATCGATTATGGTATGGGGTGGAATATCTTTGGCTGCTCGCACAGACCTAGTGGTCGTTGATAATGGAGCTATGAATGCTGATAAGTATATAAGTAACATTCTTGAAGAGCATGTAGTGCCATTTGCCCTATACATTGGAGAAAATTTAATTTTTATGGACGATAATGCCAGACCCCATCGTGCGCGCATCGTTCAGGAGTACCTTGAAGAGGTTGAAGTCTCTCGAATGGAATGGCCAGCAAGATGTCCAGATCTCAATCCGATTGAGCAGGTTTGGGACAACCTCACTAGAAGGCTGAGAAGTTCAGAAAATCATACAGCTACTCTTAATGACTTAGGAATCCCACTCGGAGAAATCTGGGAAGGATTAGATCAGAACATTTTAAGA
Source organism: Coccinella septempunctata (assembly GCF_907165205.1). Lineage (NCBI taxonomy): Eukaryota > Metazoa > Arthropoda > Insecta > Coleoptera > Coccinellidae > Coccinella > Coccinella septempunctata. The sequence goes on along the minus strand of NC_058194.1, from coordinate 31,897,226 downwards.
TCACTCATTTTGAGTATGAACCGTCGTTGCCGAGCTGTAATTAACGCAAGAGGTGGAAATACCAAGTATTAAATCACTTATAAGCATTTCAGTTTTTTGAAAATTGTTCATTTCTCTTCTTTCACATAAGATTCGGTGAAATCCTGAATTTTTCTTCCATTTAATGTGTCTTGTTTCGTTCAAAACCTTCCCGAGAGAACATAAAAATTAGTTATAAAGTCAATGTAGAGTTAACTTTCATTAAACTTGAGATTTTCAGAATGTGCGTTAATTTTTTTGCTCAGTGTATCATATCATTGCTAAATATGGTTTGTGAAAAGTAGTGGAATTAGCAACTGCATGAAAAATGGGACTTTCCCCCATGATAACTTGAATGGTTCCGATTCCGTGGACGAATGTATTCATCTCTACCCTAGGAAAACATCAGGGACAGCTGCTGGCACGGAAAAATGATTCTGTTTCCCGGAACCCTGGCCTTCTCGTGATTTATACGTACAAATACGTACACATCTGAATGTGAATGTTGCTCCTCCTTCACTTTTTCCTCCACTTTACGCCTCCTAGGGTCTGCTCGAATAACAAGCGGAAATGTCTGTCGAAATTTATGCGGCAAATTTTATGAAGATACATTTTGGGCGCATTGGTGTTCATATCATACGTACTGAGAGAGTTAGGAAATAAGGAAAGGAAAATATCTCTTTGTCATTTAGGAACGACAAGTCGAAGGATTCATGAGATTGAGTGGAAACTCCTCTACCAAAGATCGGCGAATCTTTAAACTTCGTGAACGTCAAACAATGATTTCATCATCAATTATTTCTTGTCAACATCAGTAACGGAGGAACAGTAGGTGTATCTTTCTATAGGGTTAGTTGGAGAGGATTTTACGTAGGTATATCGTTGGTGAAAACGGGCATGAAAGATTTTCATTCTAATGGACCCCCTGCACCATTCTTAAAATAACTCAAACTTCGTCTGATGGTTTCGATGGAAACTTGGACTCCATCTGCATTTTGAAGAGTATTCCGCAGCATTCTACATGTAGATGTAGGGTTTCTTCTCGCCGAAACGGCGATGAAACGATACTGAGCAGTGTTTTATTTCGTCGCCCACCAAGCCTTGGTCTTTCCAACACGGAACCTGTCTCCCTGAACCTATTCCAAAGTCGTATATCACACTTTGGCTGACTTGGAGCCTTTCCGCTACAACAACCTGAGTTAGGCCACCCTGTAGCATTCCGATAGCCCTATTAGCCTCATCAGCGTTTGTTAATTTAGGTCTTGGCATTTTCAGAAAACTCGTTTCAAATCGAAGCCGTTGATAAACTGACTTCATTTCAAAATAAGAACATTTATGAGGCATATGCAGAGAACCAAACTTCAGAAAAAAGGCAACCAGATTGACGAAATGTCTCATACTGATTTTTATTGGATCGATTCAAGTGGTAATTGAGTTTTGAATGATTTTACAGCGATTTTCTCGAAGATTACATACTTTTAAAAACGATTGAATACGATATCCCTAACTCTTGTGGAGCAGTTTAGTTGAGAGGCTTGAAGTCAGGGATTCCTGTTGGCCTTCTTTCACATCCATGGAACTTGTGATTTGTGGTCTGATCTCATTGAAACTTGTGGCTTGGTCAGAAAGGAAGTGCAATTATCGAGTGGTCTTCATATATTTTAGCCAGACATCCTGTTGAGAAACATTTGGTGTTGGAAATTGCTGAAAATAAATCGCAGTGCTGCTCGAGGACAAGGAACGATGTTATCCCGGACTGTGGAATATTATTCCAACGTTCCAGTCCTACATTTTGTTGCCTCACCAGCCTATCAACATACCCCGAGGTCCATAAACAGCGGAGTCCAATGTAGGGCAGGCCGGAGTCTGCATTTTCGCCCGTCGACCCAATAAATGCAGATTGTGAAAGGCCGCACCGTGATATAAAGAAACCCTGTGCTTGCCCTTTGCCATTTCCCATATGTAGAAGCCATTTCTAGGTCGGCTGTGACAGAAATTCCATAATATCCCGACCCCGCACTAATTTATTTAATACGCGTTATGTTCGCGCTCTTTTTACATTTCCATTTTACTGCTCATTTCAATGGGAGTCAGATAAGCCCGCCAAGGCGTATTTTTATGGCGGATTTGACTTTCACGTAATCAAAGTAGGCCGCGGCTGAAGGGTAGGGCAGGGGAGTTATCGAGAATGTTATTTCTGGTTAGTGCAACGACAGGGGTTGGCCGCAGGTTTGAATTTTATGGCTGGGGAGCCAGATCTAAAACGGAATTGATTGATAGAATTTGCATATCAGTTGATTCTCCCATTCTGATTTTATATGTATAGAGAATAATCTATCTGGCGTTTGCGTCCTAACCCAAATAAAACCGAGGGTTCGTGTTTCTATTTGAATAATCATCGAAAATATGGAAAATTGAGCGTGGTTTTCGGTAATTCTTTTTTGGAACACAACCAATCCAAAAAATCTAGAAGTTGAGCTGGATTCCACGCTGAATTTCAAAGCTCATTTGGAAAATTCGCGTCTGAAGTCATAAAATCCTGCATAAACTAGTTGGTACTTCATGGGATGCTGATGCAACTACTCTTCGAACGGCAGCCCAAGCTATGTTTTTTAGAATCAGTTAATAATCCTTCGAATAGAGCACCTGATGTGGATCTTCCCAGGAAAATATGGTGTATTCTGAATCGTATAAGAACAGAGGTCACAGACGTTGTAATAGTATGATTTTCCGAAGGAATTCAGCTAAGAGCCCCAGTTGTAAATGCGGGGAACCAGAAGAAACTCCACTCACGGGGAAAAAAAGGGGGTGAGAGATTCTCCACTGCCTAGACTGCAAGAGAACACTCTTATTACTCAAGAAAATTTTCCCAAACTACCCAGACTGCTGCAGATTTCCCGAATAGATAAATGGATGAATTATGCATCGACTAAACTAAGAGCATTCGCATCCAGAGCCATTACCTAATCCTCCCATAACTCACCTAAAATTAAATCTTCCGAACGATACTCTCCGTGCCATCCTGGAAAGATAAACATGCCTGGGAAGCTCGTGCTTCCATGGATAACTGCAGTAAACTTCTATTTGCAAAAAATCCCTTCGATGAAAACAAACGTCCAATTTTCCAACGATCCACTGGGTCGTTTTAATTGAAATTGATTAATCGCTGAATTATTTAGGCATGAATCGAAACGTTCCGATGAATGTTTAATTGGTACGGTTACAGTGGAGGGCGCGATTCGGAATATTTTGTTTTTCCGAATAAGAGAAACATAGGAAGCTGGATCCTGTTAGATTTCTGGGAAAAAATCAAAAGTTTCGGGAGCGTTATTCAAGTGTTAAGTGCTCAAAAGGATTTTTGTTGCTTGATTATATACTTTGAAACAACTGCAGTAGGAATATGGGTTGTTTGAATATCCATTTTCAGTTGAAGTCCTTCAGATCTCTGCAATTTATTCCTTGCTCCAAATGATTTTCGATGCTTCTTCAAAAAGTGTAGAATTATCGAAATTTTCGGATATATTTACACTTCGCAAAAAAATTAACGCACATTATGGAAATCTCAAATTTATTCTACAACTGAAGGTGTTCTCAATGATATAATTATTTTTATCAGAATTATGCATGCATATGTTATCCCCTTTCAACGGTTTTCTTCAATACAGATGTTTTCTCCCAGGAGGAATAAAAAAAGATGATATTATCAGATTTTGAATGAATTGGCTCCATTCTAAAATCAGTTTTTCTCGATCAATTCTAGTGATCAATAGTTTTTCTTTCGTTTGATTTTCTACACTCGATCGCTATGCAACGCGAAACACGCAATTTGACCCAAGAGGAATGTGCCCAAGCGGTAGTTTTGCGAGAAGAAGGGTGGACATACACAAGAATTGCAGGAAGGTTTGGAGTATCCCATATAAGTGTGTCCAAAATGTTGCAGCCATTCAGGGAGACAGGTATGAATGTCCGAAGACCAGGACAGGGTAGACCACGGGTAACAACTGCCATTCAAGAACGTTACTTGAGAGTTTCTTCGTTGAGACAACGGTTTGCAACCGTTCGCCTCCTTCAAATTCAGCTTGAGCAAACTTATGAGGTGCAAATCAGCACTCAGACAATAGGAAATCGCGTCAGAGAATATGATATAAGGCCTCGAGTCGCGGCAAGAGGCCCAGCTCTTACCCCAGCCCATCGAAGGGCGCGTTTGGATTTTGCGAGAGAGCATATCCATTGGGAAGAGGCCGATTGGGAAAGAGTTCTCTTCACAGATGAGTCTAGATTCTGCCTCTACCATTGTGATCGACGTTCCCTTGTATACAGACGGCCACATGAAAGATATGCTCAGTGCAATTTCCTGAATACTACTAGTTTCGGGGGAGGATCGATTATGGTATGGGGTGGAATATCTTTGACTGCTCGCACAGACCTAGTGGTCGTTGATAATGGAGCTATGAATGCTGATAAGTATATGAGGAACATTCTTGAACAGCATGTATTGCCATTTGCCCCATACATTGGTGAAAATTTCATTTTTATGGACGATAACGCCAGACCCCATCGTGCGCGCATCGTTTAGGAGTACCTTGAAGAGGTTGACGTCTCTCGAATGGAATGACCAGCAAGAAGTCCAGATCTCAATCCGATTGAGCAGGTTTGGGACAACCTCAATAGAAGGCTGAGAAGTTCAGAAAATCATCCAGCTACTCTTAATGACTTAGGAATCCAACTCGCAGAAATCTGGAAAGGATTAGATCAGAACATTTTAAGATCACTCATTTTGAGTATGAACCGTCGTTGCCGAGCTGTGATTAACGCAAGGGGTGGAAATACCAAGTATTAAAACACTTATCAGCTCTTCAGTATTTTGAATATTGTTCATTTCTCTTCTTTCACATAAGATTCGGTGAAATCCTGAATTTTTCTTCCATTTAACCTGTCTTGATTCAAAACCTTCCCGAGAAAACATAAAAAATAAGTTATAAAGTCAATGTAGAGTTAACTTTCATTAAAATTGGGATTTTCAGAATGTGCGTTAATTTTTTTGCGCAGTGTATTTCCCAGATTGGCGATCTAGAAAAGAGTATACAACATACACATCTATTTCTTCGAATCTTGTAATGAGCGAAGTATTGCATTCGTCACAATTAAAACCTCTTCTTTCTCGCACAATACAGAACATAATTAAATCACATCCCGAATGGAGAGAACCGAGGCTGATATCAATTAGATAGAAAACAAGAAATTCATTATATTGACGGACATTATACCCTCACATCAAGTCCTGTGTTCCTTGAATCGAATCTTTTGTGCCTCCTCTTCTTTTATAACGACGGCTATTGTTGAGCGCCTACCCGATAATTAAAACGATCAGGCAAAGCATGTTTTCTGTCCATTCTGCCATAGATTTCAATCTGTGCAGACCTGATTCTCTCTCTTAATTGAGAATCGGGGCTTTTTCTTTCGTTATTATGTTTGGCAAGGTGTATCGATTGTTCGAAAATGATGTTTTCATCCAAGATAACAGCTCATTTTCACCGAGCGATGGATCGATACTGAAATGGGGGTACCTTGAGGGATGTTTATTGAGTTATGAGTTTGGCAGAATTTCCAATTGCTCTTAGACCTTTTACTGGCACTTTTGTGAAAATTCTAAGAACATTTTGGTCCTTATTATCGAAATATTCATGCCTTAAGTTCATTAATAGTTTGCGAGTCCTTGATATGTTCTTATCCTGCACCTTTTCATGGTTGTTACACCTACAAATTGCAGCACCAGATGTTTTTCTCGAAGAATTTGATATCAGCGAAAAGTTCATTAGGAACTTCCATAATGCGGCATTTACTTCCCCTATTTGAGCAAGTTTCAAGGTTGACGTGGCACAGAAACCATGAAAACTCAGCACGCTACCAATCTGTTGCGCAATCTGAGTGTATCGTGTTGAGATTATATGGCTTTAAATTGTATGCGGAGTTTTTGAATGACTCCATTCGCTACAGAACTTAATCCACTGAAGTTGACTACATCATCGAAGGATGGTTCGAAAAAATACGTCGTCGAGTTGGCTATGAAGGTTGATATTCTGCGGAATACATGTACGGTATGTCCGAACAAATCTATCCGGTCAACCCTTAGCGAAAAAGCTATACAGCTCTAGCTATGCCATTCTTCTTCTACAACCATAAATAAAAACAAATCCTGTGCTCGAAAGCTAGGCCTAACAACATCGATAACGAAAGCCCATAATTCGAAATGGATGATTTCAATAACCGGTCATAAGAGCATGTTACGTACTATTAAAATGCTATCCAATATCGAGGTTATGTGGAAAAAAATATGAATTCACGTCGGGTTCCAGATACGTTCGTCGGCCGCAAACAACTATCGATCAAAAATACAAAAGGCCTGAATAATTGAAAACGTACCTATGGAATACGTGAATACAATACCAGCAAGCTCAGTTCGGAAATCACAAGTTTTTAGTAGAATCGATTCTATGTAGGTGATGGAAAAGGTTATAATGGTTATATACGAACCAATATATTCCACAATTTAGACTCTAGACCCTAGTACGAATGTCAATTCTTGATTTTTCAAGTATATATGTATGAATTCTTTCGAGAGCAACGTTTTTTTAAAGCTGAAGTCATCTTTTGCTACGAGTGTGCCTTGTTTTTCAAATTTCTTCTGCACCTTTTCAATATGCTAATTAGTCAGTCCGACAGTTAAGAATTGTTTTCTTCGATGGGATACAACAAGAAAAGTACTGGAATTTGCTTTGTAGGTCTAATTAAAAGTCGACATGATACCTGATCGCTTTTGCTTTTTTAACGCATGTGGTGAAAAAGAGACCTTTCCGTTCAGAAATGCAAACAACCTCAACTCACGCAAATTCACGTATACATTTTCATCATAATATACGAAACAAATATTTTCATGAGCTGTAATTATTAACATGCCATTAAGGGTGTTTAGTTAACAATGCATCATGAAAATTACAAGCAGGTTAGGTGGTTAGGTGTGCTGAAGTAGATGGGAAATTATATTAACTCCATCATTTATTTTACTAGGTACATATATAGGGATAATTTATTATTCTATAGTAATTATTCATAGAGCTCGGTATAATCATTGCTTTTAAAGAGAGTTAATCCATAAATTCATAACGGATTTTTCACTTTGGTAAAGAAGATGTAGGAATGTAGTGTCAGTTGACGTCTTCATGAGTTTCTAGAAAAACATACGGGTCTTCATACTCAAAAATTTGATCCAAGTACAGAAAGTAAGTCTCCTCTCAAATATCCACATCAGTTTTCGAGCCCAGGTCTGTCTAAAATTCGAATACGGAATATAATAAGGCAATATACCACCAGCAAAGACTCTAGGAAGCAGTCAAGAAGTTCTGCAACAAGAATCTTCGCTAATCTCCGATTTGTCAGAACCAGGGGATATGGAGAAAATGAAACTCCACCAGGAAGTCATTAAAAACATTCCAAGCTCCACCATCGAATTTCGACACATCGTTATTCCCATTTAATCAGCTCTTCAGCAACAAAATGGAGTATAAATAGTATAATACCTCCGGGCCTCCAGAAAACTTCGGAGAACTGACAAAGCGCAACTTTCCCACTGTCTTCCGTAAATCTCTCAATATAAATCCGGCTCCCAAGACCGATATGAATCCGGACGGGGGCCAGTGAATAAAACATCAAATGAAAATACTTCTTCGACCAGATCTCTCGGATAGTTCGTTTCGTTTTCCTGGAAACGCAAGCGAAAAGTTCGCCCCAAGTCTGGAGAGAATGGAGCAGATTTGTTGCGTCGCAAGTTTTACAATCATCTTTACAGCCTTCTGTGCCTGCGGTCGGTTGTTTTATTGACCCACATAGCAGATTAAATTTTTTATGGATGCTGTGGGGACACCGGTTCGGAATGGCAGATACTTCCGGGGGAGTTCTGTGGTAATATGGAAACGATATATGTTAGGTCAGGTAACTTGAAAGCCGATACTTTGTGCGACATTATATGGCCACTGGAAACAGCAGGTTTTCATATATTGATTTGTTGTTTCCGAAGTGTGGTCTTCAGAAGTATTCCCAAATTGTGGGAAATGTTTTATAATATGAGGGAGTTATGAGAAATCAATTGATGCAAGAGACATGCGAGGCAGAATGTGGGTTTTCATCATATAATTTATAATTTTTACCACATGCATTAGGCTCAATTTCCCTCGTTTCCCAGTTATAAAAGTTTGAACCTCTTTTACGGAATTTATCCAGGATATCACTCCCAAGTCGCTGGCTGGAAATTCTCGCTCGTGTTGTAAAATTTTATTCAATCCGAAATTCCGTTAATTTGGGACAGAAAGTTCGTGAATAATGAAGCAAAGTATAAAACTGGTGGTGTGTATTCACGAATCTGTGTTGTCCAAATTCTGGAGAGGTATATTGGGTTGAAAAGTACACAGTTGGAAATTATTGTTGGAGTCTATGCAACAAATTTATGATAAAAAGTGTTTTCACAGTTTTCTTGCCCAAGCGTGGTCTTCTGAGAAGATTTCCTCAAAAGATATTGCCCTTAGGTGGCATATTTTGTTTGATATAGCCAAATCCAAACATGCTCTGGAACAGAAACTTATAGGAGTCAGGAAAAACAATTCAAAAATCCTCAAAATCAACAATCTACAGTGAAATACTCACTTTATTCGCAATCTACTGAATAGATCTAGATGACATTCGGTAAAAATCGTGTACTACCAAAACAGTCTGTTAGAAAATTTTTGCCCAGTGTTTATATAAGGTAAGCCTTTGACTCGTACAAATATTTTGACTGTAGATTCCTGAGGTCAAAAGAAACACTTTTTTCCTTTACCATTTTTTCCTAATCGGCTCGGTTTAAGAGGAAAAACCATGAAAAAATGTTATTTTTAATTCTCACAAACGATTTTATCGAATGGAATGAATTTCGGAATATAGTTTTTCATTTATTTGATGAAACATTTTCGAACGCAAAATATCACCCACGTAGGTATTCCAGTTTTCTCATTATAGCCATTAGGAACCCTGAAAATACAAAAAATTCAAAGAACCCAACTCTTGAAACTAAGTTCGACGCTATATAATGAATATTTGAACGTTTTGTAAAATAAGAGTATTCTTCATATTTTCTCGTATGATGCTTCGTTTTCGAGTAATTCGAAAATTGAAAGTATCTGCGAAATTTGAAAAATTGGGTACTTTGGCTGAATACAATTTTGTTTGAAAAATCCACAGATGTCTAGTGTCACAGATAAAGCTAGTTATTCTGAAGGTAATTTTGTCCTTCTAAGGGTGGCACAGCTCATTATGAAAACTTTAAAGTGTATATATCTTTTTATCAGGACCGAATCTGAAAAAATGGTAAAGGAAAAAAGTGTTTCTTCTGACCTCAAGAATCTACTGTTGAAATATTTTTACGAGTCAAAGACTCACCCTGTACCCTATAGCTATATCCTTATATAAAAACTGAATAATGTCACACATATTACAGTTGAAGAGTCTGAATATCCGATCAGATTTCAAACATCATTCATGCTAGAGTAGAAAAGATATCTTTTTTTCGTTTTTGACTATTTTCCCATTTCATTATCTCTTCCAAGCTGAAAAATAATCGAAACAACGCAACAAAGAGTACCTAACCTGGAATTCCTTCATTCCCAAAAAGGACCTTATAAACATGTCCTCATCCTTCCGTCAAGGATTCGACTGCGTAGGTGCCTCGAACTAAAACTCCATCCCATCTTGAGGCAGACCCAATGATGTCATTACGGTACGGTAGGACGAAATTTATGGACTATCAATAATCGAATCGAACCCCGAACAAACAGACAAACAATCTCCGACATAACCAATATTCCCGAGTCAGGATAACTCAGCAGCTCGGCTAGCCTGCTCATTATTCAGTTTTGACCGCGATATAGGAAAGTTATTGACGTCCGGGAAGAATATAAGCCTCGTCTATCTGGGGGAAGGAAAACGTTTTCAGAAAAATATTTTCTTCTCTCTTCTCTCCGGTATCGATCGAGGCTTCTTTCATCTGAATCTTCAGTAAGATACGGAAATTGGAACAACGAAAGGGAATAAGAATCTTGGAGCAATGACAGAAACTATTTAACTTATCCAGCCACTGTTCGTCTTCACACAAAAGAATACACACGATCTGAATGTCTAAAACGTGGTAATATAGGGTGATTTTCTGTTTTTGCTTTGGTCTTGTCCACTATCCTCCATCAGACTTTCAATTCCTGGCTGATTTCGAGTAGTGATTGTTTCTGCCTTGTTTGTTCGTAAAATTCCACCCACCCACACGCAATCTACCGTATACATGCTGCATCGCTTGTTCCCCATCGGATGCGCAAACCTCCATCCAATCCAATATCCATAAAAAAAATACACCAAATAATCCCCCGAGCCTTCGAAAATCCAAACCAAATATCAATATCCAGCTTCGACACATAAGAAAACACATTCCCAATAAGGCAAGGCCTGGAAAAACAAACTTTACTCCACCTGCCTGGAACCGATGCGTCGATACATCATCAATAAATCAAAACAAATAGATGGAGAAGCCGAAAATATCCGGCGGAGCTTTTATACCCCATATTATAAATATATCCAGTTAGTTCACGCACTTTTTTCTTTCGTAGTCTGCAGTCTGGCAAATGTGGCGTGAAGAACTCGGTTGAAATTCGATAAGGAAAGGGGGATGCACGCCATGAGAGGGTTTTCTTCGAGGTACGCAGGGGCTGTTTATATTTTTCAGGCAATTTCGAAGAATCGTTTTCGTTTTATCATGAGCTTCTGCAGACCTACGTCTGATCTTTACTCCGATTTATGAAATTACGCCATTGTTTTACCACCGTTCAATATTGTCTTCAGTATCAATGAATTTATTAAAAATTTCTGAAAAAATGTGTCTTTTATAATTAGGTATGTGTTCGAACTCCACTCAGGAACAGGCTAGAGCATGCTGCTGATAAGGTGGTTGATTTCCTCTTGAATTATCTCATTCCAGGCAATTTGTATCTGCTTGCTAGAGTCTTTTCATGTCCCAGATGTTTTCTATGGGTGAAAGATCGGGAAAATTAGGAGGACAAGACCACAAATCGACTTGGTTGTCTGCAGAATGAGACAACGTTTTTCTGGCTACATGTGGTCCACATGTAGCCATGTGGTTTGCACTACCTTGTTGGAAAAATTGGCCCACCACCTGCTAGATGTAACGCACTAAGGAATAGCAAAGTTGACCTAGTTTCTGAGCAATAATCTCCCTTATCATCATTTCGACAGTGTGGTACATGCCTTTCCCCAAAAGTGAGGATCTCGTTTTTTACTCTTAAATAAATGCACAGGTTATGGTCCAACTCTTTTCTTAGTTCGAATGTAAGGGACAAGAACATTTTTGGCAGTCTGAATGAAATACGAGCACTATTTTCAACCAAGAAGTAGTTAGTGATCTCTCGAATAGAGTTCCTGGTTTTGATCTTCCCAGGAAAATATGGTGTATTCTGAATCGTATAAGAACAGGGCACTGACGTTGCAATAGTATGCTTTCCGATGGAATTCAGTTGAGAGCCTTAGTTAAGAATGCGGGGAACCAGAAGAAACCATGACTCATCTGATTAATCATTGTCCAATTTATAAATTTTAGGATGGTTTTACGGCTATACATGCAGTTTCCGAATCTTTTTTGAATTGGGTTGTGAATTTTAGGTCAATGTGATATATAGCACTTAATTCATTATCTCATATCTTTCTTCTTTTGTTTTTTTCATTCCAGATAAAATTTTCTGGTAACATGGAGAAGATTCCCTTGGATTTTCTTTTTCTTCGAAGAAAGGATCAATTTTTACAGTGCGAGATGCCCTTCAATATGAAATATTCAGGTTATTTTGTAAATAGTTTCATCTCTTACAATCCACAACACTCACGGGGAGAATTAACCCTCTAATACCCAAATCCGCCTTGAGACTGGTTGCATATAAGTGGATACAAAATTATTCTGCCCATGTCCGCCTTCAGTAGGTATAGGTTCATTTTGTGAGAACAGGTGTTAATGTAAATCAGTTAACTATTTGCGAAAAAAAGATGTAGATTACATAAGCTAATTTGAAACTATACGGAAATAATTATAAAAAAGGAAAAAAACTTGGGCATTAGAGGGTTAAATAGTTTTTTACTGGGGTTTTTGCCTAAGCTCTTGTATCATACTCAAAATTGTATGGTACCCCGTTAAGCTAACTTCTGTTGGAAACTGTATCTCATACATATACTTTAATTATTGTTTGATGTTAAAAATTGTAATGCTGTTTATCGAAATATTATTTTTTCCGTTTCTTTTCACTCACTGTGTTAATCTATGAATGAAAACAAGTGAATTATTCGTATACTTTTGAACAGTTCGTTGCTTCAGTATATCGGAAATCGATGAACAATGAATTTTGTATATTGAGCACTCAATTTCCAAAACTATCATGAATAATGATTTGTTCGTTCTGAGATATCAACCAGCCTTGTCCAGAGGTGCGTTTTTCATCGAACTAGCCAACAAACAAGACGGTTTGTTTAAGGAAAATGACCACGTTCTCGATTTTCTCTCGCCGAAGTCAACATTTCACTTCGTACATTCGCGTCACGTAGATTGTTTGTTATATTAAAAGTTTTTAAACTACCAAATAACTCACAGCGACTCACGCCCCGACGCCAGACCCTCCAGAATTCCTAATGATTTTTCAGTCTTAACGCCGACCCTCATATTGAAACGTTCAGAGACGTGTCGGTGGTGGTGGAAGGAGAACGTATAACTGGGGAAACTTCATGACCCAATTTTCCCGCTCTATCAGCCCCGAATACTTCGGATGGGCTAATAAACAAAGCCCAGGACTTTCTGCGCCGAGGACACGCCACACGAAATTGTTGTCGGCATAACGAAGTGTATTGTGATTTATTTTGACGGCCCAAAGGGCCTGCTGCTGCACTGGGCTCAGGAATTGAACGGAAGGGTGAACAGTTTGTAGCTCGCAATTTTCCCCGCCATTGACGCTATTCAGGGAAGCGTTAGGTCTTGTTGGGTAGTTAAGGAAGACAACGACCAACAGCTTGCGTGTACGTTCGGCATCGGCGTCCGATGAGATGGGAGTACAGAAAATGAGGATCTCACGAATGGGGACAAAGGAATCTGATTCGATTCGATGCTTCGAAGGAAAAACAACGAGTTTTTCCGAGAAATACTCGATTCGCGGCGAGGCGAGTACTTTTCGTCCGCTGACACTTTTCGTCCGCAAACACTTTTCGTCCGGCTGTTCGTCACTGAGCAATATGAGATCCTGGGACGATTTAATCGAATTTGTGAATACAGGATTAGATAAAAACAAAAGTGCCTGTGACAGTAACAGACGAAATTATTCTGAATGCGGTTTTTTTTATTTTTCGAATTATATCGACCCGGGTCATTTTTAATACTAATTGGAAGTCGTAAATTACGAATATGCAATTAGATTTTTCCTAGGATCAGTATTTCAGGAAATAAATTATTTTCAGTAGAGAATTTCGAAAAAATTGGTCAACTTTGAAGGGATGTAGCAGCCAGAACAGAGTCACTGGACATATGCAAATTTTTTTGGTGATAGACTGATTCTTCGCCAATAGAAAAATCCAACTTTCATTCACCTGCCGCTAGCAGTTCAGATTTTATGATTTTTTCCGCGAAAGTCCAAAATTTCCGATTTTCCATCGACCATAACTAGAAAACTAATCCTTTCATCAAAATTCTGTTTGCATATTCGTAATCTACGCCCTCGAAATAACGAAATCCTCAATTTTAGTGGAAATCGGAGAGATAAAAATTTTTTCAAATTTTCCATACATATGCATGGAAAAAATTGCGATTTTTCGAAAAATATTTTTGGTCTCCGATTAAAACCAAATTCATACTGTACACTAATTCTAGGGCGTAGAACACGAATATGCAAACAGATATTTTTTTAAAAATTTATTTTTCAAGTTATGGTCCGTGAAAAATTGGAAATTTTGAATCTTCGCGGAAAAAATCATAAAATCGTAACTGTTAGCGGTAGATAAATGAAAATTGGAAGTTTCTATTTGCAAAGGATCAATCTATCATAAAAAAAATCAGCATATGTCTAGTTCTCTTTTCTGGCTGCTACAGCTCCTCAAAACTGACCAATTTTTTCGAAATTTTCCACTAAAAGTGATCTATTTACTAAAATACTGATCCTACAAAAAATCTAATCGCATATTCGTAATCTACGGTCTCGAATTAATCAATAAAATGACCCGGATCGATATATTTCGTACTACTATATAGAGCTGCGGGGCACGCGCAGCACCCCCTCTGTCCTGAATGGGAGGACGAAATTACCCGATATTAAATTCCTAACAACAAATTCGAAACATTTCGAAATTCGATTATACCGAATAGAATCAACAACCCGGAGCTCCGAACTACCAAATCCAAACTATCCGACAGTCTATTACGCTCGATTCGACCGGTACAATCGACTTTTGGAATAACCAATTCAATTTCTTGAGAGCGTCTCTCCGAAGGCGACAAATTCGCCCAAGTTCTCGTGTAGTTTGACACAGCGGAATGTCTTTTCTCTCAAATTATCCCCCGGGGGCACATAACGCGCCCTTTGTGAAAAGTGTCTCAATTGAACTTGGCCCTTTTGGTCGCCCCGAGCACTTTCTTCCAGAGTACCCAGATATGAAGGTGAAAAATCGATGGTCGCCGATAATTAGTCGCGTAACGAAGGGCGTACAAAGGGAGGGTTCGCGATGGTTTTGCAGGAGACGGTCCAATTTCCTTTTGATTCGTTTTAAATGGGGGACCGGATGAGATAAGGCTTATCTTGCGAGTCGGGAAGTAGTATAAATGCCCGTTTCCTTGTTTTATATACTCGGAAATACCTCTGACAAAGTTAGTGGAAATTGGAAAACATCTGGATCTTCTTTGCTCGAGTTAAGGCTGAGAATTTTCCGTCCCATATACGCCAGGATGTTTTTCGCGAAGCGACCGGAAATACGCTGATGTTTTCTCTGCCAATTTTTCGGAGATGTAGATGATAAAACGAGTTGATATAAAATGTTTTTTCGTATATTCACTTTACCGCATCTTCTCGTTTTCTTTGCATCGATGGATAAATAAGCACTAATTTAATAGACACTACCTGAGGAGACAATACGAGGATATATTGAAAAATTCTTAGCCTACTATAGAACCAAACAAAATTTCAATGTCAAAATTTTTTATTACTCAACATATTCTTCTCTTAATTTGATACATTTATTACAGCGAACCTGCAACGTCTCTAGACCTTTCAAAAAAAATGTTTCTTCTTGCTCTGCAAACCAGACCTCCTCAGCTTTTATTACTTCCTCGTTGGAAGAAAATTTACGACCTTATAAACTTTTTTCAGTTGAGAAAAGAGATGATGGTCGGATGGAGCCAAATCTAGTGAATAAGGGGGGTTTTCTAGTAATTCAAAACCTAAATCACGCATTTTTTGCCTGGCAACATGAGATTTGTGTGCAGGGGCGTTGTCCTGCAAAATCAAAACATCTTTGGATAGCTTTTCGCGTCTTTTCTCTTTGATTTATTCCCGTAGAGTAGTCAGTAATGTCGAATGGTATTGTTATCCAAAAAATCAATCATGATTTCTCCATGGCAATCCCAAAAAACTGAAGCAAGAACTTTTCCAGCAGATTTTTGGACACGAAACTTCTTAGGTCTTGGAGAACCAGAGTGTCGCCATTCCATCGATTGTTGCTTTGTTTCTGGATGGTAGAAATGTACCCAAGTCTCATCCATAGTAACAATTCCGTTTAAGAAGTCTACATCGTTTTCAAATCGAGTACAGATCGAAGGCGATGCCTTTCCCTTGTAAGCTTTTGGTCAACATTCAAATATTTGGGGATCCATTTTGCAGCAACTTTTCTCATGTCCAAATTGACGTGAACTATATGATGAACGTGTTCGTATGAAATATTCAATGCTTCAGATATCCGTTTTAGCCCAATTCGACGGTCTGATAAAATCATGTCATGAACTGCATCGATGTTTTCTGGGACTGACACAGAAACTGGCCTTCCCGATCGGTCATCGTCTTCAATGGAAAATTTACCTCTTTTGAAGCTTGCAGTTCAATTTTTCACGGTCGCATACGAAGGACATTGATCACCAAGGGTATTAAGCATATCTTCGTAAATGTGCTTACCTCTTAACCCTTTTAAATACAAGTACTTGATGATTTTTTCGATTTTCCCAATTTCGGTGGACATCTTCTTTCTTTCAATGATTGCGTAACTCTGGTTTACTTTTTTGACCTCAAACTTCACACTGACACTTCTAATGAGTTATTGTTCGTTGCTATAGTGACGCAATATTTTTTTATGCATGGAACTGGTCTAGGCTAACTAGATATCAATACATCCTCGTAATGAACCAAATCTAAACACGATAATTTCTTCCGATAATCACCAAAAACCTGCCAGTCACTTCGCACACGAATAAAGAAACAGTCATGTCGATAATGACGATGAAACGTCCACTGCTCCAAGCCCCAAATTGACACAATTCCGTGTCAATAAAGCTCGGAACGCATCGGAAAAATTCAGTTTACACTATGTTAGTAGATTCATGGAATATAAATGCCCCATTTGTGTCGCCGTACGTAAATATCGCCAGAATCCCAACTTTCCCAATAGGGGGGGGATGGAAAACAAATATTTTATTTCCCGCATACGTAGTAGGATCGAGCGTCGCGGCGCTTTCCTGGCGTCCGTGGGTAGGTACTTACGGATCTCGGAACTTTCCGGCATCTAGGATTTTCTCGCAACTTTGGACGTCCGGATAAGGATCCGGAGAAAATTGACCTATTGTCCGAAGTTCGAGAGGGTTAATGCTCGCTTAAGAATTCTTTCTATTGGAAGGACTGAAGCGGGTTTTCCAACTTTGAGATTTACCGGATCGGATTGGAGAAGAAATTGGAACGCTATATCACAGTGAATCACGGTTGTGTTGAGAAATAGCGGTTACTTATTTTCGAAGAGATTGGAAGTTTTACTGGAGGGTGAATAGAGGCAAGATTTTAAGATCTCAGAGGCTATATTGACATTAATTTTTCTAAAGGAGGCCTTACACGATCGATTATTTCGACAATAGAGTACTTTATCAATATACAAGCCTGTTCAAACATCTCATTCATTCATTCATTGCTGTATCCCATTACCGAGAATAAATCTACAAAAAACTTTTTAATTTCTTAGGGCCACTTGCCATTGTGTGCCCTCCTGTGACTGAAGAGACCCAACCGTGACCTACAGATCCTTCCACACTCTGATGGGCATGGATACTCACCAACCAGAGCTGGTAGCCTCTGTATTCTTATCGAGTCTACATTATAGCTGTAGAGCAAAAACCTCCACTGTGATCTGTCTAACGCTAGTTGTTCCCAGTTATGATTGGGATTAACTGATTTTAGGGATTGATCCTTGAACCGCTTATACTGGCCTCCTGGTTTTCTGGCTCCCTCTGTGAATTCGCCATACAGAACTATTTTGGGGAGTCTTGTCTTGCAACCTCAGAATGTGGTCGCTCCATCTGAGTCGGGCCCTCGTTACTTGAGTCTCAATTGTTATACAACTCGCGCGTTGCAAGACTTCTGCATTCGAAACTTTGTGGAACCATCTGATGTGCATTATCTGTCTTAGATGACGTTGTTGCGCTTGTTCAAGCTGTTTAATATATCGCCTGTAGGGCGTCCAACTTTCGCTTCCGTAAAGAAGCGTTGGGAGGACCACTGCTTTGTAAACAGCTGTCTTGGTCTTCAGATTGAGGTCGTGATTTTGCAACACTCTGTTCTATAGCTTCCAGAATGCCCGTGATGCCGAATTGATACGGTTGTGTATTTCCATGTCCAGGTTAGCCTTGGTGTTTATGAAGCTTCCCACGTATTTGTACTGCTCGGCCTGTTCTAGAATTTCATACTCCAGGCTGAGGATTTTGATTTTGTCAATATTGAGTCTAAGGTCTATAGCTTCGTATATATGTTTATAGGTGTCCAGAATTATCTGTAGATCCTCTGGGCTGCTAGCGATAAGTGGGCAGTCGTCTGCATAATGATGTTCCGTGATAAACTTTGTACGGGTTTTGGTCTGAGGCGCTTCAGGTTAAACAGGTCTCCATCAAATTTGAATCTTATTCCAACACCTCTCACAGGCATACTCATTATCGAGACAGCTATGGCGAAAATAGTTCTAGGGAGAATAGTAAAAATGCGGCATTCGAAGAGTTGGCTCGCATTGATTCAACAGTTTCCAGGTTTGGATGGATCATTGAAATCTCCTCTTGTGATTCAGGTGTGTACTCACTTGAGGCGCATTAAGGTACGTAAGGTCAACGAGAAAATGAGATATGCACCTTGACAAAAACTGTCTATTGCCTCGCCTGCTTGCATGCTTCGGCTGTCAATTTGCAGGCTCGAATATGAAAGACAGTATTTGGTCCTTGGTACATAAATTGATATTTTGGGTGGATGATGAATGATCAGTAATGGGTTCAGTCAAGTTTCAGCATTTTTTAACCCTCACAGAATCGTTTAATATCATCCGAAAGCAGACTCGTTGTTTCGTAAAAAAATCACGCTGCCTTTCGCTGTACGTTCAGAATGCAAAGTGTCTAAGGGCTGGAATCATTGGAAAATCTGTGCATTTCGACACGTTTCCTTTCATTCCGTATTCCGAAAATGTCGTGCTATTTTTTCGGGCCACCCAAAGTATGAATATGAAATTCGCATATTTTATGGCGTCCACTCTGGGAAAGCGAGCTTTCCGAAGCCGTTTTAAGCGGAATTTTCACGGAAAACACTACGCCAGGCGGCCGTCGAACAACTTATCGATTCGCTTCCTACGGTTGAAGTTTCCGTTTCTTGGTTGGCCGTGTGATAACGGAAAAACTCTTCTTCTTCTTCTTCTTTCTCTTTTCTTAAGACTTAGTCTTGTTTCTTCCACTATTCAGCCTCCTGGGAAACAGATGTCCAGCTTTCGTGCCATCTCTTCGGAGGTCGGCCGGGGGGTCTCCGTGAATTTGGTCTTTCATCCTTTGCCCATTTTGCCCATCGATCTTCCGTCATCCTGTCGACGTGGTCTCTCCAATAACGTCGTCTCGATCTCGTGAATCGGACTACGTCCTGAATGTTCAGATCTTCCCTTATAGCGTCACTCCTTATTTGGTCTCTTAAGCTCACTCCTTTGATAGTTCTCAACGTTTTCATCTCAGCTACCCTCATCATGTTCTTTGTTTTTGCTGTATCCGCTCGAGTTTCCACTGCATATGTAAGTATTGGTCTTACGACTGTTTTGTATATGCGGACTTTACTATCGGTAGATATATATTTGTTCTTCCATATGAGGTCCCTGAGGTAGCCAGAGATTCTTGAGGCTTTATTTACTTGTGTTCGTACTTCTTGTTGTAAGTTTTTGGAACTTGTGATCTCGACTCCTAAGTATGTGCATTGCATACATTGGTGAATAGGTTTGTCGTTCACAGCTAATTTACATCTTGTAGGCTCTTTTGCTATGACCATTGATTCAGTTTTTTCCAAGGATATCTGCATATTAAGCTTTTCGGCTGTTGTTTGGAACCTATATAGCAGTCTCTGTAAGTCGTCCTCGTTATCCGCCATCAAGATTACGTCATCAGCTCCGCCTGCAGCGTCCTGGGGTGGATTGAGTAGCTTCAAGGGCACTGCAGCCGGTCTCAAGCCTGGGGAAAGGAGGAGAGTTGGTGGGCAAGGTTAGCAACCTACCCACTGTAAAAGAGATTCGATGCTCAAAGTACTACTAATAGAGCCGTTCGTTCGTGATGACGAACGGAAAAACAATCGGGCAAAAAGGCCTCCAAATGAAATTGATCGGGTAGCCAGGAGATGCGAACGTTGTGAGGAAGAAACACCTTGCACTGCTGAATTGGATCATTTTGTATCAGAGCGAGAATAAAGGACTTTTCTGGGAAAATAAATTTCTGGAAAAATAACAAATAAGTACATTTCTATTATTCCTGATAATCGTAACTCAATCACAGAAGTAATAACATCTATTTTCATTATATTATTGGCATCACGAGAAAGCAGTCGTTTTTCAAGACCCGATTCCTCGGGGTGAATTCAATCAACAACCCTCTTTTGTTAGATTCCTTCCATTTAATTCGTTATTCATCACGGTTGCCTGGAGATTTTTATCGATATTTCATTTACATGAGAAAGGAGGTCAAGTATAAGCTCGTGCTATCCGCAAGTTTGGAAGGCATGATCTTTTCTTAAATGCCCCCCTATAAGAGATCGTTGGGAAAATGTGATCCGTGACAAGGGTTGTTCATTTTCAGACTTGCATTTCCGCTAAATACTCAACGTTCTGGAGTGTTACTCGCCTCAAGGGAAAAGGCATTATCGAGCAGAGCTTGCTTTATCTGCCCCTTTCTTACTTTCCAATGATAAACCAGCGAAAACCAGGCATGAAAAATTCAAAGCTCTCTTTGCCGAACAACAGGCGCAGAAATGTGATATAAAGCAGCCTTTTCGGTTCAATTTTTCACTGAAAAACTCACTCTTATCTCCTTTCTAACCAAGAATATGCATCCACACTTTTTTCCTTTACCTATTATGGGAAAAAAGTGTTTCTCCAGCTGATGATCAAAACGTCAAACAAATTCATCGTTATTCCACATCCACTAATCAAAATACGAAATTCTATGCCGAATGCTGTTCCGAGCAATAAAAGGATCAACTAGAAATTCAATGACGTACACGTGACAAGGCTAAAACTGACTAGTATTTTGATATACGACCCGAAATTCACATTATAATAATGGAAAACATATTGAATGTTACACGGGGTAATCCATAAGGGCCTATTTGAATTCTGATTCGAAATATGGATTTCGTGTTCGCTGAAATATACACGTGCGGTGCGGTACATTTCACTCGTGCTATTTCCTGCATGAAATTGGAATGGTTTCGGGGTTATAGGTGATTATTGCTCCGAAGAGAAAAGAGTTATGAAACTATACTCCATTCACTTTTATTTTAGCCCTCGGTTGGCCATGGGAATTTGACACATTTCACTCTGTATAGTACGAAAATGTGGGGTTATGACGCTTGTCAAAACATTTTTGGGTTTTAAATCAACGCTATGTTGCCCGTTCTACGTAAAAGTTTCTGTTATTACGTATTTTATCACAATGTCGAATCTCTTCGGAAAATATGTGACGAATATAATTGAAGTTTATACAAACTGATTGAAGGCATACCACATCCAGTTATTTGCATGGAAAAAATAAGATATCAGTGTAATATCATAATATGCACTAGCTTGAGAGTTTATGTTCCTTATCTTATTTAGCTAAAGGTTGAATACGTTACATCAATTGTGGATTTCAAAAATATTAACCCGAAGATGAAATGCATATGATGCAGTGGTTGGGAATGGGTATCTCCCGAAGGAATTAACAGATAATTACAAGAATGTCAAATTCTTCAACAAAAATCATCTTGCATCAATATAAGTAAAAGGAATTGAGGGAAGTTTCAGGTTAAGATGAGCTTCACCTTTGAACAAAAATTTTATATGAATTAACAATTAACAGGGCAACTGGCGCGTATTTGTGGCTGTTCATCTTAATATATTCATATAATAATAATAATTAGGTATTTATTGGTACCTTAGGACGTTTACAATGTATAGGACAAGTCAAATGAATAATAGAACAATCAATTTTCGGGAACTTATTCTACGAGGACATTCATCGAAAATCCTGTAGTAAACTTTTCGAATTAATTCACTCAAACATGAAATTCTCAAATGCCACCACTTTTTTGGGTCTCCCAACAAAAGGAAATTCTTAGTCATCCTTTTCATTCACAATCTTTCTGATTGTGGAAATATTCAGCTGAAATATAAGTCGTTTAGATTCAGATGAAACTTTATATAAATTCTCTTACATTGAATATCTTCGCTACCGTCTGATGTATTGTGGATTTCAGAATATCAGGGTATAACTATTTGAATGAGCGATGATTCTAAATAGCACTTCCTGAAACCTTGTCTATCACTTTCGGCATTTTCGTTATAAAAATTGATATTAGTTGTGGCAACGGCGTTCTGACATTTACGACATTTCTTAGACCTTACTCCGTTCTAGTTATAGAAACTTGAGAAAATTATTTTATGGCCAATCGACTGCTAAAATAAATGTGAATGGAGTATAGATTTTGTTCTCTGTTCCAATTATGCGGAATTCTTTTCAGTCAGTCGGTTATCATTGAACTCATCCTTAAATCTACGACATTTTTCTACAAAGCTAAGGAGAAAGAAAGTCAGGGGAAGAAATACTCCACGAAGTGGTAGAAATACCAGCAATTGGAAGATGGGTTGGAATGAACTCAGAAAATAATTTTCAGAGACGTGGCGTAGAACTATTCTGACAATCAAGGTGCTTTCAAAGAACTGAGGTTTTGGGATATCGATAGAAAGATGATACGATTTTCATCAGAACCAACATGCACCTACAAAAAAAAATTTCAAAAAGAAGAAACGGAAAGAGAAAGACTCTGCCTCTGATCCCAAAAAATTCTTATGAGACTTTAATTGTGTGAGATCAAAGAAACATCTGGATCTTATCAACAGGCCTTGAAGCGATTCCAGAAACTGGAGTTCATGAAAACTGGAGAGTGATCTGTAGAGGATATTTTGGAAGAACAGCTCTGATGGTGACTTATACTGTGACTTTAGAGTCACAGTGTAGGATGGCCCCTTAAAATAGTCCATCAAAAGTTTCTTATCTGCAGAATAAAATAGCAGGCGATCTTTTCATGAGGGCTCTCACTGAGCACTCTCCTCTTCGAAGTGTCCCATTTCAAAGTCAATTTTTCCCAAATAGCCGGGCGCATAAAAATGCGTCACTCTTTCCTGATAGAAGGTTGAAAAACCAATAACAGATAGCAAACAAATTCCCAGGGCGTCGTCTCGAAAAATTCCCCGATAAAAATCTCAGAGAAGCCGATCCAATTATCATAAGTGGATTCTGTGTCGATGGCATTTTCTCAATTTCTGCTCGGGGCCGAATTTAATTCCGACAAAACTTGAGGCCGCACTGTCGCTAATAAAGAAAACTGTGATCGAATCTCTTCAAAAATTGTGACCGACCGGGGGCGCGGGTAGTTGTAAGGGATGAAAATCGCTCGGGAAATCGGATTTTCGTTTCCTCTCTGCTCATTTCACCGAAATTGAATTATGCCGATGTAATTTGAATCAGAATTGAGTTGAGACTCGGTGGTTGTATCACCGCGCTACGGAGAAAATGCGGATTCGAATGGCTGACAAAAAATGTCATCTCCCGCGGTAGGTATGTGCCATCCAATTTTACGCGTAAAAATACCAATTCTTGGCAATTTTTTTAGGGCGCGTTTCATCTTGGAGAATGGGAGATTTCTCTGATTCTGGGTTGAATGGTTGGTAATCGATGATTCCGCAATTTATCGGAAAAAAATTTGAAAATTACAGGCAGACAGTTCAACAATGAATACATCGGCAAAATCTCAATTAAATTTGTATAATTCATTCTTTTTCAACCCATTGGCAGATTTCGACGTATTTTTTTTATTGTAACTTGTTTTTTCAGGAATATAACTGTACAGGGTGAGTCTTGGACGCATACAAATATTTCAACAGTAGATTCTTGAGGCAGGGGCGTAGCTACCGCGGTATAAGCGGTATCAGTGATACGGGGCCCCTAGGCTTTAGGGGCCCCCAAATGTTTGTAAGCAAAAAATTCCTAAAAATGTTATCCAAAACCTCTTACAGGTTTTACAATAGCATTTTTGAGAATAACTGCTAAGACAACCATTCATTTCAAAATCCCGTTCATTACACCGAATGGATCATTCAGATAGATACGAATACTTAAAATCTGAAATTCAGAAAATTCGTGCCATCAAAGAACTTTTAGAATTAGTCCTGATAAAATTCAATAGCCTTGCATCCAGTTTTCCTGACGATATTACTGCATGCCTTTTATTTTAGACCCTTCCGGTTACAACTGCAATCGCTGAAAGGAGTTTCTCAAAATTGAAACTCATAAAAAATTATCTGAGGACTTCTATGGGACAGGAACGGCTGTCAGACATGTCGTTATTGTCAATAGAGGGGGAACAACTTAAAAAACTGAAATCGTCATCAACTATGGCTGAATTGATGAATAGATTTGCTGAAATAAATGCTAGAAAAGCGTATCTTCAATTTTTGGTATTTTTTTTTATTTTTTGTTTGTTTATCATTTTATGTTGTTTGTATATTATTTTATATTGTTTGTATGTTATTTGTTTGTGTATTATTTCGCTCCCAGCACCAAATATGAGATAGAACTTTTAATTATAAGTACATATAATCATTTCGATACTAATCGAACATTTTTTGCTCCTTTTATTTTTACTTCACCCTTCCTCAGGGCCCCTCAACACATTTTTATACAGGGCCCCTCTAAGGCAAGCTACGCCACTGTCTTGAGGTCAAAAGAAACACTTTTTTCCCTTTGCCATTTTTCCCGAATCGGCTCGGTTTAGAAGATACAGGCTATTGAAAAAACATACCATCCAGTTTTCTCATTATGCCATTACGTACCATAAAAATACCAAAAATTCTAAGAACGCAACTCTTGGAAACTATTCTTCATATTATTTTCTCGTATAATGCGGAAATTTTGGTACTCTGACCGAATGCAACTCTATTTAGAAAATCCACAGATTAAGCTAGTTATTCTGACGGTAATTTTGTTCTTCCAGGGGTAGTACAGCTTATTATGAAAACTTAAAATGCTATATTTTTTTATCAGAGCCGAATCGGAAGAAATGGTATGGAAAAAGTGTTCATTTTGATCTCAAGAATCTACTGTTAAAATATTTGTACGAGTCAAACACTCACTCTGTATATTTTCAGCTTTTTTGTCCACCTTAGTGGTCTTAACCAATAATTTCGAATTATGAGAAAATTTCCTGCAATCTCAATCAATATTGGAAAGCAAGCAAGAAAAAAACTCTATGTGGAAAATGTGAACATTAGAACTACTGGATCGAAAAACTACACAGGGCAATAAGAAGACAATAACCTAAAACTGTGCCCTCTTTTGGCCTCTTTTCATCTAAAACTCCCCTGCACCATTACCATCATCGAAATAAGACCTCCCTCAGCCATGAATCTTTCGGCCCCCCCGGTATTCGGCGTTTCCACCCCCCAAATGGCGTCCGTTTTTCCCCCAGAAATTTTATTTTCCATTCGAAGTCAAGTGTCAGACGCGTGAGTTTTATTTGTAGCGCTCCGAAGCCAGATGCTGAGATATTAATGACCTTTAAAAAAAAGGATACCGAATCGCATTAATATAGTATTATGGCGCGCCCCGCTTTCTGCTCGAACAGTCGCTATTTAAATGGCGAAAATTATGATTAGGGAGGAAGGGAAAACTGCACGTTCTATTTATCATTGTGGTATCTCTTTCGAACGAGTCTCCGTTGAATTTGAAATAATTAATATGGGTTTTTTTTTTGGAGGTAGGACAGTTTGGCGGTTGCAAAATGGCGAAGGTTTGGGTCGATAGCACAAAGGGTGGAGGTATGGCGGTTTCTCGTTTACAAAATGGCGAAGGATTCGGGATATACTATAGAGAATGTTTTGGCCTGAGGAATGGCATCAGAAAAGGGCAAGCATCCTTGGTATTTCTTTCTATGTCCTCTTCATCTGGCGATAGATGATAGGTGATGAGAAAGTTAGGAATCATAGAGATTGGGCCTCTCTGACCAAGGATATCCCAGCACCCAATCATCCAACATTAAGAAAACATTCATTAATGATTCTTCTCATTCACAAGAGTGCGTCTCAAAATAGTCATTTTCACAAAAAGCAAAGTAAAGGATGCAGTGCTCAACAACTAAGAATTAAAACAAACCTAGGTGTAAACTTGATCCAAAATTATACTCCAGTCACTTTTATTTTAGCAGTCGGTTGGCCATGGAAATTTGACACATTTCACTCTGCATAGTACGAAAATGTGGGGTTATGACGCTTGTCAAAACATATTTGGGTTTTAAATCAACGCTATGTTGCCCGTTCTACGTGAACGTTTCTGTTATTACGTATTTTATCACAATGTCGAATCTCTTCGGAAAATATGAGACGAACATGATTGAAGTTTATACAAACTGATTGAAGGCATACCAAGTCCAGTTATTTGCATGGAAAATACAAGAGATCTGTATAATATCATAATATGCAATAGCTTGAGGAGGGTTAATGTTCGTTATCTTCTTTGGCTAAAGTTTGAATACGTTACATCAGTTGCAGATTTCAAAATATTAACCCGAAGATGAAATGCATATGATGCAGTGGTTGGGAATGTGTATCTCCCGAAGGAATTGACAGATAATTACAAGAATGTTGAATTCTTCAATAAAAATCATCTAGCATCAATATAAGTAAAAGGAATTAAAGGAAGTTTCAAGTCAAGATGAACTTCACCTTTGAACAAAAATTTCACATGAATAAACAATTAGCAGGACAACTGGCGTGTATTTGTGGCTGTTCATCTTAATGCATTGATATAATAATAACAATTAGGTATTTATTGGTACCTTAAGACATTTACAATGTATAGGTCAAGTCGAATGAAAAATAGAAAAATCAATTTTCGGGAACTTATTCTACGATGACATTCATCGAAAATCCTGTAGTAAACTTTTCGAATTAATTCACTCAAACATAAAATTCTCAAACGCCACCACTTTTATGGATCTCCCAATAGAAAGAAATTCTTTGTCATTCTCTTAATTCACAATCTCTCTGATTGTGGAAATATTCAACAGAAATATAAGTCGTTTAGATTCAGATGAAGCATTATATAAATGCTCTTACCTTGAATATGTTCGCTACCGTCTGACGTATTGTGGATTTTAGAATAGCGGGGTATAACTATTTGAACGAGCGGGCCTGAATTCTAAATAGCACCTGAAACCCTGTCTCTTTTTTTCAATTTTCGGCATTTTCGTAATAAAAATTGATATCAGTTTTGGCAACGCCGTTATGACATTAACGACATTTCATGAGTGCCAACCTTAATCCGTTCTAGTTACAAAAACTCGAGAAAATTATTTCATGGCCAACCGACTGCTAAAATAAATGTGAATGCAGTATAGCAATATTTGTTTCAATTTTCCATACTTAGTTCATAAAGTTTTGGAGTCGACCAAACTCAACGACTTCTGTTTCATATCGATAATACATCAAGTGCAAACTTTCTTTCGGGAAACTTGGTATGAATAATAAGGCACCCCCGACATGTGAACCTAGATAAAAGCAAACTTCACTTCCTACCCTCAAACTTTTCCCACATGCAGTTCATCACAGTGCCCCCCAACTATGCCACTAAATTATATATGTGGCCATTCTGCTGAAAGTCGCTGGCGGGCAAACAAATGATTTCTTATGCGCAAAACGCACCCCTGGGAGGAACGCTAAGAGTCCTACGCTCTCCCGGGTACCAAATCCAGGAATGATAATGGCGGGAAACAAACGAAGCTCAACAGACCGCTTTATACCGACCGACGCACGAATGGGGAACATTAAATTTTTAAGGGACCATTATTGCAGCTACTGGATGTTGTTACGGTTTAATGGCGCGCGAAATGATTATTGGTCGCTATTTTTCCATATAGCCAATTCCCTCGGAATTGAATTCCTAGGAAGAAATAACGACTGCGTTCGAAAAGTGAAAATTCTCGCTCCTGGTTTTATATTTTCGAGTTTTTTTCTGATTGGGAAGTGGAAATTTGAATGTTTTGTTGAACCCACATAATGATAGATGTCGCATATTAAGTATTTCTGGATAATTATAATTATCCTTAGCTTGGAAAAGATTCTATCCCTTAACCCAGTTTTCTGGCACAAATCTCGTCGTGTTTTCACTGTGGAACGATACAAATCCCTCCGTTCACAGTCAAAAATCGACCAAGGCTACCGGGTCTCCACCTCCACACAAAAGACTAAAATTATTACCGATTCGCGTTTGTTTTCAGAGCTTGTTATTGCATTCCGCAAGTTCGGAAACTTTTTCAATTTGTCGTGGGAGATGTAGGTGGCGATAGGACGCATTGGCATTCTTATGTTGCTCGTATATTATCCGGATTATGAGTTCGTTCTTGGGAAAAACAGAATAATAAATCGGGGAGAGTCTCTGACCTGGCAGTGCCGGCACCTACGGTGGTAAGCAGATTGTCTATGGTGGTAAGAAGCTTCTATTCGACCTCCTGTTATGACTCTACGCTAGATGATATCCATACAGCTTCTGTCTCTGTTTGTGGCCATGAAGTTAAATAGACCAGTGAATAATGGCTCATTAAGCACGAGTGATTTATGAATGAAGGTTATAGTAGTAACTTTCAACATTTTAAGAACATTGCAAGTCTTCGAGTGACATTTTTTTCTGGTTCTAACTTTGGAAAACCAGCGGATATGGTATACAGGGATGGTATTTGTTTTTCCATAGGTGGCACAGCTAATTATGAACACTCAAAATGGCTATATATTTTCGTCAGGGCCGAATCGGAAAGAATGCTATGGGAAAAAAGTGTTTCTTTTGACCCAGAGAATCTACTGTTGCTTAGGCCAGGCAAATATCTGTACAGAGTGCATCCCAATCGGATCGATTTTGCAGTGTTAATCCGGAAAGCGAAATCCGGTGATTTATTATGATTCCGGACTCGCACTTCTCCAGAGCCCGGAGCGTCTGCATGATGGGTTACGCCCCGGAGAATTTTAACGGATCATCGGGCAAAGAATTTTTTCTAGAATCGGATAGAAACTCGGATAATATCGGCCCTTTTTTGCGGCCGGGAAGGACGTTCTTGTGGGGTTTGAATACAAATATTTCCTTTTCTGTGACTGCGCGACAAATGCGGGATGATTTATGGTGCCCGATAAGGAATCGGTGATGTGAAAGTAGTAATTCAAGTGAGTGTGGCAAGGGGTTAGTTTTTCTCATCGAAGTTCCATGGAGGGAAAATCCTGTTCAAGGAAAAATTTTATGTGGTGACTATAATGTCCTGCTGATGCAAGAATTTGACTTCAATATAATATATGTTTTAACACTTCCTCTAATCTAGTGAAGCACATTGTTCTGTTACCATTTCTTCACATATGCCTTCGTGTCGAATACTCAAGTTATTGTAGTTTTAATAAAATAGGAGTAATCTTTATTCTCATGTCCTCATTGTTTGAAGTTTTCGATGAAACATATCCTTTGACTGTGCCTGTGAAGAATTCTTGAAAGTTTACGTGATATATACAGAGTGAGAAGAAAATAACAGACAAAATTCATATCTTCCGTATTTCTCATTAGTAAAAAAATTTAAAGAGTTTGGCCTCTTATTACTGGGTAAGATTTGGTTATCAATGTGGCTTTTTATCAGCTTTTTCATTATAAGGATGAAATATTTAAATTAAATGAATTTGATTTTTACATTTTTCATGTTTTTTGTGGTCAATGATAAATACTTTATGAGTGATTGATGTTTTTGAATTGTTATCGAGTGCCTTTTTCGTAGGATAGTCATGGATTTTTTTCATAGGAAAGGACATTCGAAAATGAAGGAGAAATTTTTGGTACAACTTCTCTAATAACATAAGCAATAGAATAAAATATCGAATACGCAGTCTGTAACTTGAAAGAATACACCTGTACCGAAATAATACTGATGAAAAGCGAAAGAAAATGTGCTTTCACTCCTACGATATTTGTGTGTGGTTGCTACAAGTTTCCTCTCCTGAAATTTTGAATATTCCACTCCATGATCAATGAACAGCGTCATAAGAGATTCCTGACATAAGACCTAAGATTTCGAATTAAATTTGAATTATATTTGCAGGAGACCAAAAGATGTCAATCTGATCCATCAAGATTCAAAAACTGACGCCAGTATTTCCCAAGGATGTTTCAAGCATCATTAAAAGGTAGGTGCAAAAAAAATTTCCCGACAATTACTTCCTCAACGTATGGCACATCTGATCCGAAGCAATTTTTTGCGCTCGACATTCAACCCGCATTCAAATACCATTCAGCCGTAGATGAAACGCCACCCCAATTCTCAATCAACTCCAAATTAATCCCATTTCGTCCCACCACTTTCCGATAACAGGTGAATGCTAACGTCTGTCAAAGCTAAAGACCCAGACCGCCTGGCCTCGTCGCTAAAATCCAATTCACACCTCCACCACCCCCTCCACCCCTCTCCGGTAATTAAGCGAAGAATTTAATTTCCCGAAAGGAAGCAGTGCCAACGACACGCCAACTTAACATCCCCCCATGCAACGCGATACCACCACCTCGGGGCCAACAACTCACCATTATTTCATATTTCTAGTTGATCCGTAACGAGCAAACTAATTGAAAATGTCTGTCTGTAGCGACCGCATTCATGACACAGACCGCCAAGATATGACACACCTCCCCGAGCGGCATGCTGCTAGTCCAGGGTCCTGAGGAGGCCCGTCGGGGCCGAAACGTGGCACATGCCGTCGTCACTTGAACCGACTTGCACTACACTCGCGCGAAACACGTTGCAGCAGGCGTTAGCGGGCTTCGCTCCACATCGGGCCGCGCTCTCTATTGATCTGGCCGACGCTGAGAGCAGACTCTGGCGTTTCGCTCTAAGGACTTGGCAACAATGACGCCCTCCGTCGAGCTGGTCGGCAGGGAATGCGCCCCCAGTTCGCAGGACGCAGCTCGTCCTGCTCACCTGGAAATTCATTTTTCATCGTTACATATTTACAGTTTACGTAAGGTATGCCACTTGACGGAGTCAATTATTCTTATTTCTGACTTTGGCTGATGACCGTGCGGATTGCTACGGTCGTTATTTAGGGGAGAGGTTTTTTCCGTTGCCCCAGACAAGGATTGATAACTCGGCGAGCTGTTGGGGTGACCTGGGAAAGCCGTGAGTTAGGGTAGGAGCTGCATGCGGGAGTATTTTTCTATGAAGGTGGATGATCAACTTTGTAGTTGTGTCAGAAGAAGCAAAAGAGGCTTATGCCTTAGGGACACCTAAGCCCCACTCGCCAGAAGGGGCACACAAACACCACTAAGCCTTTCTGTGGTATAGGAAAATGCACAAATAAGAAAGAGTTTCTGGAGAAGGAAGAAACCATAAGAGAAACACTGTGGAGGAATCTTCCAGGAATGGATCATTCCAGAAAATTGGTTGGTCCTATCACTACAGTACGAAAGCGCTGTGCCACACCAAAAAAAAATTCCAAATGTACAATTCCGACTTGCAAGTCGGAATTCTGAGATTCATATCAGAATTCTGAGATACATATCAGAATTCTGAGATGCATATCAGAATATATATATATATATATATATATATATATATATATATATATATATATTCTTTTGATATAGAGCATTACAATCTTGAACACCAAACAATAATTATAGCATGTGTATGCGATACAGTTTTAGCAGAGGTTAGCGTAACGGGGTACCATACAAATTGGTGTATGATACAAGAGCTTAGGGAAAAACCTCAGTAAAAAAACCCTTTCTCCCCGTGAGTGTAGTGGATTGTAATTGTTCACGAAATAAGCTGAAATATTCCATATTGAAGGGCATCTCGCACTGCAAAAATTGATTCTTTTTTCTCCAACAAAAAGGAAAATCCAGAAGGTCTTCTCCAAGATACCAGAAACTTTTATCTGAAATGAAGAGAAAACAAAAGCAGAAAAACGTAAAATAATAAAATTAGATTCAATATGTCAGATTGACCTAAAATTGACAACCCAATTCAAAAAAGATTCGGAAACTGCATGTATAGCTCTAAAACCATCCTGAAATTTATAAATTGGACAATGATTAACTAGATGATTTATGGTTTCTTCTGGTTCCCCGCATTCACAACTAGGGCTTTCAACTGAATTCCACCTGAAAAGCATGCTATTGCAACGTCCGTGACCTGTTCTTATACGATTCAGAATACACCATATTTTCCTGGGAAGATCAAAACCAGGAACTCTATTCGAAGGATCAGTTACTAATTCTTTGTTGAAAATAGTGCACCTATTCCATTCAGACTGCCAAAGGTCTTTGTCCCTTATATTCGAATTAAGAAAAGAGTTGGACCATAAAGGTTTACGCGACTTCAGTCTTGGAATGGTATTTTCGGGAATATAGGATAGAATTGGGAACGAGTCTGGATAGGATTGGAATTTTTTCCAGGAATTCATAACCGCAGTCTGTCTACGAATATGAGGCGGTAAAATGTTTGAAAGAACTGGTAACCATTGAATAGGTGAAGATCTAATAGTTCCAGTTATGGTTCTCATGGAAAGATTCAGTTGTGCATCAATTTTCTGAGATACAAGTCAGAATTCTGAGATGCAAGATAGTAGTGGGGCTAGAATTGGTCGAATGTGCTTTGTTGCATTCGATTGTCGCCGAATCATGTGAGCAAAATGCCGACTTCCGACTTGTACCTCAGAATTCCGACTTGTATCTCAGAATGCTGAGATGCCTATCAGAATTCTGACTTACATGTCGAAATTCTGAGATGCAAGTCAGAATTCTGACTTGCAACTCCGAATTCTGAGATACAAGTCAGAATTCCGACATGCAAGTCGGAATTCTGAGATACAAGTCGGAATTCTGAGGTACAAGTCGGAAGTCGGCATTTTGCTCACATGATTCGGCGACAATCGAATGCAACAAAGCACATTCGACCAATTCTAGCCCCACTACTATCTTGCATCTCAG
This sequence comes from Coccinella septempunctata, assembly GCF_907165205.1. NCBI lineage: Eukaryota > Metazoa > Arthropoda > Insecta > Coleoptera > Coccinellidae > Coccinella > Coccinella septempunctata. The sequence goes on along the minus strand of NC_058194.1, from coordinate 31,864,309 downwards.
AATTCTGACTTGTATCTCAGAATTCCGACTTGTAACTCAGAATTCCGACTTGCAATTCGGAATTCCGACTTGTATCTCAGAATTCCAACTTGTAACTCAGAATTCCGACTTATATCTCAGAATTCGGACTTGTAACTCAGAATTCTGACTTAACAAGTCGGAATTATATCAGTGCCTTCTTCAAGTTATTCATCATTCAGTTGCCAGTATATTTGTGGAATTGTTTTCAAAAATCGAAATCTACGTGAATCTTTAAACTGTGAAAATTTATAAATTTTAGGGCAGGTTCAAAATAGTAAAACAAAAAACAGTTTCAGTGATATAAAGATTTATTCAATAGTACATTCCTCTTGATTGATAGATAGTCTTCAAAGTGAACGTTTCGATAGCAATTATGCGTTCTTGAGGTACAGTATCATAACTTTTGTTATGACTGTGTTCTCCACTGAGGATGATGGTTTGGTCAACTCCAATGACACACCTCGCTTTGCAGGTGCCTGAATCGTATAAATGGCATTTCCAGTAGGTGCTCCTGTTACTACTTCTGTGTTTTATGAATTTATAATTGTCTACCACCAGATTGGGTGTGTTCCCTCTGCCCTTAATATATATAACTGAAACTAAAATTGAAAACTCTCAGTATACGTTAAGAAAAGTTTATTTCGGCATATATTCATGCATTCGAGAGATATTATCAAATAAAAGTTATATCGACTGTTTGCAGGAAAAGACATAATAAAGGACTTCATCAATAAATTATTAGTGTAATATCGATTACAGTTTCGTTTTGTTGCATAATTCATCCTATATAAAAATAAAACGACAGTCGTCTCTACGAATCAATGAAAATGACTGAATGCTTTAAATATTATAGGAAGAAAATCCTATAATCCATACTTTTTGCGTGAAAATACAAGTAATTGAAAAACCACAACATTCGGTGTTGGACGTCTAGCGGATGATATCTGAAGTACTCAAATGGTTCGAGCAATAATTAAGAGAGGGCGATACGTCATTACAGAAGTTATCCATAAGGAAAAGAGACATAACCTGCAAATCAAAGACCATACAACAACAAAAACAACATTTGTTTGGAATAGTTTCGTGTTATATTTCTAATAATCACAATGTCAGCCCAAAGATCATTGACTCACAGTAAAGAAGCCCTCTTAAAATTGTATAGAACACGACTGAAAGACGACGTGAAAAGTATGCTAGAAAACTTCGAAGGTGATTGAATGGATTTACATATTTTGTGTGGTTTTCCGACAATGGGATACCTACCTTACTCTTTTCCTTTTCAGAAATAGTAAAACTTGCTAAAGGAGAGCATGATACACAGCTGTCCAGAATGACACAGTGTGAACAAGATACTTTCGAGATGCATGTTCGAGCAGCTAATATTGTTCGAGCCGGTGAATCTCTGATGAAATTAGTGTCTGATATCAAACAGTACCTGATTTTGAATGATTTCCCTTCAGTCAACGAAGCTATTACACAAAATTCCAAACTCTTTAGGTGAGAAAAAGATGGTTTACATTATTATAGTTTCGTGATTAGTCAAGGTGCAAGGAGCTTATTATTGTTGTTTCATTCACAGAACCAAACAAGCTGAATGCGACCAAAAACTGATGTCTTTGCGAGATGACATAGCTGCAGATCTGTATGACTTGGAAGAGGAGTACTACAGTAGTATTAATAAATAAACTATCTCAGTGTTATTGTGTATACATCAATATGTGAATATATTTTTTGTTGTACTGTTTCTTTTATTTAGCAATATAATAATCCTAAACACATCCACGAACATACTGTAGTTCCATAAAGAGTTATTATAAACTTATATAAATATATGTCGAATACCATTTCCAACGAATTCTCGAAAAAGCCTTCTTTTTCTGGAAAAATAATGAACAATTTCTATTCTGCTCAGTACCTTTTGACCCTTACTACTGAAGAAGATATAGGTTTTACATTCAGGGTGGGTGGTGAGTGATTATGGTTTTGATGAACCTTCAATAATTTCCCTGACGTTATTGCGAAAGCTTTGCATTTTGTTTTATGGCTTGCACCACACCGCCATCGAGTGTAGTTCTCATGGGTACTATGAATTAGGTAGCAGTAGTTTTCGAAAAGTATCTTTGGGTGCACTTTACCAGAGTGCAATATGAATATTGTACCTGAAAAATTATATATTAGTCATATTCTTGGTTTCACAAAACTCCAATAGTGAATGAATAAATTCTTCTCTGCATGATTATATTTTATTGATTTATGGAAGGGTATTAAACAAACTATCAAAATGAATCTCTTCTTTATGTAACAAATGGTTAAAACATTTAGAAGGTCACTTTAGAACACGAGTTAGTTCAGGCTATTAAGTTCAAAAAAAAATTCTGAGGAAAATCCTGTAAATGGAGCCGAAAGCTTCAATGAGTTGGAAAGTCCCTGGAAACCTGAACAATCTTTCTGATCAGTACATTTTCATCGCCAGTTTCGGGAAAAGGTGCGGTGTGATTGTGAAATTTGAGAAATCTGACTCTACTCCCTTGGTACGTCCAGAGCGCAGCTCTGCAACTTTTGTTGTAATAGCCGTTACAACGCCATCTTGTTCTTCCCTCAACCTTGCGATGGAGCGAGAAATCATAGCCCTCAAAAATGAGTTTAGGGTTTCTTATTCCTTTAACGAAATAAATCGTTCCTGAAATACAGAGATGTAAATATACTACTGATCCTCAAGAGCATTGGTATCAACGCAGGTGTCTATGGTGAATAATTCATTCAGAAATGAAAGAAAAACCGATTGTTGAACAAAGAAACATTAATATATAAAGACCTTATATACTGAAAGTATATAACGTTGATGAAAAAACACTTTTGCATCAGGTATCGCGAACACTCTGTATTTTCCTGTATTCCATCAACACTTTTTTCCATGATATATTTGTTTCATCTCTACATAACGATACAACTTTTCTAGTATCGATCAGTGTTCGTCAAATGAAAACATGTTAGTTTAAAACCATTTATTCGATAATGAAAAAATACTCAACATGTCATATAGTACACAGTGTTAATACAAATACCCATAATCTCTATTCTTGACCACTGTAATAATAGAAGAAGCTACTTTAGTAGTGTCAGAATTGAATGTTGGAGGATGATTATGAGGTTTGTACAAGTAAAGAAACCTTCCCAACGTTACAGCGTAAGATCTGCATCTAGTTTTGTTGCAGTTTCCACACCTCCATCTTGTGGAATCCGGTAGTCTTTTGCGAATAACATATTCGTAGTTTTCGAACATTATTTTTGGGTGGCTCTTTCCCGAAGGCAGGAAATAGATGATACCTGAAACCAGACGTATTAGCGTTCGGTATTCATAAACAGTTCTTTCCAAAAGTCCTCATACTTTTTCCACACTGCACTACTTACTAGAACTAAAACACTTTGAGCAATTAATTCACCAAGTAACAAAGAAATATAGGAGCCTAAAGCCATAAAATAAATGACACATCTTTTGCTCGCGCTAATTTGGAATATTCTCTACACACATTTTCCATTCGATATAACCAGATCCTTCTTCGAACAAATAACAAAAAGAAAAATCTAAACTGAAACATTTATTCCACATGACATAGATACAAAAATAACGTGTACCTATATAGGTATATATTACAAACTCCAAATTTACAACAAACTATGGAGCATAATAGGAATTGGGCCTGTGAACTTCAACAACTTGGGTGAACAAACTTTCGTGGCCTTCGGTGGAATTAGATTCGTGGTTGTGTGGTTTCATTATATACAGGCATTTTCCTGTGGTGTAAATCCTGGATTTGCACTTCGTCTTGTTGCAATAACTGCACCTCCATCTGGTCGATCCTTGAGTTCTGATATGCATTATAAACTCGTTGTCTTCGAAGATTATTTTGGGATTTTTAAGGCCGCTCTTTATGTAGATCACAGCTGAAAATGGATCATTAGTATCGAAACATAACACTTCAATTAATCCTTTTCAGCATTAGGAAAATGTATTTCGCGTAAAAACGCTTATTTATTCGCCTAATTTCTGATCCTCATATCCTGATATGAGACTTTTTCCTATCGTTTATATCTATGAAGGAAGTGACAATGTTTTTGGCTACTGCCAATGTAACAGAATGTGAAATAGAAGTGGCAATAGGAAAACAGGAAAAATAATTGCGATAATGGTCAATATTCATCTTGTAATCGTAACAATTCCAGCCATAAACGTCATTTGTTGGACAAAAGTAGTTCTGCATAAACACGGTTAATCCATCAGACAATTACCTGCACGACTTGATTTCTTAACATCGAAAAACCGTCATAATCAAATATTACATTCCTAATTATCATATTGAGTATTTTGTTGATTTCCGAAAGGATATAAATAATAATTATTATTTATCGCTGTAGTAGATAATTTCGGTGAAGGAAATGGCTCATGTTCACTCGTTGATAATTCTTTTTTTGTGCCGTGTGATCTTGGGCGAGAGTGGTTGGACGATGGATTACGATGTAGATGGCGATTTGAGTTTAGTGAGTTTTTTCGATGTGTGGTAAATATGCTACGAACATATTTCTTTATGTTGATAAGGTGCTGGGATATGTTTCTGACACGTTTATGTATGCTACAAAGTATTCAGCACCAGATCTTTCACGAATTTGCTTTGAAGGGACTACTAGGTGTGAATTTAAACTTATATTTGAGTTTCCGATTCATCTGACTCAATCTCTTTGTAGGACGATTTAGTGAAGAAACTCGGATACGACGGTATTGAATCGTACTATGGTACCGCTCCAGACGGCTACATCATAAACGTCAAACACATCAAAAGAGAGAATGCGCAAAATTTAATGCCTGTACTTTTCGTACATGGACTTACAGCATGCGCAGATAGCTTCTTCGTGAAGAAAAACGAATCTGGGCCAATTTTTCTGGCAGATCATGGTTATGACGTCTGGCTCTTGAACAGCAGGGGTACTAGAGAATCCAGCAATCACACTATACTGAACCCAGACAACGATAAGGAATTTTGGTACTTCAGGTGAGTAACGAGAAGACGTAGATATATCTTGTACGCATTTGGAGCATCCCATTCTGTATATTGTGAGGCTTTTGAGTGAATGATGAATATTGAGAAAATTAGGAAACTTACTGTATGGTTCGTACAGAATATTTGTTTCAGCTGGCAAGAAACAGGCCTCTACGATCTCCCGTTAGCGATCGACGTTGTCTTGAAGCATAATGTGCACGACAAATTGTTCCTTATTGGACATTCCGAGGGTTCTACCATCATTTTCGTCACTTTATCAGAAAGACCGGAATATAATGAAAAGGTGGCCCTCTCAATCCATTGGGGAACGTCGGTTTACCATAAGGGATGCTCATCGGTACTATTTCTATCAGCGTTGTGCAAAGTACTTGAGCCGATGCTTTTAGTAAGTGAACTTGTGGGTTTTAAAAATTTATCTTGCAACGCAAAATAGTTATTTATGTATCAAGGACCAAAAACTGTCTATTACAGTCGAGTCTGTAAAGTGATTGCCGCGGCGCAGCCGAGGATAGCAAGCAGGCGAGACAATATAGACAGTTTTTATGGGATTGCCTCTTCAGGGTTGACAATGACGGTAAATGAAACTGATTTTTTTTGTCAACAGGATTTAACAGAAAGACTGAGCTTTTTTGGAACTAGACCGATGTCTAAATTGAGGGACATGATAGTATTGATGTGTAGATATACAATATTCAAGAGCGCCTGTTTTGAATTGGCCAAATTTGGCTTACAGAGTGAAGATTCTCAGATTCAGTATGTAGTGAGTGTATGCTAAGTTTTAATAATATCATTCAAAAAATTTTCTGCATATAAACTTTCGTTTTTTTCTGACAGCGCGATTGGTCATTCTACATTAGTAAGTCATTGTGTGGAGGCAGTATTAGGGAACTTCAACACTACATGCAGGTGGGGCTCACTGGTGAGATTAAGGCTATTATAACTAAACGACAATTTTTTAAAATAAAATGGTCCTTCCAGGTAGATTTGCAAGATTCAGCTATGGACCTAAGAGAAACCTTCAAGTGTACAATTCAACAGAACCCCCTCTTTTCCACCTGGAAAACGTCAAATCTCCAGTCGTTCTGTGGTGTGGTAAAAAAGACGTTTTTTGTGTCGACGATGACATGAACAAATTGAAGTCCCAGTTGCAGAATGTGGTGACAACAGACTTCAGGGGTCACAAATTGTTCAGTCACATCGACTTTCTGGTAGCGAAGGACGTTGATAAATACATCTACAAGGATATGCTGGCTTTGATGAAAAAATATTCGACTTAAACTATTCTTGTTCGAAGAGAAACAGTGAAAAAATTAAACTGAATATTTATTTACATGGTTTACATTTTCGTTTACAGATTCTTGGTTGGTAATATGGTAACAAGGTGCTTAACTCCCATATTAATTTTTTCAGGATCGATGTCAGATTTGTGGTTGTGACTATTTATTAATCTGACTGTTTTTCCCCTGGAATAAAGGATGGCTTTGCACTTGAATTTGTTGTAGGACGAACAACGCCATCTTGTTTGGTTTTCCTGCTTCTGACTCAAACTGAACGAGTAGTCGTTCAGAATGATTTTAGGATATTTTTTGCCACGCAATATATGAATGATACCTGAAAATGGATTCGTCAGTAAATAGTGGTGTAGAAACTCACATACACTCACATGGGGTCACTTAAAAATTCGTCAAGACCGAACGGTTGCTTCGAGATCGCTGTGGTTCTCAGATTTTGAACTAGAAGAGTTGCTTCTTCGTGATGTGCATCACTTTCCGATCTGTGATTATTTTACAAGCAGCAAAAAGCTGGGATCATTGAATAAAGAAAAATTCTTTATTCAAAGGTAAGTACAGATTGGACTTATTTTTTGAGGCGACACGGCTGATGCCAGCAATACTAAGGAGAAAGTCAATGATTTCAACCACTGATCAATATATTTATTCACGATTGTAAACAATATTGACTGTTTTTGACGTCGTTCCTTCTAGTTTAGGATTGATAGGCGCATGATTATGCTGCTTAAAAATGCGTACAGTACATTGGGAAGTTTGTAGTCGGCATTTGCACCTATTCTTCAAATACCGCGAACAACGCCATCTTGTTACCTCTTTACTCTTCTGATACAAGAGGAACATGTTGTTGTGAACTATAAGTTTTGGATTTATTGTCCCAGGAGCTATGAAGATTATATCTGAAAAGTACACTTGTTAGTTATTTTGGCTCTCTACCATATAAATGAAATTTTCAGAAAAGATCAGTTGTATCCCCCAAAAAAACTGGACTAACAGTATTAGAAAATAATATGCTGACTTCACGAGATGGAGGCACCAATATGCAAAGAATTTCGATACCTGAAACTTCAACTAGATTCTCAGAATAATTTTTTCATACTGAGGAATTTGGTTTTCAACTTTTTAATTCGAAAAAATAGTTCACATAAAACAACTGAAATATAGGGTCACTTTTTCTCCTCTTCTTCATCGCCAGACGCATACAAAATTGTCACCAATCTTTTCGTACTCAATGTGTCGGAAGGTTTGAGATAAGAAGGGTTATGATTATGCTCGCTGATGACTTTAACGACGTTTCCGAACGTTTGCAATTTACATTTGCAGCGCGTCCTAGAATACCAATTGCAACGCCAACGGGTTAATTCCTTGGTTTGTCTATAAACAACGAAGACATTTTCATTTACCACCAGTTTGATATTTTTGATTGCCGGCATGACATAGATGGTACCTAAAAATTTTCACGTCAGAATTTGCCATGTCCCAAAGAAGAATAACAAAATGCTCAAATAAAAAAAATAACTCACTCAAAAGACCAATTTAAATCAGGAATGTTTTATTAGGTTATCCAATACAGTTATGTTATCCTAGGACAGAAAAATTTAAAAAAACTATTCAAATTCAACATCACCAAGGTAAAATGTTCTTGGGACAATTATCCCAAGAATTTCACCAGGTGATTATGTCTTTTCACATTGAGACTCAGCCATAGTTTTGTCACACCTAATGATATGGGCTTTCTGAGGAATCATAACAAACAGTTTATCTTTATCGATGTCCGGTTGGTGATTATGACCACGTGTAAGTTTGATAGTTTTCTGGTAAGTGATAAGTCTCGCTTTGCAGCTCATAGATCGATATCTGGAACAAATCCAATTGGTCCTGTCCACTTTTTTCTGGTTTATCACGAAAGAATAGCCATCTAGGATTATTTTTGGGTGTTTAGTTCCGGGCACTATATAGATTTCACCTGAAAACCACCGTGTTAGAAAATGCCCTACTTTTCTTATGATTCGTCCAAGAAAGTATGTGCTATGCACATTTATATATGGCTACAGTACAACAATACTCATGTGTATTCACTGAATTTAACAGAAAGGATCAAACTCTTTATATAACTCTGAAGAACAGTGAATTCTTCAGGTGAAACAAGTTTTGAAACGCCAGGATTCAGGATGCTGAAGTACTACCAACTAGTGAGGAGCAATCCTGGACAACAAGTAATATTGAGAGGAAATCCCCAGTAATATTCTAATCTACAGGTTCAGAAAAATGATCTGCGGAAAATGAAAGCCAATTTTATCGTGCCAAACTGTAGCCAAATGTATTATGAAGGCTATAAAGAGATAACTTTATAACCCTTAGCAGATTCGTCATCTTCATGGCACACTGTTGGATTATTGTCAAGCTCAACTCAACGATATGTTGATAAATTCAATTTTTCCGTTAGCCCCAAAGAAAAATACCCTTGGGAGATCAAATCATGAGGTGAACAACTGGAACCACTTACTGATTAGCGCTCTCTTTCTTATGCCTCGTGCCTCGCAGATTATTTTCCGAACCTGCATTTATATACAGGGTGGGGCGCAGAAACTTACTAATCCGAATCGCGCACAATTGTGACCTTCTTCTGAAAATAATTTTTCAGGATATCCTTGTCGATCCAGGATTCATGATTGTGCGCGTTTTTTATAGTGACAGTGGCCCCGGAAGTTCTAGCGGTCGATCTACATCTAGTTTTCGTGTAGCTGCTACATCGCCATCTAGTTGAACTGTTCCTCTTTTTCTCTATGATGAAATCGTGAGAATCTACAATCAATTTTGGATTTTTGAGACCTCTAGCGAAGTAAACGATATCTGGAAAAAATAATATATAAAATAATAGTTGGTCAAAAAGGGGTGAGGAAATGGAAACACAAATTCTACATAGATCGCAGTTTAGTTTATTATAGGTATAGGAACAAAGAAGTATGAATTCATCAAAGTTTTATATTTGAAACATTCAAGAAACAAATTTAAACGAAAAGTTTTTTCATTTGAAACAAAAAATCAACAAAGATAAAAATCAAAACAAACATGAAACTAAAAAATTTTAAAGCTTCAACCAAACATTTCGAATAAAATTCTAACAAGCTTAACATCGGATTAGACGAAATTTCGACTCAATAGCATCATTCATATCTCTTGATAATCACTTCTTGACGAAACATTTTTTTGAGTTCCTCGTCGAGTACTGTAGGACCATGGTTGTGTCCTCTGACCAAGCAAACAACTTTTCCGGAAGTTACTATCCTCCCTTTACACTTTGGCTCTTTGAAAGTGTTGTAGTTGCGACAAACCCAAGTTGTTTTACCTTCTCTCTTAGCCGATACAGTGAACATGTATTTGTCCAACACCAACTTCGGGTACTTTAGTCCTGATGTAATGTAAATATAACCTGAAATTTATTTAGTTACACAGTTGATACACGAACATATGAAAACAAAGTTGAAATGGATAAATAAATATATAATCAAACATTATATCATGACACATGATAAATCAATGATAAATTCTTAAATGAACACAGCAAATATGGAGTTTCATGGGAAATATTTGAATTTCTTTCAAATTATATGGTACCTGACCCTTCAAATCTGTCCGTAAAAAATCGATTCATGAAATTTTTTTATTAGTAGATAAAATTTCACAATCCATACATCGCAAAGATAAAATCACTTGTTAAACAATAACAAGAATATTAATTAACATTAATAAACATTTGCTTCAATCCGGAAAAATATTTCATTGAGGGAAGATCGTGAAAATTACAAATCTAACTTAAAAATCTTACTTAAAAATAAAACTAGTTCTATAAGAATGCCTATGGTATATGTATCTATTTTGCAATGTCAATAATTGTAACGAACTGAGGAACTGCGTTTTTATAACTAGGATTCGACGGTGGATGATTGTGAGAGCAGGTTAATTTTAAAGTTTTCTTGAATGTTATTGCCCTAGATTTGCACCTAGTCTTGTAATAAAGGGGGCACAACCACATCGTCTTTCCCTCCAATCTCCTATTGATAACGAATTCATCCCCTTTCACTACCAATTTCGGATTCTTCTTTCCAGGAACTATATATATAACATCTGAAAATATCACCATGTTATTCGAAAGAAATTATTACAGAGTATCGAAAAAATTGTGATCATTTACCACTATTTGATATAGAGAGTTTATCGGCGCATTATAATTGTTTAAAAGTTTGTTTTCGGATTTTTTTATATTTTATTTTAATTTTTTCAACATTGGACGATAAATACATAAATTAAAATCCCAAAAAAACTAATATTTTCAAACCAAAAGGATGATAAATTTAAACTTTCAAAATAAAACTAAATAACAGTTGAATTTTTTATGGATTCTCTCCTCAACATAGAAAAGAAAAACGAATGTTCCACCCAAAATATTTTTCCATCAAATTCGAAATTAATTATAACACAAAATAATTCCTTCATGTCGAAGCTAAAATAGCTATTGCACTAAAAAATACATCATATTTCATTTTCCAGATGCACCCTGAATAACATTCGTTCTGTTATGAACGTTTCATGTATACAATTCTCCTTCATTTTCCTTGTATATCACCACCCTGAGAGACGTGGCCTTCTCTATGTTTGGATTCATGGGAAAATGATTATGCTGAAATCGCACAACCACCTGATTTCCTGAAGTCACGAGTCTTGAGTGACACTTCGTCTTGTAATACTGTGTGCATCTCCACAAGGTTTTGTGTTTCCTTTGTATGCTTCTTTCGTATTCATCCCCTTGTAAAATAATTTTGGGGTATTTCTTTCCCGCTATCACATGGATTGTTCCTGAAACGAACACTTATGGAATATCACGTCTACACTGGAAAAAAATACATACGGTTACAAACACTCGATTATTGGAATCAATTTTCAGCAGGTTCCTAAACTGACCTTATTTCCACTGTGAGTGTGAATGCATTTTGGTACCAATTCAAAATCGTATTGAAATGAAAGATTTAATGAGAATAATTCAATACGTAAAATAATATAACAAAAAATAGAAATTTCTAGCCAAAACGAAAAATATATGGGTGTATTATTGTCGGTCCATTTTATGCCTGAGTATCTTAACCTTCAAAGGAGTAGCTTTCTCTGCTTTATGTTCGATTGGTTCATGATTATGAACATTACTCATTCTGACTATTTGGCCGTAGGTTACCAGTTTGGACCTGCATCTTGTTTTGTAATACTGCGTACATCGCCAGTAGTTCTTGAATTCTGTTTGATGGCTTCTTCGGTATTCGTAATCGTCGACTAGGAGTAAAGGATTCTTCTTTCCTGGTACTACGAATACAATATCTAAAAACAAGAGGATTTCAATGACATGGAAACCGATGATGAATATTTGGACAACTTGACAGAGATTATTATGAAAATAATGAAGAATATTATACTTCTCCTTGCTGGATCCTCTTGATTCTCGATGAAGTCAACATTTTTATCACTTTGTTGTGGTTTGCTTTAGTAATAAATGAATAAAAAGCGATTGCACACAAACAAGCACACACGACAAACAAAAAACTTTTTTCCCGGATACTGATTTTTTCCTGTGTAAGGAGGCACTTGTTGACAGATCCTAAATATGCCTTTTTTACTACCAATCATTCCAAAAAGTTATCGTTTATCCTTGGTACCTAGAGTGGTTGATGAATTTGTAGAGTATAAAGAAAAAAGATTATAAAATATTAAACACAATGAGACAATGAATAAATGGATAGACAATGGTCAGATAGAGCCATTCAAACAAGGGTTATGGGAGTTTTTGTAAGGAATGTTGTTATCTTCGCAGTCGCCCTCATTTATGAAAATAAAAGTCCCTTATTTATGTGAAATAATTTATGTCGAATCAACTCTGAATACTTAATATTAACATAATGAGGATAAATTCAGATGCATACCACCCGACGATATGAATATCGACAAGTGTTACGATCTGAATTGAACTAGCCAATTTGCCATCGTCAAGGCCCCAAATGGAGTACGCTCCACCGAAGAAAAGCAGATGCTGACCATGGTTTCGGCCTCATTTGGCCTCATCAGAGCAACATTTAATACTTAATATTAACATTCACCTTTATTCGTCATATACTTAATAAAATGAACATTTTGTGTCAAATAAATATTCGCTCACAATAAATGGGACTTCCTAATCTTTCTGAAGAATCTTCACCTTCAAAGGGGTGCACACCTCTCTTACAGGATTCAAAGGGGGATGGTTGTGTATTTTATTGATCTTAACAACATGTCCGTAAGTTATCAGGTTAGATTTGCATTTGGTTTTGTAATACTGCGAGCATCTCCAGTAGTTCTTGTGCTGGTTCTGATAGTTTCTCATGTATTCGTGTTCTTTAACGATTAGTTTTGGATATTTCTTCCCTGGGACAACGTACACAGTATCTAGAAAAGTATTTCTATAAAGAAAAGATCATTTGGGACAACATTCACAAAATACTAATACGCTTTGAAAATAATCGATGAAATATCACTTAAATTTTCATTATTCCTGAACTTGAACAGGCTGCTTCACTGCCACAATAACTTTCAGTTATCATCGCTTACCTATAATCTCTCTGAAGAAAGATAGTGATTATTGTGAAGGATGGAGAAGTTAAAAATGAACTTAACAATTTATTCAGACTCATATATTGAAACTTCATAACGAAAATGTCGAATTTGGGACCACACTCTGAAAATATAAACTCATTGCTGCGCAAGCAGAATCTCTCATTCGTGAATGGATGACTAGATTGTACGAACAATCCTGATGTATAATTGCGTATTATCACAATTATCAAAAACGGGGAAACAACGCTTTCTTCTTCAAGATTATTTGAAATTAATCAACAAGGGAGAGATGTCAAATTGACGAAATTAAAATAAACATTCATTCCTTCTTGTTCTCGTCGAAAGTCACCCTCAAAAGGTAGGTTTTCTTATGTTTTGGCTTCATGGGAGCGTGATTGTGCCCACAGGAAAATTTCACTGTACGTCCGTATGTTATCAGTTTCGATGAACAGCCTTTCTTGTAATATTGGGAACATCGCCAATACGTCCTCGTGTTTTTGCGTCTATTCCACTCATATTCGTCATCCTTCACGATCAGTTTCGGTCTCTTTCTACCAGGGGCCACGAATATTGTATCTAAAACACATTAGTTTCAAAACAGGTCGAAGATCTGAAAGGGCAACATCTAACATCTTCAGTTTTTCGAATGATGATGGAAAAATCTAATCAACAACTGAGAAAATAAAGAAAAATGAATACAAGAAAATGTTTGTGAACTTTTATCAGTCATTTAAAAAAGAATTAAGAATTAACAATCATAGACAAAAATGAAATTTAATGGAAAAATATGAAAACAAGAAAGATTGTAATACACACAACACTTATCTCGTGTTTATCGAAAAGGTATGGACACCATCACTCCGAAGTGATGAGAAATTTTATAATAAAATATAAAATTAGAAGTAATAGTAACTTTATGACACTTGCGTGAACTCCAGACCCACGAAATACAAGTTTTGGGGATTCAACATCTCCAGGGTCACCTTGGACAACACAAGCCACAATTATGTGAAAGCCGAAACGAAAAAAATTTTACTCTAAAAAGTATTACAGTTAAAAAAATTGTTATTCTGACTTTAAAATCACTCTACTATAAAAAAAGTTTGTGGCGTCGTTCATTTCAAAATTGTGACTCTCAAGGGTATCGGATCGTTTCTGTAGGATGGTCGAAGAGGATCATGATTGTGCTGTTCGGTTTTCTTCAACTTGTTGCCAAAGGTTCTGGCCTTGGCGGGGCATCTTGTTTTGTAGTAGGAAACGCAACGCCAAACAGTGTTTTCTTTAACTTTGTTATGCATTTCATACTCGTCTCCGTCCAGCAAAATCTTCGGATGTTTTCTACCGGGAACCACGTGGATTATGTCTGAAAGAACAGTTGGTTAGGATGGACCAAAGGATGCATCAACATACCTACATGAGAGTTTAGCATTCTTCCATAGTGGTTGCTCCATACAATCTTAAATCACGAATGATAATTGTGATTACAAGTTTTGATTCGATGTTAGAAAAGAATTAAATTGAGAATAAATTAAATAACAAGAAACGGATATAATAAAAAACAACAAGAATATCAAGAAATTAGTTTAATGTACAAATAAATCAAATGGTGGGAAAATAAATAAATGGTCTACAAAAATAAAATATTAAATCATCCATGATGAAAAATTCAATGATATACCTAAGGAATAAGGTAAAAACTTAATTGAAACTACGTCTAAAAGCTCCTAAATTAGAGCCATTTTTCACAAACATCCTTCTCATCTTGAAACACAGGAATGCCAAATATTATTTTGCGCTTATAATACGCACATTGATGGGTGATAGTTCGAGATGATTTACTCTCATCGGAAGATGATTATGATTGAATTTCTTCAGAAGAAGTTTACCGCTGGTGATCACTCTAGCTCTGCACTTACTTTTGTAGTATTGTGTGCAGCGCCATGCTGTTTTTCCTCCATATTTAAGATTCATCTCATACTCGTCCTCATGAACGATGATTTTCGGATTCTTTTTACCAGGTACAACAAAGATTGTGTCTGAAATAAGGCAATAGTTACGAGAGGTATAACATGAAAATAAGAAGCTGTTATACAAATCCTATGAACAATTTTCAACATAATAGAGACTATATTTGCGATCAACACTTAGCTGCACAACAACCAGGTCTTGTTCTTTCCATCTGAACAGGTTAAAGCGTGTTTAAGTCGCCACCAAAACATGACCCGAAGAAAATAATAAAAATACTCTCGATAAAAACAATTTATTAGTTCCAAATATGTGTCAAACTCATTATAATGGTGAAACGCCCATTCCTCAACACTCGGCCCTTAAATTCTTCACGAGTAGAACTTTTTGAGGTGTCGCTTTGGCATAATTCGGATTGCTCGGTGCATGGTTATGACCGCAAGTTATCTTCAAGACCTTTCCCCAAGTGATTGCTCGGGCCTTGCATTTGGTCTTATCGTAATCGATACACCTCCACATTGTTCTGCCTTTCAGTTTGTTATTTATTTTGAAAACGTAATCGTCCAGTATGATTTGGGGGTTTTTCCTCCCCAACATGACATGGATCATGGCTTCTGAAACATAATTTTAATCAATCAAAATCTTCCTACAATTACAATTTAATACAGGGGAAATTAAGTCCTCAAAAGTAATTTTGCCTCACTCTCCAATAGTCCGCTAAATCTAATTTCTGTCAGTTGAGTTTAAATTCAATTTTTTGGCTGAAAGACTTTTTCAATTAAAAAAAAATAGTACAATTATAGTTTTTGGGTCTGATCACTCTTCATTCAATAGCAATGGATATGACACAATTGGACAGAGTTTCAAAAGATTCCAGGAAAAAACAAAATGACACATGGTAATAATCTTTTATTGAATCCATGAAATAGATCTCCAATATTGGAGTGATTTGTTTGTTAGTCTCGTGACAATTAGAATCATGGAACCATTCTTTCATTATTTAAATCGAATTAGAAATGTTTTTCCTAAAAAACTAATGTTCAAACAGAAATAACTTAAAATTATTATTATTTTCTCCCTATAAGTTAGGGAAGTCGTTGCAAAATCACTGTTTTTTTGAACAGTGCCTTATGGGCGGAATTCAAAAACGTTGGATCATGATTATGATCTCGCTTCATTGTGCAGCATCGACCACTGGTCACAAGAGTCGCTCTACATTTCGTCCTGAAATAATGAGAACATCTCCATAACGTTCGGGTCTCCTTTCTTGTGTTTATTTGAAAGTCGTGCCCATCTAATACAATTTTTGGGTTCTTATTACCCTTATGGATGAATATTATTGTACCTGGAATGAAAATTGAGTTCAGGAAAAAAGGGTCAATCGACAATTTCTGTTGAAATTTGTAGAGGCAATGTTAAAATTTGTTGAAGCTCTGTTGAAATTTGTTCAGGCTGTTTAAATTTGTAGTATGTGTTGAAATTTGTTGGGGTTCTTTTGAAATTTGCTGAGGCTCTGTTGAAATATGTTCAGACTGTGTTAAAAATTGTATTATGTGTTGAAATTTGTTGAGGCAGTGTTAAAATTTGTTGAGGCTCTGTTAAAATTTGTAGAGGCTATGTTGAACTTTGTTGAGGCTATGTTGAGATTAGTTGAGGCTGTGTTTTCTTTTTCAATGCAGATGTGGTTAAAAGGTACACAATAACCCCATGGAAAATCATCTGATTATGTTGAAAGAGATGTCCTGCCAAATTTACTATTAACTGCGTCCAAATTTTCTCATTTTGACGTTTTTTTCTTTTCTGAGGTGCCTGTAATCTGTCAAATTGTTTTTGGTTGTCAACACATAACCGAACAAATTCAAAATATGCTTCAGTTTTGGGGCACATCGATGAAGAAAAGGAATAAAATTTATTTAGGATGGAATAAGTGAAAGTTATTTAATTGAACAGAACATTGAAGCCTTATTTTTATTTTTTCGTTGGATCCCCAGATACAATTGTAACATTTTTCGAGGTTAAAAGTTGAATTCGGACTCTTTCCGTCTCGCTGGGCGCGTGGTTGTGTGGTATAGTTTGCTTTATGCAATTCCCAAACGTGAAAAGTCTGGCTCTGCATTTGGTCTTGTGGCAGAAACTGCACACCCAGGTAGTTTTGTGGGGTTGTTTGTAGGCCAACTTGAAAATATTCTCCTGGAATATTATTTGTGGGTTCTTCCTGCCAGGAACAAAATATATAATACCTAAAAACGAAAGACATCAATAATAAACACAAATAATATCGATAATATAAAAAACAGAAATAGGGGTAAAATTATGAGTTGGTAATTCACGAATAAGAGACTTTCAGATTATACAACTTCTTTATTGCACACCTCCGTCACAAATTAGGACTTAATTTTAAAATACTCAAGGCTTATAACAATTTTTTAACAGGTTAAAAGTAACATATACATAATACAGAACGGGTCGAAAAATGATGAATTAATTGTTCATCAAACTACCCTACCCGTCGAAAGTGATCTTATCTCTAATATTGATTCAGAAGAGTAGTTGTTTTTTTGCCAAAATAGTTTTCACCGCCTACCAGTTTAGGAAATTAACGTGATATTAGATTGGTTGTTGGTTACGACGTATTTTGACTTGTAATCAACAATCAACAAAATCAATATAATTGAGTGGACCAGTTCAGCTCAGTGGCGGCTCGTGAATATTCATCGTGGGTTGGCAGTTTATTCATGCAGTTTATGAACTTGAAAACTTTGTTTCAAGCAATTTCTTCATGGAACAGATAGCCTCTATGAAATTTGGCGTATTATAAAACTCCTGTGTACCAAATTCAGTGATTGAAAGAGGTCGCCTCCTGGCAAAATCAAAAATAGGGGTCTCCCAATTTTGTTTCGCGAATCTGTGACCAAATTTTGTTGCATGAATTTCGGGACAATTGTATAAGACTTTTAACCATCCCTTTTCGAATAAAACAAACGAAGACATAACAAAAGGGGCGGAGAACATCAATGATTTATTGGTAGGAACCCCAAGTACGGCAAATGACGATCTGCCGACCCTGTGTTTTACATGTTTTTTTAGCCTTAGGTAATTCAGAAGCGAGTTTTGAATTTTAAGGGGCATATTATCAAGAAGAAGAGAATAAAGTAATGAATAGGTGGTACACTCGTTCGATTCCTATTTCTTGGGTTGGCATCGCAGACCCTGCCGTCCCTGACAAGCCGCCACCGGTTAGCTACCAACATGCTTATGATTAAAAACGGAAACAATGAATAAATAAGAATTGAACTAATCGAAAGGGCCCATATCTGAATTGTTACACAAAAAGTGGTTCATTGAATTGTCAGTGAATGGATTCCGCACTTTCCATATGTCTTCCCTTGGATCCCGAGCAATAACAATGTTTTGGGCCGTCATCCTTTCGTATCTCTCCCTGCTGATGGTTTCTGGGTGTATGTGGTAGCCCATGATGGTGGCAACTTTGCCACAGGTCTCCACTTTCGCTTTACAACGCGAAGGGCTTCTCGTGTAATATCCGCTACAAATCCAAACCGTCTTTTGGGTTAGTTTTCTGTACAGGAGGTAACTGTGACCCTCCAATATGATTTTGGGCTTCTTCTGGGCCAAGTCGAAGTATATTTTAGCTGAAACAGAGTCAGTTATTCGAGTTCCGAAGATATCCTATGAATAAATCTGCTACTACCTATAATTCCATAAATAATAAAATAGTTTCAACTGAATTGAAAATAAACAACTAGTAATAGGAGTAAACCGAACTACAACTGGATCAAAGCTAAGTGCACAGTCACATATGATTATACAGTGTGTTTGACGTAAGCGGATCATTATGTATATTAATGCTCCACTCCAGCCAGAGTACGAAGAAGAAGTAGATGCAGACTATGGTTTCGGTCTTACTTGACCTCATCAGAGCAGCATCAGAGAGCATCTGGAAGAATTTTTTTTCTACCTAATCCTACAGGTTTTTTAAAAATAATGAAAATGTTATAATGAAGATCATTTCGGTATCAATCAGTATTTCTTTATGGCGCGCTCAAAAATATCTTAGGACGACACTATGAGCTGAATATAAACAAAATTTAACAAAACTATAATAAAAGAAAACTATGACATTTCGTTATAAATCGAATTTATTATTCAGATTGCACATTTCTCATGGCACAAAATCATTTTTACATTCTTCGAAAAACACATTTCAAATACAACATGACAAAAAAAGGGGACGCAACTTATTTAACCGAAAAATCTGCATATTCTGATTGAACATCCCCCACTTGAAAAAAAACATGAGTTACGTATAAAAAAATCCTCATTCGGGGACCCTGACGATGGTGATATTTTGAGCTGACATATTCTCCAGTATTTTCGTACATTTAATTTCGTGGTTGTGCTGTCCATAAACGTGGGCCATCCTTCCACTTGTAACAATACGAGCCTTACAGCGATTCGGCCAGTTTAGATAGTACATTTGGCATAGCCAAATTGTCTTTTTCGCTGTTTTTCTGTAGAGACGAAAATGGCAGCTGTCTAGTACCAGTTTCGGGTTCTTAAAACCAGGCACAAAATAAATGACGTCTACAACAAACGAAAAAACTCATATTACGATAAATTTATTCATCGAATTTCACAAAATCTCTTCAAGTCCGACACGATATGTTGAAATCTTGGACAAGCCAAGTTATCTCAAGACGAATTGCTATCTAAACAGATACATTGAAGGAAAGTATTCTAAATAATACATTTTGAATCATATCGTTTTTATTATCAACTTAACAAAAAAAATTTTTTTTCATCATTGAAATTACAAAGAAAATTGTAAATTTCCGACAACCGATCCCGGTCGTCCGAACAAAAATACGTACGGATATTTTGTCTGACGGTGATAACTCTGTCCACGTTCACATCATCAGCTGTCTTACAATGATCAAAAACAATTCGATCTGAGTGTAATACATGGAGAAAACTAAACGTTAATAAAATTACAAAAAAATCACAGTTTCTATAATTGCGAATAGGTCATGATTAGAACTCAAACAAAGAATTGTTCGTTGGACGGTCTCATATTATTCTTTATCAGCAGAACTGTCTGAGGTGTTGCTCTGTCGCAACTTGGATTTGTGGGTGGATGATCATGACCACAAGTGATCTTCAAAATCCTTCCCCAAGTAATAGCTCTAGCTTTACATTTGCTCCTGTCGTAATCGACACATCTCCACATGGTTTTCGCCTTCATTTTTCTATTAATCATGAAAACGTAACCGCCTAAAATGATCTGAGGGTTTTTCCTACCCGCCATCACATGGATCACCGTTTCTGAAATATAATCATTGTTAGAAAGTAACCCAAAAAGTACGAAATCAGCCCTAAACTATGAGAAGTCGAAACATCTAAATGCAACTGTAGACCGGTTGCTTGTCCCTCATCAATACGGTGTAGCGCTAAATATTCCAACAGGACGATGGGATCTGTCCCCCAAGCACTGAACCTAAACCTGTAATTTCAGTGGGAAATAGAAATACTTGTATTATAAGGCATAAATAACAAGGTTATTACAAACTACCAAATCTTTATTAACAGCTCTGAAACAACGTAAATCACACACCAAAAGAAATAATATAGATATAAATAATATTTAACATTTCTCCCAGTTAGAAATGAAAGAGTGCCAGTTCAACAACCTCCTGCTCTTGCAGTAATCTTACACACGCACAATATGAACTTTCTGGGACAGAAGGTTCTTGAATCTGGTTGACAGTTTGGGTTCGTGATTGTGAGTACCAGAAACTTGTACCACTTTGCCGCTGGTCACCAGTCGAGACTTGCATCTATCGGTTCTGTTGCCGAAGTATTTGCTACACATCCATATGGTTCTGTTCACGTCGCGTTTCAGTATCAAATAGTCGAAGTCATCAAGGATAATTTTCGGTCTTTTGGTCCCCATGTCGAAATATATAGTATCTGAAACGAGAGGTATTAGTGTTTAAGCAAGAACATTTCTACTGCTCAAGTACTTACACCGAATTCTTCATGAGCTGCTCTTAAGGTTTTATTGGAATTGAGGCATTTTTTCGTTTTGGAGCTTTTTATAGAAACAACAACTCTGAGGAATAGTACTTCATCAGAATAATTGAAGTCAGCTGAATTTGGAGTATCTATATTCATATTAGGGATACAACAAATCTCCACAAGTGGAAGCATTCTAATATCGAATTATAATACACATTTATTAAAATTTTTTCACATAATACCTACATACACACTTTAGCATAAAGTCTCTAGGCAAAACGTAAATAATATATAAATTACTAAGAAAACTAATTGAATTCAATGAAGTTCTTCATTGGAGACAATCCCGAAAAATCTCATTCTCTTATTATATCGACAACCCTAGACGCCCAATTTTTGACTCTCGAAACTTTCACTTTGGGCTCGTGGTTATGACTTCCGATCACGTGTACCTGTTTGCCCTGAGTTATCAACTTTGCCTTGCATCTTCCTTCGTTTTTAGAGAACCCTGCAAAGTACCTGCTACACATCCATATCGTCTTTGAGACTTCTCTAGATTGTAGGATGAAATCGCAGTTTTCCAGTATGATTTTCGGGTTTTTGTGCCCCATATCGAAGTAGATGATCCCTGAAAATAAACAATAATCAAGCCACAAAAACGAGAATCATAATTTACAAACCTTCCACAACGGATCTTGGGAAAAACATCAATGAAAATAAAATATTACAAAAGGGACAAATTAATTAATAGAAAATTGAATATCGATGTAAATAGGACCAAGAATAAATAATAATAAACGAATACAAACAGAGTAAAAAATAAGAGATGTCCAAAGGGAAGTATTTCAGGAGAAAAATTCAGCTCATTGTGTTGATTTTTATTTGTTCGAATGCCATTTGTTAAGCGAGAGAATAAATAAATAATTTGATTTCCTGTAGGCGGTAGTAGCTATTTGAATCGAAAAATAATACACTGCATCCATGTTCTTTATAGTATCAACAACATAACACAAAAAATTGATACAGAATCAACACAATATCCATATAACCAAAAATTTTACAATTACTTATAATTATTCGATAAATGCTGGAACACGAAAACATCGATACATTCAGGCTTCCCTTAGCACAGTTACCCTTTGACTCAGCATGTTTTTATATTTATCTGTCTTGATTTTTGGCTCGTGATTGTGATCTCCTATCACTTTCACCACTCGACCAGTCGTTATCAGGCGACACTTACAACGTAGCACCCTGGAGTTGAAATAATGACAACATCTCCAGACCGTGTGATCGGTTTCCTTTTTGTGCAGCAAAAAATCGAAATCTTGCAAAATCAGTTTGGGTTTTTTGGTGCCAACGTCGAAGAAGATTAAATCTGAAAAACACCACGCTGAATAAATTTCAGAATCACTGGATACGACTAGGCAAAGCGGAGAATGAATCGAGAAATGGACGGAAAAGTTCACAAGTCATCAGGGAAGCTCTTCAACAACTTTTTACGATTACTATCGCATGCTCTCGCATGCGCAATCTATGACCTAGCGCACGCGTATGTGCGCATCTATCGCCAAACGCTTCATCTATGTATTCTATAGCGCAGGTGCGCAATCTATCGACAAACCCGCAAACGTGTCATCTATAGCATGGCTCGCGGATGCGTCATCCATAGCCAAACTAGTGAGAATAGGCTATCTATCGGTTTTTCTTGGAAAATCGCCTCAATAGGATACTTTTCCAGTTTCTAAGTACTACTCGTACGTTGTAAACAATTCTGTACACCTAAAACGATCGAATATGTCAGGCAAAGCGAGGAAAAAGATTCAATTAATCGATTTCAACAATTTATTACGAGAAACAATATACCAAAAATGCAAGGTTTTTAAAACAATATATTCAACACACAGTACAGTAAATGATAGATGAGAAAACGCTAAGAAAGACTCTTTTCAACCACTATTACTTGTTGCGACACCATATTTTTATAAGTCCGTTTTTCTTTGGCAGGATGGTTGTGTTTACCGTCCACACTGATCATTTTTCCGCTACTGAAAATGCGGCACTTGCATCTTTCCCTGTTCTGGGCGTGGAAGTAATGCGAGCATTTCCATTGGGTGGACGTTTCTCCCCGTCTGAACATCAGGAAATCGTGGTGTAAATACACTAGTTTGGGGTACTTCACACCGACCGCGAAGTAAATAGTGCCTAAAATAGAACAAACTGAAACCTCACGGAAAAATTGGTCAAATTGTTATTCCTCCACCAGATATAAAGCAGAAAATAACAGATTTTGTCTACTTCTACTTTACAGTAAAAAAATAAGCTCGTTACGATGCGGTCGTCGAGTAGTAGTAGTAGTTGCTTTGGAGTATTATCGGGTTATCGAGCGCCATCTAGTACGGTTCAGTTCAATCTTCCCCAGATCGGAATCTAGACGAAAACAATGGCATATGTCACATATTTTCCCTAATTCAGTAAGCTGACCTGCTTATTGCAGATAACATGCGTGTAACACGTTCGTGTTTACGAGTTCGTTTCATACTGGATGGCGCTCTGGATAATACTCAGAAGCTACTACCAGTATTCAGTTAGGGTGCGTCAATTCCAAACGTTTTCCATTGGAGGAGGAGTTGTGTAGCTCTGACGAGGTCAGATGAGAGCGAAACCATGGTCAGCATCTACTCTTCTTCGATGGAGCGTTACCCCTTTCGTTGTCCTGACGATGATCAGATCGTAACACTTGTTGATATTCATATCATCTGAATGATATGAGCCACCTTGAATTCGAAATTCACTCGATAAATCAAAATCATGATTCAACGACATTGTCAAAATATTTATTCATAACAATCATAACAAACATTACAATATAGTCAAAATCACGAGAGGAAATCTGAAGAATTGTGTTTGAGGTAGAGGTTCGAGAACCGAGAATTTAATTGTGTTTCAAATGTAACAAAATAATCAGTACAATTTATGTATTCTCGGGTTCTCAACAGTGGTCTATTAAAACGGTTCACTCTTGTTGTTGAATCTACTGCAAATAGTTCCAGTTTCTTCAAGAATTTTACAGACGTTCGATGCAGTGCGTAGTGTTGATTTCAAATACCAAACATAATAGGAGTTGTGAGTAGATGTTTCTATTTACTGATTTTTGAGACACACAATATCTTCCTCAAATTCTCTTACTTCCGGTATATTTTGTTATAATTACCGGTTGGGAAATCAAACTCATTAATTTGGATTCTTTTTCCTTGGGTAAATGATTGTGTTCAGAACGCATAAAAACCATACTGCCTTTGGTCTGCAAGCGACAGCGGCATTTTGTTTTATGGTAGGTTGCACATACCCATGTTGTCTTTTGTGGAGTTTTCTTAGCGAGATTAAAATCGTAGTCATGAACGATAATTTTCGGGTTTTTATTCCCCACATCGAAGAATACTACATCTGGAAAAAAAGCACTGTCAACTAATGGACTCGCACTCGTTTATTTAAAAAAAGATCCAAACACTGACACGCAGAGATCACCTCTTAAAATAAATCAACTAAAATAAAAGGAAATAAAAATAGTCAAATTTTGTTTCATAAAAGAATACAAGCTTAATAATATAAGTACATAAATATTTCATAAAACAATATCCTATATTGGTAACATTGATAAATTCACTTTTTGTAATTCTTCACGATAGTGACTTCCTTACGAATCAAATCGCTCATTTTCTTTATTTTTCCATGCGGTAGATGATTATGATCTTCGCCAGTCATTATCACAACTTGTCCACTGGTAGTTATCTTATTTTTGCACTTGGTTTTGTAATAACCGGTGCAAAGCCACAAAGTTTTGTTCTGATCTTTTCTGTGACAAGAATAGTCGTATCCATGCAAAATAATCTTGGGATTTTTAATGCCAACATCGAAATAAACAAAACCTGAAATAAGGATGTAAGTCAAACTCAGGCAGGCTTATTAAAGGGATTTTTTACCAATTAAATATTCGGTAATTTAACTGTACCTGCTGAATTAACAAAAAAACTGACGCATAGTTCCGAAAACCATCATAGGGGGCTCAAAACAAAAATTATATAAAGAAAATAAAATTCTTAATATATTTAATGAAAAAAATCACATGCAGTCCACATCAGTTCAATATGTATCCGAATAAATTTTGGTTATAAAAAATAAACATTCAAAGAAACAAAAATATAGGAAGAGGTTAGATAAAAACAATATACAAATTTCATATCTGCGTCGAATTTACATCATTTATTTGACGTTCTGATTTCGTACATCTTTTCCTTATGGTAACCACCCGAGAAGCCATATTTTTGGTGTTTGTTATTGTCGGCTGGTGATTGTGAGCTGCGCTGAAAAAGAGGGTAGTTCCACTAGTGGTCACATAGGCGGCACATTTTGAACGACGATAGGAACTGCATCGCCAAAAAGTACTCCTCTTCATCTGCTTATGGCAGAGGAAATCATATTTTTCGTAAACCAACTTTGGTCTCTTCTTTCCAATGATGAAGTATATAATACCTGGAAAAAAATCGGTGAAAAAGGGACAAAACTGTTGATTTGTCCGACGAGTCTTTTATACAGAATTCCTATTTCTGTCATACAGAGATCTACAGTCATCTGGGAGGAAAAACAAACGACCTACAGACCAGATATTCGAATGAAAATCCTTCTCTTAGAACTCGTGGACATGCAGTATCACATCGAGCTAGCAGCGTAGCTCAGGCTTACGTTCATAGTTCTCACAGCAAGGTCACCTTGAATATCCGAACTTCCAATAGGTCAACGGAGGCTGAGTTCATCTGGTTCCTGCTTTTCAAACGGATTTCAATTAAAATTTAACGGCTTCGTGGTAAACTCATTCTGAAAACTTTGTGATATTTTTTTCGATGCATAGTACCTATTAAAGTGATAATTTCTGTTCAGTTGAAGGATCGATTTTTGCAGCCTTGTTGCTAAGAGCGGAGGCGTTTAATATCTGGAATGTTCGAATTTTGATTCGGGAATTGCTCCAAACGATTTCAATGGTGTCGGGATAGCTTTTCAGAAACCGATTCCTAAAGATTGAAACAATTTTTGGAACATAAGTTTTTATTTCCTACAATATTCATTTAGAAAACATAGTCCTGAAAGAAGCACATATCTGAGATTTTTTTATATGTCTCCTATTTTATCTATATCTTTGGGAACTTCCCTCACTTGTATGGAATAATTCGTTGGAACAAGTTCGTGTTTCCCTTTGAAAGTCGGTGGGTGACTGTGATACCTGTTGTTAACAACCAGATGCCTTCCTCTTGTGACTATCCTAGATTTACATTTTTTCAATTTCCTGGTACAGCACCAAATAGTCTTGTTGGGTAGATTTCGCTCTACCAAATACTCGAAATTCTTGAAAACCATTTTCGGAAATTTCCTGTTCTTGTAGAAGTACACAGCCCCTAAAAAGGACAATTGTTGAAGTTATGTATTCTACGTAGGAAAGAATTTGTGGAACAAAAGATGAAAGTGGATTTTCTCCACTTAACACTTGATTTTTCCGACATAGTTATGAAGGATATTAAACTGTCAATAAATGAACTTGTAGGAAATTTCACTATTGGAGGAAATGTTGCACAAGGTTTGAAATGTCCTGAAAGAACACTAATTCCACACACTTGAAGTATCTCTTCTTCACGATTCAGGTTAGATAGAGGCTTTGACTTGTACGTATAGCTCAAGAATAACACAGATTTTTCATGCAGTTTCTGAACCACCTCTATTTCGTCCCATGTTAAGATTTCCACAAAACTCGATAAATTTTCTTACTTGGAACTTCGCCATTTTGCTCACATTAATAAAGTCATTCTTATAGTAAATTCTTTCTCATTTTCACTTCTCCAGTGACACGAAACAACGACAGCTCACAATCTGTTGGAAACGCATTTCAGAAATTGAAACTTTTGAAAAGGTTGGAAATAAAAAATCATCATTCAATCACTCTTTTATTTATTTTCTAACAATCGTGAAGCTTCTTTTGATCAAAGCTTTCCTTCCGTCATAAGACGGGAAATGTGTGTGAGACCCGGAAACTTTTAAAACAGTGCCGTAGGTCATCAGTCGCGCATTGCACTTCGAATATCTTTTTTTTCTGCAATACCAGTGGGTCCTAGCACCTGAAGACCTTTCTTTCAAATACACGTTACCTTCGAAAACTATTATCGGATTCCTAGAGCCTTTGTAGAAGTGGATAATACCTAAAAAATAACTTGAATTATCTGGTTTTCCGAGTTAAGAACGATCATAGCCTTTTTTAAATTATCGGCATTTCGAAATGGATAAAAAAATTTCTTACTACCACCAATATTTATTCAAAAATTTTTCATGAGATACAACGATCAACATTTCAATATAAAAGAATGTACTAAAGTATCACAATTTTTTACTAGCTACAAAAAAAACGAAAAAGAATATAAGAAGTTAAATGAAACAACAATGCATTGCGATAAACATAAATATACTCTCTTTCGTATTCATACAATGAACAAATAATTATTACCTCAGTGAGATAAAACGATCATATCTTAAACAATCTAACAATAAAAAGCTATTGTTGAAAAAAATAAAAAAAAAAAACATCGAAACATCTCATAAAAATGACTAGAATATTTAAAAATTTCCTGCACACCACAGTTCCACTCCCACTAATAGGATATATGATTGAGATCAATGAATAAAATACCCCACTATTAAAAAATTACCCCCACCACGATATTTTAATCAACAAAATTACATTTCAAGTTGATTTACTGAATTTTTTCCGAGTTATAGACTGGCCCTGCATAAAAGTAGGTAAACACCTACAAACTTGATAAAAACGGATGAATATCAATTGGATGATCAAGAATGAATATACAAACATATGATCTTCTATGTGGATTGTACTAGATTCATTATGTTGCTCAGGAGGCATTTTTGTCTATATATTATTTGAACTATCTGAGGCGTTAGAGTTTTATTCTTTAAATTCGAAGGTGAATGATTATGGGTCGAATGTAGGACTTCTACCGTCGCTCCACAAGTGATAACCCTAGCTTTGCATTTTGATGCCTTCTTTTCTGCGCAATGCCATTTGATTCTGACTCCGCGATCCCTCTCTTTGAAATAGCAAAAATTTTTTAAAACCAGCACAGGGTTTTTGCCGCCTTGGTAAAAATGAATAATCTCTGCAACAAAATAACAATCAATAAAAAAACTGAACACAAAATAAAAAACACTTCAAAGTGAAATAAAAAGAGACAAAGTTTACACTAACAAAACAATGAAATTGGAGTGACAGAAAATTGTCCTTCCAGATAGAACGGAGAGATCATATTTGTAGCAAAAATAGTACAAGCTTTGCATTCATTCACTGTTAAGTCTTCAGCATTTATTCTCTTATTTATTTAGTACATTCTTAATAGAATCGGTAAAGAACAACTCGAAAAAATTCATTTTCTCCAAAACAGTCACTCTAAAAGGGGCCAAACCAGTTGTATCACGCCTTAATTCAGCGGCATGGTTGTGCTGTTGACCAGTTACTCTTATGGACTTTCCGTAAGTTTGAATTCTGGCTCCGCACTTTGTTTTTCTGTCGCTCCATATGCACCTCCAAGATGATCTACCATTTTTTGAAGCGTCCCTCCGAAATTCACAATTTTCGAATATTATAATGGGATTCTTCTTGCCAGGTACGAAATAAATATCTGAAAAAATATGGTTGAATTTTACACCGAAAAACGATCATATCAGTTGGTGCAGATAGGATCTTACCATTTCCTTCAAACTGGCAACGTCTATGAAAAAAATTATGACGTAATTCAACTGGCAATCAAACTACTACATCTACAGTGTTGAAAAGTAAAAAAGATGATGGCACAATTGAGTTTAATACGGATTTTTGATACTCAGCACTTTCCACTACCACACAAGTAAGAGACAATTTCGGGTTCATCAAACTGAATGTTAAGATTTTTCTACAACGTTGACGTGAGTGGGTACACTTTTCGAAATGTCATAACGAAGGGTTATCTCGTGGTTGTGATGCCGATGCATCAATTTCAAGGTACTGCCGAAAGTAATGAAGCGTGCCTTGCATTTACTCTTCATCTTCTGCACGCAACTCCAAATGCTTCTCTCCGGTGTCTTCCTTTCTATCCGAAAGAGATAATTCTCGTAAATCAGCATTGGATACTTGTTGCCTTTTACTGTATATACAATTCCCCCTGCAAAAAATGGTACAACAGTATTACTTAACTTAGTTCTTCATTTCAACAAGACATTATAATTCGTTGTCATCTTCTCCATATACGCAGAGTTTGAATGAATAGTGTTTCCTAGTCAAAAAATCATGTGGGGCCATTCAGGGGCTTCAAAAAAGGAATCCCACCTTAAATTTTCATTCACGCCCTGTATATGTACCCATAAGTTGTTTCAACAACAGTTACTTCACCGACTATCTTGTTGGAAATGGCCTATCAACCTACTCAAACACTTTGTCACCATAGATATTGAAGTATTAATCACTTTAAAAACCCATCAAACCCAACCTTCGATTTGAATCTTTTGCAAAATTGATAGGACCAAAGAAATGAAAGAAATCACATGGAAAATTTATTACCAGTCCAATTCTCCATATACACAAAGATCTATGAAACAAAAATATATAAATAACATAGATAAAACTCATCAAACAAATCAATTAACAGGAATTAGTCAGAGCGTTGGTTACACAACGTCAAGGGTTATTTTTTATAAGCATCTCAATTCCATTATTGCATCATTCGAGGACAATTTATTCGCAGCAGAATACTTTATCCTTTCACTGCTAGGCCAATAGACAATCGCTTAAAAAACGTTTTGTTATATCTGATATTGATCAACAAAAACAAAATAAATATTATTCTATGTTGAGTTTGAAGTCTATATGGCATGATCAGGGAAAGGTTTCTGTTTCAGATTAAATAAAATTGAAAAACACATGAAAAAAACGAGATATATCAAAGTTTTTGCACATGAAAGGTTCTCAGAAAGATATCACAGGTGGAGAGGCAAGAGCATAAAAGAAGAATCATGAGACTAATGTTTATAGAAGTTTCAGTTATTACCTTTATTATCATATTTGTTTTTCTTCTATGAGTTTCGTTTGTATGTTCTGTATCATTTATTACTTTTATTTTCATTACTAGCAAAAATGAGAATCATTTCTTATTTTGGCACAGTTTCTGGACCTTACATTCGATAGGGGAGAGCATACCATGAAACATACATCTCTTTCCTCCTCCTTACCTATAATATCTCTGTTCGAAAAAATTACAACTGAAAATAGGTCTTCTCTTTTTCCTCGAAAAATACGACAGTCGATATCAGGCTTTCAACGTCGCCTTCAAAATCTGCAGGATGCGAGTGAATGCTATTCATGAGTTTCACCGTCCTACCGTAGGTGAGCAATCTGGCTTTACACTTTTTTTTCTCTTTATATTTACAAGTCCAAGCGGTCTTATCAGCGTACTTCCTTTCTAACATGAATTCATACCTATTTATTATCAATTTAGGGTACTTTTTTCCTTGGGTAAAGTAGATAACACCTGGAAGAAAAAGTAGGTGTTAACAATTTTGAACGAGTCGGTGCTTATAATGATATACCTGGTGTATATTATTTGTACACCTGTAAAAACACGTGCAGAAGCCTCTGAGATGAGGATTTGAAAACACGTTGAGTTCATGCTATGGTCGCAATTATTATTATCTTTGGATTCTTCAACACATTGTTCAATGATGTTTCAGTTAATTTTATTTTTACTATTCGAAAAATTAAGTGATGAAATAAATTTCAAGGTAACTTGGAGAAAGTGGTCGAACAGCAGATTTGAATGCAGCTTCAAGATGTCCAGTTCTTTAGCTTCAGCAGTTTTTGAGTCATTTTCAAAATACGATATACC
This sequence comes from Coccinella septempunctata, assembly GCF_907165205.1. Classification (NCBI taxonomy): domain Eukaryota; kingdom Metazoa; phylum Arthropoda; class Insecta; order Coleoptera; family Coccinellidae; genus Coccinella; species Coccinella septempunctata. The sequence continues at coordinate 31,833,340 of NC_058194.1, read as the reverse complement.
AATGATCGACAGGGAATTGGAGATGGATTACAGAAAAATTACAAACTTCAATTAACTCTCTGCCCATTGTTTTTCTTAAAAATATTGTTTTTTTTTCTTTACATGTTTAAAATCACTCAAAACTTCTTTCCCCTATTCGAGTTGAATCGGAATTCTCGAGATAGAAACATAAAAAACCAACTACAATCAACGTTTTAAATTCTTTATTACTAAAAAACAATTTGATGTCATATCTGTCCTAGCCATTCGACAAGGAATTTCACATCATCAAATTTTAAAACTTTTTTTGGTCACTATATTGACAACAGTAGATACCAAAGTGCTCAAATCTTCGGTGCAATTTCCTTCGTGAGTATGTTCGTCGTTCATAATTTTCAAAGTTTTGCCGTAAGTCAACAATCTTGCCTTGCATTTACTCTTTCTCTGAAACTTGCAGCGCCAGGTTGTCTTGTTGACTAACTTATGCTCCATAATGAATTCGTTATCACGAAAAATCATGACGGGGTACTTTTTCGCTTGCGAAAAATACACAGTACCTGAAATGATATGTAGTAGTGATAAATACCATAAAACGACGGGAGCCTTGACATCTGAAGAGGGAATGTCAGACGCATCATTCATTTGAGAGCAACATTCGGAAAAATAGCATAAAAAACATTTATTTTATTGTATCACATCGAACAAACAACTTACATATTGAATACCCTGTTGCATTAGATACAAACGCACGAATGAAATGAAAACCTATTAGTTCATGAATATAAAAAATGAAATTAAATATTAAATTGCAGATTTATAAACATAGTAATCTTCATTCGACGTTTTCAATTGAATAAACAGGTAAATTTCGGTCATAACCAAAATGTTATTTAATCAGTCAAAAGGTGTGGAATTCACTAAATGTACTTAACGTACAATGCTAACAATCACAGATTTCAAATCATTCAAGTTTCCCTTATAAGTCCGTTCGTGACAATGGACACCATTCAGCACTTGCAAACATTTTCCAAAAGTTGCCAATCTTGCTCTACACATTTCGTTTTGTTTCGTACACCTCCAGAAATTCTTATGCGTATAATTCACTGTCGTACGTTTCTTATACTCATAGCCATCGTAGACCATTATCGGATATTTCTTTCCAGGATAAAAATACAGAGCTCCTGCAATAAATTCATGTTTCAAAAGGTAGACAAGGCCAGTGAATGTTGCATAATCAATTTTCTCTAGACCAAGTCCGCAGTTCATCCACTAAGAAAAAATGTAATTGAAACAAGTGCTAACAGATGAAAATGATACGTTACTTGAAATGCGTTGGTAATCAATTTCCACCCTAAATTAGCTTGTTCATGGAGTGGTTTGCAACGGCTGTGAACTGTACAGAGCAAGCGCAATTCCATTTTGGGGTAGCGAAAAGCCATTTGCGCTTGCTCTGTACAGTTTACAACCGTTCAAACCACTCTACGAACAAACCTGATAGGTTAGGGCAGTTAATTTTAGGTAGCAAATTAGGTTAGGTTCCAAATTAGATTAGGTAAGAAATAAGGTTAGGTTAGGAACCAAATTAGGTTGGGTTACCAAATAAGAGTAGCTACCAAATACCTTTAGAACAAAACCAACATAATGAATCTTCTTTATTACTCTAAAATTATCAACTTTTCAACAAAACACATTTTTTCCATTGGAGTGTTCAATTCAAACTTCTTTGGTAACAATATTGAAAACAGCAGACACCAAAGTACTCAAATCTGCACCGGTGCACGATTTTCAAAGTTTTGTAGTAAGTCCACATTCTTTCCCTGCATTTCTTTTTTCTCTCAAACTTGCAGCGCCAGGTTGGCCTGTTTACTGTCTGTTGATCCATCATATACTGTTATTACGAAAAATCACGACAGGGTACTTTTTCGCTTGAGAAAAATACACAGTACCTGGAACGATCTGTAGTAGTGACAAATTCCATACAGAGGCCATACTGGAGGCATTGTTTAGTTTAGGTTACGTTAATTTAGATTAAACTGGGTTACCTAGCCTGGTTAACCTAATTTAACTCAACCTGGAGCCATTTGGTGTGGTCACTGAACTCTAAAAGAACTTTTTTTAGAGTTCAATGGGTGTGGTAGATCAGTTTAGGTTACCTGGAAATCATTGCCACTATGTAACCCAATCAAACCTAATTTAACTCAACCTACCCTGAACTACTACCAATGGTCCAAATGCATCGAAAATTGTAGGATTCTGTGAAACGCAATAGACGTGATTTCATCAGGTGAATTTTCTTGGAGTTATCGATTCAAACAAGATATGGCAAAACGAATTCTTATATTCTTCTTCAACATTCTCAATAGGTTCATTAACAATCAATTTTACTTGTTCCATGTATAATGTTAACAATCACAGCTTTCGATTTGCTAGAGTCTCCTCTGTAGGTGCGAGGGTGTGTATGAAAGCCGTTCAGTACTTGCATACTTTTGCCAAACGTTGCCAACCTCGCCTTGCACATTTCGCTTTCCTTCGAACATCTCCAAAAGTTCATAGCAGTGTCGGTTCGTTTGGAACTGCGGTGTTTCTTGAACTTGTAACCATCGTAGACCATTATTGGATATTTCTTTCCGGGATAAAAATATAGAGCTCCTGCAATTGATTGATGACAGAATAAATTCCGACATTTTTCGTATCAAAATAATGCAAACACAAATGATAATTCCTCAGTCAAGGCACATAATACTTGTGTGTTTCATCCAAGAACTAGCTAAAGAAGTCATCGGTAAGGTTGTCTGAGCCAGTACCTCATACACATCTAAAGAAGCTAACATGCGCGTTGCAAGCAGAGAGGATTTACATTTACAAATTTTGATAGGTATATGTTGAGCCGATCCCAATGAAACAATGAATTCAGTACGAAAAAATGGTTATTTTGCAAATAAACAAATAGAATCAGAGCATTCCATTTTTATTCGTAAAAAAAAACTATCTCACTCAAAATCTTCATTTCGAAAATACACTTGCTAACAGATATTTGGAGCTTTAAATCCGATTTTGCTATCGGGTAATATTAACAGTCACAGATTTCAATATGTTCAAATTTCCCTTGTAAGTAGGTGGGTGGGAATGAGTGCCATTCAATATCCTCAAACATCTTCCAAAAGTGGACAATCGTGCTCTACACATTTCGTTTTCTTTTTTACACCTCCAGAAGTTTCTATCGGCATATTTCATACTCCTATGTCTGTTGAACTCATAACCGTCGTAGACCATTATCGGATGTTTTTTTCCAGCATAAAAATACAGATGTGCTGCAATGAACTCAGGTTACAACAGAAATACTGGATAACTTTCCTGAGAACCGGAGGGTTCGGTGAACAAAATTGATGCAAGAGACGAAATCGTTTCAGAACTGTTTCATAAACCAAAATAAACATTACTGCGCATCAATATATGTTACGTGCACGAATTAGATAACGTTCCAAATTAGATAAGGTACCAAATCAAGTTGAGTACCAAAACTAAAGTTCTAAGCTAAGGTCCCAAATCAGGTTAGGTCCCGGATTAGGTTGTGTACCAAATTAGTTTAGGTTCCAAACAATCTCTCGCTGCGCTCGAGATTGCTGGCGCTCTGTGAGCGCCCTATAACTCGAAACCTTCTACCATTCTTCAACTATTCAATGTTCCATTTTCTTTTAGTATATATAATCAGCTTAGGACCAACGTTCAAATGCCCCCCCAATTGTTTGAAAAGTTCCAAAACTTTTGTTCCTTGGTCTTCGGATTTCTGTTATTGGTATCTATTTACTAGGCCACACTGCGAAATGTGCTTCATGTTATTGTGATTGTATTAAAAACGTGTATATATTAGCCACAGGGTGGCTGTTCATATTCCCTGAGCGGTAGCTCACGAAACCAAAAATATTTCAATAGTGACAATGATTACAGTTTTGAGGAAACGCCTAAGGGGAATAGAAATTAATCAAAATCAGATTTTTTCCTTCGTTTTTATTATGACCGACCTGATTGTTCCATGAGAACAACATGTGATGCAAAATCTTTAACATCAACTAATATTCTACTTATCAGGACTTGAAATCAATTCAAAATGATGCAACTGTTAGTGTTTATTTAAAAAAATTGTATGACATGACAGATGTATATCGATAAAGAAGATTTAAAGTCTTCACAATTTTTTTGAAAGTCTCAAAATGACTCGATTTCAGTGAAAAAAATATTCTCGATGAATTGAATACTGTAATCGAAATAAAATAAAAAGAACTTCATCATAATAAAGGTCTTCAACAACTCGATAACAATCTATTCGCACCATCCTACTCATCACATTGCTTTACATCAGAGTCCAAATAACTGATTGTCGTATGGTTGTGTCTATTTTTAAGAAAAACAACCTTGTTACCAATCGTTTTGATTCTAGCCCTACAGCCGAATCTTCTGTAGTGAGAACACCCCCAAAAACCAGCGTCTCCATACTTTTTATCACAAAAATAGATTTCCTTCTGGTAACACAACTGTAATCCCCTCGGTGTTTTTATAAAGTAGGAAGTGCCTGAAAATTCCCAGATTAAGTTTTTGGATACTTCTCACTTTCGGAAAAAAAAACTATACTTACAAAAGATCTCTCTACTTTTCGATGAACTGATGGGATAGTCAACTGCCAGCGACGAAAATGTAAAACTTTTCAAATCAGACGACCAACCCTCAGAATAACAACCTATGCATGTATGCCCCTCTGAACAACAATGTTTTTAGTTTAGAATTTTTAATTATGTAATGACTTCTTTTGAAAATTGTGAAATTAACCTCGGGGATCTTGTCGATCCTGTTGAATTTTATCAAATTGAAGAGTGTTACTTTTTCGTCGCTGTAGTTTTAATAAAACAAATATTTGGTATTTAAAATAAGTATAATTAGCTTCATGCAATACACAAAAATTAAGTAAACGTTTGGAACATATATCTACAATGAAAAGGGGAAACCGATTAATTAAATACTGAAATAAATTTACAATCAACGATCAACACCTACAAAATTATTTTCAGTATAATTTTATACTTTCTATACATTTTGTTAGATTCCATTTCAGTGTTACTGGACTTTTCTGTATAACGCAATCGGAATGAACATATTCTTGGAATACATAAAATCATCCATAACATAAATCTAGAAGTGAGATTTCTTGTGTTTCTCCCAGTTTCCACTGGCTCAATGTTCATCTGTTTGTCTTCTCCATCGGTTCATCTTATGCCTGATGTGGTCGAAAGGAGTCTCTCTAGCCGCGTTAGGATACCTGGAAATAAAACAGAGGCATGTTGGACTAGCTTAATTTCCAAAATCGGGGACTTTTAATGACTTGTACTTCCCACAAATCGTTACATACGTCGATTGAGAGAATATTGGAATCAAATTCGTAAGTCTTTCTCCATGTAATAAATTATTCAATTTGATTATTCGTATTTTCAACATTTTTTCATTACCCCTTACACTTGAAGTAGATTTTAATCTATGCTTCTGATACTTTGATAGCTGGGGGAATTGGCAACTTCGGCGACGTAGCCGAGGCCAGCAAAGAGGTACTTTTAATCTCTCATTAAAGATTTTATCGGCAAACCGAAAGACAAAGATGCCGATGAGAACACTTACATCTCGCTTAGGGTAGCGTATACAGTCCTTGAAGGGACAGATGGATTCTTCAGCATGACCTCCTTCAGCTCCCTCATGAAGACGATCTTCTCCTCTGCCGAATAATCAGGAGGATGGTTGTGCGGTTTATTGATTTTGATGTCGTCTATCGATCCGTCATGTGGCAGTACCGCACGAGCGTGACAACCTAGTCTTTTGTACTCTAAACATCTGAGATATCTAAAATTGATATGGATAAGACGGACTATCTGGCAGCGTTGTAGATTGAGGGAATATACGTCATCATAACATTGAAGATTTGGAGCGATGAAGAGACCATTTCTTCAGATTTATGGTCAATTTATTCGTCTTATAAAAATTAAATTACTCAACGGTGAAAATTTGAATATTTGTGCCTTTCGTAATACTTGGATTTTTGTTTTATGACTAGGTATAACCCCTCTACGTTTGTTCAAGTGAATAACCATTGGAAAGTCTGAAATACATAAAATCGATCTTGACCTCTCAATGAATTGTTTCCTTCCCATTTTAAGAGATTATTGATCTTATAAACACAGCCCTTGTCCTAGGAAGACTCATTGGGAACAATGTTATGAGCGAAGTTTGAAGAAAAACGAGTGAGAAGGCTTTTATATTGTTACACATCGTTCTTCATCTGAAACATGGATCAGAAAAACGATATATTTTCCCAGAGTACCGACTGCGCTTTGAAAACAATTTAACGATTAAGAAAAAATTGAATTATCTAACTGCCGCGCTCTAATGAATGGGGTACGTCACATTCAAAACCGCTCATTGGTTCAGCTAGTTTTTTGGGTATGGCAAGGCATCGCCTAACTGAATACATGATTTATTGTCCTTAGGCGATTTTCCCTAAGCTAGAGCCTTGTAAAAAATATGTTTCCTATATTTTTCGAAAATAATTTGCATACGATTTTCAACCTACACGAATTCGACATCTTTCAAGTAACTGAGAGGAATAATCAACTGATAAACTAGAGATTTCCTGGTCATTGTGTCACTTCTGCTCTAACATACTGACATTGAGCAGGAAAGGAAAAGATATTTCGACCGGCTTCAATGGATATTCACTTGAATTGCCATTGCCATTCAGTTACTCACATCATAGGAGGATTTCCTTTGGTAATATTAACATGAAAAACAAATCCATCCACAATGTATCGAGGCATATTCGGTTTTCTCCTTTTGAATTGTTCCAATGTTCCAAATGTTTCATTTTTCGAATCTTGAAGTAAAAATTATCCATTAGAAGTTGTACCCTAGAGATTGGCAATTCGTAAGTGGCTAACATGCTCGGGAGCAATAAATTAATCTACTACTTTCTTGAATGTTTAATGTGGACATCACTTTCGAGTACTACACCATGACTACTGGCATAAACGTGGTGATAATTAGCCTAAATGGTAGAGCAATACTCCGATGTTCCAAAAATCTCCTCTTGTGTAGATGCATTCCCAAGGATTCGCTCAGTAAATACGTTACAAAAACTGCTTATAACTAATTATTGACAGAAATTTCATACCCTAAGAACATGGATTTGGAATGACAATAATTCACAAGTCGTTTTTGAATTAAACGTTCAATCGAGCACTTTTTTATTCAGAACAGCATAAATGACAAAAATTATCAAATTTGTATTGTACAATCTTAACAATATTCTAATGTACAACAATAAACACATAAACAAGTTCAACTAAGACTTTTCCCTTATACATCTAGTAACACCTCACTGCTGCCCTTACAGTAAAAATTAACGATCTACTCTGCATTGCTGCCCTCTAACATCAGACAATCGAAGTTCTATACAAGATACCTGTATTTAGCAACAACCAAATTTCTCCGAAATGCGCATGCGCAAAATTATCGGATCTTATTAGAATCTACTCTGATGTACTTTTTAATTTGCTTGAATCATTCAATTATCCGCTATCAATTTTATAAATTTTTTCAGGTGTGAATCTTACAAATAGTAATCCACTCAATAAGTGGATTGTCTCTTTTTTAAGGGAACTATACTTACCTTAATCTTTCTTATTTTGATGACAGCGTCGAAACTCATTCCCTGCAAAGAAAATTCTCGAAGTACTGGAATCAAAATGCAGTGCCCCCCTCAGAAGTCCGAAACTTTGCTAGCTAGCGTATTTTTATAGAGATCTCAAGTTAATTTCATTTTTCATGATGAAATGTGACCTAATATTTCGATAATTGGTTTTATATTATTTCAGTTCTTATAAATACTGTCTCATATGAAACCAAACGTATGTTTATTCTCATCTAACACTCAAACAACCTTAGAACCATAATTATTGATACTTTCTATGTATTGGACTACTGAAAAAACCTCGTAATATTTCAAAATTCGAAAAATAACACGAAGAAAGTCGAGAATATCCCGAATGTAATCAAGGAGAATCGACTACCGTCATTCATCGTTCAAAAAAAACTCTCAGCACTTCACTGTAACTCGACATAATCATAACAGAAAAAACTGTCATAACAAAAAGGGTTTCAAATGTTATTCCGACACAAACTTCACAATCAACTAGTTCATTAAAAATTTCCAGCACAAAGTTTATGCTGGAAAGGGGAAAACCCAGCAAAAACTGGTTTTTCCACAAACATCACTTTCACCACAGCGCGCACCACAAGAAATTTTAGGACATCCAATAAATGACCTCCAAAAAATTCAAATGAACATTTGGAACAAAATTGATAAGATAAGAATAACACAAAAAATCCCAGAACCAAAGCCAGCCAGATATAAAGGAGACATTAAGATAAATAGGTAATTTAGAAAATTATGACTGTCCAAAAATACCACAGTGAAATTCAGCTTCAGTTTACTAAATGAAATCCACATAAACAAAAGTGACTAAAGCTGAATATCACAAAAAGGGAACAACCACAGAAAACTTTGTGTAAATCAACCAAACAATCAACTTATGAAATGTTTCTGTGGAAATTAAGGAAAATACAAAAAAAAATACAAACCTGCTAATCCGGAATTTCTTCAATTGCGAAGACATAAATATATTGTACACATTTTTTAAAGATATTGAATACTTGGAAAATAATCCTTTTTTTGCACACTTTCCACCAAATAAGATATGAATTCAGCTATGATAAATTTATCATAACTTTATTTGGAGAAGATCGAGAGGAATATTAAAGTACGAAGAATGAGCTTGATAATCAACAACTGTTGAGTACCTACATTCTTCAAAAAACATAGTTGTTTCTAACTTGAAAAAACTACTTTTAATATTCATCAATGATCTCCAAAAATATTCATATGGCAATAAAAATGCCATGGAAAGAGTGCCATTCTTTTTCCTCCATAACAGTTTGCATATCAAATGAAATAATAATTTTTATATCATAAGGCAAACATGATAATAAACCGGAAAAAGAATCAAGAACAAGGTTATTTTCAAGACCACAGTACCAATTGATACAGTTGAAAGTATTCAAAAATTGAAAAAAAAATCAATAGACAAAGAAAAAAATCAATAGAAAACAAATAACTACAAGTACAATTGATTAGTATTATTGAACAGTCATACTTTGGACAACACTTTGGACTGGGATAAAAAAATTACATAAGTTGATGAAATATCACTTTTCTGGGTACTGAAATATTTGGGATAAAATGGCAAAATGATAGTTGCTTGTAATTAATGCTGCTTCAAAGATTGTAGAGAAAACGATGCAATTAAATCAGCAGATGTACTTTCAGAGAATCAAACAATTGAGCTTTCGATCAGTAGCGAAATCAAGGAAACAAAACGTTTGCATAGTCATAGATGGTTCAAAAGGAATATTTTAAGAGTGATTTTTAGACAAGTTTTTAAATTTTTTTTAATCTGCTTCATCAAAATCATTTCCAATTTGATAAGTTTCCCAAAAAAGAGCATCTTACAAAATGAGTGGATTCACCAATAAAAATCTGAAATGAACCGATTACTTTCGAAGTGTCCTCATTTCATTCAATATTTCAATTACTAAAACAAAGAGATAAGGGCTCCAAATATGGAAGAAGCAATAAATCATTTCATAGTTTTCTTCAATGTTCTCCCAGGAGTGATATTTCATGAACCTAAAATGAATAGTGATTAAAACCTACACCTACCTTGTCCTTCTCCAGTTCCTTCTGTACTTGTGCCTGCTTGTGGTTCCTCTTCGTTTCCTTCCATCATACTATAGTCCTCAGTTTCATCTCCAACATTTTCTTCCAGTCCTTCTCCAAATTGTTCATCATCGTCCTGAATGCTTATTGTTTGTGATTGATCATATGGTTCCATTTTAAATTGTACAAATTCAGTAGGCGCATTCGTTACAGGTTCTGTTTTTGTTACTATACTACTAGGTGCCATTTCAGAGGACGAAGTGCTTGACCTTTGTCTTTTAGCAGGTGGTGGGGCTACAGCTTGGGGTGCTATCTTTTTTGGTCGTGGAACAGGGGCACTTTGTTTATATTCTGATTTACTGTCTTCTAATAAATGTTGTACAGATTTTTCTTCTTGGTCGACGTCATTTTCTGTTGCATTCTGTTATTAAAATTTAAAGATCAATAAGGGATAACAAGACTAAACATATGATTTGTGATTAAATTCCAAAGATACTCACACTTCCGTCACCAGTGAGTCCTTTAATTTGTAAGGCCTCTGCAGTCTTAATAAAGGTAGTTAAATTTTCTTGACTAACTTGTACTTCGCCTTGGTACATAAATTGTAATAAATCACTTAACGCTACATACGACACATCCTTCATAAACACTATTGGATGTTTACACGGATTAGTCTTGAAAAGTTCTTTAAAATAGGGACTACACACTGAAAGCACCATCTTATGAGCTTTAAGATATTTTCCTTCAACCGCTAGAGTCACATCTACCAAATCTTCGTTTTCCAACAAGGAGTTCATGCCAGAACTCATGTTTTTGTGGAAATTATCCCAACACAGTGAAAATTGTTCCGACGCCATGGTCGGATCTGAAATAAAACAATAAAATTTTTAATTTCCTGAAAGGTGACGCCGTAATGGCGGACAATGATCGAATTAACGTTATTTAAGAATCGTATTTTGGAGGACAATTCTCACCTTTATTAAAGCAACTCTCTGGTGATGGGTCTTTTTAACTGCTTTGTTGACAATTTTTTGGTAAAAACTGTGGAAGTTCTAGTATATTTTCCCTAATTTAGATCAAATCAAACCACCATATAAACCAATGACGCCTACTACAGAACCCGAGCAACTGCCTCCGATCAAAATGAAGCGCAAAAAATCTACCGAGTAGTCACGACATCCAACGATTATTTCCGAAGGGTCTAGTAAAAAAAATCGACCGCTTTAAATCAGCGATGTTGCCAGATTTCATCAAATAATGAAAACTCAATTTTTTTGAAGATTCATTGTTTTTGAGCCTCTTTAGGTTTTTTACTGATCTCAAGATATTTCGGAAAGTTGGACATATATTTCAATCAAACATGCTCCTATTGATCATTGTAATCTGGTTGATTGGTCGATATTTTCCACTTTTTAGCGTCTGTACTGTTGCCAACAATAAAAATTCAATCACACAAAATAAACCTAGAGAAAACGCTATTTAAGGCAATATAAAATGGGGAAATGGTTGAATTTTACATTTATCAATTTTCAGAAGTGATATACGCATGTAGTGTGATATGTTTTTCACGATAAAGAGGAAATTCACATACTAACATATTATCGATTTTGTTCCTTAGGTTGGTAGAGCTGTGTGTGCGAATGGAAGCCTATCCACCGTTGACGCCTGCGCTTACCATTATAAACAGAAATGGCGGTGAAATTTGTGATAGTTTTCCCGCTAAGTTTAACGAACAGCTTGGGAAGAATATTCAGTTCAAATGGAAAAATTAGATAGATTTATTAAATTGGGAACTGCCGGCGAAGGAACCTATGGTGTTGTATACAAAGCTAAAAACAAACTTACGGGTAAACATGTAGCTCTAAAGCGCATCAAGTTAGAAAAGTGAGTAACTAATTGTTTAATCGGTAGTAAAAATTTCAGCTTTTGCTTCTTTAAAAAAACTTATCAGTTAACAACTGGTAAATGGCTGTGCAACTATGAATTTCTTATGGTATTGGAGTTGATTGATTAACCTGCAGGGAGACTTAGTGCTAACAATTACTAATATCGACCCTAATTTTAGCTGGATCTTGGGGTGCAATACGAAATTGAGCACCGTAGCACCACATGATTCAGCTTAGATTGGGGCCCTTTCCAACACAATTTGGAAACTGATTGGATATTACATAAATAATTCTGCTTGTGGAATCTCGAGAAAACTTTCAACAAGCGTTTATTCTGCTTTTTTTATTGTAAATCTTGTATTGCAACTTACTGGAATATTCTCAAAGTTGAATCTTCAAATAACATTTTCAGATTTTATAATAAAGGAGATTCTGAAGGGGTACCTTCTACAGCAATCAGAGAAATATGTCTTCTAAAGAACTTGAAGCATTCCTCGATAGTTGAGTTATTAGACGTTATGTACAGCACAGATAAATTGTATTTAGTTTTTGAATTTCTTGATCTGGATTTGAAGAAATACATGGATCGCTCAAAGGGGCCACTAAACAAGGAACTTATTAGGGTATGCTTATCTGTTGGAAATAAATCTGGATATCTTGAAACACAAACATGTTTATTTATATGAAAACAGGTTTTTTTTTTCTAGAGTTATATGAAGCAACTGGTGGACGGAATGGCCTACTTACATACAAGAACTATACTACACAGAGATCTGAAACCACAAAATTTGTTGATAGACAAAGAGGGTCATATCAAATTGGCCGATTTTGGTTTGTCAAGGTCTTTTTCCCTTCCAACTAGAACATATACACATGAAGTTGTTACAATGTGGTATAGGGCCCCCGAGTTGTTACTTGGTACGAAAATTTATTGCACAGGTGTGGACATTTGGAGTTTAGGATGTATTCTAGCAGAAATGGTAGGTTGGTAGTTCAGATCTAAAATTTTAGTGATGATGTATTGTTATGATAGATACTGAAGAAAGCTCTATTCCCGGGGGATTCGGAGATAGATCAAATCTATAAAATATTCAGGATAATGGGTACTCCAACGGAAGACATGTGGCCAGGAGTTTCTCTTTTTCCAGACTTCAAACCGTCGTTTCCTAAGTGGAAGCCAAAAGATCTCAAGGATTTGATTGTATTTCAAGATCCTGAACAAGAAACTCTGCTGAAGGTGAGTTTCAGCTATTATGTGAAGGTTTAGGTTATGTTTTTGGTATTTTTCAGAGTATGCTAGTTTACAATCCTACCCAGAGAAAAACTGCAAAGGAATTGACCAGAAGTCCATACCTAAGAAAAGCCAAATTGACTGCTCCAAATATGGATGCTTTCCCTGCAGAAGAAGATACAGAAGACTGAGGATATTTATAAATTGTTCACTTGTTTAATTTATGATGTTATTTTTTAATAAAAAAATTTTCATGTTATATTTTCTTATCTTTTCAACCTTTTCACTAAAAAATTCATTTAAAGTACTTAAAAAAGAAAAATAATTATGTGTACATTTCTCAAAGATGACTACAGATTGGAAGAACGAAAAAGGACTTCTTGAAAATCACCAGTGGTTATTTGGTGAATAAGTCATAACCTCAATTTTTGACAAGTATGTGCCAAGGGTCAGTTCATCTCACGATGCAACTCTATCATTAAATTGCAGATTCCACATTCAATGTAACATGTTTCATACAGTGGAGACTATCAATCTTCACTTTTTTCCACTTTATTCTCCCACAACTGGTAATAACTTCTCACGATTTGTTCTCATCATCACTGTCATAACAATATTCTCGCTTCACTAAACCACCGATTACTCTAAGAAGTCTCTTATAAATTTTGATAGTTTCCCGAATAGTTCTCCCATGAGAGTCTTTCTCAAAAAGCTCATCCTTCAATAAAGTAGGTATAGTGGATTCTAAATGTTCTAAATGCGATTTGATAACTATGTATCTGGCAGGCATAGATAAATTTTCGAAGTTTTTGATGCTCATCAAGGCAGATTTTTCCTCTTCGCTAAGGACACGATGAAAATTGGGAGAATTGTCGATAACACCCTGCAATACACTTCGGTCAACATCAACAGCTCCTACCAGGGTTTTTTCATTGAATTTTTCTGAGATGGTGCGGAAATAGTCGGATGGTTTCATTATCTGAAATAATAAAAATATTTAGTGGAATTCTAAGTTTCTAGTCTTTTTTATTAAGCTACTCACAGAGCATTTCAAGGAATTGTAGGCATAGGCTTCTTTGTACTTTTCCTCACACTCTTCAACAGGTTCGAACTCTTTTTTCCTCCTCGTAGGTCTCAATGATAATTTTTTCAACTTTTCTAGTTTAAAGGTCAAAATATCAACAACAATAAAGTCCGCCTTTTTCGGTTTATTTGATTGTGTCCCTCCTTCGCTAGCAGAATCCGATTGCTTTTCCACTTTACTGCTCACTTTTTGTCCTTTAGTTTTCAAAACAGCTTTAGATAATTCTGGCTTACATACATCCTGTCCTTTTTCCCTCTTCTGTTCCTGTTCTATTGGTTGAGGATCTTTTTCTCTAGGCACAACTGCCAAGTCTTCTTTGAGATTCAAGGAACCATAGGCAAATTTTTTCAGTAGCGTCTTATAATCATATCGTTTGTTGATTTTTATGTCGTGTATTGGCTGGGGTAGCTCAGCCATGTCTGAGGGTATTCTGACCGGTTTCAGTTCTAATACTTTGCATTGTGTTGCTTGATGTTTCAATTTCATGGATGACCCTAACTCGAATAAATTGTGCGATGAAGAGTTGTCACAGTCGGAGAAGAATAAATTCGTACCTAGACAGCTCTTGTATTCACCTAGAAATGAGGTTGGTTTATTTGGTAAAAAATATAATGAAGCGAGGAGTACCTTTGAATAAGTGATTGTTGAACTGGACCAGTGGAGATTCTTCGAGTCTTGCCATTCTGAAGAAAATCTTGTCATCGAAAAGATAGTCCTTGACCTTCTGGTCGAACTCCATGTATAGTAAAGTCTCTTTTATTGAAACTTCTGGGTCTTGATCTACTTCCATAGCTTCCATGGCAGTAGGGCTAATTCACAATCAAATATTTGATGTAGGATTTTCAATCTACACTTCAGTGTTACAAAAAATTCTTCATTTATTATATCTGCAGTGTGCTAGTGAGAAAATACATGAATATTCACCTTTTCAAATTGTATCGAAATAACTCTTCGGATTCGAACCTAGACCCGCAGATCCAAAGAGAACATGAAAAATTTAAATTGAGGTTATGTTGTGGTTGAGAACTCTTCTTCTTAGAAAATGGAGCGATAGTTATTTTTAAACAAAGTGGTTTTACATGAGATCGCATTCTGTGGAAAGGAGAGGAATTCTCCATACTCCATACTCTTCATATCACATTCAATAAAAATGTGTGAATTCGTCTTAAAAGTTTAAGATACTTCTTATTCGGAAAATGTTTTCGTCCGAATTTATTTCTAATTTCTGCACTTATATTAGGACCTTTAGAACAGTCTTTCAGAAATAAGCAGAATATGCGTTCACACTTTTCTATTTCTACATGAATTAGGCATTTCGGAAAATATATTTATATTCGTTACTCCAGTCCTCTAGAGTCCATCTATTGCTTCTTGCGGAATTGTCAGGAGGTGGAGAAAGTATGGGGGATCCAAAAGATGTTAAGAGACGCCTTATCTATCAGCTCACACCGCAACAACTCTTCGTCAAACGCGATCCGTGAAAATGACGGTCTTGATTTTCCTCCTGTTCATGAAATTTTTTCTCGTCGTTTGCGACGGGGGTGACCACATATCAGACTTTACGGTTTCCACGAGCCCCAAGGAGATCGATTACGCCGAAGGAACGGAGGTTGAGCCTAAGTACTTCCTCCCTTCGGTCCGATTGAGTGTTAAAAACGGTAGCGTTTTGGTGCCTGCTAGCCTATCCAGAATGTTGAACGTCTACGACACAGAAAAACTCATCGCATATTGGGGTGAGACCAAGAGGTCGGTCTCGGGGAGGTGCAGGAGAGACGTGGAGGGCTTCATGGACGGCTTGAGAAAGGCCGAAAATTGGGCTTTGAAAAGTAAGTTCTATGGAAAACTATTGGTAGAGAGGTGATTCCTTGTAGAAAAATGGTTTGTGGATGTTTCATATGAATTTTTCTTTTTTGAGCATCAGTCCCTTCTTAGATACAGCTCCCTTAAGATGGCAACTCTGAGAAAAGCACCTTTCAACTTTTTTATTACAAGCCGGAAAACTGGCAGAAATGAAATTCAGCAGTCTTTATTCATTATTCACCTCTAATACCTTGATTCATTCTGAACAAATTATGTAATATACTGCCAAAACTAACCGTTTTTGAGAAAAAATCCTATCTTCGGACTTTAATTTACCTAGTAGTCGGATATCTATGATAACATAGAGGGGAACATCAAAATCTTCTCGCTTCCATAGACTGTCGGCACCCTTTCATTTCTGACAGTTTTCTATTTTATGCCCCTTTCATTGATAGACCTCTGATTTTCCCACATTTCACAGCAGTAATAACTTCAATAAAATATTGAAATTGAATCGAAATGTGAAGATTCTTTCTTTGAAGCATGTTTGAATTTTATTTCATAATGTTCTACTCGTCCAGAAAATTTGTAATAGGAATTGAATCAGTTTTTCGAAAATCTTCAGTGATCATACCACACACAGAGGAGAAATCATATTCTTATTATTATTCTGCAACATGAGTTCATAGAGTTTGGTTTCCTAAAAATATTCAGTTCGATCTACTAAAATTTTTGTACACCCCTCGTACACTATAGTAGATACTCCCACGACTGAATAAGTACTTTCTTTTCCTCACAAACAATAAGGAAATATCATTGAACCGTACCAGCTATTAGATTTACATAAAAGTTCTTGTAATAATAATAGATCATTTTATTACCGGTCAATGCAAACTGAAAATTACAAATTTTCGTTGCATTCTAGGAAGCACAGATTCTGGGAATAATGAGGATGACAATAATGACATTATTTTTACGTAATTCCATACTTGGTTCATTATTTCGAACAATGAAAAGTTTGGAAACAAAACGCTGCCAATTCTCCAGTTGATTCCCCTTTTTTGATGAAACTTCAATATTGGATTTTGAAAATTGGGAAGAATATTGGGTCTTCTGAAATAAAACCTTCTCAGTAAAATGATTCGAATCAATTCCACACGAAAGATATCGAAAAATGACTTGATTGAGGGTTACGTGGTCAAGCATGCAGACCAAAATGAAAATTTTCACTTTTCTCTAGATAGCAAACATGAAATATGGAAAGTTTAGGAATTGGGATTAGCCATCCGTTATTTACGAAAGGAAAACTATATAAACATGCAATGTTTAGACGTGTAGCTCTCTTTGTTTCGAATGTAGATGATAATTGGAAAACTACAGGTACAGTGTGACGCAAAGAAATTTTGTGGAATTCGAAAATTTAGATCTACGTCTTTTCAACACCTTATTATCAAGCAAGCTATTTGTCCCATTTTCCCTAAAAATGACATATTATGAGCCCATGAACCTTTAAAACTGACTATTCCAGTGCTGATTATTTCGTTGGGACTCATTTAACATTCGCGTGATTGAAGAATGAGTTTGCAGTTTCAGAGAAATCAAAAAATATCCTGTCATATAGGTTCTGCTTTCACCAACTTCCACTTTTGCCTACATATCCAGTACCTATGTACTGTTTTTAATTGTCATTGCGTCTTTCACAACTCGCTTTCGATGAGATCGTCCTTAGAAATGTCAATCTTTTGGTTGCTAGACACTTGGGTACCCATAATAATTGGCTCATAGTTATCTCATCAAGCACAACAATGAATCGATGTTTTTTCTACCATGTAGATTAGAAATCAGATACCTGTATATGTAAATCGACCTTTGTTGCATGAAGAAATAACATAATGATTTATAGACAAGAAAGTACATCCTTAAGGGCAATACAGTGTACTTTTTTAATGTCTCAATATTCGCTCTGCAACTTCTGATATTTCGATATTCAATCAATTCTGTCTGTGATTTTGGCCATAAAGTTTGATAGACCACTGAATAATGGCTCATAAATCACAAGTGACTTATAAATATCATAGATAATGCTCAAAGGAACGCAAGTATTATGACCACTTGATGGTGGTTAAATAATCTTTCTACGTTGGTGAATAAAGTTTGAAGAGTTATTTTCTATACTCGCATATTATTATGGTTTTAATTTGACTTGGATGATGGGATATAAAACGCTGTTGCTATTTTTCCACCCATAGAGCATTTTTGAAGTTACTGAGATGTGGATCTGAACAATAATTCGTAATAACCGAAGTAATCTCAAGTTTGCAAGTTTATGCAATCTCACGAAAATTATTTAATTCGTCTTCGTCTAGCTCTTCGTGTACCATGAAACGTGCAGATTATGTACTTTCCGTTTCAATTAGAACGTAAGTACACGTCAACTTAACCGTGGTGACTTCGAAGAAAGACTTTCTCTAATGGTGGAGACGGAAGAAATTGATCGAATGATGCTCATACGATGTTACTGGAGATAATGAAGCATTGTTGTGGGATTTCTATAATATCACTTGTTATTTTGTTATCATGCTGCATAATTTCGACTCAGAAAAGCAGGAATCATTTTGGGGGAGGCCATATCTCCCAGAAAAATCATCCTAGATCTAAATGTGTTACATATTCTGAAAGAGCAACTCTTCTAGTTAGAAATCTCAAAATTTCATCGACCTTGATGTAACCGTTCAGTCTTGACGATTTTTTAAATGACCCCATCTTTTTGGGAATTTTTCGAAGGTCAACTTGCGAGTCAATTATCTTCCAGAAGAATTACCACAGGTCAGAAAGTGATGCACATTCCGAAGAAGCAACTCTTCTAGTAATAAATCTGAGAACTACAGCGATCATGAAGCAACCGTTCGGTCTTGACGAATTTTTAATATGGGAAAAAGTATTTCTCCCAAGTTATCAAAAGGAGGGAAATATTGAGTTTTCTTGCTTCACTTGTAGCTAAAATCTTCTAAGTACGAAAGAATCATATAGGTACAAGAATACAAGCTCCATTCAACATAGTATAGGTATTCTATAAATGGTATTTCGTTTGAATTATAGCATGGAAGCCTACTTAAAACATTAAGACGTCTTTATCTAGATCTATAGACTATAGAAGTTCCAGGGAAAAGTTGAGTCTATATTCTATATCAATATTATGACTTTTGATTCTTGCTTTCAGTGGCTGATGCTAGTGGAAAGTATTCATCAGGATGGTTCTTCGGCAATCACTATTGGACAGGATCGAGGATTTTATGCGAAAATATTTATTCTGAGGAGAATGTGAAAACGAGTGTCTCTATGGTGAGTTCCCTCGATCAAAACCAAAATAATAAGCTTTTTCACAGTTACGCGGTTGAATATCAATAACAATAAGACACCGTGAATTGTATCCGTATAACAATTGAATTAATCTTCAACAACTGTGGACGTAACAACAAACGACTCTGAAAGCAGAAGTAATGGACAGAAAACCAATCAGAATGGCACGCAACATCAGGAACAAATTTGTTCAAGATGACGTAACGCGAAATCAAATAAAATTAGACAGAAAATGATCGTACCTTCGACGAATTTATGGAGCTAAAACGACCAACGAACCAAAACTAATATTGACATCCAATATTGTCCGTAGAAAAAAAGATACGATGAGTTTCATTGTTTAGATGTGTACATGGATGTTTTGTTGCAAAACTTTCAGTATATTTGCCTGTGGGCTATCTCCCAGAATGTTAGTCGCTCAAACAAAGACACACAATTCTGGAAGAATTCATTCATAAACTTAATTAGAGCATCCAAATCTTACTCAATCGTTTCTCTACGCTTAACATCATTTATAAGATTATGTAGCTAGATTTTATCAATGGATTTGTCTATTCTTTCCATCAGTTATCGACCAAAAATAAATTCCCCTTCGCAGTCCACATTTCTGGTTTGAAAATTGACCTGTGATATGAAAAATTGAACGTCGAATTGTGTTCGACCATTGAATTTAATACTCGTTGATTTGACTGGAAGTTTCAACTGCTGTGCCCTGTTGGGAAACATTTCTATTTCAATTTTCTTCTGTCCCTCATAGAACTCTGTTAGGCTTCCTAGGGAAGCTGAGGTTAGGAGGACGCCTAAGAGTCCAAGCCAAGGTGTTGAATACGAATCTACGTCAATATGGACATCTTCATCGCCATTTCCTGTTGACTTCTTCATGTTGAGACTTCATTTGAGAACGAATTTCACCACTGATGTAAGTATTTCTGTCTATATGTCTTCATTGCGAGTGCTGGCTCAAAGTTTCCCAACTTTACACGAGAATCATTTCATTGTATACAGTGTAACGAAATGAAACAAAACAATTTTCTAAAAAAATCTCTTAGAATCTTGTTACTGACATCATGTTAAGTTTGATGAAAATTTTAAATTTTGTCCTAGGCATTTGAAGGTTACTCGGTTAACTTGGTACATCTAAGTGCCTGAAATGTATGTAAAAGGTGGTCCAGAATTATGTACATTGATTTCCAGAGCTGATAGTATATCTACGTTCAAAAATCACTTCCAAAATTTGGAATATGACATAAAAAAGGTTTTCCATTCGCTCCTTCAAAGATGCAGAGACATATTTGGAAGTTCTACCAGCTGTAGAAATAACATAAATACATAATTCTGGACCACCTATACATTTCTCCCAATGATTAAAATTTCCAATAATGTATCAATTGATACATTTATAACTGCCAAAAACGAATGGCCTCCTCTGATGTTATAAGAAACAGTTCTATTGTTCCACTTTCGATTTTATTCAGCTATTGACTTATACGTGACCGAATTGAAAGACTTCCTAACGGAACAAGCAGTGTTTGTCGTACAATTCGAGACAAGTATCAAAATTCCAGAACAGTTTCACTCAGTTCCATTTCAGAACAAGATAATACACGTGGGACTATGTATGCCTGCTTCCTGTTCAGACAAAGATGTAGATCGAATAGTTAGAGAGACTTCCAAAGGACATTTTTATGTAAACGTCGACGTGGAAGCCGTGAGGTCACACCATGACCAATTCGTCTTATGGATGGACAAGACCTTCATTCTCCTTTGGTAAGCAGCAGAAAATCTCTTTTAAACGCCCTAGAAACGATGCGAAAATTGCATTTTCGAATTAGGACCAACCTGAGCATCACTATGGTGACGTTCCTCCATGGTAACCGTTGTCATGACAACGGTTACCATGGCACATCCAAGGGTTGTCATGGAGATATCCTAGGGAAGATTTTAGGTTAGGTTTCATTCTTATATCCGTCATTTTTGAATTTCAAACAGAAATTTCGTTGAAAAAATTCATTTCATTTCGGCATCTAACACATCTAGCGTGCTAAGGTGCACGAATTACATAAGATGGGTGGGATTTGAGAATTTCGCACCTAAAGAATCGATAAAATCTCAATGCCAGCAACGAATGTAAGAGCCGTTAGAATCGTCTTTATGTCAACTCATTAAATCGTAAAATGGATGTTCCAATAAGTGGATTATTCAATCTCTAGGCGCAAAAACTAGACCCACCTGAGCGTATCTTTGTTTTGGCATTTTCTTGTCTTTTTATTTTGCTACCCAGCTAAATCCTATCAGAACCTAAGAAAATAATTGACTCTAGACATCAGCACTATCTTTTTTCAGCTTGGTGACCACCATCATTATGATTATGCTGTTCATAGGAACAGGCTACGATTTATATTCTGACCACATAACAAAACAAAGAAAGAAACAATCGACATATAAACTAGTGAACGAACAACTGAAACTAGGAGTAACAGAATCAGATATGAAATCCACCAACGGTCAGTTGTAATTAAAAAAAACGACAACTTTGTTTCAATCTTCAGATATTCTTTTCTCGATTATAGGTAACCACGGAATCTACATCATAAACAAATCGGAGGACGCTAATTCGAATCTCAGCGAGGGATCGAATGAATCTTTGAATAAGAATAGGAACAAGTCAGTGTTTGGTAAGTTTTCACGAAACAATATTGCAAGAAACTGTTGTATATGAGTTCAGTTCCCTTCAAAAGAAGAGGGGAATTGAATCATATTCTGAAAAATTTAGGTTGACATTTTGGAAAACAAAGATGGCATCCATTTCCGGTACAAAAATGGCGCTTCCCCGCCATCTTGAATTCAATTTATGAGCACTCCCTGTCTCTACAATCGATAATGGTCGGAAAACTAATCATTGACAGTTGATTTTCCAATGTGCTGTTTGAGTTGATCTGCCTTTGTGTTCCTTCAAGGTTTTCCTTTGTAGTATCGGCCATCCCTCTTGAATATTAATTGTCAATTTACAGATTTCGTGGTGAGAGAGATACTCCTCTCTTTTTCTGTGAGGATGAACATGAGGATCATTTGCGATCAGTCTGTTGGTAGCGACACCATTCCGGTCATTCATGGCTTGAAGTCCATAAGTATGGCTTGGGTAATATTAGGCCACACCTGCATCATCGCATTCAAGTATTCTGGTGAGAAACGACAAAATCTTCAACACGCATTCTCCATTATTATCCTTAATTTTCATTTAGACAACATGGAGTTCCGCAGAGTCATCGAGAAGGATTTCCTGTTTCAAACAATCTCCAACGGAGCATTCAGCGTTGACACCTTCTTCTTCGCCAGCGGTCTATTGGTCTCTTTTCTCTATTTCAGAACTAACGCTAAGGGAAAACTCGAACCTCTCACCAAAGGCAAGAAAGGATTTTCAGCAGGTTTCCTGCATTTCTTCGGTTTGGTCTTCTACAGGTTTTTGAGGTTGGTTAGAATAACCGAAGTACAATTTAAGGCTCACGATTTTTTCCCAGGTTAACCCTACCCTACCTCATCACTCTAGGACTTGTCGATGTCTCCATGAAATGGTTCAATTTTAACTCGGTCTTCGAACCACCTACCTTGGACCACGAAAACTGTGAAAAATACTGGTGGAGGAATATCTTGTACATCAACACTTTGTTCCCCGTGGAAGAAATGGTAGGAAACCAAATGTATTGAGTATGAACGACCTGTAACTTCATTTCTTTTGCAGTGCATGTTGTGGAGTTGGTATTTATCAGACGATACTCAGTTTTACGTCATTGGGGCCATCATCCTCATTTTATCCACGAGGTAAAGTCATTTATTGATTAAATCAATCATATTTCTTAAGCAATAATGGTTACGAGTTACAATTTAAAACAGCGGTCCATAACTGGGCCTTGAAGAATTCCTGAACTAAAGTAAATTATTGGCCCAAAAAGGCATCCTTGAGTAACTCCAAATTTCATAAAATTTTGAACCTACTCGAAAAATACTTACCTCATCTAACTTGGCTCATCATGAGGTACATAAAAACCAGTAAAACATTAGATCGTCAAATCAAATAAAAATTTCACTGCTAAAAGTAAATGAAAGGGCCACAAAGCCACTTTTTGGGTATACTGAAGTGAACTCTTCCCTTCTTTTAGCCACTTCAAGAGTGCAGCATCAGTACTTTTAACACTGTTAGTCAGCTCTTGGATGACCACCAGTTACATAGCATACAGCAATAGCCATCTGCCAGGTTCCGATGATCCACTCGCGTTGTTCGACAAAATATACGACAAACCCTGGACGAGGTTAGGTCCTTACCTGGTTGGCATGTCTATAGGGTGGTTCCTCTTCAAGAAAAACTGCCAATTATATATGAACAAAGTGAGTTTGAACGTTTGACCACTAAACTTAAAATTACTGACTGAGTTTGTTTGAAAAGGTCGTTGTTTTTGTCGGTTGGACCATATCTACAGGCTGTTTGTTGGTGTTGGTTTACGGATTGTACGGAGTGAACTTGAGCCCTGTGAGTGGTGCTGCTTACAGCTCCCTGAGTCATTCTGCATGGGCCCTAGGGCTTGGATGGATT
This sequence comes from Coccinella septempunctata, assembly GCF_907165205.1. Taxonomy (NCBI): domain Eukaryota; kingdom Metazoa; phylum Arthropoda; class Insecta; order Coleoptera; family Coccinellidae; genus Coccinella; species Coccinella septempunctata. The sequence continues at coordinate 31,809,601 of NC_058194.1, read as the reverse complement.
GTCGTAGCGTGCACGACAGGTTACGGGGGTAAATATAACGATTTCAATGCTCCAAAATTCGTCTCGTGACATCTGTTATGCTTTCAGGTGTCGTGAACAAAATTCTCTCGGCAACAATCCTATACCCATTTAGCAGGGTGACCTACTGCGCATACCTAATACATCCAATCGTGATACGAGCAATGGTGATGAGCATGGACAGTCCTCTGCATCTAGGAACCATCGTAATGCTGATTATATTCATGGGTCAAGTCGTCGCCTCCTATTCCCTCGCTTTCTTCATGTCTTTAGCGTTCGAGGCTCCAGCAGTATCAATGTTGAGGATAATGCAGAAAGTTGTAGTTTTCAAGAAGGAACAACAACGCGTTTTACTTCAGACTACGCCAACGTGAAAACCAACGAGAGATCGTTCTCACTGTACAAATTAGCCAGTAGGAAACAAAGTTACTATAATGATAATATTGTCCATTTTGAAATAATCGAATTGGAACTTCCAGTGTTTTAAGTGTAGAGTAGGAAAGAAAGGGATTTTTAATGGTTTAAATCCATCCTGTAGCTAATTGGTTCACAAAAATCCATGGAGGTAGGACCATAAAAAATGGATTTTTTCTTCAGGAAGTGTTTTAAAGCGAATTTCATCCTCAATTTGTATTCAGTACATTTATCACTTAAAACTTGATTGAATGATCTTTGTTCACACCTTTCTTCCATTCACCAAGACTTGGAGACACAATTATCAAGGATTAAAAAGATTCATCACTTGGATAATTGACAAAAACTGCCAATTCCCCAAAAAACAAATTTCTTGACAAGCAAAATCAGTCAAGAGAAATAAGAGACTTTTCTCGCTCTGTCCAGTATTACTCCTCTCATCGTGTTCTGTTTGTCTAGATATTTTTTGTTAATTGAACGTTTTTGTTAATTGTCCAATTATTATATTGCTTGGATTGGTCACTGTCAAAATACGAAACGAAAACAACTTTTTCTTTGCATCAGTGTATTTGAATGAAGTATATTCACGTAACATCATAAGTTTTTACATTTCTATGAAAATATATAAGTAAACTTCAAATATATATTCTTTGCTGTACATCCATTCCTACCATGGATAGGATAATCTAAACGATTTCACAAAAAGGCCATTTAGATTTAAAATACTTTATACAAAAGTCCATTTATCGCAAATATATATACACGATTTTTACAACATCCGAACTCTTTCCACAATCCCCTATCTTATGATATGTCTTCAGAAGCAACTCAATAAAGCAACATACGAAAAATGCGTACAACTTAAACAAACAAAAAAGAACTCTTTCTTCACATCGATACATATATATAAATATATAACTCCATAATAATAAAATAGGAATGGAAAAACAATAAAATTTTAAATGGCATACTGTTTTAAATCTAAATAGCCAGATGATGGAGAGGGCCCGAAATCAAACACTCGATCCAAAAAGATTGAGCTCATAAAAAAATTGTTGAGGATTAAGTTTTTGTGTGGAATTCCGAATACTCGATATCAAGCTAAATTTATTGTGTAGAAAAGGTGTTGTTTATTAACTCCTACAATGAAAAAAGCTTCGATTGTACGAAAATTTAAGATAGATTAACCCTTATCATTTTATTACGGTCTTTTCATAACACCACAGCGACTACGATTTCCTAAATATTCAGAAGTGTTTGATTTAAATAAATTTCCAGATGGGGCCATTAGTTTGGGGAAAATAACAAGGAAAAGAAGAAATATATCACATAATCATTCAGAGATTCATTTCTCTCAGTATACTAAAAAATCGAGTATGCACCTTATGAGGGTGAGACTATCAGATCATGAAAAACAAAAAAGGCTTAATTCAGATTTTTTTTCGATGACGTGACAATTAAAATCATCCATGTGACGTATCGTTGATCCAAGCAGTTTCAACGTTGCTAAATAAAAAAAGATCAAAGAAAGATAACAAAATCAGTCACAAATTAAAACTGAGAATCATCCTGAACCGCCTTCGTCAAATCATCCCATTTTATCTAACAAACTTGTGCCCTTCATCATTTTCATCGACCTCTGAAATCTCTAGCAAGAAGTGCTCACTCACAGTTTACTCGAAAGAACGGTTGTTATCGTAGACTACTTACATTAACTTACAAAGTTTCATCGAGGAAATAACGAGCAAAAAAACTACAAACCTCGCGTTTACATGTGCCTTCTACCTTTTATCCTGGACACAAGGTTGCATATTTTCAACGCCGGTCCCAACTTGAGACCCATGTACTTCATCATCATGTCTGAATTTAGGAGAAGTAGGGCTTTGCCGTCTATTTCCTGTAACAAGAATGGATTATGTCGAAAAAGAGACACAAAAAGTTAAAAGAAGAGAACACACTTTGGCAACATGGCAAGGGAAAGGTTATCCAATCAATTTGAAGGTGTCAACCATAGACTTGATGACATTTAGGTTAGATAATTTGACACTTGAATGACAGGGAACTGTCTATCAACTGTCAACTAGTTTACACTAAAATAAGATGTACTTACGTGTTTTCTGAAAAGCTCTGCGTGAACCCCCAAACAAGGATCTGTGGACTCGATGAATTGAATCACTTCTTCGATGCCCCACTCTTGCGTCGGTATCCTGTTTATGTTGGCCAACGTTGTTTCGGCAGATGTAGATGTGTCGGCCGCTACTGGTGTGGTAGAAATGGCGGGTTCTTGCTCTACTGGAGGTTTCTTCTTGGGCGGAGAAGGCTCAACTTTTATATCACACGAGGGGCATTCATTCAACGGTGTTTCCAACTCTACAAAAAAATAACAATTGTACAAATTTTGATGCGAAAGACAAGTTTTCAACTCACTGAATAGATTCTGACAACATCCCAACGCGGTGGCTAACAGAGAAAACACAACTTCCACGGAGCCCAATTTAGCAACCGATGGTAATTTGATAGTGTACGTTGATCCGCTATGGCTAATAGCCATTTCTTCCCCTTGCAAAGCGCCGAGTCTTGCTAGTATTGTCTCAAACTTATGTGATGCGTCTAAAAGCTTCCCTATGAGCTTCTTGACTAGGGCAACAGGAATGGTCTCTTCGATGGTGTTCGGTAATTGGTTAGTATCGATGAGTGGACCCCCATTGCACAATTTCCTGATGTGGATAACTATCGGAGGTGGCGGAGGGGCTGATGTGTCAGCCTCTAAAGATTCGGTAGTAGTGGAAGTGTTAACCGGCACTGGTACAGGCAAAGGAGCTGGCCTTATTCGAAATCTTCGAAAGAAAATAAAAAACAAATGGATAACAATCATTTCCATGTACCAAAAAAGAATTAAAAAAGTTTCAAATGTCATCTTTAGATCTATGATCAAGAAAGTTAGGTTAAATTATGAAAATAAATTAAACAGCCCGAAAAACCCCTAAAAGCTCATTCATCAGAAAGGATATGAATTCAAATTGATCATTTCATTCCAGAAAACGACTTACCTGGCCCCAGCGTGGTTCTTTTGGCCGGGGGGTTGCATCGGATGCCCCGATTTTGCACACCACCCAACAGGGAAAATGTCCCTGCTGTCGAACCTGCACCAATAGTCAAACGCTCCTCTCCAACCGTCGAATGTAACATGTATTTGATCATTTTTTACAGCACCCACAGTTGCACAACAAATCAACTGGGGGTTTTTCTTGTCAACCGCTTCTAGCTTTTGACCAACTTCGAAAAGATTCACTCCAGGTCCTGAGGGTTCTTTCTGGAATATTTTAGATGGTGCCATTTCTGCTCCATTCAAGGTTTTGAGCAGAAACATCGGCCAAGAACTTGCGTTCATTCTGAACCCTAAAACATTATTTCATTGAAAATCCGAGAATGGATTGATTATTTTGGACTCACCTAAAGGTGGCTGTAGCATTCCACCAGTTTTCTCACAATGACCGATAGCATTAATCTCACTAGAATCAACTAACCTCCAAAAGTCATTTTTATTATCACTACCATCTAATCTGAGCCTTAACCTAGGTCCTAGAATACTAATTACAGTAGCTATACACGTAGATGTAACATTTCTAGGATCTAAAGCTTCTAATTTCATTCCAACTTTGAAATCGTTAACAGGTGGATTAGCAGCTTGTCTAAAACACTGTTGAGGTGCAGGTTCACTGTTTGTCTCCTTCAGATATTCTTCCCAGTCAAAAGGTTGGTATGTCTCATATTGAAAAGGCCCTGGTGAGCCTTCTAGATTAGGGGATACTGTTGCTACTTTTAAATCTTTCTTTTGGTGTTTATTCAAGCAAAATAAGGAACAATACTCTTTAGAAACACTATTATTTCCACTTATCACGTTATCACATTGTAAACAAGCTCCTTTCACATAAGCTTTTCGGAATTCCGCTAAACAGGTCTCTGAACAAAACTCTTTTTTACCATTTGTTGTTGGCAAAACATATTTGAGAGGAAGTTTACTTTCATTGCACCATGTACAGGAGATGATTTTTTTTGGAGGTCTTCCTGGACCCCTCAACTTTCCAGGTGTTGTACCGTTGCTTGCTGACATTATTTGAACTTTGAATAACACATAAAAAGAAGGAATAAATGTGTATCTAGTTCATGCAAGCAGATAATTCGGACGACACAACCATACTCAACTAGAAGCCTTCCATAAACGCCGGTAGAGTAGCGTTATATACTTTATTTCCGCTGTAAAGTTGACACATCGACAATAAATGGCCTTATCTCGGGAACACTCCACTTTGTCAACAAATTTTTATCGTTTATTTTAAGGCAATTCCAGCAAAAACTAATGTTTTGCAACGACGGGCATTTTGGCATTTTTGACTTTTCTACACTGAATATTTTCTAGTTACATACGCCGCCAACGCCATTACACAAATAACTAAAGTCCCTAGATAAAATTGACGGGAGGTTCAAATTTAAAAGAAAGTTCACAGATCCGAATAGTAAAAGTTTTCATTTCTTTCTTAAAATATTGGGGTTACCATTCATGGAGGTAAAGGACCTACCTCCATGGAACCATCAGTAGAAACATTCCCCACTTTTAATTATTTCTGCTTATCCATTTTTTTTATATCATAGTTTTCCAAAAAACAAGCACTTTTTAAAATTAATAATTATTCTGGAAATATCAAAACTTGTTCAAGCATAAAACCAAAGAGTAACAACTGTGAACGAGGTCTTGCCTTGTAAATTGACAAAGTGAAACCTCTTGTTCATACTCTGATAAAACGTCACAGCCTTCAAAATTCCATGACTGATAGATTTTTGGTGAAGTCGTTTGTACAAATGCTTTATTAGTCTTCATTGACCAACTCTTCACTCCCATAATTGGAGAATTTATATAAATAGGAAGAGGAGAGGAAAAAAATAAATAAAATATAAAACTGTTTATTTCAGATTTATACAAAAAATATTTACAACTTAAAACTAATTATACGATCCTTGAAAGAATAAATAACAGAAAACAGTCACATGAGTTGTGTCTTTCAAGCCCCTATATATTCATATCAAGGACGTCATTTTGAAATTCAATAACACTCTTATATCATGTCACTGAAACTTCTCACAAATTCTCATTTTTCATTCATATGGTCTAATCACTCAATCACTGAACTTTATCTTTCAGCTTTGCTATTCTTTTTCATAGATGTTTTCTTTTCGAGCATCTTTTTAGCCATTATCTCTACAGCGGATTTTTTTAATCCTTTCATTTTGCGAGTCTGTAGTTTGTTGATCTCCTGTTTACCTACGTGGATGCGGCCATGAGTGGTTCCAAGACCGTCAGTTGAAATGTTCTTCTTCGGTTTGGCTTTGAGTTCTTTGGGTTTCTTACAGGCTTCCTTCATCAAATCTTCAGAAGGTAGTTTGCTTCTTCTGAGGGTTAAATCAACATTGGGACCTATGCAGAATTAAAAAAAAAAAAGTTAGTTAATGTTAAGAAATGGATAATGCTATTCAGAATACATACCCATATTTTCTAGTTCCACACGTGGTGTTCGTCCCCCAGATTTCTTCAAGACCACCTTGTAGGACCTCAAGAGAATTTTACCTGTGTCTGTGATCGTGAAACTCAAAACATGTTCCAAACCTTGAAGTCTGATAGAATCTACCTCTTCACGATGAAAGAGATCAATAAAAAGAGATTTTAACTGTTTGAACTCTTCTGTTTCGTCCCACTTTGGTCCGTTGAAAACAAGGCAGGGTTTCATTCCCAGTAAGATTTTATTAGATGAGAAGTCTCTCAAGTTTTGACAATTTTCTACGTGGAATTCAAACATATCCAGGAGGGAATAGTTGAACATTCTACCGGCGACTAAATTATCTGGACGTTTTTTACTATGTGATCCCATTAGAAATAGCGGTGTTTCGTGTTTCCTAGAGAAGGCCTCAACTGGTGTAACATCTTCAAAAATTGTGATATCGTTTGATTTGGTCAACATAAGTGCATCCGGCTTTTTCAGATCATAGAAATCCTTCAGGAGACGTCTTATATTTTCGCTGCATTTTCTACCTTTGAAGAACAATGTCTTCTTCGGACCTTCTATTATTTGTGGCTCCTTTTTGATGAGTATTTTTTTCCCTTTCCGAGTGGTCGGTTTGCTGAAAAAGAGATTAATTAGGTTACGGGATTTCCTCTATAAACAGAAACTTACACCACACGTTTCAAAACAGACATATTTTGTTGTAATTAAACTAAATTTCCCGAAAAAAACCTTGGCGAATCTTCAACACGTGTTGACAAGAATCCTAACCCGGACATTAAGTTTATGCGTTGAAACCATAGAATTTGAGCAAGTAGTTTTCACTTGAAGTGAAAATAATTTTAAGGGTGATTCTTTTCAGTTGCTTGGAATTTATGGAAATTTGAAAATACTTGTACGACAATCGATTAAAAATATCGCTTCTCTAGATACATGAATCAAGAAGTCATACATTCTTTTTAGTTGTGAGCAAAGAACACTAATTTGAAGCAAGCGCTACAGCGGATAAAGTACGAAACATCCCTAGTTCCCGCCAGATTTAAATAGTCTGGAATTGGCTTGCTATTTTGCAGTTCTTAAATTATCTGGATGCAGACTGATATATCACAAAAAATCAGTTCGCGTTATTCAACACGTGGTGGAATAACTCAAATAAATAAAAATCAATGCTGATTAGAGAGCAAGATATGAAAATGAATGCTGATTATAGAGCCGGACATGAAAATCTAAACGAACGGAGATGGGCTTTCGATTTTACTCCCAATCGATTCTGCGTGTTCGAGAAACTGTATTTTCATACCAAACTTTCGGATCTCTGACTATGTTTTCGAAAATTTTTATTTTTACACTTTTCACTTTTGAGTTCACTTTGAGAGGCTGTCTAGGGTGCAATTTTCCATGGAATAATCCACTAATAGTGTTTCTGGAATCTACAGAACGAACTCTATGCACTTCATACCCTACCACAGTAAAAAACACCTCAATTTTCAAAGACAGAAGCAAATATGTGATTTTAGGGGGGTCTAACCCTTTGCTCATTTTTGACCCAAAAAAATCGAGATTTTCGAAATCATATTTTGTTCTATGTTGGAAGCCTTGGTAACGGTGATTCCGAACCGGAGGTCTCAATATTGGATCGGATGAATAAAATAGGAGATAGACCATTTTTTTGGGAATTTTTCGAAGGTCACCTTTCGAGTGGATTATCTTCCAGAAAAATCATCACAGATCGGAAAGTGATGCACATTCCGAAGAAGCAACCCTTCTGGTAGTAAATCTGAGAACTACAGCGATCTCAAAGCAACCGTTCGATCTTATGGAGCTTTCAACTGAAATTTGCAATTTTTGCAAACAAAAAATGCCATTTCGACGATGAAAATCTAAACGAAGGGAGATGGGCTTCTGGAAATGCTCGTATTTGATTCAGTGTGTTCGAAAACTTGTATTTTCATACCAAACTTTCGGATATCTTGTGCTATTTACGAGAAAACCGTAAATGCATGCAATCCCATATCGAAGCCCCTTGCTTCTTGGTAATCTCAATCCCAAAATTCAATAGATACCTCGGGAATTTTCCATTTTTTGTCGTAGGCAAACTGCATTACGCACAAAAACAAAGGGAATCCCCCGTTCCCCATTTACCTGTGTCCCAAACGGAAATATTCAGAAAACGACAACCAGTTTGACCCTCTTTCTCATCGTCAGCTTTCTTGGTGAAAGACGCAACTTCTGCAAAGACGCTTTGGAATTACCAGAGGTTCAACACTCTCGGCAGAAGAGTGGAAGCGTCCCATACAAAACGCAACAGTTCTCATTCTGTTCAGCTCGGTGCATGTTGTTCAGTGTGCTATCCGCTCTTCTGCAGAACGACAGGGGGTCTAGTGAAGTGGTCAATAGGCTTGTTTGATTTTAATGTGTTCTAGGACCTCCATGCAGATCTGTTTCCAATAAAGGAAGGCAAATTTCAATTCTGTCTAGTTTAAAAGTAAGTTACTGCGGTTGAATCTAAATTTTTGCAGTTTTTCCACTCAGTTATCAATCTGGCAGGTCAAAAAAGATCATAAGACCTTCCAGTCTTTAACTAAAAACCTTCTCAAAACTATTCGATATTTTTACTATGCAGGATCTCTCGACAACAGTTTCATAACTTATTTCTTCAAAACCTTGAGGAAGCTTCATATGTTAGGACAATTTTCGGTAAATCTTTTCAGGAAAGACATAAAAATGCCAATCTTTTCAAGGTTTATGACCTGCAGTGAAAAAGGGACAGCGAGGGTGTTGTCACAGCATAATTGTGTGTCAAGAGGGATGGGGATATAAAGCTCCTGAAAGTTAAGCCCAGGTCCACAATGATTATTGTTATATCGCACCAAAGATTGATTCTGTTTAAAATCGTAGGATATTCAAAATCAAAATTGCAAATACAGATAAAATATAGGTTTTTTATTGAGCAGATCTGCTTATTTCTCCACCTATTTCTATCCCCATCATCGATAATAAGAAATAAATGCAAAAAACTGCCCTTACTACTACTTTTGTTTGCGAAAATATCTTCAATATGAACAATTAATTCTTGAAATATCTGTAACTAGGTACTTATCAAACCCACTCGGTATGAGAGTTCGACTTTGTATTTTCAAATCAGTATTGCGAAACCTATCGGCAGGAATTTTTTTTTTGGAGAAACCCGAGCTGATACTGCCTGCTCTGGTTTCTTTCAATTGTTAATGTTTAATCGGGAATTAATGAAATTGATGGTATACACATACCACAATAGCTGATTAATATAATTAGCCTCGTTAATTTAATGTTATGATTATTATTTTCGATTATCACATACAATGGTCCGAGCTGATAAGAGAAGCCAACTGTTTTGTTATTTACTCTTTTAATTTTTCGTCTTTATGAAAGTATGAGAACCCGTTCATGTGTGTTAGGTGGAATTTGAATTGGTTTTCGTCCGAATTATTCGTCAAAAATGCAAAAGCTAACTAATCAGGGTCAGACTAAGGCTATCAAACTCGATAATCATCATTCAATCAGTAATTTTCTTGCAGTAGAAAGCAGTCAGTCTACTATCGAAACGTTTCTCTTCAAGTGATCTATTATTATATATTTTTCATCTCTGTATATGAGAGGGTCCATTTCAAAGAGATCCTGTTTGAAACTTTTACTTATTTGAAATGAAAAATAGCAAAAAACGCTACACAAAAGGAAGGAAAGAATGCAGAAACTGTGTTCTATCGTGCATCAAGATATCGAAAAAAGAATCAGGATATTTTTCAACGCTCTTCACATAAATTTTTTTTATTCAAATACTGGTTCATAGCTGACGCATGGCAGTGGTTTTTTTCATTCATTCACATTACAACCGCTTGGATTAGTTGGGAATATCCAATCATTTGAATGTAAACACGGATTTTCACCAAACACAAGTAAAGTCGTTTATTGAACGGTACATAAAATCCACTGGTATTTCCTCCTTGTTGGGTAGGTTCTTGCTGGTCTCACTTCTTCTATTCCTTGAATAGAGCACGTGCAAATAGTATCTTCGAAGATTTCAGGTATTTCAAGGACATATAACCCATCTTTTTTCGCTATATCTACACCAAATATATCCTTACGTGAATCTAATTATATATTTTGATGAATTGGTTGGATTATACGTTTATCTAATAATTATTTTGGAGATTATTTCAATGGAATTTCTTGAGCTGATCAAATTCGATAGGAATCCAACGTAGGTTTTTGCTTAGATCGATTTCTTCTCGGAAATTTAGGGACATAGGATGAATAATTATGGAAAAAAGCAATTTTCTCTATCAATCCATACGAAGTCATCACCTTTGGCAAATGGAATAATACGATACTGAGGTAAATCCCCAGTTCTAATAAGTCTAAAGCAATTTATGCATTACGATCCTAATTCGATTCTGGTGCTGAACATAAAATTGGGGACAAAAGGAGCAGGAAACATTTTTTATGATCACATTAAATTTATCGTGGATTCCAGCTTCTACTGTTGCTGCGATAATTTGATATTTTATCAGAATTGAGTTCATTCTTGGGTTATAATAACATAGTTGGTCTGATAGTTGAATCTTCATTACTATTTCCGGCGGTAACAAAAGAAGATCAAGCAATTCAGATGATGGGATGAAAATTGACATGCTCACAGGAGCAATTATGTATGAAATTTAAGGTTATTTTACGTTAGGCCAGTGGATATGGAAAAATCACACCTATCTGACTTCTAAGAAACTAACGAAAATTGACTGCCAGTTTCTGTTGAATATACATGACGTTTTCTGCAACAAGTCTTCTTGAAAAAGAGGCAAAAGTTGAAACAGAGTGTCAAAAGGATCTCTAATTAGATGATATCATCATTTTATCACCAATTAAGTCTTAATCATTTAATTAAAATTCCAAATTCATTATAAATGCTGCAATACATTGTTTACCCGAACTATTACATGGACCCTTTCAGAAATATTATAAACAAAACTGCCTCAGGTATGTTGGGGGATTTTTGAGGTACAAAACAGTATGTAAAATTGAAAAAATACTTCCCATAAACATCTCTATACCCATTCATATTATACAAGATATTCACACGGAAATTTAGTGAAGAAGGCGATGAAATTTTGAGTCTGTTTGCTCAAAAAACTGTTACTTCTCTATTTCTCATTTATGCGTGTTCAAAGTGATCGAAAATAATTCTTAGTTTCTCAAAAGAGATAAAATCATATGAGTATTTCATTTGAGCAATACGAGCTCTCATATCACGAACAAGAAAAAGACTAAATCATTAAATTTTATTTCTGGATGTTGGCCTTAGAGAATATGAACAGAAATCGTTGAATCACAAAAGTTCATTAATAATTGATCTGACGATTTCATAATTTTCCACAATACCTAGCTAAGTGCAATTACGGAAAGAAGATGATGCGATATCATTTTCTGAATTAATTTCCACTGCAAAAGATTCCTTTTCAACTCGAATTGTGGAAATTGGAACAACACATCTCGTGTACTACATCTATTATGAGCTGAAAAATGGAAAATTGAACACAGGAAAATTATAATAACAGTAATGATGTATGCCATAGCGATATTTATCCTTGAAACGAAAATGGGATTTTTATAGATGTCATATTCCGGAAAAAATTATTATTGGAAATTGCGAATCCCTGAATTGTCAGTATTCGCAGTTTCTTTAATTCTATTCATGTCCAAACCGGCCATCCATCCATGTACTTAACTCGCTAAACGCTGCTTGGCTGCATGAAAAGATATTTTCTCAATGTTTTCGAAAATTCATCTCAGATTCAGATAAGAAGTATATCTTTGCTCTGAAATATCGTTTAGAAGGTTCTTATACTGTTTCCTCAAAATTAAACAGGCTATCTCTTTACTTTCAGAAGATTTTATCATAGGGCGTTCAGAATTGATTTTGGACACCAATTCTTCATCAACTAGTCCAACCCAATCATTTCAGGTTCGAAATTACAGTAGTACTTTGCTCGTGAATACAGTGCAAGTTACGAAATGATCAGTTGTTAGTTATGATTCAGAAATCAAAATAGTAAACACTTCCATGACCTCTGGGTCTGGGTGATACCCTTGCAAATGAAAAGAGTTTTTAGATCATAGTACTTCGGCTACAATCTTTCGATTTTCTACGAAACAAAAAAAATGTGCTGATATATAAAACAACACCCAGTATTACCTAATTAATTTTTATCTATCACTGGCCTTACCTTGAGACACATGTATACGAAAAATGGTTGCAATAAATTCCTCAATACTGGGTGTTCTGTTTTAGAAATTACAAAGCTACAAAATGAATCAATACAAAGCTTTTTACTGCTACAGCTCGAACAGGCATAATCTGCATCAGAGATTCGCAGAGAAAAATGGAAGAATCTTCAATTTTATCACTCATGCTTGTCATCTGGGCTGTTTAGCCCATTTTTCATATTTTAATTTGAATACTGAAAAGTTCGTATCTAGTTTAGTTCAAAATGGAGTCTAATTTTTGTGGTTAGTAGAGTGTGACATTGGGAGATGTTTAGTAACCATATAAAGGGTCATTTATCAATTTATTCTAGTGACTATTACAACGAATAGAGCGATACGCTTGACTAGATTTGAAATAGTGGTACGCAAATGAAGTTGGCAGATTACTGTATCATCATTTGCGAAAGATTGATATCGATTAGGCTGTTTTGCGTTTCGACTTGAATCAATAGTGGGAGTGTCTCGAAAATACCTGCTATCAATATCAATCTTCTTCCAATATCATGTTTACTTTATTGAGTAACCAGTAGGACCTATAAAATCATTTCACACTCGCATAGAATTATTTGATTAATTAAGATAACCTATATTTGATTAAGAAATCAATGAAGAGTTTCTGCACTTTGTATTAATTTAGCACCGGAATGATCACAAATCACAGTTTTAATTCAATTAACAGTAATCTTTTCATAGACATGGAGACACATAGACACAGTCCATGTCTCTATCAACTGAATTCGCAAAAAAAAATCCATTGCATAATCAATAAATCATAGGTAATGATGTTTATGTTCTGTGATCATAATGATGAAATCATTCTATCGTCAATCACAAAACAGTTTCATTAAGTTCCTGTCATTTGGTGATCATAAAAGAGGATTTGTCCAGCTTTAATAGCTAGCCAATATTCGTGCAAATTAAGAATTTTATGCTGTTGAATATTAACATAGTACCTTGAGAATGATTGATACTAGATGGACTGAATTTTCTAATATACTGAGCAGTGTTTTTCGATGATTTGATGTAGACAGATGACGTGATTTATCAGTGGTATTGGGCCTCACCAAAATTAATGGCCTTGTCCAATAAAAGGTCCAAGTTCAAATCAACCCTTTCTTGATCGTTTGGACTCAACCAATCATTCTATTTGTTTCCAGTGACTACAGCAACAGGATCAGGAAGAGGAGATATTGTGGAGAAGACCATAGGTGTGCTAGGAAAATGGCAGATTCTAGTATGCCTAGCCATATTTCTCGTCAAATTTCCTGTAGCTTGGCATCAACTCAACATAGTCTTCGAAGCACCTCCTGCTCAATTCTCTTGTGGCAACAGCACACTAGAACCATGTTCAGAAGAATGCCAAGAACATGTATTCAACAGGTAAATCAAAATTTAGAGTACCAAAGTTGCTTTACTGATACCATTTTTGTCCGCAGGAGCATTTTCACTGAAACACTCATCACTCAATTCGATCTGGTTTGTGGCAGGTCCTACATAGCCCCCATGGCTCAAACAATAACCATGCTTGGCATTCTCTTTGGAAACTTGGTTTTCGGATACTTATCTGACAGGTACTACCCTGAATTTTTTTGTTTATGGATTTTTTAACTGATGTATATATTAAATTAAGGTTTGGACGGAAAAACCCATTGGTTTGGGCTGTTATCCTCCAATTTCTGGCTGGTGTCGCTGCAGCATTCATGCCCTGGCTACCCTTGGTACTCTTCATGCGTTTCCTATCAGCTATGGCGACTGGTGGTACTATGGTCACGAGTTTTGTTCTCGTAATGGAACTCATAGGTACGTTAGTGTTTCCTTGGTGGTCCCAGCGATTTTAAACTTTCCCTTCCAGGTACTAAATGGAGGACAACCATCGGTATAATGTACCAGATCCCCTTCGATTTCGGACATCTCAGCCTGGCCCTCTTTGGGTACCTCATAAGGGACTGGCGGTACCTACAAGCAGCCATAAGCGTGCCATCTTTACTTCTCGTCGCCTACTACTGGGTACTACCGGAATCTCCAAGATGGCTGATGACGGTTGGCAAGACACAGGAAGCCGTGGAGGTGTTAGAGAGAGGCGCAAAACGTAACGATTTACCTGTAGATTCCATCAAGCAAGACGTCGAGGAATTCGTGCAAAAATCAGATTTGAAGAATAGAAGCGGTGGACAAGGAGGAAACGCCTTGGACCTCATCAAAACGCCAGTCATCAGGGTTTACACGATCTGCATCTGCTTCAACTGGTTGGTATGCGGGTTATGCTTCTTTGGAGTAGCGCAGTATATTGGACGTCTTGGTGGAAACATCTTCATCAACGTAGCCATCTCTGGTGTTATTCAAGTACCCGGTACTTTCTTCGCGTTGTGGTCTCTGGAAGCGCTGGGGCGGAGGAACTCCTTGATATTAGCGAATGTGGTTGCTGGTGTGTCCGTCCTGTTGATAGGCGTGGTACCAGATGATCCAACCTGGCTGAAACCATCACTAAGCTTCATCGGGATATTAGGAATGGCTGTGTGCTTCCCAACCGTTTATATCTATTCTGGAGAACTGTTTCCGACCCTCATTCGTAACATTGGGGTTGGTACTTCCTCTATGTGTGCCAGGATAGGTTCCATGACTGCGCCGTTCGTTGCAGGGTTGTCCACGGTGGCACCGTGGGTTCCAACGCTAATTTTCGGCATAATGCCACTTGTGGGCGCGGTTTTATGCTTGAAATTACCGGAAACTCTCAACTGCAAACTTCCAGACACCATAGAAGAGGCTGAGAAGTACGCGAAGGAAAAACCAACCACCAATGGGAACTCCAACGAGATGTTCGATAGACGAGAGTGATGGACAGTTTGTGTTTCTTCAATTGTAGGAAGAAACGTCAATATGAAACGATTAAGACTGAATTATTCGTTGTTTATGATACAAATATTGAAACAATATGCAAGGACCTTAAGTTTTAGTGAAGATATCTTATTCACAGTAAGCTTTAACTTGAATCGTTCTTATCGGATGTTCTCTTTCATTTTTGTGTTCAATTTCGAATTTTCCTACGGAAATTTTTTTTCTACATATAGAAAATTGTCCTGCCATTAGGATAGGAGTCGACCATGTGTTTTTAGTGTAAATATGGGTATTCAGTATTTGTTAGAATGTTTGTGTACTGCGTACAATACCTATCTAATTTAATTGTATTTATGACGATTTTATTAGTGAAAATAAACGAAAAATGATTGTCAAGCACTTTATTTCATTGGAAATATTATGTTTTTATTCAATATGAATAATATTTTCAGAAATGTTGATGATATCACGATACATAAGTATGATGATACTAAAACTTCATAATCATTTCTTATGATATTTAATTAGTGACGAACTTGAGCATGAGAAACAAATTGTCTGGAAAAATCTCTTCTTGGTTACTAATTCCTGTAGAAAAATTTCATACTAACATAATTGAAAGCCAAAAATCTTTCTGTCTGATCGTGGAGTCAGGTCTGATATTTTCATTTTCGACTATGAAGATTTTCACACAGAAATTTAGTGTAATTTTTGAATATCGTTAATCTTTTTTTAATGAAAGTTATGAGCTAGATATCAAATTTATCAAGCATATCTTGGATGCTCTGGATTCAATATTTTTCATAGTGCAACACATTTTTTCTGAAGCACTTCTCTAGTGGTTCGCCAGAGGAATAAATGAAAACTCACAACCACAAAAATAGAGAAGTTCCTTCTGTGTTGGATATATCTGGAAAAAAAATAAAAAGAAAAGAAAATGAAGCAGTTCTTATTGGCGAGCCTCAGTTTACTTTTACAAAAGTTGTGGATTGAAAATCATCCTCCTATATTTTTGCTCTAAATCTTCGACTTTCTCAATCAGCTCCTCTCATGCCCTTCACAGCACCATCCATCTCCTGAAATTCACCATATTCTCGACTCCAATTCTCCCATAACAACCCCAAAATCAACTCCACACTGTCTTGCAGTAACAATACAGCTTCAGATGAAAGTCAGTGATACAAGCGCTCTGTTTCCCGTACAGATTCAACCTACTCACCGTTCCTACAAGCTCCATCTTCTTACCCTCCGATTTCCTGACTGTAGCCTCGAAAGAACCTCCACCAGGGTCTGTCTCGAAGCTCACCAAGAAATCCTTCACGTGTCCCTTGGACTTCAAGGTTTCCTCAGCATGCGATAAGAGTTGGGCGTTTCTGATCGTCTTCAGATGCAACTTCGCGCACTGCGCGTAGCCTTTGAGGAGGCCGTTGAGGTAGTCGATGGTGAAGTTGGTTACATTCCTCACTTCCTCTGTTATATCGATGGGTTTGCTATCCAGGCAGGTGCACCAATGGTCAGTGATACCAGCGTCTTCGCAGGTCCTTGTAGAGGGTATCTTTCCGAATAGACTCAAACCGTATTTACTCCTGGATTTCCTCAAGCCGTTTTCCAGGAAGTCGTCCTTGAGGTTTTCCGGAAACGAGAGATCTTCCAGAGTTTCGTGAAGGTCGAAAGGCGTTGTGAGTCTTCGTAGATTGGTCCTGAGGTTCGAGGTGGCTGAAGGGTAACGTTCCCGGAACTCCAAAGGTAGCCTGACGAAGAGGAAGGGTAGTCTTTCTTCTATCCTCCCCTGGTAGGTCTCCCTGAAAGAGCCGAATCTTATACCGTGGTCGCTCATGACTATCACCACGGTATTCTCGAAGAACCCCCTGTCGTACATTCCTTGGAAAAGATCGGAGTAAACTTGGTCCCCAATCCTCGGCTTATTGACGTAATCGTGAGATAAACTGGAGCTCCAGGAGAAGAAAAAGTAGGGGAGTTTCCAATGGTTCATTTTATGCACGAAATCCTTGATGTACTGGAGGATCATCTTGTAACCTTCCCTGGCCCCTATGCACTGTATGACGTTCATATCTTTGGAGTTCCCTAGGAGATCCTCGCTGATGCGGTCGAAGAAACCCCACATGTAATCTGTGGGTTGTTTCTTGAACCCGTACTTTTGGTAATTGAATATTCCCATCCAAGCAGAGTCTTCGGAAAAGGAGGTGACGTATTTGTTGTTCTTGAAGTTGTCCCATATGAAGGAACAGTTATCGTAGTATCTCTCAGATCTTCTGCAGGTTTCCAGTATGGTCTTTTCGTCATCACCAGTCAGGACAGCTATCAAATTGGGGTAAGTATTATCAGCGATCTTGTTATAACCGAGGAATTCTTGGAAACCTAGATTCTTCAAGGTTCCAGCGGATTTCTTCATTTGTCGATGGAAGTTGATTCTAGAAATCCCATCGATGCCTATTATCAAAACATTTAGTTTCTCCCTATTAAAATCCCGGGGGATGTTAGTCTTCATCGGTACAAAAGCGAAGAAATCTTCATAGATTGTCTTGTGGTTATAGGTGCATTTAACGTGAACAAATTCTTCTTCAACCACTATGCTGTCATCAAATTCGTTGCATACGTTCCTGAACTGGTACTGCCGATCCGACTGGCCTTCTTTGGGTTCTTTCCTCATCAGTTCTTCGTAGCAGCAACGTAGGGAACTCCTCTGGGATATGTTGTAACTCCCGAAGGATGCCTTCAGAACGAACAGGGAGGTTAAATTTGAGGCTACTAGTGGGGGCCTATCTTTGTTGCAATGCGCACCCTCGTACTTGAACTCGAAGTAACTTTCTAGGTGTTTGTTGGTTATTGGTAATTCTGGTATTTTGCAACCTTTGGTTTTGATGAGGTACCCCTTCTGGTTGTCCCCGATTTCCACCCTAGGAGTTTCTGGCACTAAATCTACCATTCCTGGTCTCAGGTTCGTCAGAGTGAGAAGGAAAATCGATGCTGCGAACAGGAAGAACCAGAAGTAGGAGGGGAGGGTCGATAGTTTCAGGAAGCCACATCTTGTGTACCTGGAATGAGTCGCAATTAAGGATATTTTCGACATTTCTTCTTTATAAACAATAATAATTCTATAAATAGGCTCCCAAGAAAAAGGGATTCTCAGCAGAATCCCACTTGGCAATTTAAGCACCACCGCCATTTTTTTTTCAATTTCTTCTCGCACCCAATTTTCTGACAAGGAATAACCCAATGGATTTTTTCGCAACTAAATATTCATTTAGACTCTGTGTATTATGGGGAGATTTTGCTTCTGCTGGCAAACCCATATCGAGCTTAATCATCCAGACCTACTAATCTATTGATGAAATATTGAAGCTGATAATTATCAATGTAGACTAATTCGTGGTCGTAGATTAGATTAGATTTTTCCTAGGATCAGTATTTCAGGAAATAAATTATGTTTAGTGGAAAATTTCGAAACAAATTTTCAACTTTGAAGGACTATAACAGCCAGAACGAAGTCACTGGACACATGCAAATTTTTAAGGGGCAGATTGATCTTTTACTGATAGAAAAATCCAGTTTTCATTCTTCTACCGCGAACAATTCAGATTTTATGGTTTTTCCGCGAAGGTCCAAAATTTCGAATTTTTCATAGATTATAACTTGAAAAATAATCCTTTCAGCAAAATTCTGTTTGCATATTCGTAATCTACGCCCTCTATTTGATAAATACTCCAATTTTGGTGGAAATCGGAAAGATCGAAATTTTTTCAAATTTTCCATACATATGTCCAGGAAAAATTCCGATTTTTTGAAAAATATTTTTGGTCTCCGATCAGAACCAAATTTATACTGTCGACTAATTCGAGGACGTAGATAACGAATATGCAAACAGATATTTTAAAAAAAATTTATTTATGTTATGGTCGATGAAATATTGGAAATTTTGGACCTTCGCGGAAAAAATCATAAAATCGAATCTGTTCACGGTAGATGGATGAAAATTGAAATTTTCTATTGGCAAATGATCAATCTATCATGGAAAAAATCAGCATGTGTGTAATCCTCTTTTTCTGGCTGCTACAGCTTCTCAAAGTTGACCAATTTTTTCGAAATTTTCTACTAAAAATGATTTATTACCTAAAATAGGGATCCTACAAAAAATATAATTGGATATTCGTAATCTACGATCTCGAATTAGTCGATAAAATGTCCCGGGTCGATATATATTTTACTATTTAACGAAACAGGACAGCGCTGCAACCCTGCTTGGAACGGTCCTGCAAAAAAGATGCCGAAATTCATTTCATTCAATAAGATAGATGAGATAGAACTAAAAATAGCTTTCTTAATGGTTTTTCAACAGCCTGTGTCTTTTAAACCGAGCCTATTCGAAAAAACAGTAAGGGAAAAAGTGTTTCTATTGAAAACCAGAATTCACCGTTAAAATATTTGTACGAGTCAAAGATTCACCCTGTATAAGCTATTATTCTTTTCACTACTATCTAACAACGTTTCATATGCACATTATGACATACAATATTGCATCGTTTCAGGAAATGAATTCGATATTTTCATATCTGATAAAACGATGATTTATTCACATCCCGTTGAAAACTGTCAGGAAAAAACTCAGCCAAAATAAGTGCAATCGGAACGTTTTTCCAGTCTAAATTTTATGTTATCGGTTGAGAAACTATCAATATTCTTTTTTTTCAAGAAACATCTGTCTGTCTTCTGATAACCACAAGAAAAGAGAAGAATTTGGTGAGGCTTTCAACTTGCCCAACATATATGTTTCCATATGGAAAACGAAGTTGTTTTTTCATTTCGATGTCCAACCCTGTATAAAACTTGACGAACAAATTAAGTTCGAATCTTGTTCTTTTCCTCCTATTCAAGCTTCTAATGGTTTTAATCCAGAACGAGGGTTAATTTCAAGGGGTGCAGGATGAATATCTGGAGCGTCTTCAATATAATTTTGTAGGGTAGCTATTGAAAAATTTCCACTTACTTGCTCTTCATTTTTCAATAAGCAGTATTCCCGACCAACTAGCTTCCCCGCAATAATTTCCACTAGATTCAAAATGAATCAAAATCTGACAGAAACTAATACTACCTCCCACAATTCACAGATAACAAGATAATTCAATCTATGAGCGTTCCTTTATAGCCTCGTAGGGATTTGTAAATCTGTGCATGTTTATGTTAGGATCAAAATATTGGCGAAATTGACGAAAGTAATCCATCAAATTCAAATATTTTCGGAAGACGGTTATTGTTTAGCTCAGGTATTGTTTTAACGTATTTCGACACACTTTCTAGATGTTTACGAATATCTGGAATAGGCCCGGGAAATGGCACAATATTTTTGTTATCATGGTCGAATGCAATTCGATCCATCATCGGAAAATACACGAAAAAATTTTTTGGAGCTTTCCACACACTGAACCAACGTATCTGACCGAATTTTCCTTCATTTTTCCTCATGTTTCACCCATCTGTTACATTTATATTCACGAAGTCGATTTATTGAGCCGTATAATATTGGCAAATTATCTTTACCGCAAAGATAAAGGTAACTTTCGAATGTATCAGTAACAGAATGATAATTTTTCAAGAAAATGATTTCCAGTTTATTTATGAATTTTCATCCATCAGACAACCTAATCGTGTAAGAACATTTTCGAAAAATACAGGGTCAAAAGCCAAAACATTTCAACACCAGTGCTGTAATTGTAAAGTACACACAAATGACTGCTGGAGAAAATATTTTGTGAAGTAAAGTGTGTGTTCTTAGCTGATTGAAAAATATCGGATTTACGCCAAAAAAAAGACAAAATTTTCAACATTGGAAGTCTACAGCCACTAAGATAATCAAAAATGTCTCTATCGATATGATTTTTGACTGGAGGACGAAGAAATTCTATTCCATTTAGGGGCTTTTCGGAATGAAAACATATGTCAAGGAATTGTATCCCCCAGATCTCACTTTTCAATCCGAATCAGATTAAAAATCACTCATTTATTGAACAAATATCTGTTTTAACAATTATAACATCGAAAAATGGTAATTCACTATCTCTTCCTAAACCCCCAAGTCTTCTCGCGTTGATACCTCGATGTAATTATTGTTCTTCCCCTTTCCTTCACCACCATTCTCCTCCAAATCATCGATAACTTCTGGCAGAACCTTACCCTCAGTCTCTGGCAGAAGAAGCACCAAACACGTCAATAAAATGTTGAAAACGCTAAGAAGAAGCAAGGGTAAGAAGGGGGCTGTATCATGAAGTGCTATCACTAGTGGTGCCAGCATGGAACCAACTCTTGAACAAACTGAGCAAAGTCCCATTCCAGTGTTTCTGACCACCGTTGGCAGAAGTTCACCGGTGAATAAATAGAGAGCGCATAAGTCAACCTACGAGAAAAAAATTAACATGGGTTGGTCCGACGACCGTATATGACTTACAGATAATCCTATTATTGCTATGCCAGCTAAAGACATCCTTTGCCAGTCGTAAGGATACATCCCCTTGGGAAAAGCCATGATGCCCAGGAAACACACAGCGCTGATAGCTGTCCAAAATGCAACTGTATTCTTTCTTCCGAATCTACTTATCATATAGAGGCAAATAATCTGCCCGGGTATGCAAAGCAACCCACCAACAGCTGTAGAAAAGAAGATGTTTTGTCCAACATGACCCACGTATTGAGTAATTGTGAAAAAACTGATTCCACTGAAGAACCTATAGAGGAAAAAGTGATGTAAGATCTGAAAAAAATTGGACCAAACTCACCAGACGATGCACAACAAAGAAATCCTTTTAGCTATTGTCGTGGTTTTGAACAAGTCGGAGAAACTTGGTTTCCTCGAATCGGTTGGGAATTTTGATAGTTTCGAAAACTTTTCCTCGAAGATATCCTGATGAATTCCATTGAATTTCGCAGCTTTTTCTAAGATCTTCTTGCCTTCTTGTTGTCTGCCTTTGACGAAAAGCCATCTTGGAGACTCTGGTATCAGCCTTCAAAAACAAAACCACAAAATATGTGAAACGAAAAAAGAAAAAATCAACTAACCAAATGTACCACAAGAAAAGGGCTGAAATTACTGTTATAATGTAATGGAACTGCCTCCAGTCCCTGGTATAATAAGCGAAGAGAGCCATCATGGAAAACCCTATCCCAAACGGGGCTTGTATCAATATTGGTACGATGGCTCTCCATTTTCCACCAACGATTTCGATGCACATCACGAAAGACACCACCAAAGTTCCACCATTTGCCACAGCCACCAGAAACCTGGCTGCTACGAAACCCCAAAACCACGGTGATAAAGTTGCGACAAATCCAAAAACTGCTTGGACGATCACGCAGATCATAAGGATGCTTTTTCTTCCATATCTGTCGGCGCACAAGCCAAATAATATGTTTCCTGAAAGGTATAAAGTCAGTCCGTGAGGTTAAACAGTTCGGGGGGTTCCCCATGGTTCAAGAAGGGAGCCCTTAGAATTGAGAATACTCACCTATCAAAATGCCTGTCATGAGTATGACCTGCGAGATGTCTACCAATCTCTCTTTCCCACAAACAAGATCCCATTCAGTTATTATACTCGTTTGGAACACTGTAGTGTTGTAGTCAAAACCATGGGGACAAGGTATGATCTCATTATTGCCATCCACAGACTTCATGTCACAGAATCCATTATGTAGATGATCCTGGAAAGGATGCTCTTGGTAATAAGGAACTTTTGGTGTATATACACGAGTTTGCTCATCCACCAATTTGGAAAGACAACCTGGTTCGTCCACCATTTTCAACGTCTCACCTGTTCCGATGTGAATTCCCTTGGTTTGGACAATTCTAGCCATTCTTCATCTGTCATGTTGCGGTATTTCAAGGGTGGTGAGCACCAGAATTGCGTTGGAGGAGCGAGAAACACGATGCTCATCTGTATCCATGCTATGGGGAATTTGAAAAGGGAGAGGAGAAAGGATATCCAACATTGCCATTTTCCGAAATCTCCTATGGTCAGTTTTAACCATTCTTCTGTTGGGGCTGCTGATGGAGTTGTTCCTTGAATGATGAAGAAAATTCAGAGGAGATCTGTGTTTTGCCACTGATTGATCTGACTTTAGAACTACTCGTTATTTGGACAAAATTTATTATAAGGACTCAGCCTTAAGATCGCTACTGACAGTTTCTAGTTTCTGTAATGTGATAAAACGGTTGGCATCAATAAAAATTATGATTTATTTGATTCCATCTGAATAATTCTTGATATTGAATGTTGTAAATACAAATAAGAAAAAAATTATAGTATTTCACGCATATAATACTATTTTTCAGTATTTTGAAAACGATTTTGCAAAATAATCTTTAATTACTTTCATTCCTCGTAAAAAGGGAATAAATAAAAGTTAATGGGTATTTGAAAAGTCTTTTTATCAAGTCTTTTTATCTATTCATCAGTTCAAAAGAGTTTTAATGTCAAAGTTCATCAATTGTATTTTCATCGATAACAAACACTGATTTGATTTTATTTGGTTTTTCTCAAGAATCTTAGAGAATCTATCGTTCACTATCAAAAACATGTATGCGGATGTTTTATACCTACTTTGTTTTCTTTTATCCATCATGTACTCAACTTTTTTGATGCGAGATTGTCATTTTTCCAATATTGACCTATTCACTCCTAAGATGATCTTCCTTCTTAACCTCGATAAACAAACGAATTTTGCGCTCTCAATCACTAAAGCACCTCAAACACTAGTCTCTTCAAGAATTGACCACAACACTCTGTTTCTACTGGAGAAACTGATAAAAAGATCGCGGAATTTACGAGAATACAACGTTAAACAACAACAATTGGTTTATTTTGCGTGTGTTTTCTGTTTCTACATTCTCCTCCAGTTCTTGAAACAACCTTCGAACTTCACGCGGAAACAGAAACGAAGAAGAAAAACAACTTTGAGAAAACGATTGACGTCTACGAGGAATTTTGGGAGGTCAATGTTGGTCAAGTTCATAAGAGAAAGTTGATGGAATACTTTCTTAGAAGGAGAAATTCAGTTCGAGTCAGCAATATGTGTACAAATTCCGACAGTTTCTGGATTTCTAGATATTTGTTTTCAAGGAATAGCAGCGTATGAAAACAATCCTGTGTTAAAATGCCAATTGATTGTAAATTGAAAGGCATTGAAGGAGTGTCGAGGGTTTTAAGGTAAAAAAGGCCAAGCATAGTTTGAAATCGAAAGAGTGCTTCGACCTAATTCATAATGATCAAGCAATCTTTGCAAAACATATCAACTTTTACTTGATAAACCCATATTCTGTTATAGTACTTTAATTCGTACATCATTATTCCTAGAATTGAACAAGTTAAAAATTTTCCCAAAAAGATTTCTTCACGAATATTCACTTGTTTTGTAGAATTCTATAAGGATTTTACAGAAACATGTATTTCTTTGAAGAAACCTGTAATTCTTTGAAGAAACCTGTAATTCTTTGAAGAAACCTGTAATTCTTTGAAGAAACCTGTTTTGAAACCAGCAATACAGAAATCTGTTCAACAATATAGCGTTTATGAAAGTACCAATAGATGGAGCGACGATTCAGAAACTTGATTATTTGTGGAATTTAAATGTGTTTTTTGAAAAATTATTAACAATTCCGACATTTTCCATTGCTATTGGGAGGTGGAATGAAAAAATGGATAGATAAAGTAGAGTATCTAGTCAATGACTCTATAGAATCTGGTTTCCTCGTGATAATAACTTGACATCAACGAAAATTCATGTTGATGTTGAACAGATATAGTGAATATGCGGAATCCATAATGAAAAAAAAATCCTTTACCAACTAATCAGCCTAATCAGCTATTATGTAGTGAGTTTTGAGTGCCGAAGAAGAATCATTGGATTATTTTGTTCTGTTTTCGCATCTTTTTATAGAGTATTCTCAAAAATGATTGGTTTGCGTATTTATAAGTCCTGTTATCTATTATGTTTATGTGTAACAGCTTATATCAGATGTTTCCTTGAGAAGCTCTAATGATATATGCATCAGTTTTTTCGATTCATTTTTGAATTGAAAAAAACCTTTTTGTTTGTCAATTATTGATACAGAAAATCAGGAAATATATATAAGATATACCTACCTACCATAAAGACGTCAATATACTAAACTAACAACTTCTGTCCTATCCTACATGAAGGCAATTTTCTATTTTTCTCTTCATTAAATAAGTACCTATAATTTCAATTCATCAACGTATGAGGAAAGGTTGGTTTCACCTTAATGAATAGAAATCAGCTCTGACACAGAGTGTCAGAGATATATTCCAAACTCACCATCACATGAACAATGAGGAAAAATCAATTTTTATGTTCACTAAAAACTAAATTTATTCCATCATATCTTTTTAACTGAAATCCTGAAATCGTTTTTATCGTTGTTTTTATTCTGTTGATGATCTTTTATGAAAATTTTGGGTGAATTTCGTACTCATCTCCACACCTATGCTTGAAGAACATTCACAAGTGAAGTCCAATGAAGTTTTCCACCAATTTCTTCGAAATCTCAGTTAATCGAGTTGAAAACCGAACAGTGCTTTTAGCTTAGTTATTGATATTTTTGAGGGTTATTTAATCTTAATTCATAATTTACAACTTACTATAATCAAAATATTCACAACTTACAATTGAACTATTGAACATTTATACTTAGAGGTATAAACTTTGAGTACCTATCAATAATAATAGTCAATGATATAATTTTAGAGCTTTCCTTAGTTTCAGCTTATATAAGAAGGACTAAGACAAGCTTTAATGTAAAAGGATCTTCTGATTATGGAACTGGCTGTAAGTATTCCTGAAGGATTTGTAATGATCCTGATATTTCTCGTTTTCCGAGAGAAAGTTCCAAAACAAGATATTTTTTCACTGCACTTTTTGGCAACTATTCCTTTTACAAGAATATGAAAATGTTTTAATTGCTAAGGAATTATCAGTTTATAAATTTTCGAATTCACACGAATTTTTGCCCAATTTCCAACAATTATTCACACGAATTTCGGTATTTTCAAGTCCAATCATCTTGGCAAATTTTCAGCATCTCACCTCCCTCACTCGAGCATCTTTCCCACAACATTACCCGATGAAAAATGGCGACAAACGAGCGAATACAAAAGTAGAATCGGAATTGAACTGTTGGCACATTGCTAAAATCCTTCGAACCACGTGATTCCCGCCATTCACAGCCCAACATACCATCTGGAATCCTGTTACAGGACCTATGGTGGGGACGTCTGGGCGGAGCAAAGCGTCGGTCCTTTCAAGCTCCGACGCTCCGGACTCCAAGCTTTCAGTTCTGCCGTAGCACTCTCCAGGTAGAGATGTTAGCACGCGCCCCTACCTCTTGAACGCGCATTGTTTCGTCGTCTGTTGACCCAAACTTTACGTCTGTGATGTTAAACGAAGAATCGTTGTGAAATGTTCTCCTCAAGGATTTTAACCATGTTCCAATTAGTTTTAAGTGTTTTCCTGTTCGGTTTCGTGCATTCCCGAGCTTTGACCAGCATCGAATCGACTCCCAGGGGCTGTGAATGGCTGATGGAACCTGTTGGCGATGATGGTGACGAAGAACCCGTACTGGTATGTCAGATAAGAACGATTGGGAACGCTGAGAGTGTCCTGGGGAACATATCCCAGAGTCAGAGCGACCACGTCACGGTGCTCAAACTGGAATGCAGCGACGTCTTATTCTTCGAAAGTTCCCTGGAACCTAGCAAGTACGGAAACTTCTTATCCAACTTCCGGAAACTGAGGGACTTGAAGATCGAATACTGCAAGATAAGGAACGTACCAGCCAACGCTTTATCCTCGATGAGGCACCTCAAACGTCTCTCCATCCGTTCGCACAACTCCGACTGGTCCGCCATGACTTTGGATTTACACAGGGAGAGTTTTAGAGGGATGAGCGAGCTGCGAAGTTTGGACTTATCGGATAACAACATATGGAACACCCCCGACGAGGCTTTCTGCCCTTTGTACAGCCTGGCTCAGCTGAATTTGTCCCATAACAAACTTCAGGAAGTTACGACTCTCGGTTTCTCCGACTGGGGTAACGGACCCCTGGCCCCTGGAAAGGCTTGCGCTGGCGGTTTGGAAGTGTTGGATCTGTCGCATAACGATATCATAGTGCTGCCGGAAAACGGTCTATCCGGATTGAGGATGCTGCAAACTCTGTATCTCCAAGATAACGTCGTTTCGACGCTCGGCGATCGCGCCTTCGTTGGACTCATATCGCTGACTACCCTTAACATGTCGAGTAATTCCCTTGTTGAACTTCCGCCCGAACTGTTCCGCGCTTCTAGACTCCTCACCCATCTCTATCTGCACAATAATAGTTTGAGAGTGTTAGCCCCGGGTCTCCTAGAAGGCCTCGATCAACTTCAAGTCCTCGATCTATCCGTAAACGACCTTTCCAGTAACTCAGTGAACAGAGACACTTTCACCGGCTTGGTGCGTTTAGTCGTGCTCAATTTATCCCACAACCGTCTGACCAAGATCGATTCCAATCTGTTCCACGACTTGTACACCCTGCAAATCTTGAATTTGGCCCATAACAGCATCGAAAACATCGCCGAGTACGCCTTCTCAGAACTCAAGAACCTCCACACTCTCACCCTGTCCAACAACAGGATTTCCTACATTGAAGCCTTCCATTTCGCTGGCGTTTACGCGATGAACAACCTCCTCATCGATTCTAACAGAATCAAGTTCATCCACCCCCAGGCCTTCGAGAATCTCACCAATCTCCAAGACTTAGGTCTCAACGGTAACTTGTTAGGGGCTGTACCTGAAGGTATCGGGAAGTTGAGGTTCTTGAGAACCCTGGATTTGGGGAAGAACAGGATCGATACGGTTACGAATTCGTCGTTTGAAGGACTTGATATTTTGTACGGTCTTCGATTAGTGGATAATCAAATAGTGAATATATCCAGGGACGCTTTTTCCACACTACCCTCGTTATCAGTGTTGAATCTTGCGTCTAACAGGATAAGATACGTGGAACAGAGTGCTTTCGCGAGTAATCCAACCCTGAAGGCCATCAGGATGGACGACAACGAGTTGACGGACATTAAAGGGGTATTCACGAACCTCCAGAGTTTGATGTGGTTGAACGTGTCGTCCAACAATCTCGCCATCTTCGACTACAGCCATCTGCCGGTGAGTTTAGAATGGCTCGACATGCATGACAATGAAATTTCCGAACTGTCCAACTATTACGAAGTGCGAAACACGCTCAAGATCAAGATGCTGGACGTGAGTTTCAACGTTATCAGCGAGATTAAACAGAATTCGATACCGGAGAGGGTTGAAACTTTGTTCTTGAACAATAACAAGATAAAAAGCGTGGAACCTGGGACTTTTATGCGGAACGAACGTTTGGAGAAGGTCGTGCTTTACGGTAACGATTTGGAAACTTTGGACTTGTCCGCGTTGAGTCTTGGACCTTTAAGTGACGATATAGACGTTCCTCAGTTTTACATCGGCGGTAATCCGTTCAAGTGCGATTGTAAGATGGACTGGTTGCTCAGGATTAATCACATGAGCAACTCGCGGCAGTATCCCCAAGTGCTCGATCTGGACGCGGTCACGTGCGAATTGGTGCATACCAGAGGCGGCCCACCGCAGCCTCTGCTCGACCTCAAACCGTCCCAGTTTTTGTGCCCCTACGAGTCTCACTGTTTCGCGCTCTGTCACTGTTGCGATTTCGACGCTTGCGATTGCGAGATGACGTGCCCGACGAACTGTACGTGCTACCACGACGAAACGTGGACGTCCAACATCGTGGACTGCCACAACGCCGGTTACACGGAAGTGCCCCAGAACATTCCCATGGACGCCACTGAGATATACCTGGACGGCAACGACTTGGGCGAGCTCGGCAATCACGTATTCATCGGCAAGAAGAAGCTCGAGGTGTTGTTCTTGAACAACAGCAACGTCAAGTCCGTACACAATCAGACCTTCAACGGCGTCGGTTCCCTCAAGGTGCTACACATGGAGAATAACAATTTGGAGGAGCTGCGAGGCTTCGAGTTTCAACCGTTGGAGAGACTCAACGAGCTGTACCTGGATCACAACAAGATCGCCAGCGTGGATAACAAGACGTTCCAGAGCATGCACACGTTGGAAGTTCTGAAATTGGACGAGAATAGAATCGTGGATTTCTCCCCGTGGATCCTCCCCCAGGTGGAGGACGCGGGGATCAGACCCCGGGTGTCCCTAGCCGGCAACAAGTGGTCGTGCGATTGCAGTTCCCTGGCGCCACTCCAGGCCTGGCTTCGGGAATCGGGCGCCAACCCCTCAGAAATGATATGTGCGGAACCGGGTGATACAAGAACAGTCGCTGACGTTATGGCTACTTGCGAGAATATAGCGAACGCCGCTGCAACTTCCGTCGTGCAAGAAGTGGTTAAGAACAATCAGCTGTTAGGCGGTGGATATTTCCCGTTGTTAGCAGCTACCCTCGCGGCCGTCCTCCTTGTCTGTCTCTTCTCGGCCGTCCTGTTCGCGTTTAGGCAAGACGTCCGTCTGTGGATCCATTCCAAGTACGGCATCCGCGTGTTTCAAGACGCTTCATCCATTCACGACGCCAACGACGATTCAGACAGACTCTACGATTGCTACATGATTTACAGCCATAAAGACGAGGAATTGGCTGGCAGGATCATAGCCGCCGAGCTGGAACATCTGGGCCACACGTTATGTCTCCATTATCGAGATTTGCATCTCATGGGTGGTGCCTCATACTTGGCAGATGCGATGGTTAGCGCCGCCGATGCTTCCAGACGCGTCATCCTCATAGTCTCCCCCGCTCTGATTTGCAACGAATGGTCCAAGCCAGAATTCAGGGCGGCACTCCAAGGAGCCTTGCACGCCACCAGGCACAAGTTGATCTGCGTCCTCAGTGACGATCCCTTGGAACCCATGGACCCAGAGCTGAGGGCCCTTCTGAGGGCCTGCACCGTCACCAGATGGGGTGAAAGGAGATTCTGGGATAAACTAAGGTACGCAATCCCCGACGTCATCAATAATAGGTTACCGAAGAGGAACAAGAAACCCTTGGAGATCAGATGCAAGCCAAACCCAAGGTACACACCTACTCCAACTGCCTTGGACTCGTGGTACAAGTACTCAGCGATGCCGGGCGTGCATCATGCTCCCAATTTGACTCCAACACCAACCCAGAGTACCTACGTGTCTGGGGAATCTGCCAGGAGTACTGAAGACGAAGCTGGATCCAGTACCAGCAGTCAACACTATGGTTCAGACCAGTTAAACCACAGTTACGTCTCCATAGACGGTAGACCTCCTCAATATACCCAATACCCAGTCAGACAAGATGTGCCCCAACATGTTTATTCAACGATACCAGAAACTACACCCCACACAAGGACTTATTTCGTATGAAAAAAACCTAGTGAGTTAACCAATTGACGAAAGGCTGTTTAACTTAATAATATATTATTATTAACTATATTGGACCTTTTTGAATACGTAAATATCTTTTTTCCAATTTTGAATGTTTCTAGGTCTAAAAACCAATGTACTAAATTATTGTATATATTTTGTAAATATATGGATATTATTTATTTGTAATATAACCTCGAGGAATATCGAAAAGCTTGAAGTCATTATTATTAAGGTTTTGTATATAAAATTATAAAGCGAATGATTGAATTTTAAACAAAGACTGTTTATTTGTAAATATACTCTGAATATTATATGATTAAAATGAATTTTTACATATTTATTCTTTTCATTGCACAACAATATCTCTCAAACCCCAAAAGTTCCGAGCCATTTGGCTGAAAACAACTAGTGAGTAGTAAGTAAGTATTGGAAGTTCAAATGCACTTTAATCATTCCTTCAAAGGTTTCATAAATCTTCAATAAACAATAATTTCAAGAAAGCAGAAAAACATCCAAAAAAGATAAATATCATTCAACAATATACACAAATTTACGTCAAATGACAACATCCTCTTCTGTCAAAATACAACAATATACAAAAGCATTCTGCAAATTTCACACTTCTCCTAACAGAATTTCAAGTCTGAGTAGAAAAACAACGTTGATCTTTCAAAAGGGACCAACCAATAGACCAATCTCCTAATAACCATCGTGAACGTATCTAATGGACGATTCATTCACTCTAAACCCATCTATTTCTTCGCCACACAAGGTGATCAGCTACCTGGTACCACCGAAAAAAATCGGAATTTTAAGACCATTAGAAAGTCAGCTCTGAAATAGGTTAAATCCCAAGTTTCGGCGAGTTATGCTTGTACCTGTCTCGAAGAGGAAACGAACGGACCTTTTTGTGCAAGACGTATTGTGAATTTTAAAATTTGGACTTTCTAACACAAGGAGTGTTTGTGTTAGTTGAGTAATGTAGGACGTTCCTGGAATCGATGAAAGTTGAATGTTTCGAGATAAACTAACCCAAATATTATGCTTGTTGATGGGTTTCTTGTTGAATGATTGGCCAATGTATGTTTCCGGTGAATTGGTTTGGTTTTTTCGATAAAAATCTTCGAAATCGTACGCAAAAAAGATTCATAACCTCTTCAGGAATCTCACGCTGCTTCTCGTTTATTCAGAAAATGTAGTGAAACCTTGAAACTGGTATACGAATGTTCAATAATTTTTTTTTCTTAGCTCTTCAAGCCCATCAACCTCCATAATAAATCGTCTCATTCAAGTATTAGCTGTAGGAAACAGAAAGCATACAAGTACCCTCAGGATAAATAAAAAATCTCCAAGATGAAATCTACAAACTCTGCTCCCCCCCAAACAATATCGAATTTTACCGATAGCTATCTGGAGAGATTCAATTTTACGACAGAGATTCGAATCGAAATTGTTGAACAACTGCCAAGGTTCTGTGTCAATACCACGTCTTCATTTCTGGGAACGCAGCTACAAGTCTATTTCTAGGTATTATGAGCATGAAGAACTGGCAGTTATATGTCTAAATTCGGATTTGGTTAATACGTGAGATCGATGTTAAGGAGAACTGCGAAGATAAAAAACAACTGTCTATACGTGTACGTAGCATACCCGATAACTATTAAATTAGCATTTTACTTGATTCGTCTTTCAGTTCACAATGGACAATGGGATGATTGCAGGATGTATCGAGGTGTTTCAATGGAAACAAACTCATAAAGAAGGTCACATCTTGTAGAAGATCTCAAATGAAGAATAAAAAAAATGGGATATATAAATTTGTTGGATGTGTAGTTTGAGTACCTACTTATCTTTGTTTGCTTTCAATATCTTGTTCAGAAGTTGAAAATTGCCAATAGGCAATTAATTTTGATGGGACGTAGTTTTCAGGGAGATAAAATTTTATATTTTATAAAGTTGATGTCATTTTAGGCCAAAAGAATTTGAATATTTTATGAAGAATTCATTTTTCTCCCTGAAATTCCATTATTTATTTCATTTGCTAATTCTGAACCTTTCCTGATACTTTTCTGTATATCATTAGACATGAACACCAGGAAAAACGTGAACTGAATACGCAGAGGAACTAAAGATGGAATAGGCAGCCAGGTGTTTATGTTGCTTTGTGTGAAGGTCCCTTTTTCATTGAATAATTAAAATTCTTCTTCTCTTTCATACCTCTTTTATAAGAAACATTAACATAACGTTGAAGGGTTTGTGAAGCTTTATATAGGTTGAGTCCAACTTAGTTTCAAGAGTTGGGTTCTTTGAATTTTTGGTATTTGGCGTCATAATGAGAAATGAAAAACTATATTCCGAAATTAATTCAATTCGATAAAAACTAAAAATAATATTTTTTATGGTTTTTTAACAGCCTGTATGTTTTAAACTGAGCTGATTCGGAAAAAATGGTAAAGGAAAAAAGTGTTTGTTTCGAACCCAAGAATCTACTGTTAAAATATTTTTGCGAGTCAAAGACTCACCCTGTATATTCGGGTACTCAGTGCTGAATTCCCTTAAATATCAATCTACCCTTTCTTTTCACGAAATTTAGTATAGGAAAGCTCATTATAGTGACCTGGAAATGACACAGTATACAAGCTATGTGAATACCTACTTCTCTCATAGATTATCAAGCATAAAAATTTCATAGTAAATTTTTTGAACGCACTCCAAAAAGCACTATCGAATGAAAAGTTCTGCCTTTTATCGTCGATCAATGATGTATTAACTCGAAGACCTTCCACGTTCAAACTTTGAAACATCGGCTAAACCACCAACAGTTACAAGACACAGATGCGTAATTATAAACTTCCCAACTTGGCCAAGCCAAACAATATCGGAACTTTTACACTTCTCGAAGATGTCTCGAATTTGTCAACGCTGACTTTCTGAAAACGTTAACAAGGCATGAAGGGACTTTACAGCCCCCAATAAAAAAATTTAACTGGTGCATTCATTAAGTTTTGCGGGCAGAGAATCATCGCTCTGACCGGGACATTGTGTACAATGGTTTTCGAGTTACGGATATCCAATCTTCGTACCATATCGAATCCAAGGGAATACTGATAGTTTTATTGGCTTCCAGACCAAGAATCGGGGCTTTTCACGAAGATGTTCTTGAGGTTTGAGATCGAATGGAAGCAGGGATGGTTGCATTGTTGTTTTGTAGCGTTTTATTGTCCTGACGGTCACTTTGCGTGAAGGTCTAGACTCTGGGTTATGGAATAGGGTTACAAAAGTATTATTTCGAGTTTTACGATGACTGATGTATTGCAATGTGCTACTGGAGTGACTGTAGGAGGTGTCATATCAAGGGGAATTTTTTTGAGTGCTTAGTTACCGTTAGCATCGAAGAAAACCCATTACTTCTAACGTTTCAAATCTGCAGTCTTCTGTAGAGTACCCTAAAGACGAGCTCCCCCTCTCCAGATTCATTTTCCATGTTCTTAAATATATAAAATATCCAAAACACGGTCCCTTTCACCGAATTAGGTGGAAAGGCCATTTGTTTGAATAAAGATTGGCTGGGTGTTATGCTTCCCAAGAGTGTGGGGTTCCAACGAAATAGGTGGTTTCATTATTTATCACATTGCCAATATCAGGGGGAGCCTACAAGTGTATTGCATTTATTACGTAATTCCATATTGTGACCGGATATTCGGTTGGTGGGGTCATAAATTGATAGGTTGGACCGCTAGGGCCATATTTCGGTCTTGGTAACAACATATCGATGACTTGTAGTTATATTTGGATTCATCATTTGTGGAAGTTGACGTTTATGAATAGTTATTTCTAATAGAAGTGCACTGGAGTGTAATAGGAGTCCACAATTTAAAAAAGAATTTTTGAGGGAGGAGTAATATGATGGGTTTTCTATAAAAATATTCCAAACTCCCTCTGGAACCACCACTGCAACGAGCTCGATGAAATTTGAAGATTTATTACTAAAAGAGTTGAAAAAGTGTCCTTCGAAAAATGTGAGGTCAGTTAAAAATTCGTCAAGACCGAACGGTTGCTTCGGGATCGCTGTGGTTCTCAGATTTTAAACTAGAAGAGTTGCTTCTTCGGAATGTGTATCACTCTCCGATCTGCGATAATTTTTCTGGAAGATAATACACTCTAAAGGGACCTTCGAAAAATTCCCAAAAAGATGGGGTCAGTTAAAAATTCGTCAAGATCGAACGGTTGCTTCGAGATCACTGTGATTCTCAGATTTTATATTAGAAGAGTTGCTTCTTCGGAATGTGCATAATTTTCCGATCTGTGATAATTTTTCTGGAAGATAATTCACTCTAAAGGGACCTTCGAAAAATTCCCAAAAAGATGGGGTCAGTTAAAAATTCGTCAAGATCGAACGGTTGCTTCGAGATCACTGTGATTCTCAGATTTTATATTAGAAGAGTTGCTTCTTCGGAATGTGCATAATTTTCCGATCTGTGATGATTTTTCTGAAAGATACGCGACTCGAAAGGCGACCTTCGAAAAATTCCCAAAAAGATCGTCAAAACCGAACGGTTGCACCGAGCTGTGATAATAATCAGTGAAACTTCGAGATTCATTACCTACTATAAGAGTTGCTCTTTCAGAATATGTATCACTTTCACATCTAGGATGATTTTTTCGAAAGAGAAGCAAGACATCAACATGAATCATTTTGTTTCCGCACTCTGGCATGTTCGTTGGAGAAATTCCTGAACCTTTAGTTGAAGATAAGTCTAATGAGGGCAAAATTTCCAAAGAATTCTTCCATTTCGCAAACGTCTACGTACTTTTCGACACGCAGAAATCTCAAGGTTACAAAAATCATATTTTCGATTTAATCAACGGTTTTTTTCGCTTCTCTCCCAGACCCCATCTTGAGATGCGACGTGATGAATGAATTCTTCAGCTTTGATCTCGAAGAACGCCACGATTGCCATTTCTCGTAGGTCTCGGCAATTACCTCATTTTAGCCCGCGGCAGCGCTCGAAATGCCTTCGTGTAACTCTATATTCTGTTTTCAACAGTTTATTAACTCGGAATTAATGACTGACATTATCTACCATTATCATGTCTGACGATTTCGAGCGTTCCATACTTAAGTGAGACGTAAGCGACGGATGCAACAGATGGCGCTGCATCCGCAGAGCGCGTTAAACGGTACGTTTATCGCTCTCTGACCCGAACATATCTTTTCGATAACTGTTCCATAAAATTCGATCGAATTCCTCGAATCCTCATTCTTTTGAGGCCCCATATGCAAGCTCGAAGTTCAACATGAGGAAATTTGACAAGCTGTCATTCAAAAACTGACGTTTGGTTGGTAGTACTGTCTTTGACATCTGTCAGAAATTTCATGACAATATATTCAATTGTTTCAGAGTTATGCTCATTTTTGGTAACATACAATGATACTTTTTCCATTTTTAATATAATTTAACATAATTTTGTTACACAAGGAGTTTTTGCGTTAAATGGACATACTGCCGCTTAAAAGTTGAAGTTGAACATGTTACAGAATGTCTCAAATGAAGAAGCTATATCAGAAAAGATGCGAAAAATGTAGAACATCGCTCTGAAGTGGAGTATTGAGAGTTTTCTTCGATTGTAGAGGCGTTGTGCATTATGAATTCTTTTTCCAAGTGGGAATGTTGATGAGGAACATTATACTATTTGAGTTTTCTGCTTCCTTTACTCGAGGTTTGCACCCTTAATAGGCCAGAATCATGTCTTTCCTGCACCTTCCCACACTGCATTGCTTTTGTGCTTCAATAACGCCAAAAATTCAACTCATATCTTGTCGCATACACCTTATTCGCCTGATTTAGCACCTTGTGAATACTGGGAAAAAGAAATCTACAATATCATATAAAGCAAGTCATCACGAACTTCAGAAGAGCTATATTAATTAGAATTCCAATTCCTTGCGAAGTTTCTCACATTAAATTAGACATCTTTCTATGTCTTTGAAATATCAAAGAAATGTTTCCTATAATAACTAACATTAACATTTCTTGTTTTGATATCAGTTTAAACGATGACATAAGATTCAATGAATTATCACATTTAAATTTCATCGTTTCTGTGAAATACTGGAGATCCTACTTCTTAGGTAACCTTGGTTTTGAGCGAATCTTGTATGAAATATTTTGATATATCCCGGACTACCTCATAATATTATTTCAATTCAACAACCGACAACCGTAAATTTTAATACGCCCATAAAATATTACATCATTCCCCCTGATGTTGATGCCTTCCTTATGTCCAGGACTGCGATCGGTTATTTGACAATAAAAATAATTTATGAAACTGGCCGAACATTCTGATGTTGCTCCTCTTGCACCTATTTAAAATTGGAAAAATATAAGGGGTCAAGCACATTAATGTCCGAATTTTTATTGACTATCGAAGACGATTTACAATTTCGATAAATCAGCTGGTTTATGACCTGACATGAAACATAGTTTTGGAACGGCGCAAGGATTTTTATGTCCCACCACTGTACCAGTGGATTTTTACAATCTCCAGTTCTTCTTAACGGTTGAAGTATTGAGTACGGGCGATAAAATTCTAACTGATGTATAGGTTGTCATATGCAAACGAGGAAACTTCGGACGCACAAAAGTTTTCCGAAGTTCCATTCAAGCCGTGGAAGTATTCTGAATATTTTAAGGACAGAAACATCGAACTACAACGTGGAATTTGAATATAAACTCTGCGACCTTTAACTTAGGTCCCTAGATATCCTAAAAGCGTATTTGGCACTGACAAACTGATATCTGGACCCTTAAATGGCCAAATATCTAAATCCTGCCCTGTTGAACGAGTTTTTTGGAGTATCTCACTAACCATTTTTCTTCCAATCTTATTTCCTGTTTGAGTCTTCTTTGGAAAAAATTGGCATGGTAAATGATACTCAAACAAGGTTAACCAAAAATGACCAGCAATAATCACGGAATTGTACCCAATAAATCAACAAAACCTTCAACATTTCCACAACTAGGTAATAATTTTTTCAGGCGGGTGTAGTAAAAGAAGGTAATGATTTATTGAGGGGAAGTTCGGTCTGAATGAATTCAACCTGATGATGGGTTGTAAACTTAGTCAGAGGGAAAAACGACTGTTCTTTTAACAAAATAATTTGGGTATCTTTTAAAATAATAAATGTAGGGTGAGTGAAACATTTGCCGGCAAAAAACTGAAATAGATAATGCAGTTTTAGGTTCGTAACAGCTGAACATATACAGGGTGAGTATTTGACTAGTACAAAAATTATTTTAACAGTAGATTCTTGAGGTCAAAAGAAACACTTTTTGTCCTTTACTATTTATTCCGAATCAGCACAGTTCAAAAGATACAGGCTGTTCAAAAACCATAAAAAAAATTCTCACAAACGGTTTCATCGAATGAAATGAATTGTGGAATATAGTTTTTCATTTAGGATTTGTTGAATCTTTTTCGAACACAAGATATCACCCACGTCTTCCAGTTTTCTCATTGTGATCCTTACGCACCATAAAAATACCAAAAATTCAAAGAACGCAACTCCTGAAACTAAGTTGGACGCTATCTAATGAATATTTGAACGTTTTGTTGAAGTATTCTTCATATTTTCTGGTATAATGCGCTGTTTTCGAGTAATTTGATGTTCAAAAATCAAAAAATATCTGTGAAATTCAAAAAATTAGGTACTTTGACCGAATGCAACTCTTTTTGAAAGATCCTCAGAAGTGTCACAGATTTAGCTAGTTGTATCTGAAGGTAGCAGTTTTTCCATAGGAGTGGTACAGCTTATTTTGAAACTTAAAATGGCTATATTTTTATCAGGGCCGAATCGGAAAAAATGGTATAGAAAAAAAGTGTTACTTTTGACCTCAACAATATGCTGTTAAAATATTTGTATGAGTGAAAGACTCACCTTGTATAACTTATACAACCGAAGTTGAAGGGTATCAAAAATGTGAAGTGACATTTATTTTTGCATTTGACAGTGAACTTCCAGCAATAATAGGTACTCTTAATCCCATTGGGTTTAAAACAGTCTTGGTCTTTCACTATACGTTCTCAGTTTTCCACGTCAAATTCATATGTTTTATTGACTTTATCAGCAGATCGCCCGGGTTATGAGAGCCCCCGTATCGTATTCATCCCCTCCAGTGCCAATTCCAATTGAAAACACCGAGACTTTTTTCCCGAGGCTCCAACAACAGGCGTAGAGTAAAACATACATACCTGCCTATACTTACCGTCTGAATTGCGATGCTTTCATGAATGCCGGCCAACAATAGCCGTCTTTTTACCTCGGCCAACATAGGCAGTTAATTAAATTTAGTCCGTGCACGCCGGCTAGATGGAAACAATGCCATTTTTTTTCCGCCAACGGTCCAGCGGAAGGGGTCCAAGTCGTTCAATCAGCGTTTTAATAGTCTCAACTCCGCGCGTCCGATACTCGTTAATATTTCCAAATTCATATGCCCGAGCGGCAGCTTTTTTCGAGTGAGCATGTTCGTAATAGGTATCCGGGGAAAGAGTGGCTATTCAAGATGGCCGCCGTATGAAAGTGCCTTGTTTTGCGGATGGAATATAACCCACGAGAGCCGAAGGGGATGTTTTTATTCGTTTTTCGAGCTTCAAACGGATAGAAAGGGTTAGATTTTCGATTTGCAGCCAAGGAAAACCCTCTGAAGACTAGGTTAGAAACCTAACTTCCAGCTACGAAGTCACTCTTACTTGTAGAATATATCTTAGTGTCATAATCATCATTCATTCATTGCTGAATCTCGTTACCGAGAATAAATCTACAAAAAGACTATAAGGTCGATCAAACTCATAGTTTCTAAGGGCTACTTGCGTTTGTGTGCCCTCCTGTGACTGAAGAGACCCAACCGTGACCTACAGATCCTTCCACAATCAAGGCATGGATAGTCACCAACCAGATCTGGCCGCCGCTGTATTCTTCTCGAGTCTCCATTATAGCTAAGGACCAAAGACCTCCACTGTGATCTGTCCAACGCTAGTTGTTCCCAGTTATGATTGGCATTAACTGATTTTAGGAATCGATGAAGTATATCCTTGAACCGCTTATACTGGCCTCCTGGTTTTCGAGCTCCCTCTGTGTATTCGACATACAGAGCTATTTTGGGGAGTCTTGTGTCTTACATCCTCAGAATGTGGCCGCTCCATCTGAGTCGGGCCCTCGTTACTTGAGTCTCAATTGTTGTACAACTCGCGCGTTGCAAGATTTCTGCATTCGAAACTTTGTGGAACCATCTGATGTGCATTATCTGTCTTAGATGACGTTGTTGCGTTTGTTCAAGCTGTTTAATATGTCGCCTGTAGGGAGTCCAGCTTTCGCTTCTGTAAAGAAGCGTTGTAAAAAACTGTCTTGGTCTTCAGATTGAGGTCGTGATTTTGAAACACTCTGTCCTTAAGCTTCCAGAATGCCCGTGATGCCGAATTGATACGGTTGTGTATTTCCGTGTCTAGGTTAGCCCTAGTATTTATGAAGCTTCCCAAGTATTTGAACTACTCGACCTGTTCCAGAGTTTCATTCTCCAATAATTAGATCAATAATCACTCATGGGGCACTAGTCAGGCATGACGCAGGATGAAAGAATACAGAGACTTTTGCTTTACTGGAGATGACAATGTGCCCTATCCTCTTCATCTTGTTTAAAGCCCATGGGGCTGCGGAAGTTACTGGTAAAGAAGGAATGAGGAATCAGTGACAAAATGAGAAACCCAGCATTGAGAAAAGATTCACGATGCTAAGTAGAAGGGAAGATGAGTAAAGGGAACTCATTCCTCCAAAACCCCCTAAGAAATACCATTAAATGGTGTACAAATGGTTCCGCGAACTATAGGCTAGACTTCCGAGTCCGAAGGACCAGCTTTCCTTCGATACCCATCCAATCTTGCAAAACGACGGAGAAACAGTTAAAGTATTAAGTGCGCAATTTCGCGATCAAACTTCGTTAAGAGCCCAACGAGAATTTATGCCAGACCTATTCGCCATATGTTATGGTTGTGCGATTATAAAAGATGATTTTACACTTGGAATCGTCCACGAGCGTTCATCCACCAGTAAATTCGGCGAAAAGTCATGCAGACGTTATATAGGTTCCGAAGAAATCGATTATCTTCAGCGGTAATTTCGTGGATTATGCTCGTGTTATGGGGTAGGATATCATATCCGGTACGTAATTGGGTCTACAAGCTGCCAGAGGCGTCGCAGAGGTGACCATTTAGGGGGACAATGCGGTATTTGAATGACGAAGGGAGTAGCTAATTTACTACCACCAAAACACGTCAAAGATGACTAGGACAAGTAGAGCGGGAAAACCCTAGATGGAATACAAAGGCTAGCCTTTGTTTGCAAGGTCTATTTTATAAGCAGTATTAGATTTTGGGGTGAAATGAAAACGAAAACATTGCTGCTCAACCAAAGGGCTGAATTGTTCTTGGACCATAAGCGTAGACTTTAGAGGTCAGGCTACCACCCAGGAGTATGCCTGAAAGAGGTGTTGGAATAAGATTCAGATTTGATGGAGGCCTATTCAACCTGAAGCGCCTCAGAGCAAAAACCTGTTCAAAGTTTATCACGGAACTTATGCAGACGACTGCGCACTTATCGCTAGCAGCCCAGAGGATCTACAGATAATAGGTTTATTCGTAGAGTGGTTCACAACGGTTGTGAACTGTACAGAGCAAGCGCAATTCCATTTTAGGGTATCGAAAATCCAATTACGCTTGCTCTGTACAGTTCACAACCGTTGTGAACCACTCTACGAACAAGCCTAATGCTGGACACCTATAAATAAACATATATACGAAGCTCTGGGGGCCTTAGACTCAATGTTGACAAAATCAAAATCCTGGTAAGTCCGCCAGAAAGCCTTCAAACACATATCAGCCTGCAGAATGAAAGTCTAGAACAGGTCGAGCAGTTCAAATACATGGGAAGTTTCATAAATAGTAGGGCTAACCTAGACACGGAAATACACAACCGTATCAATTCGGCATCACGGGCATTCTGGAAGCTAAAAGTCAGAGTGTTTCAATATCACGACCTCAATCTGAAGACCAAGACAGCTGTTTACAAAGCAGTCGTCCTCCCAACGCTTCTTTACGGAAGCAAAAGCTGGACGCCCTACAAGCGACATATTAAACAGCTTGAACAAACGCAACAACGTCATTTAAGACAGATGATGCACATCAGATGGTTCCACGAAGTTTCGAATGCAGAAGTCTTGCAACGCGCGAGTTGTACAACAACAGTTATAATGGAGACTCGAGAAGAATACAGCGACGGCCAGATCTGGTTGGTGACTATCCATGCCCGGAGTGTGGAAGGTCACGGTTGGGTCTCTTCAGTTACTGGAGGGCACAATTAGCCCTAAAAAATTATAAGTCTTTTTTATGTCTTTTTGTAGAATTATTCCCGGTTACGGGATACAGCAATGTATGAATGAATGAACCACACAGGACTCTGTCACACTTTGGCAAAGCACAACATCTGGCTGTCACCAATTCATTTTTCTTGTAGGTTTTCTACAGGTGTTTGTTTTGGGTTGTGGATGTACTTCTCATTTAGATACCTCTACTTCAGGTGGAATAGCTGAAGGTATCAGAATCAATTCGATAAGAATAAAGTTCCAATCAAGTTCTGCGACAATCTTAAGTCATGGAGTTTAGGACCATATGAATGTTCTGAGAAAAAAGGGAAGAATTTCATACCTGTTGAATCCAAACTTACTGCTTTACAGATACATAAATTGATGACGAAATGGGTCGAATTTGTCTATTGCCAAAACCGCAAAAATTTGCCAAGAATCTCGAACAACCGACAGTAATCTATCGATAACGCAACAAAACCCAAGGTCTGCATCCCAACTCAAATATTAGCCTCCGCCTGCCCCATCTGCATATCCTTGACGTCCTTTGTTCTCTGAATTACTCCGATGAAAATATGCTTAATATGTCATTCACGTGTTTCCATCCTCCCCGAGACGTGTCACCTTGGAGGACCTCTCTGTTTCTTTTGCCGCCGTACTATCGAATAATACAACCGTGAAATCATCAAAGAGCCGTCTCTGAGGAAGTTTCGGGGATTTGCCGATTTGATGGGTTTTATTGGGCGATGTTTATGGTCCTCCGACTTCGGAATTCGAGAACGGCGATGGTCAGACGTTGACCGGCGAATAGATAAGTCGTTTGGGCAGTTTTTCGACTCGATGATTATTTATGACACCGGCGATTGCACTTGCGGTTTGGCCACCATTGGGTGGATCATTTTTTTTGAACGCACGTTATATTTACTGGGGTATATTCATCGCGGAATCAAGAGAGCTTCTCCTTTTCTGAATCTTTAATGGGCTATGAATTGAATACGTACAGGGAAACAGGAAATATATCATCTCAACCCCCGGTTTCACAAAACTTTGATTGCTCGATCAACGATTCGACAGTCACTTGATTTCCAAATTGAAATCACTGAAACCTTTTAATTTCTGAATATATTGAAAAAGTACCTAAAGAGAATCAGTGAATGGATGTATATGCATCATGATTTGATGAGAGAATGATATTCTAAATGCTCATAACTGAATTACCGATTGAAAACAAATTGACGTTTATCCGTAAATCAAGCGTTGATTCCCCGATCAAGCGTTGTCAAACCTCGTGGCGTGCTTCTAGGCAACAAGAGACCTCCTCTTATTAAAAAAGTACCAGATGCTACAATTCGAACACTGCGTAAACAAAACCTACCCCTAGTCAGTAATACTGGTAATCTGGACAAGATACGATAGCAACATAATAGGCACTTGCCCCCCATAACCGACAAATCCCCTTGGAATAATCTAATATGTATCACTGTCTGATATCGTAGTAGGCGAGGTGCATGTAGTTCAGGGTATTATCTTAGACCGCAACCAGTCCATGATGAAAAAAAATCGAAAGGGGTTCTTTTAATCCCCTCATTTGATGCCCGGCGGCTGACATGAGGGCCCGGT
Source organism: Coccinella septempunctata (assembly GCF_907165205.1). Lineage (NCBI taxonomy): Eukaryota > Metazoa > Arthropoda > Insecta > Coleoptera > Coccinellidae > Coccinella > Coccinella septempunctata. The sequence continues at coordinate 31,765,968 of NC_058194.1, read as the reverse complement.
GCACGGGTGACATGATACCTCTGAAAAAATTCGTCCTGCGCTGTTGCCAGATGTGAAACAATTTTAAGCTTGCAGTGGAGATCCATTGATATCAATTTTTGAGTCGAATTACAATATTTTACACTGCTTTTCAGTTCCTTTATTGCAGAATTCGTAGCAGAGACCGAATGGTTCATCCTAGTCAGTATCAGTTGCTTCGTAATTATCTTGTTTCTTCGTGAAATACGAAAACAAACCTCATCCGGCAACGCCGCCCACTTCAGATGGATGCATTCTGCTGCCGTTTTTGCTGTTTGTTCAGCATTTTAATGGGACTGCACAGACGCCCCGCGGAGGTAACAAAGGTGTTTAATTAAAGCCCCATATAACGAATTAGATCGACTTGTAGGGGGAAATTGAATGTGATACATCTGACCTACGTATATACCGAACCGCATTCCGCGGGCCGAATTTGAAACGCAAAGAGGAACACATTGTGAAACTGGAACCTTTGTAGATGAGATGGTTGAATTGGATCAATTAGGGTGCACGACAGTCTGAATATAGTGGGTTTGCAGATACGTTGATCGGACAGACGATTTTCAGAATGAATGTCGAACGAGAATACATAGCGGAAGAAAAGAGTTTGCGGACGAATAGGTTCGCTGCTGACGCAAAATACTTGGGGAATTCATTGATTCATTCATTGCTGTAAGGTGCGAACAGACTTATAATTTCTTAGGGCTAATTGCGACTGTGTGCCCTCCTGTGACTGAAGAGACTCAACCGTGACCTGCAGATCCTTCCACAATCAAGGCATGGATAGTCACCAACCAGATCTGGCCGCCGCTGTATCCTTCTCGAGTCTCCATTATAACTGTGTACCAAAGACCTCCACTGTGACCTGTCCAACGCTAGTTGTTCCCAGTTATGATTGGCATTAACTGATTTTAGGTATTGATGTAGTATATCCTTAAACCTCTTATACTGGTCTCCTGGTTTTCGGGCTCCCTCTGTGAATTCGCCATAGAGAGCTATTTTGGGGAGTCTTGTGTCTTGCATCCTCAGAATGTGGCCGCTCCATCTGAGTCGGGCCCTCGTTACTTGAGTCTTAATTGTTGTACAACTCGCGCGTTGCAAGACTTCTGCATTCGAAGCTTTGTGGAACCATCTGATGTGCATTATCTGTCTTAGATGAATTTGTTGCGTTTGTTCAAGCTGTTTAATATGTCGCCTGTAGGGCGTCCAGCTTTCGCTTCCGTAAAGAAGCGTTGGGAGGACGACTGCTTTGTAAACAGCTGCCTTGGTCTTCAGATTGAGGTCGTGATTTTGAAACACTCTGACCTTTAGCCACCAGAATGACCGTGATGCCGAATTGATACGGTCGTGTATTTCCGTGTCTAGGTTAGCCCTAGTATTTAAGAAGCTTCCCAAGTATTTGAACTGCTCGACCTATTCTAGAGTTTCATTCTCCAGGCAGATATGTGTTTGAAGGCTTCCTGGCGGACTTACCAGGATTTTGGTTTTGTCGATATTGAGTCTAAAGCAGGCCCTTCACGTACAGTTTTTCTTGACTCCCGATGCGACGCTCCTTCGCTCCATTCCAAAATTCGAACGTGAAGGGTATGTTCACTCCTGGATCGTCTCGCATCTGACTCGGCGCGAGACGTTCCAACCAGTCTAAATTCCTGGAGCGAAGGACACCAGGAGCCATTGAAAACCGAACGTGAAGGGACGACTCTCGCGCCGCTCCAATTCGAGCGAGGATAGTCATATCGTAAAACATCGAAAGAAACAAGGATAGAATTGCTTTCGTGGTTTTTTCGCAGTTCGCAAGATATTTTTCAAAGATAGACGCCTTTTTTTTTAATGGCGAGAAACTTTCCCACTGAATTCATTGGATTATATACATTTTTCCATGCTTATGGAAAATTAAATGCAGTAGATATTCCAACAAAAATTTCAGGGAGTTTAAAATGGTTTAGATGATTTCTGCAAAAGCATTCAACCGGATGCAGATAAGGCCGCTCCTCATGAAAATATCGGAATCAATGAATTTGGCGTGCTGTATTGGAATGCACGTGTAGTTTCATCCCTACACTTCGCTCCGGGAATCACGCGCCGGGAGCATCGCACCGGGAGTCAAGAAAAACTGTACGTGAAGGGCCCGCTTAAGGCCTGAAATTCGTATATATGTTTATAGGTGTCCAGCACTATCTGTAGATCCTCTGGGCTGCTAGCTATAAGAGCGCAGTCGTCTGCATATGATGAACTTTGAACGGATTTTTGCTCTGAGGCGCTTCAGGTTGAATAGGCTTGGGGAATTAGTATTTAAAATGTCATTTTTTGTAGAGGTCGACGAAAAATTTAACGTCAATGTGTAACTCAGTTGGATTCGTAGATAGAGGAAAGAGAAGATACTTTCGTTGAAGATTCAAGTGGAGTTGTGAAGAAAACTGAGTGAGAAAAAGGGAAAGGATGATTGGACGAGAGAGATGGGGTAAAAGAGAGGTAGTAGAAGAGGGGAAGTGGGAGAGAGAGAAAGAGAGGGAGAGTGTCAGTGAGAAAGATGATGTGAAGTCAGGGAGTAAGAGCGTGAGGGAGTAAGAGCGTGAGGAGTTAGAGAGAGAGTAGGAGTAGGAGAGAGGAGTGAGATAGAGGGAATAAGGAGGAAGGAGAGAGTGCAAGGGAGTTTGATAGAGAGGGAGTGTGAGAGAGAGATAGTGATTGAGAGAGGGACTTAAGCATTGACTCTCACAATTCTGAATAAATGTTTGTTGGGATTGATTTCGAACTGAGTGAAAATGACTGGCAATTGGAGAATAATTGATGCCAATTCCTGGCAGCCTGAAGAAGAAGAAAAGCAATCATTTCGCACCTTTGTATTCATCATCGCCTGATTTTTCGTTGGTCGAGATCGTTCTTATTCGTTCTCGATTCCGTGTAGCGTTAAATCGTTACGAAATTAGCCGCCCCACTTGTGTATCACCTCTCTTTTTCACGAGTCCCGGACGTGACACGGCCAACTTCGATACGGATCGTGATATGCCGTCACGTTCGTCGTGAAAGAAAACACGAGCAGGTATCGAAATTCGTATGAAATTATCGGTGTCGGGACGAATTTTTTCGTTGCGATGGAGAATACGAGCGGCAATTTCAATTTTTTCCCGCGTTTGCATCTTCACGACCCAATTTTCCGTCTCTCGATGCTTGACACTCGATGTCGAGGGTCGGGAGAGGGGAGTGCCGCAAGGTGACTTTCTTGTCCCCGCGTTTTTCGAATTAACGTCCGTTTCTGTTGAAAAATTCACGTTTTCTTGATATTTTTATGAATTATCAAAGTGGTCAATCTGATTTTGTTCATATCCATGAGGATTGGACTCATTGGAGCTGGATAAAGGTACTATCATTGAACAGGGAAGGAAATTGAGTAACAAGATAATTCAATGACGTTTTCAGATTATTTATTGACAAATTACCGTTGAAGAAGTTTAGCTTGGAGCTTTGCAAAGGTGGACTGATGAAAAATGGAGTACCAGAAAGTAACCTTGAGGAGCTCCAATTTTTAGATTCTTCTAGTGACGTCCTTAGTCACAGTTTTTCGATCCCATAGCACTTTTCGTTTTGGTTCACGTATCCTATCTGAGATCAACACTGATCCGGGCTGAAACTCATCGGATGACCGTAGAAAGATTCCATTCTTTTGTTTATGGTCGCTGCCACGCCTCCTAGATTCTAATGCCCATCCAACCGTTCCTTATCTATTTCCAGATAATTGTTAGAAACGGAAATACACCTACCGTGAAGCGTAGCTGCCAGAAGACCTAACATATGTATTGTCTAATTGCTCGATTCTAATTAGCATACGACGAAGGGAGCAGCCATAATTAATTTATAATAACTATAAACTAAACAGCTAAATTATAGGGAAATTGTGGGAGATTGTAAATAACGATACCGAGTGAAATTTATACGTTACCTGGGGGTCTTTCTTCATTTCTCCCATGGTGGACGGTGTGGATATAGGAGGGACGCTGGGTATTGGTCGAAAAATCTTTTCGATTCTACTGGTTATCTTGATGATAACAGTAGAAAAGTGTGAACTTTAAGGTAGTATTGATCGACGAAAAAAGTTTACCATTTATGAGCTTAGGTTTGAAGGATCATCCTATAACCATTCCCAGATGATTTTTGAAAGCGTGAAGAACTACATGTCTGATTTACTGAATTATTCTACTACTTCTCTCAACAGAAAGATTTATACGAAGATGTATTTCATGAAGAATTTGAGACAATCAATTCGGAATCTAAATACAAAGATATCTCCGTTAAAATTCCCCATCAAATCCCCAATCTCTTGTTATACGACGGATTAAACATGATAACTCATAAAAATTCCGCTGTTCCCAGACAACCCTGAAGCCGTCCTCCTAGCCTAGACCAACCGATGTTTCGGCCCTTGAAATAAAGCGATTCATCATAGCCGCCACCACCGAAAGGAATCCCTCTTTAAAATCCGGGAATTAATGTCAAAACACGCCATATATATATCCGTATTAAAAGAAGGTACAAAGATTGGAAATACCAACACACACGGATCCGATAAAAGCGACGCTCACAAAAGAGCATGAGACCTTAAGCCAGCGAGGAAAAAGGGAAAACGGGCCAGACGGCTGCGAGTCTATCCGAGTCGGAGGACCATTATTGTAGGTAGATCGTTTGTCACTCGTGGTGTATGTGAGAAGCCGAAGTGCAATGATATATGGAGTGGAGACCACCTAGGGTTTATGATCAGGTATTAATTCTAGACAAATCGTCTGATTGTAGCCGAGGATTTTTGATCACGACTAGGCGGGTTGGAAGGGTTAGATTTGTGCGTTTTCTGGTTGTTATTTCCCATATAACCAACGTGCAATGCATTTAGAGGTTGATTTCGAATGACCTGTCTTTTTTGCGACTGTTATATTGAAAGTTGTCAGTTTTTGACAACTAAGAACTGAGCCGCTAATGAAAAAGGAATTCCAAAAATGGTGGAAATTTCGCTGGAACTATTAGTTATATTGAAAATTTTTCTCGGACGTTGTGGAACAACTTCTTGGGTAGCTTTTCTGAAACTGGTGCAAAAATTAGAGTTGCTGGCATCAGTTAGTGGTGAAGGAAATACTCCAGGTAAATATAACGAGTATAAGGATCGTAATCAAGGATAATTTCCTACACTTGTAGATGCCCTACAAATGAGGATTTTTTTATTGCAAACCCTTCAAAAAATCACCTTGTTTGCGGTCATCTAAATCAAATGAGATCCAAAATTAGTAATTCAAGAAGCAATGTGTACCTAATCCTCAACCCCTTCAGTATTTCGGCATCTGCCAATAGCAATATTTCACAATTTTGCACGGAAATATTACGTTGGCTTCATTATGCAAATGGAATTAACTAGATTGCAAATGAGTAGGGGAACTAACTGCCTTTATATCCCGGCCGCAACAAGGGGTGTGTGCAAGGGTGCATAGGTTCAAAGAAATCCGACCCAGAGGGGTTGGATAATCAAAAATTCATTGTTATGATTAGATGAAGGCTGGAAACGGATAACACTCGAAATAACAGGGACTGGAAGGGGATGGCCGCCCCATTGTCTTCCAGGGGGTATTTGGGATGTTTCCAGAGGCGAAACGTTGGCGGAATAATATTTTTCTTGTTCTGGAATGCATCAGCTGAAGCCTGAACGAGGTGTTGCTTGGGCTGTAATTTTCGCTTGTAGATTTTCAACAATTTTTCATTTATGTGTATGTTGATCTAGTATTTGTGATAGATTGGTTCTTTGCGAATAGAAAAAACCACATTTTATTCATCTACCGCGAACAGTTTGGTTTTTATGAATTTTTTCCGCGAAGGTCCAAAATTTCCGATTTTCCATCGACCATAACTTGAAAACTAATCCTTTCAGCAAAATTCCATCTGCATATTCGTAATCCACGCCCTCGATTTAGTGAATATTTCAATTTTGGTAGAAATCGAAGAGATAAAAAATTTTTCAAATTTTCCATACATATGTATGGAAAAATTGCGATTTTTTGAAAAAATATTTTTTGTCTCCGATCAGAACCAAAATTATACTGTAGACTAATTTGAGGACGTAGATGACGAATATGCAAACAGATATTTTTTAAAAAATTTATTTTTCATGTAACGGTCGATAGAAAATCGGAAATTTTGGGCCTTCGCGGAAAAAATCATACAAACTAAACTGTTCGAAGTAGATGAATGAAATGTGAATTATTCTATTCGTGATGAACCAATATATCACAAAAAAATCAGCTTTCACCTAGTGCCTCTTTTCTGGCTGCTGCAGCTCCTCAAAGTTGACCAATTTTTAGAAATTTTCCACTAAAACTGAATTATTTCCCAGAATCCTGATCATACAGAAAATCTAATTGCATATTCGTGATCTACGACCTCTAGTTAGTAAGTAAAATGACTCGGGTCGATATAGGTAAATGAATATGAACTTCAACAGAAGCCTCTCAAAACCACATCAGTCAATGGAGGACCGAAGAGAACCTGTGACGAAATCATAAATTCCGCTTCAAGTATGAAGAGGGTTACTCCCTTCTAGTGCATCATAGAGTTCTACTACATACAAAGTGGCTATGAAAGTACCTTGTACTTTTATCCTCATTCTTCTAGGTACCAAGATGATACCTCTCCAAAGCTCTTTTAAGAGCTTGTGCTAGTTTATAGAACCAGTTGTATTCTGTGTAGGCTCTCTGAACTTCAAATAAGAGCTCTGGGCCCTAAACTTCTAATTTTATCACGATACATACCAATTCATTAGGAGTTCATTACCTGTCAGATCATATCAGGGTTCCGTTGAACAAAATCCACACGTTGATCCAGTCCATTCCGACTGACAATTGGAATAAATTTGAATCCGTAATCGATCCAGCGGTTTCCGCCGATTCCACGTCGGCCCTAATTAAAACATTCGTTTGTTTCGACAAATGAATTAGACGTTTTGTTCCTGCATCGCGAAGGCCAGGAACCGGAACGGGCACGCGGCCATTTTGGTCCTTCGAGCCGGATACGGAGGCCATTATGCATCGCAAGACGACCGGATTATCAAGAACGCCCGGTGCGTTCAATTCACCAATGGAAGAGTTGAGGAAGAGGGCTATTAGATGGTTTCTTCGTGTTATTTCCGGTATTTAAGGTTCCTGGGAGACGGGTTAATTGGGTTTGAGAGTTGGTAACTGCTGCGAAATTGCGAGAGGATGCCTTTGGAGATAGGTAGGGGGTAATGTTGGACGTTAAAATATAATTGTAGTTGTCGAAGACGTCTTTTCCTTTTTTCTGGGAATTCTGTCGTTTCGAAATGAGGACTTTGTGGTTGCGCTGAAGGGGTGGAACTGCTTGCAGTTGGTAGGACTGTTTTATGTGTAATCGATCGCTTCCTTAGTAATTCTGAACATGATTATGGCTATTCCTGAAGTTGGTACGTATGAAGCATCAGTTAAATTTAAAATTACTGGTTATTTCCTCGTTGCAAAAGGTCAAGGGACGGTTATAAGTCCTTGTTTGGGGCCTACCTAAAAGCCTATGCATAATCAATTTCGTCTGTTAATGTTCTGTCAAAAAATTAGGAGAAAACAAGTTTTTAGCAAGTCATAATGAAGGCTAGCTTCAAATCCTTAGTGGTGCATTTTAGCACGTAGATTTATATGAAGTTTTTTCTTCTAGAACTACGTCCTGATGTTGCATCCGAATACTCTGCCTGATGTGTAAGATTTCGAAATTTTAATGCCCTTCAAGTGAGTAGAAAAAACTTCTGAATCAATAAGGAAACAGGTAACAAAAACTCCGGACAAGGAAAGGATTCAAGGAAATCAAACAGATCGAAACCAGGACTTCCTGATCCAATTTCACAATCATTCCGGCAAATATTGACAGCGAAGTTCAAGGTTTCCCAATCATTCCTTCCCCCTCTCAAAATCGGGGTTCGATTTCAGCTGTCACGCGGAAAAACTGACAGATAACAGCCAATTTTTACGTTAGAACCATAGCGAACGTAAAAGTTCATATAAACAGGGAGGAACCGCGACCTTTCATGAATTTATACAAACCCGATAAGGAAATTTGCCTCAAGCCAACAAACAGTGGGAAACTATATCCGTGACTGTTCAAAAATACCTCGCTATATACGACCTCGCTCTCAGTTAATAAACAATGTTTGCCTACAGACCGAATTTTCAATATTTGCACAATTGCATTTCCAACCTATCGATATCGAATATCAGCCAGAAAAATGTCCGACTGTGGTTATTAATTGGACTTGGGTAATTATGTCCGCACTGTATATGGGAATTAATTTCACTGAATGATCGGACTTTTGTTGATAGTGGTTGGTGGAGCATTATTTCATCAAATTGGAAGGGGTTAAGGTCATTTCAGAGTAGGTAAGTTGAGCTAGAATTACTACTAGATTTCTTCCAGTGAATCCAGAGATCTAGACTATAAATCCTATAATCTAGGCCTGAAGAAGCAGATGAAACATTCGTTAAATGTATGAAGTAGACATCACCAGTTTTTATTCTGCTCTAATCCTAATTACAAAGCTTAGTTTCTAACGAAGAATTGTGTTTAGAAGCACCATAATTAATATAATTCATGATAATTCCCATTCATGCATTTTATCCTATACATAATTCAATTAATACTAAAGGAAGGAATTTATTTCAAAAACAGTTGGACCAAATAGTGTGGCGAAGAGTACAAAAGATAATAAGTTGTTAATAACTCCCGCTTAATTGAGTTATATCCTCTGTATACGTTATTCTGTTTCGAAATATGGCTGAAGTAGTAAACTTTTAAGTTGATTATGCATATTGTTTCATTAGAAAATTTCCATTCTTGATTAAAACGTTGAGATTATGGGTGAGATAGTTAAATTGGGGGTTGGGGTAGGTAATGATGAAACGAATCATTCTCTTCGGGGTTTTTTCATTACCGAAATACTCCCGGATCGAAGTTCATGAAAGTTAATGAGATATAATTGCATCTAATTTGTTAACAACGCAGTCTGTGAAAAACTTGACCTATAGAAAAAATCCTTTCTAAACCAACCTTAATGATAGCGATAAAGAAACGTTTCGTTATTCGCTTTCTAAGACAATCATACAACCTTCTCGTGGACTTATTGTTTCAAATTATACAGTCCATCATGGTGAAGTGCCAATTCCACTTCATCGCAATCAAAGGAGTTCGATAATGAACCATTAAAATAAATACGAAAAGTAATTATTCCGTCGTAGCCCAGGGGGTCCATTTATGCCCAAAAACACACGAAAATACCTCCAAATAATCGGGTTATTAAACGAGACTAGAAGGCTACCGCTCTTTTTAATTAGCAGGGCTATAATTATGAGTCGAAACGATAAGGACTCGATGATGTAAGTACATTTTTCATGGGCGCGCATGGTTATAATTGGAAATTTTGATTAATCGGTATTTAATCTAGAAAATTATCTGATCGTTGGGCGGTTAGGTCCTGTTTGAATTGAGAAATATGTAAGTAGACTAACGGCTATCAAGAAATAACTCTGTGTCAAAAAGTTAAAGAAATATTATGTTCATTCAAAATTTTGAGAAACTGCAGAAACTACCAACTATAGCTGTATCAAAATGTCTTAAATATTCATCTATTTTTAGTTACAAGTTATTTACTTAGTTTCACAAACTATTCCAGGCTTATCCATCGTATGTTATCTTCTTTGTAGTTGTCTTCGATGCACTCATACATTCTTTTAGGAATTTATGACCCATACCATCACAGAAATTGCTACACATCGTTGCTTACCAATCCTGTATCTTGTTATCATCCTAATGGTGTTTACATAGTAATTAAGCCCTCCTCCCCCAAAAAAAAACGATTAATATTTATAAATTCGTCGATGCTAAAACGAATAATAACACAGCCGTAAAAGCCAAACCGTGAACTCCCAAAGATTCGTCTAGCGAGATTAAAAGCTTTCACAAACACAATGAGCTTAATCTCTAGCTTGACGGTTCATTCTACTTGACAGGTAAATATCAGATCTGGAGGATGTTAATTATTTTAAGTAATGTATGCACAAAATAATAGGCTAGACCGTGCGGGTTACCAAGAAATTTGAGGTAAGCTGATATTGCGATAATTTCTTTTTTATATACTGAAGGTACTCATACTCAGCGAGATGATATTCACTGAATTGAGGTTAGGTTAGGTTGAAAACGATAAAAGATCAAAAGAGAAATTAAATCTTAATCCACAAGAACGTATTCTACTAGGAACTTGATGGAAAAAAGGCCCAACCACATTCAATATAGCCGAAAAATATCGCAAAATCACACATAATTTGCATAATAGTCACTGAATGGAGTCGATAGTATAATAGAGAGAAAAAGTCCAATGAGATCGCGATCTATTTATCATGCCAAATAGACACTTTTCCATGTTATTCTGTGTAGCGTATCCCTATAAATTCACCACCAATAATCTATTCCCAGTTTTTTATCAATGATTTATAGATGATTCCCCATTTCACGTCCTGTAATAAATTGCTTCCCTTATCTCATTATATTCTGCGTAACGGATATTTCAATTTTGTCAGATTTTAATGTTGCGTTCTCCATTACTTGAGGTAAACAATGGATGACGGTGGCTGTTGACATCTTTTTCTACTTCTTAAAGATCCATACTCTGGATACATTCAAGGGCAAGCTCCCTGAAACCTTAAATGAGGAGTAAGCAACGTGAAGTAGGTTAGGTTAGGTTAGGTAAGGTTATGTAAGGTTAGGTTAGGTTATGTTTAGGTTATGTTTAGGTTAGGTTAGGTAAGTAAGTAAGTAACGAGCTTGAAAAAATTGTCGTGAAGTAGGTTAGGTTATTCTTATCTTCTACTGTACTATATTACAATTGTTCAGTTGGTTTGTTGGTTTTTTTATATTTCAAACATCAGCAAATCAAAGAGATGGTTTCAAGAGACGTAAATCGGGAAAAAACAGAAGGCAAGTGGGAATATTTTATTGATAAATGTTTAGCAGACTTCTTGATCGAGTATCCCAATGTTTCCCTCAATTATCAATCTTTTATTTTAGCGGTCGTCGTGAAAAGGTTTTCAAAGAAAAAAGGAAGTGGTCAACCAAAGAAATATCCCCACTCAACAAGGTTGAAAATGGGATGAGAGAAGCTGCACGAACCTCTGTCAGGGTTTTATCTCAACTAGGTGGAATCTATGTTGAGTACCCTAGTAGGGTGGCTTCCTACCAGTGGTTTTTCAACCAATTCATTGATATCCCGATTCATTCATTTTTTCTGATGAAGCCTGGTTTCGTTTACTAGACTCATTGAGAAAATTTATCAAATTAAGCAGGATTCTTTCATTTTAAATAATAATTTTGAATCTGCGATGAGAAGATGCGTGTTTAGAGAGCAAGGGTGGACATATTTCGTTAATTTGTTGAGGGTCCTGTGGGATTTTCTCCTTCAATCGTGTCCAATTGTGAAAACTGAACGAATTTCCTCCAATCAGCACCGACACGCTCAAAAATCCGATGGAGCGAAATAATTTAATTGGACTGAAACCACTGAAATTAATTTATAATCATATCACCATATGTCTATTCATTCATCACATTGTCGGACACATTCCCCAGTTTTGAATCGACATTAATTGAAAGTAAATATCAACAAGAGCTGAAGACCTGACGGGAATCATTGAAAGAGGTAACGGTCAGTGGGATTATGATGGGATGTGCGTTTTGTTTGAACGAACATGATTGAATCCACATTGATTTTTCTTTTTTGTGGGGAGAAAACCCAGAAGACTCCACCAGGAGAATGGATGGAATGAGAATATTCCGAACAAATGATCTGGGTTTATCCGGAAATTGACCAGGGGATACTCATTTTGGAGGAATAAAACAGAAACTAAGAAACGACCTTAAATCTACGCCAATGGAGATTCCACTGAATGTTAATTCACAACAAATACGAGGATGTATTGATATCTAGTTAGTATATGCCAGTTCCATGCATAAAAAAATATTGCGTTACCATAGCAACGAACAATAACTCACTGGAAGTGTCTATGTGAAGTTTGAGGTCAAAAAAGTAAACCGGAGTCAGGCAATAAATTAAAAGAAAGAAGAAGCGAGATTGTGAAAATCGAAAAATTGGAGTATATCGAGCCATCATCAAGTATCTGTATTCAAAAGAGTTGAGAGGTAAGCAGATTTACGACCGTGAAAAATTGGACTGCAAGCTTCAAAAGAGGTAAATTTACCATTGATGATGATAACTGAAAGGAAGGCCAGTTTCTGTGTTAGTCCCCGAAAATATCGATGCAGTTCATGACATGATTTTATCAGACCGTCGAATTGGGCTAAAACGGATATCTGAAGCACTGAATATTTCATACGAACGCGTTCATCATATAGTTCACGTTAATTTGGACATCAGAAAAATTGCTGCAAAATGGATCCCTAAATGTTTGAATGTTGACCAAAAGCGTGCAAGGGTAGAAGCATCGCGTTGGATCTGTGCTCGATTTGAAAACGATGTAGACTTCTTGAACCGAATTGTTACTATGGATGAGACTTGGGTACATTTCTACGATCCAGAAACAAAGCAACAATCGATGGAATGGCGACATTCTAGTTCTCCAAGACCTCAGAAGTTTCGTGTCGAAAAAGCTGCTGGAAAAGTTCTTGCTTCAGTTTTTCGGGATTGCCATGGATTAATCATGGTTGATTTTTTGGATAAGGGTAGAACAATAACCGGAGATTACTATTCGACATTACTGACCACTCTACGGCAAAAAATTGAAGAGAAAAGACGCGGAGAGCTATCCAAAGGTGTTTTGTTTTTGCAGGACAACTCCCTTGCACACAAATCTCATGTTGCCATGCAACAAATTCGTGATTTAAGGTTTGAATTACTAGAACACATTCCTTATTCACCAGATTTGGCTCCATCCGACTACCGTCCCTTTCCTCAACTCAATAAAAGTTTTAAAGGTCGTAAATTTTCTTCCAACGAGGAGGTTATAAAAGCTGTGGAGGTCTGGTTTGCAGAGCAAGAAGAAAATTTTTTTTTCAAGGTCTAGAGACGTTGCAGGTTCGCTGTAATAAATGTATTCAATAAGGAGGAGAAGTAGGCTGAGAATTTTTCAATTTATCCTCGTATTGAGCACTCTGTGCAATTATTTCGGTTTTTCGACCAATCCTTTGGCACAGCTCCGGATACGCTGATACTGTGGGACACTCTGTGTAGACTGTAGAGGCCCTGAATCTTGGGAGAAGGAGTATTTTCAGCAGATGATGAATACGCCTCATTGCCGTATTGATTTCCGAACCGCGAGGAAATTCGTCGGAAAACTTCGCGGAAACTTCAAAAGCAAATCGAGCATAGCTAGCGCGACCGAACTAAACAACCTGTACAAACAAGCAGCGCCTAAACTCTCTCGCATCCGAAAACAACCGCGTCCGCCGCGTTGGCATTCAAATATCTCGGCCCAATCAATAAATACCAATATCTACGAACGGCAAACACACCAACGGGCATACCAGACGGAAATTTTATAATTCCGAAGTGGATAAAATGCTAATTTAAGAAGTTCGGCTGCGAGATCAACATCGGGCACCGAATCCAAACATTCGGAATCCGAAATATTTTCCTTACTATTCCCCCTCGCGTATACTTTAATGGCGTCGTCGGTCAGAGAAAATGCCAAGTTCTCCCCGAACTTCGTTAAACAACTCGCCTAATTTTCTGCCATGCATTCCCGCTGATCGATCCTCGGATTTTAAATTGGGTCTCGCCAGTTATCTGCGAAATCTTGGCCGATTGCCGGCCAATGTTGCCTGAAAATATGGCCGGCCCAGTTGGGGATTTTGGATGTACAGGGTGGCCCAAATTGCTCGATTTTGGCCGTTTCTGGTACTTCCAGACTAGATATCTATACGTGAAAATTTTGAGAGGTGTGGAAACCGCTTCAAGATATCCTTATTTGTCTTGAAGATATAACCCAATTTTGATGTTTTATGATTTGGAAAATGTGCTAATAAGTGCTTTCTTTTCTAAAATACGATAAAAACTCTACAGGCACTTTTTTACCGTATAAAGTTCTTATCGTTTTTAGATATTTTAGAAAATATAGAAGTTATGGTACATTTTCAAAATTGACGATATATAAATATACAGGGTAAGTCTCTGACTCGTACAAATATTTTAACAGTAGATTATTGAGGTCAAAAGAAACACTTTTTTCCTTTATCATTTTTTCCGAATCGGCTCGGTTTGAAAGATACAGGCTATTAAAAAACCGTAAAAAAAATTATTTTTAGTTCTATCTCACAAACGGTTTTATCTAATGAAATGAATTTCGGAATATAATTTTTCATTTATTTGATGAATCTTTTTCGAACACAAGAAATAACCCATGTCTTTCAGTTTTCTCATTATGACCATTACGTACCATAAAAATACCAAAAATTCAAAGAACCCAACTCTTGAAACTAAGTTGGACGCTATCTGATGAATATTTGAACGTTTTATAATATAAAAGTATCCTTCATATTATATTTTCTCGTATAATGCGCCGTTTTCGAGTAATTTGATGTTCAAAAATCAAAAAGTATCTGTGAAATTTGAAAAATTGGGTACTTTGTCTGAATGCAACTCTGTTTAAAAGAGTCACAGATGTATATTGTCACAGATTTAGCTAGTTATTCTGAAGGTTATTTTGCTTTTTCAGGGGTGGCACAGCTCATTAGGAAAATTTAAAATGGCTATATCTTTTTATCAGGGCCGAATAGGAAAAAATGGTATAAAAAAAATGTTTGTCAAGTATCTACTGTTAAAATATTTTTAAGAGTCAAAGACTCACCCTGCATATATATCTTCAAGACAAACAAAGATATCGCAAAACGGTTTCCACCAATGGACTTTTCATAAAAATCGAGTCCAGAACTCCATACAACGTTTCTCACTGTCTAGTCTAGAAGTACCAGAAACACCCAAAATAAACCAATTTGGGATACCCTGTATATCTTCGGTTGCAACCGAAAGACACATTTCTGACTGCCTACAACTTGATCAGTTTTACAATCAAGTGACATTGTGACGTAGAAATAGTAGAAATACCATGCATCTCGTCGAGAAAAAGTAGATAGAGATGGTTTCGGTCTCATTCGACCTCATCAGAGCAACACACCTCATACTCCGACGAAAATGGAATCTGTCATGAAGAATTGACGGCCCTTTTTCCGATGTCAGTAGGGGGTAGGATTTAGGTCTTAGGATGACTGGGTATATGCTACTATCTTCGTTTTGACAGGAGTTTGAATTCAGCTGGTCATAGTTTCCTGTCAGATGTCGTTAGGGTGTAATAGTATCAGCTTCTGACATAGAGATGAAAGGGGCCGTCAATTTATTGCATTTTTTGCTCTGATGAGGTCAAATGAGAACGATTGATAAGCGATGCAGCAACATTTGTCGAGACCCCATTTATAATTTGTTGAAGACGTCGTTTTCCTTCAAATCTCACAGGGTTCAATTCAATATCTGCAAGTTCTAAGGTAGTTTAATCATCGCTTCCATCTGGAAATCTCCAATTTCTGGCAATTGACGGAATGACGAGATCTCTTGCTCAGGCACCCGTGCGCCCCAACAAAAGAGAACCCCCGGTTGGAAATCGAAAAAAACTATTAATTTCATCCTTGCAGAGTACCGTAGATCGCTCCATATCTTCCCCAAGATAAAGATCCGTATAGGACAAAGCGGAATGAAACGCGCCGTTCAAAGAGATAAAGATTAGTTTCTACGATTGCGACATTGAATAAAAAGTATCCGGAACGGGGGGATTGAAAGAAACTGAGAGAGCGTGAAAGGACGGCAATTCGTCCGGGACAAATACGAGAGATGTTATCTTTTACATGGTAGCGATCGGGCGCAACGTGGCGCACAGTTCCTCCACGCCGAAATCGAAAAAGTAGAAAGGTCCCATCGGTGCATCTGTTTGACCGATTATGCGATTGTTACAGGGGAGCTCTCGATGGGGAAACTAATTAGGGAGATCATTGTACCGGATGGGGATTGGCTGGCACAATGACGTAAATGGAAACGGGTCGTTTTGTACTCGTGAAATCGGGTAATGTATCGAGTTTTTTCGGGGGGTATGGTGGTTCAGCTAGGTTGGGAATTTTTCAGTTGGTATGTGAGGAATTTAGAGAATTGTTTGAGAGCAGTCTGACGTAGATTTTTGGCTGCAAGACGCTACTCTCTTCTGCTGGATCAGCAGAGCCTACAGCAAATGCAACTGAAGTACCTAGAGAATATCAGAAGATATTTCCAAGTAGCCAAACCACCCCTGTTGAAGACACTCGCAGAACACCTTAAGGGGGAGTAATATCTTCCCTCCTATAGAGCCTAGTATTGGATGAGCTGCTCCACAGGCTTATGGAGCTTAGCTATGAAAAAAAAGGAAAATTATTGAGCAATGGTGCTTGTCACTCATTGACCCGTCCATGACCACAATTATACTCGGAGAAACAAACTTTCAGTTATAAAATCCATATCTCTAAATGGAGACATCATAGAGTGGCATTCTCAAGTTGAATATCTGAGAATAACCCTAGATTTTGAGCTTTTGTGGACTTGATGGTGTGCTGACATAGCGCCCCACACTGTTTCGTTGAATAATGAAAAATATATCTACCCGGGACATTTTGTTGACTAATTCGAGATCGTAGATAACGAATATGCAGTTAGATTTTTTATAGGATCAGTATTTTAGGAAATACATCACTTTTAGTGGAAAATTTCTAAAAAATTGATTAACTTTGAGGAGCTGTAGCAGCCAGAAAAAAATAATTAAAAATATGCTGATTTTTCAGATGATAGATTGAACCTTCACGAATAGAAAATTCCAACTTTCATTAATCTACCGTGAACAGTTCAGATTTTATGATTTTTTCCGCGAAGGTCCAAAATTTCCAATTTTTCATCGACCATAACATGAGAAATAAATCTTTTAAAAAATATCTGTTTGCATATTTGTCATCTACGTCCTCGAATTAGTCGACAGTAAAAATTTGGTTTTGATCGGAGACCAAAAATTTTTTTCAAAAAATCGCAATTTTTCCATACATATGTATGGAAAATTTGAAAAAAATTTTCATCTCTCTGATTTCCACCAAAATTGGAGTTTTCACCAAATCGAGGGCGTAGATTACGAACATGTAAACAGAATTTTGCTGAAGGGACTGGTTTTCAAGTTATGGTCGATGAAAAATCGTAAATTTTAGACCTTCGCGGAAAAAATCATAAAATCGAAACTGTTCACGGTAGGTGAATAAAAATTAGAATTTTCTATTTGCAGAGGATCAATCTATCACCAAAAAAATCAGCATATATCTAATTCCCTTTTTGTGGCTGCTACAGCTCCTCAAAGTTGACCAATTTTTTCGAAATTTTCCACTGAAAGTGATTTATTTCCTAAAATACTGATCCTACAAGAAATCTAATCACATATTCGTAATCTACGATCTCGAATTAGTCAATAAAATGGCCCGAGCCGATATATTTTTCACTATTTAACGAAACAGGACCCCCGCTAGTAGCGGTCCTAGCTAAAACGACTGTAGCCTCTGAACTAATGGTCGCAACGACATGAAATCTTGACAAGTATTGTTTGGAGATCGGTACTACCCAAAAATCACTTGGGTCTTCCAACAATGTTGCCATCTATATAAAAGACCGGGAATTTATTGACAAATGTTAAATTTTCCTCCTTAAACATAACTTCTTCTATATGGCTTCAACGATTGGCAGAAATTGCTTGTTTCACCGCTAAATCGATACCTAGAATCGGTCTGCATCTAGTGAATGAACTCGAAACAATCCGTGAACGGGAATTAAATGTTAAAATCATCCGTACATTCCTCATCGACCGTGTCACCTTTCCCACATACTTAATAGTTGGAGGAGCATTATATTTAACGTGTAATTCATATTATTCACACGTACCACTGCAAGACCGCAAGAGAATCCACTCGCGAACGTCGACGTTACGGTTCTGTTGTCCTTGGTGGTCAAGGATGAACCAGCGACCTTCGTCACTGTAGCCAAGAAGATTTTCTCGAAGTCCTGACCTCAGAAAACCAAATTCACATCGATAAAGCCCCATCCCCACGCCGTAGATCCTCCCTAACTCGATTTCCTGATCGCACAAAGAAAACCCTTCCTTTTTCCAACCAGACGCACGTCTCCGTCGATTCCAGAAAAACTGAAATTGTAGTCGAAAAAGGGCAAGGCGGGACGCATCGGTATGCTTCGCTCAACCTCGTCCGTCAAAAAAGAAGAAGAAAGAAGGTAATCCGCGTAGTTAGCAAATCGAATCGGTATCGGATAGAGAGATATCCCCAATCAATATGCAAGAGGGGGACGCGTCCACGTCCAGATACACGGTCGCCATTTTAAACAAATGAAGTTTGGACGTTCGAAGAGTATTTTAAGAGTCTTGAGATATTTCGAGCGAGGTCCATACGAATGGGCTCATTATCGAGGGTACCTTGTACGCTTACACCTACGGTAAGACGTTTTTGGTGCCTGGTACATGTAGGAGGGTGTTTTTAGTTGTGTCGCGCATTTCTCGAAAACAATTCATTCGGCTCTGAATGCTCGAAGGGACAGGAATTGTTGGAACGTGGTGCGGCCTTTTAAGGCGTCTGACTGCAGATGGGGGATTTTTTTCTCGCTAAGAAATTCAGCGTTTTTGACCATTGGAAAATATACCTAATATAATTAAGGCGCTCTGTTGAAATCTGAAAGATTAAGACTATATTTTGTCACCTCAAAACAAATATTCCTAACAAAAATAACTTCATTAGCTTCAAATGTTTAGGGTACCTACAAGCGGTCTAATGACCATCCTGAATTCGAACATATGATTGCTCTGACAATAGATGTCATGATAGGTTAGCAACTGAGAAGTGACATCTAATGTCATGATGAGTTAGCTGAGAACTGAGAACTATAGGGTACTCTAACGATTTGTCAAAATCAGCTGATTGTTCGTTACCGTGGGGCACACAGCTTTCTATTATCACTATAAAGAGGCATTTCTGAGAAAGTTATAGTCTTGTTACTCTAATCTAACGTCGGGAAAAATTTTTTTTCCAAAAACATGCACAAAACACAATACTCGTCCAAAACAACATGTGAATCAATGGAGGGAAAAGCTTGTGTGCCCCACGACAACGAACAATCACCTGATTTTGACAAATCGTTAGAGTTCCCTATAATCCGAGACATCTACTACCGAGACTACTCTGACAGTAGATGCCATGGTAGGTTAGCAACTTACCTAATGTCAGAATTATTGACATCTTAACGTGTGATCGCTCTGACAGTAGATGACATGATAGGTGAGCAACAGCAACTTACAACTAACAACTCATTTCATTCATTCATTGCTGTATCCCGTTACCGGGAATGAATCTACAAAAAGACATAAAAAATAACAAAAACAAAAAAAAGGACTAAGACTAAGACTTATAATTCCTTAGGGATAGTTGCGACTGAGTGCCCTCCTGTGACTGAAGAGACCCAACCGTAACCTACAGATCCTTCCACACTCCAGGCATGGATAGTCACCAACCAGATCTGGACGCCACTGTATTCTTCTCGAGTCTCCATTATAACTGTGCACCATAGACCTCCACTGTGACCTGTCTAACGCTAGTTGTTCCCAGTTATGATTGGCATAAACTGATTTTAGGGATTGATGTAGTGTATCCTTAAACCGCTTATACTGGCCTCCTGGTTTCCGGGCTCCCTCTGTCAATTAGCCACACAGAGTTATTTTGGGGAGTCTTGTGTTTTGCATCCTCAGAATGTGGCCGCTCCACCTGAGTCGGGCCCTCGTTCCTTGAGTCTCAATTGCTGTACAACTCGCGCGTTGCAAGACCTGCATTCGAAACTTTGTGGAAGCATCTGATGTGAATTATTTGTCTTAGATGACGTTGTTGCGTTTGTTCAAGCTGTTTAATATGTGCCAGTAGGTCGTCCAGCTTTCGCTTCCGTAAAGAAGCGTTGGGAGGACGACTGCTTTGTAAGCATCGTGAGGGGTGTAAGGGGGAAGGATGCGTTTCATAGCCTCTGCCCTCAAATGCCAACCTCATCTACTCGCGGTGCAACTAACAACTAATGCCAGAATCATAAACATCTTAACGTGTGATCGCTCTGGCAGAAGGTTAGCCACTGGGAATTGCTAATGTCAGAATCATAGAAGTGTCACTTTCGAAAGCAGATATGAGGATAAGTTAGCAACTGACAACTAACCACTAATGTCAGAATCACAGATACTTTGTGAACGCTCTGACAGTTAATGTCAGATGACCTGACAGGTTAGCAACCCAGAACTGACAACTAATGTCAAAAACATAGACAGCTTAACGTGTAATCGCTGTGACCTCAGATGTCGCCATTTTTTTTCAGTTCGAAATCGTCATAGTGAGAAAACAACGCGTTTCTCGGCAGTATTTCCTTCCCATGGCATCTGTCTAATATACCGGGATCGATTTAGGTTTTCATACGTCCATTTCACGACATAATTCACGATTTCACAGGTGAAAATGCCGAAATCATTACGTTGTTTATTGTTCTAAGGTTGCTTAAAACGATTCGGGAAGACGTTTGTGCGGTTTTATGACCGTTTTACTGCCTCCCTTATACCGGATGAAGTGATTCGATGTTTTATCGCTCTTTATACGCCGAGGCCGGAGAGAAATTGCGGGTGGAAATCGCTACCAAGGTAGGGTGTCAGTTTGGGTTGAGGTATGAGACATGTCGCCTAATATTGGCCGAAGATAAGAGCCAGGAGAATAAAAGGGATGCTTTTGCGATCAAAGAGTGTCTGAGTACTGAATGAAGTAGCTTATCAAAGCTCCAGAAGACGAGAAAGTGATGAGTTAACATTTTTTCAACTCTCACGATATTTGACCAAAGGAATCTTCATGTTTTCATTCGTCGGTTAAAATCTGCATGTCCTAGTAACTTTTTGAATTTCTCCGTGCTCTATTTCAGTATCAGGAATAATAAACAGAAATTCAATCTCTAAAGTATCAACTTAACAACTGAAAACTGTTGTTTCAAACACGGTTACCAAGTTCATATAATCCTCGGCGTGCATAATCACAGTGTTCAACGTGACAGCCCTGTAAGCAGCCGTTGGTCCATTTACAATTCAAAATAGAGGTCTTTCTTGGGGACTACCTGATATCCCAAACTGTATTTGCATTTGTTTAACTAACAGTGAGTATCAAAGGATCTAATTGTTGTTTGATCTAATTTGTTGGCTGGATACGAAGCAATTCTTGCACAAGATAATACTGACTTAGTCTCATCGGAGCTGAACTTTGTCAAAAGATTTCGATACTCGTTCATTCTAACTCTGTTTCACTAGAAAATGTGTATTGCAAGAAAAAATGGTTATTCTCAGTTTATCCTTGTTGGTTTCTTAATATCCCTGGCAAATTATTCATAGGTGTTGATTGAGTTTTCGATTTGCCCATTTTTGATTAATATCTTAGCTCAGATCCTTATGGATTCCACCTGTTGTAAATCATACTGTATATTATTGACATGTTGGTTTATCCGAGGTATTCACGTGAATTATAAGCGTTCACGTACTCAATTTGTCCAGAAAAAGCAATAAATTCCCAATTGAGTTGATTAATAGGCATGAGTAACCAGATACCCACTTATTATTGTCCGAAAATATTGTTGGAGAGAATTATGCGTTTATGTAGGATCCAACTTTCCACCCGTGCTCTCGTATTATCTCCAGACTATCCCCATTTGGCGATCTTTTATTAAGAGACGGAAAACTATAAATCCGACATTCTGTTGCGCGAGTGAAAAACGAGATATTTATTTAAAAAATTTCGGGGGTTCCAGCCCAAGTAATTACAAGCCGAGTTTCGTTTCTCGAAAATGTTCCTGGGCCATTGTGATGATAAACGGAATATGAAATATGTGACAGGCCGTACAGAACGACTGTTTCTACCTGCTACGAGGAGCGGTGGAACAGTTATTTTTTGTGGGAGTCGAGAGGCAATAATAACAGAGGGATATCACAATCGATTATAGGCCTTAATTAAATCTGAGCACTAGTAATGAATTCGTAGTTTGGACGGTCGGGTTTGTAGGTGTGGTACCTAACGAAGATTTGATGCTTCTTTGATGTTTTACGAATGGGGAAAAGAGGAATGGCTTCAGTGAATCGATAGAATTAAGGGTTGACTTTATAATTTTCGTTCAGATACTTAAAAAAAAAACACTTATTAGAATTATATCCAGTCTGCAGCTTGTAACATACAAAATTGAAATATCTACACAGCGAAGTACGAGGATGTATTGATATCTAGTTAGCCTATACCAGTTCCATGCATTAAAAAAAATATTTCGTTACCAAAGCAACGAACAATAACACTTTAGAAGTGTCAGTGTGAAGTTTGGGGTCAAAAAAGTTTCGCAATAAATTAAAAGAAAGAAGATGTCCACCGAAATTGTGAAAATCGAAAAATTGGTGTATCGAGCCATCATCAAATACCTATATTTAAAAGGGTTAAGAAAAATTGGGCTGCAAGCTTCAAAAGAGGTAAATTTACCATTGAAGATGATGACTGAAAGGAAGGCCAGTTTCTGTGTCAGTCCCCGAAAATATCGATGCAGTTCATGACATGATTTTATCAGACCGTCGAATTGGGCTAAAACGGATATCTGAAGCACTGAATATTTCATACGAACGCGTTCATCGAATAGTTCACATCAATTTTGGTCATGAGAAAAATTGCTGCAAAATGGATCCCCAAATGTTTGAATGTTGACCAAAAGCGTGCAAGTGTAGAAGCATCGAGTTCGATCTGTGCTCGATTTGAAAACGATGTAGACTTCTCAAACCGAATTGTTACTATGGATGAGACTTGGGTACATTTCTACGATCCAGAAACAAAGAAACAATCGATGGAATGTCGACACTCTGGTTCTCCAAGACCTAAGAAGTTTCGTGTCCAAAAATCTGCTGGAAAAATTCTTGCTTCAGTTTTTTGGGATTGCCATGGAGTAATCATGATTGATTTTTTGGATAAGGGTAGAACAATAACCGAAGATTACTATTCGACATTACTGACCACTCTACGGGAAACACATTAAAGAGAAAAGACGCGGAAAGCTATCCAAAGGTGTTTTGTTATCGCAGGACAACGCCCCTGCACACAAATCTGATGTTTCCATGCAAGAAATTCGTGATTTAGGGTTTGAATTACTAGAACACCCTCCTTATTGACCAGATTTGGCTCCAGCCGACTATAATCTCTTTCCTCAACAGAAAAAAGTTCAAAAGGTCGTAAATTTTTTTCCAACGAGGAGGTAATAAAAGCTGTGGAGGTCTGGTTTGCAGAGCAAGAAGAAACATTTTTTTTGAGAGGTCTAGAGACGTTGCAGGCTCGCTGTAGGCTAAGAATTTTTCAATATATCCTCGTATGATTTGAACTGGAAATCAAAATTTCTTAAAATCTTTCCTGGACCGAAATTGACCCCTTTAGCTTCCCATTTTCCGTACCAGACAAAACCTATCGATCTCCATCTTCTCACGGTTGAATATCCAGGATGGCCATCTCCTTAATTCCGCATTAATTATTCCACAACCGACCAGAGTACGTATATACCGTGCGCCTTGCGAGGCAGAATTTCAAAGAGGAATACATCCAAGACGAGAGAGGGAGATTGATCGACAGCATCTGTGTATCAATTAGGAGCACTGGCTAATTCAACTTGCAAATTTCCTACATAATTGAAGTAAGGAATGCCTGTCGAACTACGGACAAGTTTCGTTTTCCTTGCGGTCTGCAAAGGGGCCCGAAGAGGCTAAGCCAAATACCTCCGGTCAGATGACCGGAGTTGCGGCCTGCTGGTCCTGGATGTTGAAATATTCAAAATTCGAGACTGATCGGCGAACGGGGAGGCTTTGCTGAGATTTCCCTCCTGGGATTGCATTGATAGGACAACGAATATGGGTCGAATTAGGTCCTGCCCAAAAATCGCACTGAGAAGCTGTTCAGTAGCTGTATTTGGGTTTCCGGAGTTCTGCTGATTAACAGTCTCCAAGCTGATTCATATTGTTATCAAAAGTATTATCAAAATTGACAAACTGTTTACAATAACTAACTATACTCCATTCACATTTATTTTAGCAGTCAGGCGGCCATGAAATAATTTTCTCAAGTTTTTTGTAACTAGAACAGAGTAAGGTTGGCACCCATGAAATGTCGTTAATGTTATAACGCCGTTGCCACAACTTATATCAATTTTTATTACGAAAATGCCGTAAGTGATTGAGAAAAGAGATGGGGTTTCAGGAAATGCTATTTAGAATTCAGGTCCGCTCATTCAAATAGTTATACCCTGATATTCTAAAATCCACAATACGTCAGACGGTAGCGAACATATTCAATGTAAGAGAATTTATATGTTTCATCTGAATCTAAACGACTTATATTCCAGCTTAATATTTCCACAATCAGAAAGATTGTGAATGAAGAGGATGACAAAGAATTTCCTTCTATTGGGAGACCCAAAAAAGTAGTGGCATTTGAGAATTTTATGTTTGAGTGAATTAATGCGAAAACTTTACTACAGGATTTTCGATGAATGTCATCGTAGAATAAGTTCCCGAAAATTGATTTTTCTATTTTTCATTTGACTTGTCCTATACATTGTGAATGTCTTAAGGTACCAATAAATACCTAGTTATTATTATTATATCAATGTATTAAGATGAACAGCCACAAATACGCGCCAGTTGTCCTGTTAATTGTTTATTCATGTGAAATTTTTGTTCAAAGGTGAAGTTCATCTTGACCTGAAACTTCCTTTAATTCCTTTTACCCATATTGATGCAAGATGATTTTTGTTGAAGAATTTAACATTCTTGTAATTATCTGTTAATTCCTTCGTGAGATCCCATTCCCAACCACTGATCAAATGCATTTCATCTTCGGGTTAATATTTTTGATATCTACAACTGATGTAACGTATTCAAACTTTAGCCAAAGAAGATAACGAACATTACCACTCCTCAAGCTATTGCATATTATGATATTATACTGATCTCTTGTATTTTCCATGCAAATAACTGGATTTGGTATGCCTTCAATCAGTTTGTATAAACTTCAATTATGTTCGTCACATATTTTCCGAAGAGATTCGACATTGTGATTAAATACGTAATAACAGAAACTTTTACGTAGAACAGGCAACATAGCGTTGATATAAAACCCAAAAATGTTTTGACAAGCGTCATAACCCAACATTTTCGTACTATACAGAGTGAAATGTGTCAAATTTCCATGGCCAACCGAGTGCTAAAATAAAAGTGAATGTAGTATACATTGTTATTTTTTACTATCAAGGATCGCCAACAAGCTAGATTCTTCTCCGGATAAATTTTTCACCTTGTCCTCTCCAATTCCAATTATAGCAATGAAATAACATTAACGGACAACATGGGATTCCTGTACATAAACCCACATAATTCAATAACAGTATTGCTCGAAAGAAGAAACTCGTTAAAGAGGAACTTGTAGAAAAAGTCCAAAGGTACAATTTATACCATTTGGACGTAGGCATTTATGCGACGGTTATCCAACTGGACAAGACAAGTCCGATCGAAATGTTGAATAAAAAGCATTACAGAGGTGATTCGGACGCAAACTAAGGTCATAAATATCCTTTTACAACAATTACTTACACGGCGTTGCCATAGAACACCGAATACCATTCTTGTTTTTGATATTCCCGAGATGCCGATGGCATAAATAAAGTCGCGACGACGAGATGTTGTTGGGGAAAGTTTGTTGTCGCAAAGAAGAGATGGACGTGGAACTAATTAAGGCAAATTTGTGGAAGAGTTGGCGATTTTGCGAGTTCTTCGTCGGTTTATTCAGAAAATCGTGAATTTCTTCAGTCTGCACCATTAATATTGATGGATTTTCAAACGAGCATTCACTTTGCATCAGCTAATTAGAATGGAGATGAAAGAGCTTCGAGCTGCAAGCACTTTGTTTTGTGAGTGGCATCAGCTCTAAAGTACAATTAAGAACATGGGAACCGGATTTCTCCAGCAAGTGACCAGCCACTACTTGAACAGATGCCTTAATTTTCCTATACCAACTGCCTGTATGTTTGCCATTTCGGAAAAAGGCAATATTGCTCAAATTCGTGTCATTAATGAATAAAGACATCATGGTACTGTTGTTGGTTAGACAATTCCCCAACCATTCGCACAGAAAAAGCATAAAAAATAGACACGTTCCAAGGTTTTGGATGCGTCCAGATCAAATCCCCTGCAACAAAAAACAAGGAGCATTTTTTCCAAAAAGCAATCTCAGAAGCCCAACAGCTTAACGACTGTGTAATAGAAGATAGAATAACTTCTTAACAGTCACCGAATGGTTGCAATTTCCATTCGTTGTCCAGCTATAATTGGTCATAACAATATTTTAATTTGACTTCATATAATCCAGTCATAAATCCAACACATATATGTGTTCAGCCTCTCAGTGTATTGTGTCAAATAAATAACTCAGTTATTATTTACGGTGACATCTTATATTCTAATCTACCGATAGTATGCCAGATAATTAATATATCTGATTGGATGTACGACTCGTGGTGTGTACGATGGAGGAATTGGAATCGAAGAGTGTTCATGTCAATACGAGGCGGTTAAAACTAGGATGTATGGCATGCTATAGGGCTTTATAGGATCTAGCCTGAGTCGTGTAGTAATCATTACGAGGAAATGAGTAATTAGCATCGATTTTCACTAATTTTGAAGGCTACCTTGAATTTAGGCGAGTTTTCGATGGAACACTTTGACAGCTGACAGTTTGAGTCAACCATCCACCTAAACTAGCCACATTCATGCAAATCACCAAAGTGGTGTAAGAAAATCACAGTTTCGGCGCCAGTATAGTATCTTTTGGATAACAAATGATACGTTAGTTTCTTTCTCATCGTTCGATTCAATAATTTTCAATTAGACTTGGCGCCCATAAGTACCATTAAAAATAATCGAATGAAATAACAGATTCCTTCAACTCCGAAGCCTTGTAAAATGACGGTCGGACCGTGCACACTCACAAATCATAATCAAGAAAGGAAAACGAAAATCCACACGATTTCAATAAAAACGTTCCCATTAATATCAACTTCGAAATTAAACAGTGGATGCCGCTTTTAATTACGACAATTGGAATTTATTCTTGATGTGAATTTCAAGCTGTTTCAGCGTTATTTAATGTGAAAGTTAATACAATAATTTCCCGGGTAGATGTGCCGCCTTTTGACTGGGAAACAACATATTGTGTTTATTATAATTAGTGCCAGTTTCGGGCTTAGCACTAAGATAATAGATCTCGAATGGTTAACCGGTTTCGAAGTTCATGTTTCGAGGAAAAATTCGGCAATTAATTAATTGTGGAAGGAAATCACGTTTTTAAGATGAGAAGGATGCGTTGGAAAGGTTAAGTAGATGTGTGAGAGAAGAGCAAACATGGAATTCCAAATATAAACCAAAATTCGAGTCTGGGTACTACCTGACTCTTACTGGCACACGCTGTTGTAATTTATAGTGGAAGAAACAAACTGACGGATCATTCTCGATATAACTTAAATTTCAATATAACAGTATCTTGAGCTGAACCAAAATTTTTTCATCCCACCCAATATCTGTGACCTGAATCGTCCTTTCAACTTCCACAATGCCAAAAAACAATTCGAATAGACCCCATTTTTCATGCTGTCAAGATCGCGAAATCTTAATTGCTGATGCAAGAACCAGTCAGTTTGATACAAAAGACTATAAATCTTTTATGAGGCTCCAAATGCGACCGAAGAACATCTTTATTTACGAGTTTGAGTCCATTGTTTCTATTCGCATAGGTTTAATTCAATGTTGATTCGTCCGTTAAATAAATAAGTATGATAATTTATTAAAACCAATTCTTGGGTGTAACTATACCGGTCACATGTCACAAGCCATAATGCATCTATCAGGATTTGATTGTAATTTATACGAAGACTCAGTTCTGAGTGACGGACATCGTGATTGAATTGTTTTGAGGTACTGTGTGATAGCGTCATCGTATCACAATATGCATGGAATCTACCCTGAAACTAATTGGTAGATTACAAACCTAGTTCGGTGCGTTTCTATGGTCGAAAAAGCATTTAAGAAGAAGAAAACTCTCTCTAGTACCTACATCAAATTTTGGCCAACTCGAAACACCCTTCACAGTGTTATGGCCATCATTCATAAGGGACGTAGATGCATTTCGGCCGATCTTCTTGGTCCAGGGGGTGTGGCGGTCCGGTAAAACGATATTCCTGATGAAGATCGGCTACAAAGTTTCGGTCCCGTCAAAGATCTAGGTTGTACGGGGCACGGTATGCAACGATCGGACTTGAAATATTACGTCGTGAATGTCAAAAACGCTTTTGTGAGAGGATATTCCGACTTTTGACGATGTTTTCGAAGATCCTATTAAGGAATGTTAACGATGATGTATATTTTTCATTCCAGGCTGAGTTAATTAGATCCCGGAGGGTTGGGGATGATGCGTTTGTCTTTGTGGATCACCAGTAGTTTTGTTATATATGGAAATTGCTCGAACAAAAGGTTATAATTGACGATTGAACCTTCACTAACAAATTTTAGTTCGTACATTAAATTTGTCCCTTTTGATACTAAAACAGACCAAACCTTGACCTTCCCCGCAAAGAATCACGGTGCGCCTCCCCTACACATCCAAAGCCGACTCGATTAAGAACCGACTTCGTCTCCCCAGCCGACTAGATCGAGAACGGGCGCCAAGGCATCTATTATAAAGAGATTTTTGTTTTCGAAGGCGTTACCTTTTAAGCAAACAACGTCAGCTAAGTAAATAAAATTATATAGGGGTTTTTTCGTACGGTCATTAATACATGGACCTCATCGCGCATGGTTAATTAGCATACCTAGTGGGTGGTGCATCTGAACCGCTTAATTGTCCGCGATTGCAATCTGCATATTCGATCAGGTTATTGATTGGGTTTTCGGTAGGTGCATCCTGAAGAGGCCGCCACGAGTTGACAGGGAAATTATGGTCAATTGATTGATACTTGACAGCGATTGTCTTCTTCGGAATTCGCAAGGTTTTGGAACTTAATAAATACAGGATGTTCCTAAATTGAACGTACAAACGAAAAGGGGAGATTCCTTAAGTGAGTTCAAGAAAAAAAAGTCCCATAAACATGGGGTCGCAAACGTTTCGTTTTCGAGATACAGAGTGTTGAAGTTTGAATTTTTTTCAAGTTTTTTTCTCATAGTATCTACACTTCACAAGATATCATCACTACAGATCAGAAATATTTCCATAAAAACTGACACTGAATTCATTCACCACAGCTTACAGAGTGGCCTTCCCATCATAATTTGGATTTTCACGAGGATTTCGAGAGAATCGTTCAAAATTTTTTTTCTCGAAATCGTTGGTAGATACGACAAAACTACAAGAGACCGAAAAGTTTAGTATAAGAACAAAGCTTCTTTTTACATTTTTTCAAATTAATAGTTGCTCACCAAAAAAAAGTTCTGCAGAAGAACAGGTGGCAGTGTGGCAGAAAAAATATCACCCTGTAGATCTTCTATCGAAATTGCCATGTCACGTGGTGAGAACTCTGAAATATAATATCTATGCCAAATTTCAGTTGAATATCTTGTGAAGTGTAGATACTATGAGAAAAAAACTCAAACTTCAACACTCTGTATCTCGAAAACGAAACGTTTGCGATCCCATATTTATGGGACTTTTTTTTCTTAAACTCACTTAAGGAATCTCCCCTTTTCGTTTGTACGTTCAAAATAGGAACACCCTGTATAGAGTGGGTTGAAAGCAACGCATAAAATTCCTTAAATTGATACACTTTTTGAGGATAATTTGGTCATTCATGGGGTTTCCATCAACCTTTTCCTATCATAGGGATGAAATGGTTAATTTATCGAATTCAATTTTTGTAAGGTCCATGATAAACACTTTAGTATTGATGTTCTTTAAGTTTTATAGAAAACATGCCTTTATTGTAGGGTTGCACCTAATTGATGAAAGATGAATGAACTAATCATTCATTGTTTTTTGTAGTTGTGATTTTATCAACTAGTACCTAGAAAAAAGGAACATCCCTGAAAATTTCAAGTCCGCAGATCTGCGAAATATTTCTTCAACATAGCGTCCAACCCCATCTTTGTATATCTCAAAATTCTTAACCTAAATACGCTCTCGTTCGTAGAAAAAGCGAACAAAATTACGATAGAGGGAAACAATCAGGAGGAGAAGTTCCTGAAGGCTATAAAATGTAGAAATTATTTTTTCATATCTTGCTATTTCATGCCACACAATCAACTATAAAAGAAATTTGAATTTTATTCGGACATTCTAGGGGTTATTCTGGAATAAAAGCCCATTGATATCACCCTACCATACATTCTGAAGATTGTTACACTATACTTTCCTCGTGTTATAGTCCATTTATGCTTTGCAAATGTCCTCTTTGAGTATTTATAAGGTATTAAAATTTTCTTATTGTTTGGCATGATATTCTCAACTTTCTCTCAATGTTTATGGTCTCATTTGGTCAATTGAATTCGATCTAACCTAACATACCCTAGCATTCGGCGACACTACGAGAAATCAAGTCATCTGCCTAGGACAATATTCACCAAAACTCTCTGGAAACACCCTTAATGACAATGATAAATTTTTAGTGGGTCATTCTATACATTCTTTCGATGGATTTTTCACCATTCGGAATTTCAACTCAATATAGAGAGGTGTCTCACAAAACAACGATTACAGCTAATTCAGACACTCCTACCTGCAAATTGTGCTCTACGAAGAAACTTCAAAAGACTGATCAACCTCATTCTTATAGCCCAAATATATCGAGTCATCGTAGGAATGAGTCAAACCCGCCGAAACTATAATGCCGGATAATTCCCCAACCATAAGTTCCGTGAATTCGCCAGAAACACAAGTCATCGAGATATTTTCGGGCCAAACGATCTAATAGGGGCATCGGAGAAAAGTTGAGGTATCCCACGGAATCCCTTCTCTCAGAGACACCCTGAAACAACATATCGGAGATTTCTTTTGGAAGATCTATTTCGGACATTAAGTACACTTAATAACATAGGAAAGAATGGGCCGATCCCAAAAGAAAATAGTTAACTCGAAAATTATGATACTTTCGTAAACCGGACAGGTTTCCTACCCTGGCCCTACTACACCCACCACCAAATGACCTAAAGGGTCCACACACGGTCGGTTTCTTCCGCTACATATAAATGGTTCAGAACAGAGTTACAACCAGACGTATATAATGATTAATATCGAAGGTATAGCGAAGGAAAATTGTACGTTATGACCGTAATGAAATTCCATTTGTCAGAGATAAATTACCGTATAAATATCACAGGTTTATCCAACATAGCAAACACTTCGCAGTTTATTATAATTTGTGTTTTGTTACAGTGAGTTATTACCTGTTATTCAGGCTTTCACGCATAAAAACCTCGTTTGTGAAATGAAAATTCGAAGTGGAATGAAATTGAGTCACCTAGCACAAGGTAACAAAAATTCGGTCACAGATTATCGAGAGAGGATTATAAATAGCATAGTTCCCTTTGAAAAATCGTATTTCCTTTCAGGAAGGAGCTATTGACGTGAATCAAACAGGAAAATATTAATAAAAGATCAGGCTTCAAAAACTCATTCGACGACCCATCATTGCGTCACTAATTTCATCCACAGGGTGTTCAGAAATTCAGAGGAAATTGCAACTTTCAGTTCTACCCTATTTACCATCGAATTCAATTGAAATTCCTGCAAACTTGACAGCTGGTTATAAAGTAGATGAAATAGGCTACAAATAGAAAATAAATTGATCAAAATCGATGCATATATTGAAAAATTATTTCAGATTGAATTTGGTGAAAATTTTTTCTGTCCGTTTTTTTTCCAGGAGTGTAGTTCCATGGCCACCTTCACCACAAACACCCACAAAAGAATGCAATCACAATGCAACATTCTCTAGTCGCTGGTCTGCCCAAAGTGGGTTAGACCGATTCTCCTCAATGTAAATAGAGCTTCGGAACAGGTAGAGATGACTTGCCCTGGGCACACAACCATTCATCCGACGAACGATGTACCACATACGTTCTTTTATATATTCCATCATAATTTGTTTAACCTACGGGTTCTATTTGTTCACCTCCGGGGTCAAACGATCTGGCTTGACGATGATTTGTGCCCGAGGTGGCTTCCCGAAAGAAAAAAACAGTATAGGACGGTGGAATTCAAGGGTTATTCTGCGGGATATTTTCCCACTATTGTGCCCGTCTAAAAAATTGCTATTCACGTCAGTTTTATCGTGGTACGGTCGGTGGATGGGACGATTTGCAAGCCTTGGGGTTGACAGGGAACTGATACGGTTTGTAAGAAGGTAAATATTGCTACTAAGGACGATGGTAAAAAATCCAGGAACGTTTGTACATCTTGTTATCATGTGATACATACATGCAACGAGAAATAAGCACTTTTTATAACTGTGGAAATCTACTCAACTACACTGCGCAGAAAAATTAACGCACATTCTGAAAATGTCAATTTTAATGAAAGTTAACTCTACATTGACTTTATAACTTATTTTTTATGTTCTCTCGGGAAGGTTTTGAACGAAACAAGACACATTAAATGGAAGAAAAATTCAGGATTTCACCGAATCTTATGTGAAAGAAGAGAAATGAACAATTTTCAAAATACTGAAATGCTGATAAGTGATTTAATACTTGGTATTTCCACCCCTGGCGTTGATTACAGCTCGGCAACGACGGTTCATACTCAAAATGAGTGATCTGAAAATGTTCTGATCTAATCCTTTCCAGATTTCTCCAAGTTGGATTCCTAAGTCATTAAGAGTAGCTGGATGATTTTCTGAACTTCTCAGCCTTCTATTGAGGTTGTCCCAAACCTACTCAATCGGATTGAGATCTGGACTTCTTGCTGGCCATTCCATTCGAGAGACTTCAACCTCTTCAAGGTACTCCTGAACGATGCGCGCACGATGGGGTCTGGCATTATCGTCCATAAAAATGAAATTTTCACCAATTTATGGGGCAAATGGCACTACATGCTCTTCGAGAATGTTCCTTATATACTTATCAGCATTCATAGCTCCATTATCAACGACCATTAGGTCTGTGCGAGCAATCAAAGATATTCCACCCCATACCATAATCGATCCTCCCCCGAAACCAGTAGTATTCAGGAAATTGCACTGAGCCTATCTTTCATGTGGACATCTGTATACAAGGGAACGTCGATCACAATGGTAGAGGCAGAATCTAGACTCATCTGTGAAGAGAACTCTTTCCCAATCGGCCTCTTCCCAATGGATATGCTCTCCCGCAAAATCCAAACGCGCCCTTCGATGGGCTGGGGTAAGAGCTGGGCCTCTTGCCGCGACACGAGGCCTTAAATCATATTCTCTGAGGCGATTTCTTATTGTCTGAGTGCTAATTCGCACCTCATGAGTTTGCTCAAGCTGAATTTGAAGGAGGCGAGCGGTTGCGAACCGTTGAAACCGAAGAAACTCTCAAGTAACGTACTTAAATGGCAGTTGTTACCCTGTCCTGGTCTTCGGACATTCATACTTGTCTCCCTGAATCGCTGCAACATTCTGGATACACTTGTATGGGAAACTCCAAACCTTTCTGCAATTCTTGTGTATGTCCACCCTTCTTCTCGCAAAACTACCGCTTGGGCACATTCCTCTTGGGTCAAATTGCGTGTTTCGCGTTGCATAGCAATCGAGTGTAGGTAATCAAACGAAAGAAAAACTGTTGATCAGTTGAATTGATCGAGAACAACTGATTTTAGAATGGAGCCAATACATTCAAAATCTGATATCATCTTTTTTGCGCAGTGTAGATTTATGAAAATTTTTATTTGTAGACACCTCCTAGTTGGAAAACCTCTCAAGGTTTCGAATGGTACAGGTGTCAAGAGTTCATAGTTTGAAGGTTATTCAGTTTCCTTCAGAGAAACGCTGGGAATTTTTCTGTTTTGTGTTGATATAACTGTAGTGTACCCTGTGGCAGACATCATAGTTAATAAACACCTCGTCCCTCATCCTATTTCAAACATGTAACGATTTCTGAAACATATGGTGAACTTGGCCTTTGTCCTAACGGCGTGTGGAAGGACTTGCACAATTTCGATAAGTAGAAACGCTGCTTCTCCAGGACTTCAATTAAGTCGCTTATCTTCGTGGCATCTGATCGACGTTATCGACGAAATCGCAGTCGAAAAAACAACGAACATTCCTCCTCGCCCAACAATGTTATCTGAAGACACCCAGCGTGAATATTTATTGTCGCTGCCTAGATGACCGGGTATGGAAAAAAATCCGTATTCCATATTTCATCCACATGATTAACTCCTTCACCCGGCGTACCCACTTGGCTAATCCCCCAATCACAATCCTGTCAATTCCGACGTCCACAGACGGCTGAACCCGCGGTAATAAGTCTTTACTACCTGCGGCTTTCCATTTACGCGGCTGATTTTTTTTTGGCGGGCCGGGTACCATCGCGGACCCCCTCCAGAGATATTAAACAATAACCACTTAGGTGTTTCATCCGTCACGAGTCGCTTGGAACGTTTCGATAGATCCAAACGACCAGATTAGGAGCAGGAGGTGTTGCACGGGCCTTAGGTAGGAATGACATCCAATTATCGATCGCGCTGTGTGAATTTGGAACCTGCCAGATTGATGCGAGAATGTTCAGATTGTTTAAACGGTCGGTTTTTATGGTCGGAGGTCAGGAAAGGTTTGGAATTGATGATGAAGCAGTCGTGGAGCGTTATGCAGCAAAAGAAATCGAATAAACCTCCTGAACATCCTTGCAAAACTCACAATAGAAAAATTGGGGTGTTCTTCAGGAGAATTTACTTACAAGAAGGTCTTCCAAGACATTTTTTGCGTTGGCTTGTAATGGCTTGGCATTTTGTCACCAGGTGATCTAGAGCTTCATCCTTCTCCCCACAGAATCTTCATTAGTCAGTTTCTGCAAGACCCATTCTCATTATGTGCTTCCTGAGGAGACAATGACCTGTAAGAAATCCATGAGAGGGTGTAGAGTATTATTGAATAACACTTAGACCTCACAGGGTTGAATTTCCAAAGGAACTTTTTGGAATGATTCTACCTTACTCTTTATCTTTCGATTTTTCCCTTCCTCTGAAACTCCTCCTTGTAGACATATTTTCCTATACCATTTGGTGCCAGTATCAAATACCCAAGCTTTACCATGGTTTTAGTTCGAACCACCTGATCTCTTTTCTCAATCTTCCCTGCTACTCAGCATCGTCGTATTTGCTTTATCGATGTTTGGTTTTCATTTCTTTATCTATGGGCTTAGTACTATTGAATCTTAAAACTGTGCTGTCATTGATAGTTGGGGAGCCGAAGAGGGAAATTCGGGATTTACTGGAGCGTGTCAGATTAATATAAGGGGACATACCTTGGACCCTGTTGAGCACCTCTACCAAAAATTAGACCTGTATATACTGGAAATTGTTTAGGACAGCCTGTCAGAATAGAAAAAAAAAACGATCATTGTACATACTCGAGCGTGTCAGATTGAGATATATGTGGTTAATCACATGTTGAAAAGTATATATTCTCTTAATCTGACAATTTAAGATTGTCAAAAATGTGTGGGAGGTCGCCAAAGTTGCAAAAAAAAACGTCACGTGTACATTCTCGAGCGCGGTGGCGTTTTTTCTTATTTTGAAGCTAATGATTCAAGAATAACGGAAAAAATATAATCTGACAGTTTTAGCAAGCCGAAACAATAAAAATTGGCCATAAAGGTCACAAAAATCAGTTTTTTTGAAATATCTCCTTCCCTGGGCTTCAAATCTTTTTCGCATTCATTCTAAAAGTTGTAGAGCGTAACATTTTCTACAAATTTTGTCCCAAGCAATTTTTTCTACGTTCAAACGTTTTTGATATATATGGCAATTAATGCGAGGTGTTTAGCGATACATGCTGAAGCGAAAATTCACTCGTTGGAAAATAGTACATTCTAAGGTTCAGTCTCAGACAACACTAAAATTTTCGTGACTAATTTCGAAATTGTCATCATAGAAATACCTTGTCATTTTGACAATTGTAGATTAGACTGGGATTCTACATTGACCTTGCCTTTCGCATGTGTGGCTAAGCTTCTCGCACTTATCGCCCTCTAACTCGAGAACGGTTAAGAGTATGTAAAATTGCTTCAGACAAAAGTTGTGTAGAATTTTATTATCTACAACTTTTATAATGAATACAAAAACGATTAGAGGTACAGGGAGGGAAATATTCGAAAAAAAGGGATTTTTATCATCTTCAAAGTGTCAGATTAAGAAAACCCCCCCTGATTAGTGTCAGATTAAAGGGTCAACACGTCTACAACACCCAGATTAACCATCTGTATGAAAATCTGACACGCTCGAGTATGTACAAGTAACGATTTTCTTTTACATATTCAAAGGACCGCTGTGACCTTGCGTCACGTCCAAATTGTCAGTCCCTTGAAAAGTAGCTTCCTTTGGGTCCAATTAACATATCCTCCAGAAATCTGACACGCTGGAATTTTTTTTCACCATTTTCAACTCTTCCTTACTGCCAGTCCCACCGCGCAAACTGTCAGATAAGCATGAATTCATTATCAGAGACACATAGAGCATATACAGTATCTTAATCTGACACGCTCGAGTATGTACACCTGACGATTTTTTTTTTACATCTTTGAGACCCTGCAGACGCTTTTCCCACTGCTGAAAGTGCATACATCATAGAACCTTTTTTTCTTTCTAACATCTAATCTTCAAAATCCACTAGGTCTCCACGACGCTCGATGACATTTCTACGGATACACCCTTCATATTGTAGCTTGTAATCACTTTACGTGCAAGTTCTACTTTTTTCTCATAACAGTATTTCTGTGGATGTTGCAATTAATCTTCCACAACCAGCTATCTGGTGGCAGATCATTACAGATTCATATTTATACAATCGATATAATTAATACAGTTCTTATGTGTCCACCGGAGTTCTAATTGGCTCTGTCTGAATAATTACAGTTGGCATGAGAGAGAGAGTGCATTAAACCACAGTACAGATAACAGAAATAATCACGTTATTTCCACAATAGACTTCACGTTCAAGGTAGTCACTTCGAACGCTATCAATCATAATCCCGGAGATCTGTGCTCCGAGCACAGATACCCGTTTGACACTCGACTTAACCTCTGCGAGATTGAGCAATGAATGTTTTGATTTTTCGACTCGCAATCATTTGTCATCTTTTTATACCTGGGCGGATTCTTTCAGGAATAATCAGCCGGGCACAAACTCACAAACACCGGAATACTGCAACTCATGCCGGGCCTAATTGAACGCCGTTTTTTCCGTGCATTCTCTTCTTCTTCTTCGTCGACGACGACGACAGTCGCAGGAAAGACATTGAGCTACGGATGGAAATTTAAGAATACAATTCGTATTCCCGACTATATTGTCAGTCGCTGGAATCGTTCGATCGTGGCGTGGAGGTTTTTTTTTGTAAAGTGGGAATTGTTGGACGAAATTGGTTTCTCGATCGATATTTGATACATCAATGACTCCGACTACGGTCGAGAAGGCGTTGGAATCGCGAGCAATGTACACGGAACCGCCTGCTCGATTTCCACAATTGATCAGAACTGGTTGTTTGAGTGCCATGTCATTTCCTTCGATTGGAATCGGTACCATTGTCCTGTTTTTGCGGAAAATGTACTGTGCAATTACGCTTGTGGAATTGCTGATGATCTGAATGCCGCGGGCAGTTTTCGAAAATGTCAGTCATGGTTGTACCTAAGTTTCAGGTAATGAGAAAGGTCTTCGCCAAAAAACCCTTCTATATTGTGGTGATACACAAGCGAACCATTGTGGCTCATCAAGGGAGGAAAAGGTGACTTGATGAAGGTGCTACAGGCGATCTTGCGATAACAATCTACGAATTAGTAGGTCATCAAGTCATTATACTCTTTTCCATTTCAGTTATGGTTTGGTTATACCTAATGATTTCAGAGCTGGATATAACTGCTGAAAATACCTGCTGTTCTGCAACTCCAAGGTTCTTTGGCTCTCTTGCCATCTACCTTCTCACCTTACATTCCTAGAATTTACTTGATTTCTAGAAGGCTACGTCAGCGCTTTGAAAAGTTTTTCGTCCACACCATTTTCTGCATTCGCTATGGATGTCAAGGCACTGTATCACCAGATGATCTGTAGTTTCATCCTCCCCCTCACAGAATCTACACTTGTCAATTTCTGATAGAACCATTCTCTGGGGTAGCAATGCCCTTTGAAGAATCCAGAAAAAGGTGTAGCTGAGATCCTAGATACTTCTTGGACTTCTCAGTGTTACCAAGGAACTTTTTGGAATAAACCATCTTCGGCAGTATCTCCGAGAGCGTTTCTCTTGCAGTTTTTTCTACTCCTACTCCACAGAAGCCCATCTGTCAGGACTGTATGGCTGGACAGAAAATTTTTCTTTGAATTGAGCATGAAAAGTGGTCTCAGGCACTCGAATGGTCTCATTGAGAGACCGTTCTGTAAGCATTAGGTCAAGAACGTCCTTGAGAAGAAAACGATGGGTCTAGTGACTGGTACGATGATTGGCCACCTGTTCAATGAATGTTTTAAGAAAACTGGACTATTTCCTTGTAATGCTTTTGAAGGATCAGTGATGAAAGTGTTGAAGATATTATGTTCACCTGCAGTTACCCTACCAGAGTTAAGGGCAACAAAACACCCAGTATTCTTATGGTGAGAGGAGTCCTTCTCTGTGGACTTGTGGCCTTTTTGTGGGGGTGAACAGAATTTTATGGATTCTTGTCCTGTTCATTTGCGAAGGCTGCTTTTACCTTATCAATTGTAAAAATCATCTGTCAAACTGAATAATATCGCAATCTAAGGGCCCCGCATCAGGCCTCACCTTTTCTGCCCTCAATTCAGCCCATCGGCCATACGGACAAAACTAACCAAATTCGCTAATTAATAATTATCGAATCGTCCAATCTCTTCGCTCAATTTTCGCCCCGTCCAAGCCCCCATATTTAAATTGAAAATTTTCCCATCGTCACCGTCCAAGAATCCTCTGCCGGTCGGTTATCTGGCCGCACCATCTTGGGAATCATTGCGCGGACATCAATAACGGCACCGAAAGTTTCGGGGTTTGAAAGGCTGCCCGGCTGGTGACCAATTTTTCCTTCAAAAAGCAACAAAGGGGCTCTCGGTTGGGCGCCAACTAATTCTATTACATATCGATCTGGTCGTGATAAGGATATTATGGCGAAAGATGAGGTGTTGGGACTTTGATAAAACGAGCGTCTTGTCATGTTCATTAGGAGATTTGATGGTGTTTATTGGCCGTATTGATGATGGTTGTCTGGTCGGATGTAGGTAGATATTTATTGGTCGAGGAGGAATGGATGGAAGTGTTTGACGAGAATATAAATAGCATATGAAAGGTGATTCAACTTAGTAGGTGCTTCCAGTTCTTCCCAACGTCATCAATTAAACACCAAACGCCTCAAAAACTTCAAAGTGCACCAAACGACTTCCCAGAAATGACAGGAATAAAATTTCGCAGCAATTATCGTAAAGTATCCCGTATCGACCTCAAAAAAGATCGAAATGGACTGAGTTCTATCAGCCTTAAGACGCCAATTCCGCAGTTCGATCACATCTCACTTCGTCACCCTGAAATATGAAAAGGCGAAGTCCCATGTAAAGCGATATAATTTTTCCATATAAATTGCCAGAGCACCAACACAACTCGCCGGGCCGTTAAAAACAACCCCGATGCAGGTCACGAAGGCCGTAAATTGACCGTCACATATAAATTGATCATCACGTATATAAAGTGATCTGTTTCAGCGGTTAAGGTGAGGACTGTATATGGGAATTTAAAGGGCCTTGAGTGAGGTGCAAACTCCTCTACCTTTTCAGCAATAATTCAATTTGTTTTTATGCGGAGTTGAAACTTCCTACGCAATTATATTTTACAGTGTATGGCTACTGGAATTTAGAGTCTACGTGATGGAAATTACAAGAGTTTATATACGTCCTTCTGTCCGGTTTTAACGCCTTTGTAGTCCTATAGAATTTCTAAGTTTGATCGCCTCCATCTCCAGTTTTTATAAATAGAGAGACACCTTATTTGTCTGTTAAAGTAATCGATTCTATAGGATGAATTACGACCAATTTTCGAGGGGTTTAGACATTTCGCAAAATGGAAAAATTTTTCGAAAATTACAAACAATGAGGCATTGAATTAGAGATGTGAATTTTGCAAAAGAAGACGTGGTAAGTCCTCTTCTCATTCATGTATTTTATTTCTTGACTGTTTTCGAATATAATAATTACGTCTGTTGGATTGGGATAATTATTATTATTAAATGAATACAGTTCGTGACGTGGTTACAGTGTTTCAACAACGTTTTCCTATCGCAGGTGTAAAGAACTCTTCCTAGAAAATGAAACAATGGGTATTATGGAGTTGAAGTCAACAGGTTGATATTGTTTTTCGATCAGAATCGATTCTAATGAACGGGGATTAGTCAATACGGTATTCCTATTCAAAGGTTGGATTTTAAACATTATTGTTTGTTTTACAATGGGTCTACTTCCTGTCTATTAGTAGGCAACCATTCATTTGTTTGTAGTGTATGAACATTTGGAGAAAGTCTGATGGCTAGAGACAGTTCCTGTTTACTTTTTGGGATTGATTTCGAAAAACCCCTCTGAATCTGTGAGCTTGTGTGAGCTCGGAGAACCAGTAATGTTCTGATGTAGGTAGGTGCTATGAAAAGATAATAAATAACTAGTAATTCTGTCTTCAATACCTTACAAAAATTATCGT
This sequence comes from Coccinella septempunctata, assembly GCF_907165205.1. NCBI lineage: Eukaryota > Metazoa > Arthropoda > Insecta > Coleoptera > Coccinellidae > Coccinella > Coccinella septempunctata. The sequence continues at coordinate 31,724,833 of NC_058194.1, read as the reverse complement.
CATTTCATTCAATTGTACCTGGTGTTTTATTCGGCGGACAAATAAGTTCATTTCTCATGGTGGCAGCTGATATTGGTGGTTTAAAAAAGGTTTGACATGACTTCATATGTCTTTGAATTCCATACAAAAACCTTGTTTTTTATTGTGTTGAATATGTTAGATTATGTGTTAACTAAACAGCATTCGAAGGAGGTTCAATTATCATGCTTCAATTGAAAGAAAAGTGCTGAAATGCATAGAATTCTTGTGGAAATTTATGGGGACAATGCTTCAACTGAAGAATCATATAGGGTACCATTCAAAAATAGTGTTTCATCGTTGAAAACAAGAGTCTCTCAGGAGAATAAAAAAGGTCAAACGCAAGGGGCGCTGGTAGAGTCATATGGAGAATATTTCGAATGATCTGCGTTCATTTTGAGCGTACAAAACGGACCAAACTAATTGGTACCTGGGTATGATCTACATCCCGGTTAACACTGCCTAGCTGCCATCCAAAGAATCCGTGAAAAATCCGCTTTGATGTTTAATTGCCATTGTTAATTCATACCGATTTATTTACCCATCCAACTCATTTCATGAATTTGCGCAGTATTAATTATTCCGCTACTTAAGAAATGCGAGAATAATGAGTGGTACGATGTGAAAAGAAGAAGAAGAAGAACACTACGTATGCCGGCGCACGGAGAATACAAACGCGCCTCATTTGCCTGAGCGAAAAATCTCAAGAAATTAGATATTTATGCTCCTTTGATTCCATTCAGATCCAAGAGGGCCCTGGTATCTAAATGAATATCTGACGTGACCTTAAGAGAGTGACGCTCCAAATGAGCCTTCGCTTCCTTTCTCTATGTTTCCCGGTTGCGGTTATGGCCGCCGGTAATGAACTGTGAACATAGAATTATGTTTATAGTGCAGTCGATGCCAGGGTCGAATCGACCCATCCATGCGGTGGAATGCCACAGGATTTACGCTTTAAATGGCAATTCCGAACTGCATTCTCGATAGAAATGGAATGATGTTTACGAATGCAAATTCGTTCTTATCGTATTGGTAACATAAATTTGTATGTCCGGTCTAGCACTCATGGACATTCCTCCGCTGATTAAATGTACAAGGTGAGTCTTTTGCATGCATCTCAACGGCGAACTTTGCGTCCTCCTGTCAAGAAAAAAGTGTGTTCCAACAGTGAAGCAATCCAACGAAGATCCAACTCTTCCGAAGCTGTGTGTCATTGGGGTCGAACACTCGTCAGTTTCTGCCATTATCATAAGACGCTAACGTGTAGCATATTTAATACTTTATGGCCATAACAAAGTCATACATAGTTCGTTACATTTCAGTGCAAAAGGATGGGCCTAACCTAATTATTGTGGGGAAAAAAGATATGTCAAGAAATGACATGATAACTAAAAAAAAAATGCTCGAGTTTAAGATTGATCCAGAGTCCACCCCTGCTTTGGCACGGACCCGCAGCTAAAGACGGCGTTGAGTTTCTCCGTTAAACATTTTTTTTCCTTATTTACGAACGAGTGCCACAAGAGACAGGACCACGCTCGTACGTGATTCTATGCCCCTTTTTGCCTCCGCTAATGACAATTATTGTTTTAGAGATTTTTCGGAGCCAAGTGAATAATTGGTGATGGAGAGGATTTGGAGCCACGTTTATGGGACCCCTTGTATACGGTCGCTCTGTTTGTCCTTCCAGAATAGACTGTTAATTTGATTTATCGCGTCGTTTTTCATTCTTATGGTCTTGGGAGATGTAAAAGAGATGATCGTTGTAGATTACGAGAATTCTTCGAGGAAAATTCAGCTTCTGGTATTATAATCTTAGTTTGTATCATTCTCGGTTAGTTGTATCCAAAAATGCTTTTATACTTGAGGTATGAGGGATGAACCAGTATTCTGCAGACGGTATACAATATGAAGAAGTATAAAATTCATGTTATCGACACAAAGATGTCGTAGTTTGGGGTGTTCCTATTGGTTAAATCGTATTATTATTCGTTTAGGCCACAACTTCTTCATTTTTCGATCTATTCGGTTTTCAGAGTGAACGCACAAATGAATGGAATATTTATGAAATACTTCTATCAAAGACCACTGGCTTATGTTTCATATCATAAACATACCCTGAAAGTTTTTCCAAGTCCAAGTACGTTCGTCTTGCCATTTTAATTGCAGCAGAATGAAGAATTTCTGCTCTCAATCAATGTGTAGGAGTTTTCTATGGAAACATTTATTTTATCACACTTGTATCTATGGGATAAAATTTAAAAAAATTGATATGAATACGAAGACATGATTCTAGAGTTTTCAAATTCGGAGGCAAAAATCTTTTATTGTCTTTTTCACAAGACCGCACGAGAACACTGCGGGATTCTTGTGGGCATCATCAGGGCCATTCCTAGGGTATAGGCCGCCCTCGTCAGCTTAAGATTTTGCCGACCTTATGCCTACACATATAATTAAAGAAAAGGCACAGAAAAGTACCTGAAAACTTCATAGTGATTTATTTCAAAAAATACTGATCCCAGAAAAAATTTGATTGCATTTTCGTGATTTACGACCTCGAATTAGTCAGTAAAATGACCCTGGTCCTGGTCGATAGCTAAATGAATAATTTTTTGTTCGGTTGTGGAGCGCGGGTAAACAAGTAGCAGACGAAATTATTCTAAATCAGAAAAATTTTCATTTTTCGAACTACATGGACCCGGGTCATATTTTCGACTATTTCGAGGTCGTAGATTACGAATATGCAATTAGAATTTTCTTAGGATCAATATTTCGGGAAATAAATCTTTTTGAGTGGAAAATTTCGAAAAAATTGGTCAACTTTGAGAAGGTGTAGGAGCCACAAAAAAAGAATAAGACTTATGCTGATTTTTTCGTTGATAGATTGATTCTTTGCGAATAGACAATTCCAATTTTCATTCATCTACCGCGAACAGTTGTGATTTTATGATTTTTTCCGCGAAGGTCCAAAATTTCCAATTTTTCATCGACTATAACTTGAAAAATAAATTTTTTTAAAAATATCTTTTTGCATATTCGTTATCTACGTCAACGACTTAGTCGACAATATAAATTTGGTTTTGATCGGAGACAAAAAAAAATTTTCAAAAAATCGCAATTTTTCCATGTATGGAAAATTTGAAAAAATTTTTATCTCTCCGATTTCCACCAAAATCGGAGTATTCACTAAATCGAGGGCGTAGATTACGAATATGCAAACAGAATTTTGCTGAAAGGATTAGTTTTCAAGTTATGGTCGATAGAAAATCGGAAATTTTGGACCTTCGCGGAAAAAATCATAAAATCAAATTTGTACGCGGTAGGTGAATGAAACTTGGATTTTTTCATCAGCCAAAGATCAGTGTATCACCGAAAAAATCAGTATATGGCCAGTGAATTTTTTCTGGCTGTTAGAGCCCTTCAAAGTTGACCAATTTTTTCGAAATTTGCCACTAAAAGTGATTTATTCCCTAAAATACTGATCGTAAGAAAAATCTAATTGCATTTTTGTGATCTACGACCTCGAATTAATCAAAAAACTGACCCGGGTCTACATAGTTCGAAAAAAAAAATTCGGTTTTAGAATAATTTCGTCTACTACTTTTACTCCACTACTCCACCACTCAATTCCCAAGGGTAGGTGTTATGTCCAACAATGTATTTGAAACGGGAATATTCCTGGCTTTAAATTTCTACAGTTTTAGTTCCGAAAATTCAGCAATCTCTCAGTGCATCTTTGCAATCTGAACAACATCATCTGCTCGCAGTCTCGAACCTGCAGGTTTTCCTCTTCTCAAAGTCAATAAACCCACAGCAGTTCGGATCCAATCAGCGGTCGATTAATAACGATCCTTCTCCCCAATATCGTCCATTCGTAGGTATATAACGAGCGCATTTCCATTCCGAAATTAAAATATTATTTTTCATTAGGACCGGTGCGTCGTATAAGGTGGAATGGTTAATTTATCGTGGAGGGAAGTGTGAAATATTTCGCTGCACGTTGGGATCGCTGCGGGATCCCATGTTACAATCTTCTTTATCCTAACCACTCAACTACTACAACTTGCTTATTAACATTTAAACATCCATTTCTGTCATTAATCAATCGTTTGATAGGGCTCGTTTGGAAGGTGGAATTTTCGTCTGTCCAGGTGAACACGAGGATGTATTGATATCTAGTTAGCCTAGACCAGTTCCATACATAAAAAAATATTGCGTTACCATAGCAACGAAGAATAACTCATTAGAAGTGTCGGTGTGAAGTTTGAGGTCGAAATAGTAAACCAGAGTTACGCAATAAATTAAAAGAAAGAAGATGTCCACCGAAATTGTGGAGATCGAAAAATTGGAGTATCGAGCCATCATCAAGTACTTGTATTTAAAAGGGTTAAAAGGTGAGCAGATTTACGAAGATGATCTTAATACCTTGGTGATCAATGTCCTTTGTATGCGACCGAGAAAAGTATGGATTGCAAGCTTCTACAGAGGTAAATTTTCCATTGAAGATGATGACCGATCGGAAAGGCCAGTTTCTGTGTCAGTCCCCGAAAATATCGATGCAGTTTATGACATGATTTTATCAGACCGTCGAAAACGGATATCTGAAGCACAGAATTTTTCATCACTTCTGAGTTCACTTTGAAAGTAAGTAAGTAAATTATTTATAAATACTTACGTTTATTCATCAGTCGAAGATTCCTTATTAACATCGATGTGAACTGATAATTTTACGAATATTTCAACTAAAGGGTTCAGTATCAACGTTTGAACAACCCCCAGCATCTAACAGGAATTAAGGTTAAACAATCAACCGACGGTCTGATAAATCGTAAGGTCCGCTGAAAAAAATCGACGGCGTTTCAATCCCCAACCTCCTCGGGCCTTCAACCCCCGCCCCCGCCAAAATTACTCCGACCCCCTTGCGGAGCTATTCGATTTCGGACAACCCTATAAATGAGGAACAATTTGCACATCAGGAACCGACCGGAAATCGGCTGCTGGAGACTTATCGATGTTGTTCGAATTTTTTCATCCGGGACGGCGCCAAGCGTATTTTTAAAAGTTAATTCAGTACATCGACGTCCGTTTTTTCCCAGGAACTCCTTGTTTTTCGTGTAATTCCTCGTAATGGCGGATCGATCCCTTTCGAATTGGGGTCATATAATATGTAGATTGGGTTATTTATGGGACGATTACTGCAGGTGGAAATAGTTTGATGGGAGCGCATACGAGTGTGCCAGGAATCGTTATAAAGGTTCTTCGAAAACGAAAATGACGCACTGAATTTGTCCATCGATTTTAAGGTTCAGTCACTATACTTCATTCACTTTTATTTTAGCAGTCGGTTGGCCATGGAAATTTGACGCATTTCACTCTGTATAGTACGAAAATGTGGGGTTATGAAGCTTATCAAAACATTTTTGGGTTTTAAATCAACGCTATGTTGCCCGTTCTACGTAAAAGTTTCTGTTATTACGTATTTTATCACAATGTCGAATCTCTTCGGAAAATATGTGACGAACATAATTGAAGTTTATACAAACTGATTGAAGGCATACCAAATCCAGTTATTTGCATGGAAAATACAAGAGATCAGTATAATGTCCTAATATGCACTAGCTTGAGGAGAGTTAATGTTCGTTATCTTCTTTGGCTTACATCATTTGTAGATTTCAAAAATATTAACCCGAAGATGAAATGCATTTGATGCAGTGGTTGGGAATGGGTATCTCCCGAAGGAATTAACAGATAATTACAAGAATGTCAAATTCTTCAACAAAAAGCATCTTGCATCAATATAAGTAAAAGTAATTGAAGGAAGTTTCAAGTTAAGATGAACTTCACCTTTGATCAAAAATTTCATATGAATAAACAAGTAACCGGGCAACTTGAGCGTATTTGTGGCTATTCATCTTAATACGTTGATGTTATAATAATAATTAGGTATTTATTAGTACCTTAAGACATTTACATTGTATAGGAAAAGTCAAATGAAAAATAGAAAAATCCATTTTAGGGAACTTATTCTCCGATGACATTTATCGAAAATCCTGTAGTAAACTTTTCGCATTAATTCACTCAAACATCAAATTCTCAAATGCCACCACTTTTTTGGGTCTCCCAATAGAAGGAAATTCTTTGTCATCCTCTTCATTCACAATCTTTGTGATTGTGGAAATATCCAGCTGAAATATAAGTCGTTTAGATTCAGATGAAACATTATATGAATTCTCTTACATTGAATGTGTTCGCTACCGTCTGACGTATTGTGGATTTTAGAATATCAGGGTATAACTATTTGAATGAGCGGACCTGATTTCTAAATAGCACTTCCTGAAACCCTGTCTCTTTTTTCAATCACTTTCGGCATTTTCGTAATAAAAATTGATATTAGTTGTGGCAACGGCGCAATGACATTAACGACATTTCATGAGTGCCAACTTAACTTCGTTCTAGTTACAAAAACTTGAGAAAATTATTTCATGGCAAACCGACTGCTAAAATAAATTTGAATGAAGTATATATTGTAGGACTTTTACGAAAATGGAGTCGGAAACGATAAACCATTGAACTTTTGAAAAATTCAATGATCAAAGGCTGAACGCAATATGGCGCATTGAAAATTACTCAGACGTACAAATATTTCAACAGTAGATTCTTGAGGTCAAAAGAAACCCTTTTCTCCTTCTCTTTTGATCTCAAGAATCTACTGTTGAAATATTTGTACCTCTTAGTCAAAGACTCACCCTATAAAGCTGTATCATTTTACGAGGATGTATTGATATCTAGTTAGCCTAGACCAGTTCCTACATAAAAAAAATATTGCGTTACCATAGCAACGAACACTAACTCATAAGAAGTGTCAGTGTGAAGTTTGAGGTCAAAAAAGTAAACCAGAGTTACGCAATAAATTAAAAGGAAGAATATGTCCACCAAAATTGTGAATGTCGAAAAATTTGAGTATCGAGCCATCATCAAGTATCTACCTGTATTTAAGAGGGTTAAGAGGTGATGAAAAAATAAAAATTCGTTTTTTCCGAAAACAGTGTAAGAGATCCGACAGTTTGTATGAAAGTTTAGGTTTTCGCACACGCAGAATCAATTGGGAGTAAAATCGAAAGCCTATCCCTCTTCTTTAAGATTTTCATCTTCGAAATGGGATTTTTCAAAAATTGCAAATTACAGTTGGAAGTTCCTCAAGAAGGAATGGATGCTTCAAGATCGCTGTGGTGTAACTTTCCGAACTGTAATAATTTTTCTGGAAGATAATCCACTCGAAAGGTGGCCTTTTTTTTCATTATTCCACTAGTGGATGAAGTAGTAGGTGATACAGTTTATAAGTATGGACAAACTTTCAACTATAAGGTGATTATGAACAAACATAATTATGCCAGGTGCCTGGGAAGCCAAATTTGTAGCCAGGTCACCTCTGACTATTCTCGAGATTGCGAATTTACGACAAACCCTGGCGACACAGAATTTTTTCGATGTTACCTTTCCGACCCAACATAAAAATCCGTTCCGGAGACGCTGTATAGCGATGTTTACGGCGGTCATTATCGAAATAATTACTTCCATCTCTTCTTTACAACATTATAAACAGCGGAAAGAGGATTTTCGGCCAGGAAGATGTTTATGTTTTCATAAATTTCCCGTGACCGCTGATGGACGCCTTTGGGTCACGGCGGATTTGCCATTTTCAACTTTCAGAGAGTAATTTCATCGTATTCGAATTTTTCAACGAACCAGTATAGAGTTTATGACACCCCACGCATGACGTACAAGAATATATTGAAAAAATTCTTAGCCTACTATAGAACCGAACAAAATTGCATTGTCAAAATATATTACTACTCAACATATTCTCATCTTAATGAGACTTTGGTACATTTCTACGATCCAGAAACAAAGCAACAATCGATGGAATGGCGACACTCTAATTCTACAAGACCTAAGAAGTTTCGTGTCAAAAAATCAGCTGCACTATTGTCAGAATTTCTTAACTGTCAATTTTGAGTTCACTCAAAGGCTTTCCCACACAAAATTACATAAACAGATCTTCAGCTGACAATAATCCATTGAGGTTTTTCCTTCTCCTCCCCCCTCCACCTGTTTGTTTATAAAGCTCATCACCCATTAACGAATATACGTCAAAATATTTTGACATGTGCATCTGATACGAAAAATATTTATTATATATATCGGAACCTATCAGGAAATTGCTTGATTAAATATAATAATGGGGCTACCTGTCCTGTCAGTAACTCCAAGTTTTTTCTTCGGTTGTCTACCAATTACGATCTGTCTATTCGCTAATGTAGGCTCTAAAAGGTTATTAGTAATCCGAGGGGTTCAGAGCTCTTTGTCAGGTCTTCCCAGAAGATGACTTGTCGTTTCGTTGAAAAGGTTGCGGTGTTGAATAAACCCAACGTCTACTCATAGGTCGCAAATAATTTTTTTCGCAGTCTAATGAATCCACACACCACTGGATTCTTCACGATTCCCAAAGCTGGAGAAAAATTATAATCTCCGAAGACTCCCCGGGAGCGAAATAATAAAGCAAATGCTTCTTGAACAACATCCCGCTATCTACGTCCAATATTATGCCATATAATGTTTTCTATGTCTATTTATGACACCTAGATGGCATAAAGATACGCCAGCGCTCTCTGGTGGGCGGGAACTATAATCCGCATCGGCGAGTCTAACCTGAATATTGGATAACTGTGGCACACTTGTCTTAATAATGGAGCCATAAAGGCACATAACGTTTGGAGTTACTGCAATTTAGTTTCAACATCATGCAGCCATTCCTAGACTTTGTTATGGACCGCGAGCGATGTTGCATGGATTTTTCCAGGGTTTAATGAAAAGTAAGGGAGAGATTATGGGAAATTCTCAACGGGCCAAGAAAATGGCTCACACTGCATGGCCGTTTTATTATTTCAATAAGCCATCGCGAACTTTGGACTTAAAGCTTCAGAAATTAAGTTTGGACATTGGGGGAATAAGATCTATCCAAAATTGAATTCAATGGGGGCAGGTTTTGAACTCTAGGACGACATTTACACTGTACATGGCTAAGCAGCAACAACAGCTTTGACTGGAGGCACACTTTAAAGTAGTTGCTTCATAAATTCTAGGGCTAACCTGGACACGGAAATACACAACCGTATCAATTCGGCATCTCGGGCATTCTGGAAGCTAAAGGTCAGAGTGTTTCAAAATCACGACCTCAATCTGAAGACCAGGACAGCTGTTTACAAAGCAGTCGTCCTCCCAACGCTTCTTTACGGAAGCGAAAGCTGGACGACCTACAGGCGACATATTAAACAGCTTGAACAAATGCAACAACGTCATCTAAGAAAAAGAATGCACATCAGGTGGTTTCACAAAGTTTCAAATGCAGAAGTCTTGCAACGCGCGAGTTGTACAACAATTGAGACTCAAGTAACGAGGGCCCGACTCAGATGAAGCGGCCACATTCTGAAGATGCAAGACACAAGACACAGACTAGCGCTGTATGGCAAATTTACACAGGGAGCTCGGAAACCAGGAGGCCAGTATAAGCGGTTTGAGGATATACTGCATCAATTCCTAAAATCAGTTAATGTCAATCATAACTGGGAACAACTAGCTTTAGACAAATCACAGTTGAGGTCAATGGTGCACAGTTATAATGGAGACTCGAGAATAATACAGTGGCGGGCAGATCTGGTTAGTGACTATCCAAGCCCGGAGTGTGAAAGGATCTGTAGGTCACGGTTGGGTCTCTTCATCTCACAGGAGGGCACACAGTCGCAAGTATCCCTAAGAAATTATAAGTTTTGTTGATTTATTCTCGGTAATGGGATACAGCAATAATGATGATGTTGAGTAGTGCAATGTAACTACTCGAAAAGTGCTGATGTAGATCTTGCATCAGATCTTACTTTGATCTTTCTCCTTGAAGGAGCCTGTTAGAGCAGGTAATCATTTTTTTTTGGAGGTTACTTTCTCATGTGTTGTAGCACCACACATATAAAAACGTCATGAGCTCATTTCACGATCTGAGACTCGAATATATCGACTGATCCCTGTCACATCACTCAGAACTAGAAGAATTTCCACGAAGCGTCTACAACACCACAGCTCACATCTAATCGCCCTAGACCTGCTCAGGCTAAATTATTAATACGGCTGGATGAATCTATAAGCCGTAATGAATAATGCACATTTCGTGATTCGAGGCATGAAAGCAACATGCGATTATTTATTTATTAACCGTGCCTATCGTTTCACAGTTCATTATAATATAACGCTATATAATTTGTATATATTATAACGTCTTAAATAACGCAAATGGCTTTTTAAATGTTGCTACAACGATGCTCTTGTTATGGTCGCTGATCGAAAAATCACCGGTAACCTGTCATTAGGTTTACAAACACGGCATATCTTGATATTTCGACGGTCCTTCCAAGGAGGCGAGGGAGAGACATGAGAAGTTTTCTCGAAAGATGCTATCAGACGTAATAATTGAATTGGATGGAGTTTTGGCTACAATTCGTTTAGGAAGGGATGAAGGTATTGGGTCACACGATGTGGGTGGCCTTAAGTTCACAGAAATCAGAATGAAGAAGTGTATACACGAAAGGTTGTCGACATCAATATGGAGGTATTTGAGAAAGTATAGATATAGAATTTTCAGTTCTCTGCACCCCTAATGCAAAGACTATGATCCCCAGCTTCGCCAAGTTAGTAAATAACAGAATCTTAGCATATTCTGCAGCTCAGAGTTGTGTTGAAAAATCTGCAACAGGTTCCTGTAGCGCCCCAACTCAAAAGGTGTACAAATACGGCAATTTTTATTGTTGATTTTCGCCAACAAGCGAAGAATTCCCCATGCATCCCATCCTATCCCGTTTTATGCAAGATATAAACATTATCTTGTAATTATAGGCCTTGTGGAACGCAATCTCTACGAGCCGCGAGCTATTTGAGGCTGTGCCTGGAACAAACAAGATGTGATGTTCACAGCCCGAACGTTTTATACACTTGCTACGCGGAGTTTCTCATAGTGGTACGCTCATCAGATAATTATTTTGTCGAAAATGTGGACTACATTCGTTAACGTTGCGTAATATGCCCCTGGCTAGATGCTGAACGTGATTCTTCAGGAATTTTTGTTGGTACACATAAATCAGCAGGTTTTTGATGGATTGGCTTTCTGGTATACTGTTATATTTCGAGAAGTTATCGGAATTGATGTGCTTTGCATCTTTTGGAAGTAGCAGATACGCTATTTATTCGTACTCGAAAGTTTCTGCCAGACCTATTCTCATATTAGGCAGCATTGCCTTGAATTTCATTCCATAGAATCTTTTGTGAGAACTTAAAATAACATTTTTTATGGTTTTTCAATAGCCTGTATCTTTTAAACCGAGTCGATACGGAAAAAATGGTAAAGGTAAAAAGAGTTTCTTTTGACGTCAAGAATCTACTGTTAAAATGTTTGTACGAGTCGAACACTCACCCTGTATAGATTTAATAGCATAAAACAGCTTAAAGGACTAACTAAACTAAGGGGCAAATGATGAAGGACAGCTTAAAAATTGCCAGGCTCTATAAGATGTTCACACATTATTTCCACAGAGACCAGTGAACTTTATTATCATTCTATTTTTAGGTGAATTGAAAATTCACATTGAAATCTTACAAATGAAGAGAAACGGAGGATGGCGCTTCATAGCACTGGAGAAAAATCCAGCAGGAGCTAAGAAGTTTCAAGAATATTCAAGAAAAACAGAGAATTTAATCAAATCAATGTATACAAAGAGTACAAAAAAAACCTCCGAAGATGTGGATCTACCAATTCACACAACGGTAAAAACTTTGCAATACTATACCCCCTTCGACTGAAAACGAATATTCTTGGTTGTCTTTCAATCACACCCTGTACAACAAGAAGGGGTTAAAAAATAACCTGCGCCAGTGGAATATGAATCTGAGAGTGGAAATCCAACACAACCGAAGTGATGTTGCAGGTATAACTAGTCAAACTTGAGCATTTTTAGTTGTCCCACTTTGCTGCTCAGTTTTCCGAAACTAATAACGAAAAAATTCAATTACATCCCATCAAATTTTTCATAATGGCTAACACCGTCTAATTTTGAATGCACGAAGACAAATTTTATCGCCTATTCATTCAAAGTGATTCGAATAATATCCAGTTAATACTAATCATTTGCTTATATGAATATAAAGGCCTGAAATTATTCAAATGCCCATTTATAAAATTCAAATCCCGCATGAATTGGAGAAAATTATGCTCGCTCTAATAACAACCTTCACTATCACTGTTACCTCCGATATTTATCCTAGTCGAATCGACCTCACCTCTGATTCTATTATGGGTAACATAACAGTTGTTTTCAATTTGGCTAAACGCTGCTCTTTCCGTCTCCTGAAGCAGCACAGTGTTGTTGCAATAACGTGCCTAATTTGTCGAATTATTAGCGATAATTACATCGATGTTTTCTCCGAACACAATCGTATGAAATCTTTGTTTACACATCGTGGATGCCGCGTCGGCATATCACGAGGACAAAGCCTGGATAAGGTTTAATTAGAACCTGAACGTTGTCCAATATATCCCTACGATGATCCTGAACGACAAATTAAAGTTGAAAAGGGTACCCTAAGAGCGCATATGAGCACGTTAATAACGTAGGAAGTGAAGGGAGCTATGGCGCTGAGAGAAGATTACCCTGGTTTATTTTCTGGCTGGATGTAATGCATGAGAAATTGCTGAATGTTTGAAACATTCAGTCCGTAATACTGTACTGCAGGATATGTTTGTGTGTGTTTTCTGCAGGATGAGACAAAGTGATGAGCTTGTTATTAGTGCAGTGTGCATTTTATCACAGTCATTGGGAATTTTAATTTTGAGAGGGGCCAGAAAACAAGTTTTTTCCTGGTAATTTTAACTAACACCACCCAAGGGATTCCTCAAGGAAAAAGAACCTTGGCTTGAAATTGAAAACTTGGCTTGAGCTTCGAATGGTTTTCAATCTTTCCCATGCTAACTGTGCCAAACATTCTTAGCTGTTTCTATGACCTTATACTTCATTGTCTATTCCAGAAATCTACATCCCTCCTTGGCAGATAAACATTGAAGTTCTTTTGTGAGTAACCAATGATGTTGAAGTCACTCAAACTGAAATGCATAATTACCTGTAGTCGAACATAACCCAAACAACGACTATCCAATTAACGATTTCTATAATAGAAAACAATAACTAACTCTGACATAAATCACAAAAGAACAAAGTCGGAAATTCCATTAGTCCAGCTCATTAAGCGTCATCTTCAAGTTATAAAATTGTCTGACTTGAAAGCCGAACAATAAACCACTAAAACAATAAAGAAGCCTATAAATCCACCACCCCAGTTATGAATTCCTAACTTGGCTAGCCAGAAAAAAACACAAACGTATAATATATTTCCGAAATATACTCGTGAGGACTTCGAACATATGACAGTATCCTACACGACCTAAGGGGAAACAGAGATGGAGAGGGTAAACCATAAATCTTCCATTATTATTCCTTTAGAAGGACAAAACGCATATGTCACCTTCATTACAGTATGTGGGACCCTTGAAATATTATAAAACTCATTGGCAATCAATTCCTAAGCTCCCCGAAAAAATTCGAATGAAGAATACCAGGACAAAAATGCACCCTTGTGGAACACCACTCATTGTCGAATTATCGCATTCTGTTGATTCTTGCCTGTGTTTTCGGAAGGTAGTCATAACGAGGTCGAAAATTATCTATTGCCAGGAAGGGTCGGCATTAAAAAAAACTGCCGGCTGATCTGTCATAAATTTAACGTGTCACGACAGGTGTAATCTGCATCGGACGCCAGCCATCGTGGGGAAGCATCCAATCCTCTCCATTGTTGATTTTTGTGAATGCCGTGTTTGTTATTGGACCTAATTTAGATTTACCAGAATCATAATCAGGAGGGCCATGATTATAGTGAACGTGCATGCCGGGAGGATGGCCAGAAATTCTTCCCCGACGGGCCTCTCGGCCGTCCATCAGTTATGTTACGGAATGCACAGGACCGTATCTGGTTCCTTTTTGTTCTTGGCTTTCAACAGACAAAATTATTCTGAATCCGAAATTTTTTGATTTTTCGAACTATATCGATACGGGTCATTTTTTTGACTAATTCGACATCGTAGATTTCGATTATTCAATGAGACTTTTCTTAAGATCAGTATTTTAGGAAATAAATCACTTACAGTGGAAAATTTCGAAAAAATTGGTCAACTTTGAAGAGCTTTATCAGCAAGAAAAAATTCACTGGACATAAGCTGATTCTTTTGGTGATAGAATGATTCCTTGCAAATAGAAAGAACCACATTTTATTCATTTACTGCAAATAGTTTGGTTTTTATGATTTTTTCCGCGAAGGTCTAAAATTTTCGATTTTCTATCGTCATAACTTGCAAACTAATCCTTTCAGCAAAATTATGTTTGCATATTCGTAATCTACGCCCTCAAATTAGTAAATGCTTCAATGTTGGTGGAAATCGGGGAGATAAAATTTTTTTCAAATTTTCCATACATATGTATGGAGAAATTGCGATTTTTCGAAAAAAATTTTTCGTCTCCGATCAAAACCAAATTTATACTGTACATTAATTCGAGGGTGTAGAACACGAATATGCAAACAGATGTTCTTTTAAAAATTTATTTTTCAAGTTATGGTCGATGGAAAATCGGAAATTTAGGACCTTCGCAGAAAAAACCATAAAAACTCAACTGTTTGCGGTAAAAGGTCATATCATTTGAGGTAGGGTTCAGTTATCCCTAGATTTAACACTTGTAAAGGATATAATCCTGTCAAAATTCCTTGAAGCTGTCCAGAAAGTAACTAAAAAGATTCTTGTTTGGCTAAGTCCAGACCTGTGTAATCACCTGCCCATAATTCGTGTACCAATTTAAACAGCTGCTCGTGCAATAATTAATATTTTCAATAAGAGTAGAAGGAAATTTCTTTAGAAACTAGAAAAGAATTTATTATGACATCACCCATAATATTCTGAGAATAACAATCGGAAGGCACTTTCGAAAATTTCGAAATTCTGTAGCTCCATTTCATTTTGTCAGATCTTGATTGATTCGTCCATGGTAGGAGAAAAAGAAGAAATTGGGAGTACATCTATTAAAACTGTGTTTTTTGGTAGAAATTTCATATTTTCACATAAAACTTCAGATTCGCCAACCACGTTCGAATATCATTCAGTTGTTAATAATTAGCCTCGTCAGTGTTTCCCCATTGGCCATATACAATTAAGTCCGAACAAATATGGCTAAAAGTCCAAATTAGATGTCAGGATACGTTTAGATCCGAGAGATATATTGCAGTCATCCTGTGTTCTACCATGCCCACCATTTTTGATATCCTGTGTTTAGCGCTCCAAGCCAAGTCGTTGTTTGTAAAAACTTGAATTTATGAGGATGCCGTCCCTACCTACTAATTAAAATTAATCTATAGCCGATAGAACTTGTATTTTACCTGCCATTGTTCGTTTCTGATGTGGGGTCCTTCATCTTGCTCTGGAGCGTTTCAATCTTTGGATTTTTCGGTGGTTCGATGATGATCATAGGTTGGATCACTGCTTGTCTATTTAGAGAATGATGAAGTGGACATGTTTCGGACCTGTTTAAATCCGTTTTGTGTTATGGGTCGAAGGAGCTTCTACTTTCTATGAGTTTTCAATATTCTTAAAGGTTTTTGCGGTTTACATAATCAAGATTCATGTCCAACCCATCAATGATCAAGTGGTCCCCTACATCAGGAGGTCTATAGATTTCTGATGCTACAGAAATGGCTACAGGAATGGCCTAAATTTCCTGAAATGAAGCAATTATAAACATCACGAACACACTTCCCAAAATATCCTCTTCCAAGAACACAAAAATGAAAACAAAACGAACAGCTAATTCCACCAATTGAAATTCGCAGAACGACCGGTTAGAAAAGCCAGACCAGCCAGAGATTGAGACGTCAAAAAGGCATCAATTTTACCGTGCACACCCTGTAACTGCCGGGAAGCGATTGGATTGTAGTTAAGAGCGTGGCACGCAAAACGGTTCAGCCGAATGTAGGTACACATTTAACAGAATATACTCAATAAGACGTTAGTGTGGGTTTTTGTTCTTATTAGTACTTCAAGGTGGTCTGATGGTAATTATAGGCTCGGAAGATAATGACGTTGAGGCAATTGGGAGAGGAAAACATGAGAACTGAGTGCTGAGACGTTAAATTGGCTGCTACGCGAACAAGACTCAATTTACGAGGGTATCGATTAATAAAAATTTTTTGCTGGGAAGGTAATGATAGAAGTGCAGTGAAAGCTCAGTTTTTTCATAATGCATACAGAATGATAATTGTAGAAGTCATTTCCAGAATTGCCACGATCAATTTTACACTTTTTCGAGCCATTTATGGAGAAAAAACTGCAAGCTTCAAGTATGGGATGTCAAAATTTCGAGCTTTCGACAAGTTATTATATGTTTTGTTGCTGAAATTCTGAGTAGCAGAAATGACATCCTCACAACTGAAGTATTTCTTTCTCCAGAGGAAGCACTAATGATGAGATTAAGAGTAAGTTTGAGTAATCTAATTAAAATTATGGAGTTTCGAACAGAGTAGTCAAGATATGTAAAGTAAATGTTTGAGTTTCTGTGTCAATATTATTATGACAAGCACTCGATTCAAGCACCTATAAAAACATCCAGATAATTGAAGTGTTTCGTTATATTTATCTTTCAGTACCTATTTTTTGTATCAGAATAAGAAGAAAATCAGAATGTGGAAAATATTTTTTGCATTTCGTTACAAATGGTGGTTTGTGTTCTACAAAATTGACATTAATTATACAAGTTCTGTGGACAAATTCAGTGCCATTATCTCTCTCTCAATGAAACAGTAATATTCGATTAATTTCATACCTTGACCGCTCAATCAAGCGATGCGAAACGCAGCAAATAACGACATCGACATGAAAAATTACATAGCCCCGGTCATTCGATAAATATTTACCATCATATAATGGTAAAATTCCGTTAATTTTACCGCAGCTTTCGGTTGAGCTGAACAGTTTCAGGCATGGAAACGCGGCCTAATGAAAATTGGGTTGATCCATGGGCAAACACGTGTAATATACATCCAGTGTTCAGTTTACATACCGCCTAATGGATTAAGCAGTCGATGTACGGCTTGGAAATCAAGTGATTTGGACGATGTTGATTTTTCTGTAAACGGGGAAATTGTCGTTTTGCTCCAGAGAAAAGAAATTATTTATTTTTATTTAATCTTTTATTCTGAATACCCGGAGACAAATCCAGTGACTCCCTCGATGTTACAAGCATTTTGTTTCCTCTTTTGTGTTTTTCAGCCATTGTGGTCGTTCTTTGTAGCTTTTCTACACGTTGTAAAGTGTATGGTTAAGGAATTACCTCCACGCATCTCTAGCTTTTTTGCGTTGGATACCAATGGCGAGGCATTCTGTGATTAGGCGATCTGAAGGTTCATCATCTTCTTCAAAGAATCTTCACTGTTTAGTTTCTGCTATTCTCATAAGGTGCTTTCTGAGGATGCAGAATCCTGTAAAGAGTTAACCCTCTAATGCCCAAGTTTTTTTCCTTTTTTATAATTATTTCCGTATAGTTTCAAATTAGCTTATGTAATCTTCATCTTTTTTTCGCAAATAGTTAACTGATTTACATTAACACCTGTTCTCACAAAATGAACCTACACTGAAGGCGGACATGGGCAGAGTAATTTTGTATCCACTTATATGCAACCAGTCTCAAGGCGGACTTGGGTATTAGAGGGTTAAGTGAGGAGGTGTATCATATTCTTGCTAAAATCCAGATCTCATGGTCCTCGATTTATCCATTTTCTTATATTCTTTGCCAATTCGAAATGACCGTTATACAGAATTGTCTACCTCTTCAGTTCTTCATACTTTTTCGTTATATTCAATACAGAGTGAGTCATTTTGACCCGTACAAATATTTTAACAGTAGATTCTTGAGGTCAAGAGAAACACTTTTTCCCTCTAGCATTTTTTACAATTCGGCCCTGATAAAAAGATGTAGCCGTTTTAAGATTTCATAATGAGCTGTGCCTCCGCTGGACAAACAAAATTACATTCAGAATAACTAGCTGAATCTGTGTTGCTACAAATCTACGGATCTCTTAAACAGAGTTGTATTCAGCCAAAATAACCAATTTTCAAACTTCACAGATATCTTGTAATTTTTCTATATCAAATTACTCAAAAACGGTGAAAATATGAAGAAACGTTCAAATATTCATCAGATAGTGTCCAACTTAGTTTCAAGGGTTGGGTTCTTTGAATTTTTGTTATTTTTATGTTATGTAATGATCACAATGGGAAAACTGGAAGACGTGGATGCTTGTGTTCGACAAAGATTCATCAAATGAATGAAAAACTATATTTCGAAATTCATTTCAGTCAACAGAACCGTTTGTGAGAACTAAAAATAGTTTTTTTTTTGTGTTTTTACAATGGCCTGTATCTTTCAAACCGAGACGATTCGGAAAAAATGGTAAGGAAAAAAAAAGTGTTTCTTTTGACCTCAAGATTCTACTGTTAATATATTTGTACGAGTCAAAAGTCAAAAGCTCACCCTGTATATTGGATCCTCAATATTCTCATTCGATGATATTCTAAGATTTCCGTAAAATTTCTCAGGCAGTATAAATTTCCGATTAAATCAGGCTGATCAAAGAGCTGAAAAAAATCACCGTCGGAATTCCATCCTTCCCTCGCCAGGATGTTTATTCATTTTATGAAATATCGCGGCTAATTTTTCAATCGTCGGTAGTTTGTCGAAAGGCTTAAAGGCTCTTTAAATGTTTCATCGGCTCTGATTAATTGGGACCGGTCGCAACGAGCTACTGTTCGGGCCAATAATTTTAAATAGATTAATTCCACATCAAAGCTGCTGCGCGCTAAAGGTTCCACGGACGACCAGTCCTGTTTTGGATGGAGTAAAATACAAAATAGCATTACCTCTTTCGTTACAAAGGTTTTTACTCAAAAACAGGCGGAAACGGATTGGTTTCAGGTCCTGTTGACGTTTCT
Source organism: Coccinella septempunctata (assembly GCF_907165205.1). Lineage (NCBI taxonomy): Eukaryota > Metazoa > Arthropoda > Insecta > Coleoptera > Coccinellidae > Coccinella > Coccinella septempunctata. Next base: position 31,705,641 of record NC_058194.1, on the reverse strand, counting down.
GCCAACTACTTCCTCTGGAGATTCCTGTCATCGATGGTATTCTTTACGTTTTGGTGCGGTGCCTTCGTGGGTGTTCCCCTTTAGTCGACCCAAAGGGGGATCGCGTCGTTATAAATATAATCGAGGAATTAGCTGTTTAACGACTGACTGTAAAACTGGACTTTTTCCAGGATTTTCGTGGCGGATAGTTTTGGATTTCCGTTTTAATTAGTGGCGATAAATATTTTAGGTTTTCGGAAAAAAAGTCCGGGTTTCGTTTCACAGTCGAACCGCTGGCGTTTGATCCCCCAGCTCGTAAATATTTTGTGAGGCCGGTTTTTTTTTTTTCATCGTGGAGCCCGAACTTCGGAAGTGGTAATTGGGGGTTTGTTGTGTTATTCGATAGTTTAAAAGTCGTATAACGGGAACAAATGGTACGAACGGTTCATTTGGAGAGCTCTCAATTATGGAGTAATCTTATACAAGTGTTGTGACGTGTACTTCCTTCAGAAGAGACGGATTTGTTGAGCGCAATGGGGAAACGAGAGATTCTGAAAAAACTGATTCTTTCAAGGCTGTCTGTTCTAAAAATGACACGGCGACATATTTATAAATCGAAAAATTTTTGGCCTACTATAAAACCAAACAAAATTTCAATGAAGATTTTATTGCTCATCATATTCTCCTTTGAATTGGATACATTTATTACAGCGAACTTGCAACATCTCTAGACCTTTTAAAAAAAGTTTCTTCTTGCTCTGCAAACCAGACCTCCACAGCTTTTATGACCTCCTCGTTGGAAGAAAATTTACGACCTTTAACTCTTTTTCAGTTGAGGAAAGAGATGATAGTCGGATGAAGCCAAATCTGGTGAATATGTGGGATGTTCTAGTAATTCAAACTCTAAATCAGGAATTTTTTGCATGGCAACATGAGATTTGTGTGCAGGGGCGTTGTCCTGTAAAAACAAAACACCTTCGGATAGCTTTCCGCGACTTTTCTCATGGATTTTTCCCGTACAGTGATCAGTAATGTCGAATAGTAATCTCCGGTTATTGTTTTACCCTTATCCAAAAAATCAATCATGATTACTCCATGGCAATGCCAAAAAACTGAAGCAAGAACTTTTCCAGCAGATTTTTGAACACGAAACTTCTTAGGTCTTGGAGAACCAGAGTGTCGCCATTCCATCTATTGTTGCTTTATTTCTGGATCGTGGAAATGTACCCAAGTCTCATCCATAGTAACAGTTCGGTTCAAGAAGTCTACATTGTTTTCAAATCGAGTACAGATCGAACGCGATGCTTCTACCCTTGCACGCTTTTGGTCAACATTCAAACATTTGGGGATCCATTTTGCAGCAATTTTTCTCATGTCTAAATTGACGTGAACTATACGATGAACGCGTTCGTATGAGTGCTTCAGAAATTCGTTTTAGCCCGATTCGACGATCTGATAAAATCATGTCATAAACTGCATCGGTATGTTCGGGGACTGACACAGAAACTGGCCTTCCCGATCATCATCTTCAATGGAAAATTTACCTCATTTGAAGCTTGCAGTCCAATTTTTCACGGTCGCATACGAAGGACATTGATCACCAAGGGTATTTAGCATATCTTCGTAAATCTGCTTACTTCTTAACCCTTTTATACAAGTACTGGAGGACACGATAGGTGTCTATATAAACTACTACCACTCCGAGCAGTGCTTCAAAATAGGCAATGAGTTTTCATGTGAATATAGAGAGATATTCAAGAGCGAAAAAGCTCACGATTTCTGAATCATGCAATATCTCTCGCCTCGTCCACCCAATCTAAAATTCGTTTTTTCAGAAAGCGTCACACGTCACGAGCCACATAAACATACGTCTGGTTTCGTATAGCCGCCGGATTGTGGCTTGTTTTCGTCGACGAAACATCGTTAAAAAAATCTAGTCAACCGTGTTAAAAAGGCGAAAACCGCAGAGCGGTAGCTTGTGGTGCCTAAAAGCAATTAGTTCGACAAACACGGCTGTACGGATGAATATTGCAGAAGATACCGATGGGAGTTCCGTTGAACCCCAAATTCGTTGGGCGGTTGATTTTTTTGCGCTGGACAGAAACATAGGTGGCCAGGGTAACTATGCTTGATGACACGTGGCTCTAGCTTTGACCTTTGATTTTTCAGCGATTGATTGATCTACAACCTTAAGGAGAATTCCTCAGGTCGAAAGAAACAATTTTTTTTCAATTAAGCTCGGTTAGAAAGAGAGGCTGCTGAAAATACATAAAAAATTTAATTTTCAGTTATATCCACGAGTTGAAGACTCGTACAAATATTTCAACAGTAGATTCTTGAGGTCGAAAGAAACACTTTTTTTCTTCACCATTTTTTCCGAATCAGCTCGGATTAAAAGATACATGCTGTTGAAAAACCATAAAAAAATGTTATTTTTAGTTCTATCTCACAAACGGTTTCATCGAATGAAATGAATTTCGGAATACAGTTTTTCATTTATTTGATTAATCTTTTTCGAACTCAAGATATCACCCACGTCTTCCAGTTTTCCCATTATGACCATTACGTACCATAAAAATACCAAAAATTCGAAGAAAACAACTCGTTCAACGAAGTTGGCCACTCATTATGAAAACTTAAAATGGGTATATCTTTTTATCAGGACAGAATCCGAAAAAAAAAAGTGTTTCTTTTGACCTAAAGAATCTACTGTTAAAATATTCGTGCGAGTGAAAGACTCACCTGTAGATTTCGTGGATGTGATGACTCTTTTCCGAACACAAATTTCCACGAAAAATTCCAGAAGAAATCTATCTCGATAATTTCCATCCATCAATTTCTTCTCCACAATAATTCTCGCTCTGATTGACATCGCATTTATATACGTCATTCGTTCAGCCGAAACCCCCGTTCACAGCAATTTGCGAACGTTCAAAAGGAAGCAGACTGCTATAGGATGTGATGAATGAACGAATGAATGCCCTCTGCCATTGTACCGCCAACCTGATGCATGCGTTCAATGAAAAAAGCGGAAAAATTCCGTTTTTGTCGCACCTTCGTCCATATGACTCATATATTAGCTCATAAATATTAACTAACGAAGTGGATTCGAGTTATTTAAAACTCGATGTTCTGAATATACGCTAATTTGCGAACATCTGGCTTCCCACGCGGAATGAGGGAATGTCTTGGCGTTATAGAAGTTTTCAGATAAATAAACTCATCTGAAATAGATTCCAGGAATCCTCCCTAATGAGGGTGGTACTGATGGTGAGTAGAAGGGAGTATCTAGGGAAATTGACCCTCTAAACAGAAGAAAACTCAACGATTTTAGGTTAGGCTAGGTTAGGTTAGGATAGGTTAGGTTAGGTTAGGATAGGTTAGGTTAGGTTTCGTTAAGTAAGGTTAATTCTTGCCTGCAGGCAAGAATAACAAGGTGGACTCTGTCTGGGTTCTAGGTCTCTCGAGAATTGAGGGAAATGAAGAAACCAATACACTTTCCAGAAAAATTGCTGAACCTCCTTTCATTGGCCCAAAACCTTTCCATAGTATAGGTAAATGTACAGGCTGTATGCATACCACCAGCCGATATGAATATCAACAAGTGTTACGATCTGTATTGAACTAGCAACTAAATGTAGAACGTTCCACCGAAGAAGAGTAGATGCTGACCATGGTTTCGGTCCCATCTAACCTCGTCAGAGCAACACAGCTCCTTATCCGATATAAAAACGTTTGGAATTGATAGACCCTTATTAAATACAGGCAGTCGCTTCTGAGTATTATCGAGTAGTACTCATAAGCGACTGTCAGTATTTAATAAGGGGCATTTGAAGAAAAAGGGAAAATGATGCATATTCAAAATGTCGCAACACTGCTTTTGACCTCGCAGAAAAGCTCAAAGTTAGATATTCCTTATCTTTTCTGGTAAAAACTCCAAATTGATAGCTAGAAAGATAACCTATTTTTTTCGAATATTGAACCAATTCTGCTGAAAATTACCAATAAAACCGAAACGGGCAATCCGAGAGCCATAAGACCATATATTTGATTTTGTCTTCTAGAGCTCCATTCAAATGTCGAATGAAATATAGGGTGTTCCATTTAAAAAAAAAAAAAAGGTAACTTTGTATTGCCACTCTGTACACAAATGAGTTAGTCGTATTGTATCAATAAAATATTGAAGTCTGATTTATCCAGGACAAATATGACTTGGAAATTTTTTCGGTAGCTTCTATAGTTTCTCAAATAAGGTGTAGGGTTCTTTTTTGACCAATTTTCCGATTTCCATACACAAGACATTACCCATTTCATTGAATTAATAACGTCAGAAACGCCACATAACCAGAAACGACGCAATTTTTTTCTGCCCGCACATACCGTGTCCGAAAATCATTAAAACCTATCCGACCAGATCCGAATTCATATTATCGAGTCCGCACTTCGATACAACTCGAAGTTTATCGCAGCATTTGAATAATAAAACAATTCAGATCTCACGATCCAGAGGGGGGGATGCAAAAAATCCCACCCCGTAAGTCGGGGCGATTAATGTCGTTGCACATATCGCGCGAAAGTTGTACTTTTTTCTCGCTTTTTTAATTCGGTCGTCAAAGATCTGAACTGCTGACTGCCACCCGTTAATGAACCTTTTATTTCATTTCGGACGAGGGTTGGGTTTTATTCCAATTGTTTGAAAACACGCGAAAGTATGGAAAAGCCCTTATTTTTTATGAGATACGTTGTGCAGTTCTTATGCTAGGACAGGACAGGGCAACCTACATTACAGGTCGAACGCGATGCTTCTACCTTTTTGCACGATTTTGGTCAATATTCAAACATTTGGGGATCCATTTTGCAGCAATTTTTCTCATGTCCAAATTGACGTGAACTATATGATGAACGCGTTCGTATGAAATATTCAGTGCTTCAGTTATCCGTTTTAGCCCAATTCGAAGGTCTGATAAAATCATGTCATGAACTGCATCGATATTTTCGGGGACTGACACAGAAACTGTCCTTCCTGATCGGTCATCATCTTCAATGGAAAATTTACCTCTTTTGAAGCTTGCAGTCCAATTTTTCACGGTCGCATACGAAGGACATTGATCACCAAGGGTATTAATCATATCTTCGTGAATCTGCTTACCTCTTAACCCTTTTAAATACAGGTACTTGATGATGGCTCGATGCTCCAATTTTTCGATTTTCACAATTTCGGTGGACATCTTCTTTCCTTTAATTTATTGCGTAACTCTGGTTTACTTTTTTTAGCTCAAACTTCACACTGACACTTCTAATGAGTTATTGATCGTTGCTATGGTAACGCAATATTTTTTTATGCATGGAACTGGTCTAGGCTAACTATATATCAATACATCCTCGTACTAGATTTTAAGACATAAAAGTCTAACAGAACAAAAAGCGCCAATCTCCGCCATCTTATTCGTTGAAAAATTCGATTTCCTCGACAAGAATCTCAACCCTTCCATGCAACTTCTCGAACAATGTTCTAACGTCGAATCCACTTACTTAAACGTATCGTCCAGATCTGTGCAGCAAATTGAAATGGTCCTCTCCCTAGGGAATGTTTACTCGATAAGGAACAACGAAAACGACGAGACCAGCATTATGATATTAACTTTTCTGATTAATAGATTGGGATCTTCGATATTGGCATATGACAGGAACTGGATGGGGGAGATTCTATCATATCGAACTTCTATATTTCACACTTGGTTTCATCTCTGACTCATTGCTGAAGGTATCGGAAGCTGCTGGTCGATATTCTTTCTGTGTTAACTTCTCCAGGAAAGCAGAAACAATGGTTCACTCGATTGGAAGCTCGAAAAAATTTAAAAACCCACGAAACAGTTTTCGTAAGAATGAGTAGATTTTAAAAAACGACTTGGTGTGTGTCTATGAGTCTTTCAGTTCAGAACATTCTGAAATTTATCTACTTACAGGACAAATAGAGTCATTCGGGGCAACTGTGCGCACTTTTGCCTTTCAAGCCATACCCTGTTTCAAATGTTGAAGCTAGGAAAATTAAAACATATTCATAAGATAGAGAATTTTCTAATCTATAAAATAACATCAAAAAGCAAACAAACAAAAACCTTTTCTTTCCGCAAAAAAGAATTTAGTAGAGAAAGTCGGAGTGCGTTCACATGCCCCGTATTGCGGGTAAGTGTGCGCACCCTCACGGGGTAAGTGAACGCAGTGCTTTGTGAACCACACAATCAAAACGAATTACAAAATAATGTCATCAAAATGTTACAATATCAGAGAAATGCTGTTTATTGTCAATACAGAAGCGCCTTTTTACAAGCAGTGCATTATTGTTCGTGCCACAATTCTTGGTGAACACAACACTTGATACATTCTCCTGTTAGTGGCTCTTCATATTTTTCTGAACAAATAGGACAATATTGATCGAGTCTTAACCAAGAAAATCAACAATGTCATAATTTATTCCTCACTGAACTAATGCCCATATAATGAATCTATGCGCACACTTACCCGCGCACACTTTCCCCAGTAAGCCAAATTTTGAATTGACGTTCTTATAGAGTTGAGCAGCTAAGAGAACCTAAAATTTTTTATTATATATTTAGATTAATATACCCATGATCGAATAAAATATTGTTTGACACTGAGGGATTCGGAACTTGGACCTGGCAGAATTTGCAGAGATGCTAAAAATTAACAAGAAAACTAGTGAATTTGATTGATTGCAAATAAAAAGTTAAAGAAACGTGGCACGGCGCACTCCTATGAAAAACTAATATGGCGATTCTGCGCCCTTGCATCACCCAAATGAACCCCTCTTTCATACATTGCATAGTCGAGATATACGCACTGCGCACACTTACCCACTGCGCTCAGTTACCCCGAATGACTCTAACCCTCAGCAACGTAGATCTATCCAATTCTGGTACAGAAAGTTAGGTTTGCCTTCAAGAAAATTTTGGTGGAAGGTGCATAACAAAACCCTAAGTTATGCATGAAGAATTTTGTAAAATTGATCAATATGAGATATGAATTTCGTGCTTTACTTTCTCTTGTCCCAATTTTTCGCCTCTCTATTCGTTCGGTTAACCTACACATGGAAAAAATTCAATAAAATTCAAATTTCCGAATTAGAGATCCCGTCCGACACTAGCAAATATCTTATTTATATGCAGAAACATCTCGATGCCGACAGAATAAATTCGGCAGGGGCCGTTTTGACATTTCGTCGACTACGCGATGAATAAATGACATATTTCGCTTATTTCGATAGCGTCGATTTTCAATTTAAGTTTCAAGAGTTTTTCGACCCCTCCGAAAATTACCCGTTGACTGGGGGACGTCCTTCCGTTTTTTTTTTCAATTTGCATTTATTTTCCGCCTTGTAACTGACGTGTGGGGGAGGGACATATCGGTGTGATGTCTTTGAGATCGCCTCGTTTCGAATATTGTGAAGTTGTTGGTGTTGAGGGCTCAAGTAATCCCACCAAAAACATTTACATACATTGACGAGGTCAATTTTTATTTGGGAGTTTTTTGAATGGTTCTGTTCATTCAGCCCCCTGTCAATCAATATTCAATTGGCTTCAGTCAATTCCGAAGTCAGTTCTTCCGAATGAGATGTCTGAATGTCAACTGGACTAATCCCATGATGAAATCTTTCGCACTGATATGCAGCTGTCTAAGTTCCCTGCTGGAATTATTGAAGAAGGGGCCTTGGTATCGATCGGGATTTTCAAAGTGGCACATCTACAGGATCCATACTCGCTCTGATGCTTCTTTCCTCGACGTAATCCGTCGCAGAGAATGAGGCAGATTTCAAAGTGTTATTTTAACCGTGCCCGTCGAGGAAGAAGCGATGAAAGAGAATAATAATACACCTTTTGTGTGCGCTAAGTGGCCATCCTTCAACCACCCAAGAAGTACTATTATATTTTAATTTGTCTTATTTTTTCCATTTTACTCACGCTTATTCGCTTCCGTTGTCAGATATTATGGACATTTTCGACTGGGATTCAATTCTAGAGGTGCCGTCTCTGTTATTGTTTGGTGGAATTAGCTTCGGGGTTTCTATCAGTGAAATGAGGACATTTTGAGAGAATTGTGATGAGTTCTGTTGCGAAATTCGAACTTTCATTCATACTTTTTTTGAGCTTCCATCGTTTCAGTTACTGAAGATAGAGACACTATCTGATTTCGTTTCTGAGAACTATACAGGGTGAGTGTTTGACTCGTACAAATATTTTGACCGTAGATTGTCGAGGTCAAAAGAAACATTTTTTTCCTATGCCATTTTTTCCGATTCAGCCCTGAATAAAAGGTATAGCCATTTCAAATTTTCATTCCTGAAGAAACAAAATTACCTTCAGAATAACAAGCTCAATCTATGACACTTCACTACACATCTGTGGATCTTTTAAACACAGTTAGTTACATTCAGTCAACTACCAAATTTACCTCGAGAATCTACTGTAGAGACATTTCTATACGCGTCAAAGACTCGCCCTGTAGAAATGAGAGGCCGATTTTGTTTTCTAATTGAAATTACTCAGGTAAAAAGAGCTCAAGAATGCGTAATCTGTTTTCTTCTAGCTCTTTAATTCTCGAGTTCTCCTAGGTAAACAACGAATCTCACACACCCTGTATATCAAAATACATAAAAATTCAACAATTTCATTTCCATAATGAAAACATCTTTAAAAATTAGCTGGCTTGTGAATTTATCAACAAAATAATAAAAACCAAAGATATTAATTTTGTGCGTTACTATTCACATCCTCTGTATAATGGTCTCCGAGATTCCTCTTTAGTTTAAAAATTTTTCGTGAACTGCAATCATCAGATCCATTCATTGCCCTCCACGAGCTGAACAAACAAAATTTTCATTCAATATTTCACCCTGTCAATTCGCCATATAGTGACAACCGATTTCGACCGTAAACCACAACACCGAAATCCACAAGAATAACAAATCAAAAATTTCACAATATACCCGCAATTGCCTGCGCCTTTCTATTCCGTCAAATTCCTATACAGTCCCAAGAACGCTTCACGTCGTTTATAACCCAGAAATTGAAAGGTGCCCATTCTGCGAGATGCATTTATAAGGGTAGCGGTCAATTGTCGGCGTCCAACTGCGACAACAACCGCATCTACCCCAATTTGAAAGGGCCGTAACTAGGGGGCCCACAACAAAGGCCTTCAAGGATGCACCTCGCTACTCCGAACCTGGTTTCTTGACTTACTGAGAAGGCAGATGCGCCACAATTGGCACACAATGGGGTTTGAGACGAGAAATCGGATTACGCCCAAATAGAAATATTCCAAAAATCATCATTTGACAGGTGTGAAGGGTAAATTTTTGCAGGAGAAATTATAACTTTGCATTTTGAAGAGATTTCCGAGGCGATTTTTAGCCTAAATGAAGATGAAAAGGTTATTATCCGTTAGGACCTTTATTTGACTTATGGGGTTCGATATATGCCGTTTAAAATGTTCTGAAACAGTGAAACAATCAGCAAGTCTCGTAGTATTCCTTTTTTCAGTGAGTTTTCACGGAAGAGTTAATAGTACTCATTTCCTTGGACGGAATCTTCGGCAGTCAGACTGCTGTCAAGTATAAAGCACAAAAAATGCCTGATTTCTTAAAATACGAAAATGACAACTTCCTAAATGTGAAAATTATGCCCTTCCTAACACAATCTAAACGGCAATTTACTCCAAACAATAGAAGTTTTTTGAATGCACTTAATGACACTGAAACAACGAGTTGTGAGGTCTTTTCTCACCTATTATTCTCTGAGTAAGTGTAAGTAAATGAATAGTTCCGAAAAATAGTCAAAAAATAACTTGGATCTTTCATATAAATTTTTTTTGATCTCCTTCTGAATATGGCATCTGAAGAGATCTTTAGATACAGCTTTATCGAAGCAGAAGCTGCTAAAAAAACATATATTATATGAAGGACCAACACTTCTTCGAAAAGAAATCACTCCTTAAATTTACTCGCAAGTATTTATTTACACTCTGTGTAACATTTAAAAGTACGAAAAACATTATATTCCCTGAAACTTCACAGGTTCTTTCAGATATCGATTGAAATTTATTTTGGGAGGATTTTGCATCTCTTCATAAACTTTTTAGGGTTTTCACTCCCAATCTCTGAAACAAAATCAATTAAAAATTAAATCAACGATTTGCTCCTGCGTAAATTCTTGTCGATTGTCATATTTTCGCTTTGTCATTACTTGAAGTGTCATCGAAATGATTTTCTGTAATAAATCTGGACACTCATGGAAATTCAGAATAAGAACAAACCTTCAATTATAATTCTCGGGTTTCAAAAATGCCAGAAGAACTTTCCAACCCCGAGTAACTTCACAGTCAATTCAACCCTGCTTTTGTTTCCGCTAGAATTCAGGAAATTTACGAGTTTGACAGTTCCAAGTGGATGCAGTATACGTTGAGGTTTTATCGGTTTATAACCCCGCAATTAGTGGTTCAGCTCCGTTCAGAGTCCAACAATCCCGATTCCGTAGAAGACGCTTTTTTCTATCGACGAGTTAACTAGGCGTTTAGGGACTCAAACTCGGTTTTATTGGGACGCGCACTTTATTGAAATTTATGACCGTTGTAAATTAACGTAGACACAGAGTGGTAGGGAATATACTCCATAATTGTTTTTATGGTCGAAAAGTGGAAGAAATTTAATATGGTGGCATGCGAAATCGACCTTGTTGTTTGTTGGTCTTTGGTTTCGGCTGTAAACTTTCATGAAACGTTTTGTGGTGGTTTGGACAATGGACCAGATTCGTTATGGTGTGAACATTTGCCAACAAGTGAGCATTTAGGATTGTTCGGATGCCCGCCGTGTGAAATTTCGGGATAACTGATTTATGGATTGCTTCGAAAGATTTGTATCAAATACAAAGAAGTGACGAGGAATTTCGGTTATAGTTCTAACCGCCCTGACTGACAATGACAATTTTGACGTTTCTCTAAATCAATTTCTTTCCTGACAGGCATCGATGACCAGAGAAAACCGCGAAGTTTTGGCAATCAATGTCAGATTGTGGTATAAAATAGCTAACGTCAGTTTTGACGGAAGTTAGGTTGGCATTGCTCATAGACCTTCTATTATTAGCTAATCAACATATTCCTTGGGGTTATCAACCCTCATAAACACTCTTACTTTTTTCAAGATGCAAACTTTCAGCTGGACAACTCTGCGCCATCATACAGAATGCGAAATATAAGTATAGAAATGGCACAGCCATTGAACTGTCCGCCTTAATCATCATTCCGCTGAATTATCTACGAGAGAATCTTCATTTCTGCCCATTCCCAAGTACCTCAATCACCTGATCGCTTATCCCGAGTCTAAAAAACCCCAAAACAACAACCGGAGACATCTCACCAGGAATTAACAGTTAATTATGCTGCAGGACACCCGCACAGTGGAGGCAGCTGAAAAAAGCCAACTAATACGTTATAAATTATGGCCCCATTGCAATTATACCGTCTGCAGAGATATCTATGATTGTATAATGATATTGACATTGCGTCTCGTGTTATTAGAGCCTTGTTGCCTTGTTATAACCTGTAATCAATGGCCGAGGATGACTATGGCACGATTCAGGCATTCCTCTGGTGAAATTGCTCGAGAGGAAAGATTGCAGCAATGTTTAATTTCATTTTAAGGTGCAGAAAACTGAAAGAAATCAAACTGGGCCAGATATTTGAAATTTTGGTGTGCAAATATTGGTTTTCGAACACGCTGAATCTATCGAGAGCAATTTCGAAAGCCTATCTCCCTTTTTTTAGATTTTCAAAAATTGCTATTTTCAATCTGCGATATCTCCTGTTATATTCGTTGCTCTTTCGAAATATGTATCACGTTCAGATCTACAATTATTTTCCTGGAAGATAAATCACTTTAAACATGACCTTCAAAAAATTCCCAAAAAGTTGGGTTCAGTTAAAACTTCCTCAATACCGAACGGTTACCTATTTGAAATCCTTCCCAAACCTGTGTACTTTATACAATAAAACTCTGGATCTTCATCCAATATCCCAGGATCCAATCTTCCCATCATCATCATCTTCATCCTTACCATTTCTAGAGCCCGTAAAATGTGTGGCCTTTCTTGAATGATGACACGTTCGATATCTACGGTCCGTGTCTGAAATCACCCACGAAATGTGTCTGTATAAGTGCGAATACCTGTTAATTACCTGGAGTGGCTACTTAGTGGCAGATAAGCCAGGATTGCAGTCCTCGAGTTAGTGCCTCTGTAAACAAGCGCCATATCTTATCATAATTGTGTAACGGCGGTACAAATGGACAACGTTTAAGACTGGTAGTCAGAAGAGATGAGTCAATTAGTCGGTAATCTATTCCAGTAGGAAGCAGGTGTCGCTCTTTTAGAGACACTGATTATAATTGCAGCCGGCAAGGTTTTTGATGTCGAGATTTCAGAAAATGAATTCACAATTCATTTCTGACAGAATACACCAGCAGATAAAATGGAAAGAGATCTGACTAAGATTCCCTCATGAGAAATGCGATAAAAAACTAGGACTGCCATTCAAAGAAATCATTTCAAATTTTGACGCTCAGAAGTCTCTAATTTACTGCATTTATTCCAACTTAGAAACTCGCTCTGTATATTCCAGTCCTAACCATTCATGCAGTGTTAAAATTAAGTTGTTTCTCCTTATCTTCAATACGGTAAATGAGGCAATTCTGCCCATTATTGAGCTGCTCCAGGGACTCCCGTATACCGTGTCCGATATCTATTAATTACTGCCAATTAGAACGAGAACATTAATTTAAAAACCGTGTAAAATACGCCCAGAGTTGCGATTACAACGAACAACCTCTATATCTAGGATGATCCAGTTGCGCTTCAGGGCGCAATAATTCCGAGATAAGCCCGGTATATGTAACGTTATTTGAAACTTTCCGAATTAAATTGTATCGGGTTTGTCTCTGCGGATATGGAGGAGACGCTTGAAGTGCCCTTATCTGCGTTTTTCATGGGAAATTCGCATAATTTTCACCGGAATCCGCATATCCAGGCAAAGAACCAAGTGGAAATTATTTCGTTCGAATTAAATTTTATCCTGGGGTTTTTCTTGGGAAATTGATGGGGTCAAGGAGAATGGCAGTTCTTCACCGAAGGATTTCTACTTTCATGGTCCATTACAATTGAGATCTTTATACTACGTTTCCTGTTTCCCATGATATCGCAAATTTTCGAAGAGAATTGAAACCGTTGGATGGACTGGACAGAGGCAGTGAATGTTTGAGTATCTCTAGAATACTATCATAAGCTTCAGCCCTCTAAACTATTACTCCAATATTCCTATGTCATTGCTGTGTGCCCTCCTGTGGCTGAAGAGACCCAACCGTGACCTACAGAGTCTTTCGTCTTGCATCCTCAGAATGTGGCCGCTACAACTGAGTCGAGCCCTCGTTATTTGAGTACAATTGTTATACAACTCGCGCGCTGCAAGACTTCTGCATTTGAAACTTGTGGAACCATCTGATGTGCATTATCTTTCTTAGATGACGTTGTTGCGTTGGTTCAGGCTGTTTAATATGTCGCCTGTAGGGCGTCCAGCTTTCGCTTCCGTAAAGAAGCGTTGGGAGGACCACTGCTTTGTAAACAGCTGTCTTGGTCTTCAGATTGAGGCCGTGATTTTGAAACACTCTGTCCTTTAGCTTCCTGAATGCCCGTGATGCCGAATTGATACGGTTAACCCTAGTATTTATGAAGCTTCCCAATTATTTGAACAGCTCAACCTGTTCTAGAGTTTCATCCTCCTGGCTGATATCGGTTTGAAGTCAGAATTCATCCACTTGTACCCCGTCTATATATTTCCCCATGTGTGGTCTCCTGCCAGTATCCAAGAATAAATTTCTCGAAGACGTTCACCGTTCTTATTTACGATCAATTTTTCAATCAAATTTACCCATTCGAGAAAAATATCGCAGCTCATCATCATTTGCCCCAAGCCTCGTACGTTCCTGTGCACCTCATAGGTTAAGAGGCAACAAGCCTCTCAGCTGATTATGATTGTTACAAATGACGGTCTTCAACAATGGCCCACAGCAATGGCAGCTAAATTCGATCTTGATTGAATCCGAAGCTCGTTCATGTTAATATGGCGACAAAAGAATGAGGAAAATAGTCTTTGGCTACAGATGTCGACCATAGTTTGGGTACAGAAATCCCCTTTCAATCAAATCTTATAATTAGCACAAGAACATAAATATCCATACAAGAAACTATTGAAAATCAATGAGGGAACGTTCAAATTTTGGTATGAACGTGAGACATATATTCTTCACTGAATCTATAGGTGCCATAATTTCAACATTCCTGGGATACCGAAAGAATCACACTGTATATTTCGTTCATTCATTATTCAAGAACTCGTTAACGAATGGCCTACCTTATACTCGCTCCGGAGCATCCAAGACTACATTAAAAAATACTCAGCGAATATCCCCCCATCAAATATTGATGAAAATCAAAAAATACTGTAATTTTGCAGCTTATTTTAGACGTCGAGTCTCAGAGGTGGAATTATATCTGGCGCCGTTGATTTTTTGCGAGCTGTTTATTCTCTTTGACTCCACACTTATTCATTATTCATTTCCTGGCTCTCTCACTCGTAGGATGCCTGTTGCTCGCAAATTTTAGCTTCTGGAATCGAATAGGTGGAGCTTTTTCGGAAAACAGACACAGATGCAGAAGAATATGACACGTGACGTTTTACGATGGACTATGGGAATGTATGGAATGAGCAGATGGATCAAAAAGAGATATAGGCTACTGGTATGAGACTACCCATGCCCTTGGGTCCATGAATGAGTGCTTACTGCCCTAACAATCATGATATACATCCATCGCAATATTTTTTCGTTATATCCTTAAGTTTAGCCAGCAGATTACTGCACGCCATCAAGGAACATTTACACGTGCTGAACCCCAACCGTTTTGTGAAATTTGAAAAGAATTTAATACAGAGATTGTGTCTCCCTACCATAGCTGAGCTTCGAGTTGTTATCTGATAGCGCAGTTGGTAGTGTGAAGAAAAACGCATGCTTCTTTCAGCAGACGAAATCCTCAGGCTATCTGTTCAAAAGTTCAAAACTATTGAAGTGTCCAGAACTGAGCACCATAAGAACTGTTGAACATATTCTGTTCATCTGCAGCATCCTTGAAGAGTTGAAGAGAAATGACACACCTAGGAAACACATCACCCACGATTCCTATCGATTTGTGGCAATTTTTATCAGCTTGAGTTAAGGTTTGAAACTCTCCAACTACAAGCGAGCGTACAATGGGTCTCTAGGCCTTTAGGCACAGCACGTAGAACAAGATGAAGACCACCACAAGAACTGCACATCTGGGACAGTCACTTCTAAATCCTTTTTGTTGCCACACTCAACCCAAACCTAACAGAACATGGCTCTCCTCAGAAAATCCTGTTTATACCTTTGCCCTTCAAAATTGAAATAACCTCCTTTCGGTCGAACACAGCTCCCGCCGACTCTGAGCGATCTCCACGCTCTCCTGGACCATTTAAGATCGTTCACGGACGATTTGGCTGCTCGACAGAAAACACCTGCGGCTCATCAGTTATGGCGAAACGTTACGAAAAACAAGTTGGCTCTGTTCTCAGCGCCACATCAACAGCTCAAATTAACGTGACCGTTATTAATTACTGCATCGGCCAATTCGGTATAATGAAAAATTCTCACGGAGCGATGTACAGGGTGTCCCTTATCGACGAGATGCGGTTTATCGGTTGGGGTTATCTGATGACTAGCGTTCTCGATGATTTACATCGCTGGTCGAGGACATCGTGCTTTTTTTAAGGGTCTCTTCGTTAAATCGGTCGAGATCGACCAATTTTTTAATTGAATCTCGGACGTCGGAACTCTTTATTCGTCGTAAGGTGTCAAAGTGGGGACTGATGCGATATTTCCTGGCCATTAAAATGTTTTAGTGTGGATGGAAAGGACGTAATCGAGAAACAAAGAGCTTACAGGGACGGCTCTTGTCAACAGAGGGAGGCTAGAGAAGCAAGCTCACATAAATTTGTTTTTTCGACAATTGTTATTCTTATCACTTACCAGAAACCTTCTGCCTTAATGTCTTGTTGAAAAAGATGTTACCTTTCTAGTTATAACAGCGGTAAATGCATTTTATGACTAGAATTAAAATGATCATGAGGAGAATATTGATGAGTTAACATCTTAGGAGCAAAAAATTGCCAAGAAAATCTAATTTGGCTGGAGAAAACGCTGTTTATATATTTTCATTGAAATTCTTGTCTTCCTATTGTTGACACAAGGATCATGAAATTGCGGTTTCCCTATTGATTGTGTGATTGAATTTAAGTCATTTCTGGTTCATTTTTCCTCAACATCTGACCACCTGGACATTATCCATTGAAATTTCAACTATATACGGCAACTTATATGAGTACAACGAACTTTATCAGAAGAAGGGTTTTATCATCCCATTACGGTCCTGTGCGCAGCTACCGTGTTTTGTAAATCTCCGAGATTCGACACAGCGTTCGTGAGAAACCGGTGACAAAGCAGATTCCCTCACAGATCTCCTTCTTTATCACGATCTGGACCAAGTGAGATCGATAAGCCGTACTCCCTAATCAATTAGAGTTGCACGATGTGAAAGTTAATCTGTACGGACCTGCGGAAAGTCGCTGAAAAATTTTCGTGACCGTGCATCGAACCGGAGCGTGGTTCGTCGAAAAAAAATTGGCAGAAACTGTGTGCAGGAGAAAAAGAGTACCTGAGTTATTGAAAGAACATTGACCCATCGTGGAGGTCCAATATATTGTTAATTTTTCTTTTTGAACCTTCGGTCGGATTTTTCTCAAATTTTGATTGGATACTGACCTTATCCCAATAAACAAGTATACAAAAAATTGTTGTGCTTAATTCATTAATACTAGGTGTTATCTGTCACTTAGTACCTATATTCTTTTCAAACTTATTTCCTCCAAGGTACTGTCCTTATTTAGGTCTAAACCTAGTTAACCATTTCAGTATAAAATATATGGACTTTCCTCGTATTAATCTTCACAAAACACGATGATCTGGCCAACTTCACAATTCATTTCCAACTGCTCCATCTCTTTTGGAAGGAAGACAAGATCGTTCTACCAATCTGCGATAAACCATTTTTCATCGACACAGGTACTTCATTTGCACTTTCAGGATTTATAGCCGCCGGTTTGACAGATGATTAAAGAGGCGCAAATTGCAATCAGATATATTTACCAATATCGGCTGCTATTTGTCTTCACTGCCATCCACGTGGAATGGCAGGCTATCTGATTGAGGTTATTTATCGCATTCGTCATTGCGTTTCGATGTATGGTAAATAGCGTGTAAATTTATGATAGAGATTTTTTTTCCAGTGTTCATCTACGAACAGTGGAAATTTGAAAGATTGAATAACCCCTATATTATCCGTCTATCGGCCTTTTATCGATCTAGCTCCATTGACCGACAGCCATATCCTAACTGCATAATCCAGTTCAGCATTTTTATGTCCGCCTCCTAATAGGATTGAGTCTCATCTCAGTTCCATCAGCAAAAAAGTTCCGACAAGCAATCGGGATATGCATCCTTGAATACATAACTCATCCTTTGAATAACTTCAATCCTAATAAAGTTAAAAGCAGTGTTACGACTGGTATAAGGAAGGACTGGCTTTATGGTAATATTGTCGACAAGATAGACGTCTGTGATTATTTTAGAGAGGGGTACTTCTCGGTCTAGACTTTGTTTATGGGGATGTATACCCTCATGTCCGAAATGAAGAAAAGTTTTTTTTTTTTCAGAATTTAAAGCATACTTCGCTCAGAAGAAAATGAAAACGCTGAGGATGTTTTCTCCAACTGCCACTATCCTGCGATATATAGGGTTAAACTTGATCTGTTTGGTGCTGCCTAGTTGTCTCTACAGGTTCTCCATTCATTGCTGTATCCCGTTGCCGAGAATATGAATGATCTGTAGATCCTTTGAGCTGCTAGCGATAAGTGCGCAGTCGTCTGCATATTGAAGTTTCGTGATAAACTTGGTACGGGTTTTTGAGACTGAGAGCAACAATCGATGGAATGGCGACACTCTGGTTCTTCAAGACCTAAGAAGTTTCGTGTCCAAAAATCTGCTGGAAACGTTCTTGCTTCAGTTTTTTGGGATTGCCATGGAGTAATCATGATTGATTTTTTGGATAAGGGTAGAACAATAACCGGAGATTACTATTAGATATTACTGACCACTCTACACGAAAAAATTTAAGATAAAAGACGCGGAAAGCTATCCAAAGGTATTTTGTTTTTGCAGGACAAATCTTATGTTGCCATGCAAAAAATTCGTGTTTTAGGGTTTAATTTACTAGAACACCATCCTTTTTCACCAGATTTGGCTCCATCCGACTATCATCATCTCT
Organism: Coccinella septempunctata; assembly: GCF_907165205.1. NCBI lineage: Eukaryota > Metazoa > Arthropoda > Insecta > Coleoptera > Coccinellidae > Coccinella > Coccinella septempunctata. Next base: position 31,687,147 of record NC_058194.1, on the reverse strand, counting down.
TTCCTCAACTGAAAAAAAGTTCAAAAGGCCGTGAATTTTCTTCCAACGAGGAGGTAATAAAAGCTGTGGAGGTTTGGTTTGCAGAGTAAGAAGAAACATTTTTTTTGAAAGGTCTAGAGACGTTGCAGGTTCGCTGTAATCAATGTATCCAATTAAGAGGAGAATATGTTGAGTGATAAAATATTTTGACATTGAAATTTTCTTTGTTTCTATAGTAGGCTAGGAATTTTTCAATTTATCCTCATATTATGGTAGAGGGATTTTCATAATTGATGGAATATCTGTTTCCTAGGTTGAGTACGAAGCAAAGAGCTCATAGAAGCATTAGAGGCCAATAAAAACTCACAAGAAATGATCTGGAGGAAAGACATGAGGCAACAACGGACAGATTCCGGTTCTTTCAAGTGGCTAATCAGTTAACGCGATTTGTTTTCGCAGCGTTTCCGACAAAAAACCAATTCCGCAGATCCCCTACGCCTACCTGTGAAAAGCCAAAAAGCTTAAACTTTCGACTCTGTAAAACGTCACCTTGATTTTAATCCAATATCCGACGGGGGCCCCTTTCAAGTCTTCCGATCATTCCACATGGCCATAGAGGGGGCACAAAGACGGGCAAGTCACCGGCTTCAGTGGTCCCCATTGTGTCTCTGACGTAGGAAGTCCTGTCAAACTGTCCGTCACTCACTCCCCTCCTTCGGCTAATCCACGAATGTTTCCCTTCCGGATTTAACGAGGAGGGCCTTGATTGAAAGCTTATATGCGTCGTGGGTCAAGTCAACTTATACGGGATTACTGATCTTATCCTTTTTGCCGGTTATTAGAGTAGATGAGTAATTCATTGTGTGAGGATGTCGAAGTTCTCAGTTTTTAACGGCGGATTAGGGGCCAGAACTCGATGGCTTACATCTTAGATGTTACATGGTATCTGGTAACAGAGCTGGAGATTAAATATTCAGCTTAAGTTAAGGATGTGGAACTTCGAAACCTTAAACAACTGTTAATAAAACTTTTTTTTTTAAACGATTCAGATAGGTCAGAAGAGTTTGTATGAAGAGGAAGTTTAGGAGTTCTCATGATCTCCAGCAGCCTTATTCCTGCCAGAGCCTTCTTTGCGTTGTCTTGAAATGGTGAGGCCTTCATGAGGAGTGCAGAATTTACACTCGTCAGTTTCTGCCAGATATATTGGCATGTCCAGCTTTTCGTCTTTCGATTTTTATGTGTATTACACCCGGAATGAAAATCTGTATTTAACAAAGTGATTTTCAAGACGAGAATAATATATTTCCACTCATGAGGAGAATACTCTTCTACATACTTAGAAAATTTTAATTGAAGTTAATAAATGAACGTCATTTTATGTCCAATGCCTCTTTTCTGGCTGCTACAGCTCCTCAAAATTGTTTTTTCCAATTTTTACCGAAGTGCTGATTCTAGAAAAACTGTAGTTTGCAACCCGCGCTCGCCTATCATTTTTACGCGCGTTTCACCAACAGAATAATTCCGAAAAAAATTTATTCATTTACCTATATAGACTCGGGCCATTTTACTCACTAATTCGAGGTCGTAAATCCCGAATATGCGAATAGATTTTTTGTAGGATCAGTATTTTGGGAAATAAATCAGTTTTAGTGCAAAATTTCGAAAAAATTGGTCAATTTTGAGGGGCTGTAGCAGCTAGAAAAAAAGCACTGGACATAAGCTGCTTTTTTTGGTTGTAGATTGGTTCTTTGCCCTTAGAAAAAACTACATTTCATTCATCTACCGCGAAAGGTACGATTTTCATGATTTTTTCCGCGAAGGTCCAGAATGTCTGATATTCTATGCACCATAACTTGAAAAATAAATTTTTGAAAAAACATCTGTTTGCATATTCGTGTTCTACGCCCTCGAATTAGTGTACAGTATAAATTTGGTTTTGATCGGAGACAAAAAATATTTTTCGAAAAATCGCAATTTTTCCATACATATGTATGGAAAATTTGAAAAAAATTTTATCTCTCCGATTTCCACCAAAATTGGAGTATTAACTGATTCGAGGGCGTAGATTACGAATATGCAGACAGAATTTTGCTGAAAGGATTAGTTTTCGAGTTATGGTCGATGGAAAATCGAAAATTTTGGACCTTCGCGGAAAAAATCATGAAATCTAAACTGTTCGCGTTAGATGGATGGAAACCGGTTTTTTCTATTCGTGAAGAACCGATTTATCACTTAAAAAATCAGCTTTTGTCCAGTGCCTATTTCCTGGTTGCTACAGCTCCTCAAAGTTGACCAAATTTTGCCAATTTTTCCACTAAAAGTGATTTTTTTCCCAAAGTACTGATCCTAGGAAAAATCTAATTGCATATTCGTAATCCACGTCTTTGAATTAGTCAGAAAACTGAGCTGGGTAGAAATCGTTTGAAGAATAAAAAAAATTCGATTTTCAAGAATGTCATTTGCAACCCGCGCTCGCCTTTCGTGTTTACCCGCGCTTCATCGACGAAAATTGCTCAAAATTACGAACTTAAGTGTTTTCACTCATTTGGTAATCTCAAAAATATCCAGGGTGTGATAAAACAGTTCATGTGTAACCTAACCTCTCTGCATTTGCTCCTACCGATCCGTTCGGTCTTCATATTTTCCATTTCTCCCATTTAGACTTGACAACCTTTGACATATGGCGAACTGGTACGGTTTTCACACAGTTTGAGTGCGCGGCACCCAGTTGAACGAGTTATACATGTTGACAGCCTCTTTACTTGGGCTCGTAACCTGTTGCCATATAGAGTTTCATCTGCTGAGTACGCTGAAGTGCATTCAATCGTTCTAAATTCGCCTGAGAGTGATATCCGATTTCTGAATATCGATTCGAGCACTCTGCGTAGCTGGCGAGGTTAGTTTCGGTTGGTATTATGTAGAAAATTTCAGTAGGAGATGGAACTTCGATTTATTATTAAATAATGAACTTCGAGAATCACCAAAATTTCTTCTTCGAATCTTCTTAAAATCTTCAAAGTTAAATAATTGAATAACATGGATCATCTGGTTGAAATTTTCTCATCATGGTTCTGGCAAATTGATTCCGTCATTTATGCTAATGAACATTAATTCATTTCAAGTACGAGTTACGATCACCAAATGGATAGAACGTCTCATTTGCACTCTAGCTGACCCCTATCAGTTCATTCAATTCGGAGCAGAATTAGTTTTGATCGATTAGGCCTGCATTTCCGACAGAACAAACAACTAATCTGCGATACAGCTTCGATATTGTGGCTAATAAAATGATGTCAATGCACTGACAATTACATCTTGATTATCAACAATTAATGACGTTCTGAAATAGAAGAATGATTCGACTGATTCAATGGCAACTTATGACATAACTGGTCCTCTTCTTGACAATCTAGAAGGTATTTTGAAAGAAAAATTCCATTGTTGCCTTAATGTGAGGCAATCAGTGAAGACTGCTAAAAACCTCTGAAGTAATCTTCCGATCTCCATAGAAACTATATGCAAATAATTGCATGTATGCATCATAATATATTCCTTCGTTCTCAAACTCTGATCCCTACAAGATTCAGAAAAAAGTCCACTTTAATTACTCCCCCACTTGTAGTCTTTTCAATTCCATTAATCACAAAGAATGGACCTTCTCTATACTACCCGAAAAAAATGCAGGACTGCCTTTGAAAAACCCTTTGAAAACTTTTCTTTCGCTTCAATTAATAAGGCCCTTGCAATTACAGCCTCGAAACAAGCCCTTCAATAAAATTCATTAACGAAATCACATTCTTCCCTGTGCATCACGTGAAAAATAGGGGTCAAAAAGCCCATAATAGCCCATGGCCATTTACTTAATTTGGTCCGCCAACCAGTGGAGGCAGCCAGGAGGAAAATACGACTCTGGTCATTTTTACTGAGGCTCCCCCTAATTCCACTCTACTGATACGTTCGGTTGTAGGGTGGAAATTTAGGGTAGTTATGCGAGAGGTGATCTTCTGTGTCTATGGTTGGTTGTTTGATTAACTTTGGGAGAGTGGAAACTTTGTGTAATAAATGGTTGAATGTTAATTCTGAATACAAATGATTCTTCTTTTATTGTAAAAGGGACTAACGTGTCATAAGACTAAATAACTGACACCTTCTACCACCAGAAGGGAGTATCCAGACGTTTTTCAGAAAGTGAGAACAAGGTCTCACACACGTGTCACGATTTGTTCATCTGAGAACCATCTGTCAGATTAATCACGAACCTAACACACTTTCGAGTGGTCTGTTCGACAAAACCATAGAATCGTGGCGTGCACGGTGGTCCAGATATTGTTTTTTCTCCTCTTTTGCATCTCGCACCTGAAAATCTGCCAGAAAGCTGCGTCCCATGTGTCTGCGGGTGTCGTATATCAAACGAGACAACGTTTGCTCTCGAGATTATCGAGATTTACGTAATAAAATCTGTTTTCTCGATTATAACACCTCCTTAACGAGCCGGCGTATATATATGATGGTATTTAAAGAAGAATCTGGAGATGAATTATTCGTTTTACGTAATCCCTAGACAAATAGCCGGGAGTAATCAGTGAATTTTTCACTATTCGATGTTAATCTTCGGTCATTTGTCATTTGGGACCTGACGAATACTAATATCCTGAGAAGAAGCATCGATATGTCTTGTTTGTGGAATAAACGATTGGTAAATTGGGTGCTGCCGTTGTAAGACACGACCACCAACGTAGAATTGTTTGGGAAAGAAATATCTGTAAACGTTGGTGCGAAATTTTGACATTTTCCATGATTTATTTTCGAATGCTGTTCATAAGTTTGTCCCACTGAATTTCCAACTTTTGTTAATCGAAACGTTTTTGTATGAACGTATATAGGTCTATGGCCAATTGGGGCATTCTCCTCAATTTGGGTTATCACTGCATATGGAAGTTTAAACTGAATAATTATGAGTTTCATTTAATCATTTATGATTTTTTCAAATGCAGCGCGGAAACTATTCAAAATCATTCTTAAAATTTCAATCGCTTGGTTTCAAGTTTACGATTTGGCAACAGCGCATACTAGAAAATGAAAAGAACAATGTCCGATCAGATTATTTATAAAATAACAGCTGTTGATTTACAGGCGCGTACTTACTGGCGAGCCTCAACTGCAACCGGCCATAAAAATCCCATAAAATTTTACGACCTTCCTCGTTCGTCGCAGACTTCATAGACAGCCATCTTTGTCTATCTCATCAAGATAGTGTATTTGTTGTCCTTTATTATCAAGGCATATTTCAGTCGATGTTGCCAACTTGTGCAATTGAAATAAAACGCTTTAAATTTTAAATACCCATTTTTATTTTTCATTTTCAAGTGCTCAAAATAATTTTTTTTGGGAAACGGTTGAAATGGTTAGTTCAAAATGTGACGTTTCAAAGATATTTAATAAAAAAATACATCATTTCCTTCAGAAGGAGTATTCAAAGAGTGAATAAGAGGGAAAGTTCCTTCAGAGTATGGTCCAATTATCTTCTGTTGTATAGTTATTCAAAATTTTAATATTTTGTAACGTATCACAATTTTTGCACACAAAACCAGGCAAAATCTTGAATTTTGATCAAGATGATAGTTTTTGGAAGAATATTTATGGAAAGTTACTAAATACTAGATTGTTAAATAATAATTGATAATTGGACCATAACTTTTTTGATGCAAATTTCGTATAAAATCACTCTGTTAAATTTGACCAGAGATAACTTGCATACGCTGTATACAGGAACAGTATTTGTTTAGTCTTGTTTTAGTTCCACTTTGGCTCTGCTTCCTCATAAATTCCACCAGAAAAAAAAAAACGATATCCCGAGATTAAAAACACGAAGAAACGCTCCATTATTTTCTCGTGTTTCCAGGGAGAGACCGAAATTGTTCATTTCCAGAATTGGCATCATCTTTCCCATAATTTCCCGTTGAGAAACGATTGGTGTTTCCCGTGAACCGAAAATCGCATCACCGAAACAAGGACCACTACGTTCCCGGTCACACTACGTAGTTCTTAATGAACGACCGAAATCTAAATAGCTTTTGAGCATCGGATAATAAAAGCGCCAGCATAAATCAGGCTTTTTTGCCTGTTGTTGTCGCCGAGGCAGTGAAGGCTTTTCCCGGCCACTTATGCACAAACTGCCATTGAAAGAAGGACACACAAGTTGAGAGGTTTCATTTTCGGCCTAATGAATGTTTCGTGCGGATCAGATGAATGAACATAATGCAATTTAAACTTGTATTACTTAGTGCAATGTATTCTCAAGAAGTTGAACATATTTCTATCAAACTGTCCCTCGTCAGTACAGTGTAGTGCTGAATATTTCGAACGGAGGATGGAGCCTTAAATGAACCAAGACTGAACCAAACCATCGCATTCTCTGCTGACTCCTACACCACATCGATATCAAGTCCGATAAATAGTGATGGAACAGTAGGTTTATATTTCAGAGATATTTTCTACTAGCAAAAAAGAGGATAGTATTTTCTATAGAATGGCTTGACATTTGGCCTTTTAATGATCTTGCTACAATGGGAGTTATCGAGTTGAAATTCTTTTACGATAAAGTCCAGGAAAATGTTTGAGTTGTGGATGTTGCTACTGGATGTTCAGTAACAATTCCCGTATCTTCTTGCTGTCAATATCATGCCAAAAGGAAAGCTTGCTGTTTCTCCCCACCGGGAAAAGAGTACACTTCACCACCACTGTTATATTGTGGAATCTTCTTGAAGATTGCCCTTAGACATTCCAGATACTTCCTAATTCCTAATAGTCCCAGCCAAGAATTAATTAAACTTTCCCAGATTGCCTCTCCAGACGTCCACTAGTCCCAATCCGTCCCTGCATTCTTCCAGCCTCCTCGAGTGTGTTGTTCCCTCTTTCTTCCAGAAAATCCCCGATTATTCAACTGATGTGGCATGAAACTGTAGCTCAATAAAGATGTTGTTTTAGGGTAACGATATCCATTTGTCACCGGAAAGTCCCGGAATATTTTTACAACTGTTATTTTTGGATCACGTTTGATTGTTATGGCCGTCTTTATGGACCTCCGAAATTCAGCGGTAAAACAGGCTTTATGCCGTGCAGACGCCTCTTCTTCCGTACATTCACGTTTTCGTAGATGATAAGGTGGTTTATGATGGGCGTGTTTTTTCGTTTTGCGACAAAACGATGATGGACTCGTGATAAATTGATGATAGTATCACTAGAAAACGAAAAAAACGTGTCAGAAAGATCTCTATTCCAGAGCCCACTCGCCATATGATGATATGAAGAAGAGATTTCGTCGTGCAGTCAATGATATAAGACGATTTTCTGTGACGATTGTAGCTCTAGCTCTAGCTTATGGAGAGTAGAGAGAAGGAGAACGATCGCCGTACTAAAAATGTGTCTCCAAAAACGGGGAAAATAGGTGTCGCTGCGATTACAACGGGTATCGATAAGGAGTGGGGATTCAAGCGTCAATTTGAAATGAACAGCCTTCATTTTATTTAAGGTTATGTGTCATCGTGGTTTTTCTGATGATTTTTCAAATACCTTTCTTCAAATCTATATTGAATATGAGTTCTCTGAATTATATGCAATAAAATGCAAGTCGAAATCAATGAAATTCAAAAGAAATCACTGATCAAAAAAATTGTACCTACTTTTGTTTATCATTGTTTATTGAAAGCAGCTATGTTAGTTGGTTTACTAATCTTCAAAATTATATAAATCCGTAGTGAGGAGCAGTACACATCAAGACAACAAAAGGTAGCAGTCTCAGATTTATCACTTAGGTATTAGAGTAGATTCTTTTGCCAATACTCAGCTGAGAACCGATATAAACCATATATTATGTTATGCCAACAAAATTCTTCAAGAATATTTACTTCTGAACCATGTAGTTTTATTGGTTAAATATTCTAATTCAGAAGAGTCCACTTCTCACGAGGGATGACAATTTCGATTTCGTTTATAATGAATCCATCATCTTTTTGATATCTTCATCGCAAAAGTGCTCTTGACACACAAATTGATTGGGAATTGATTCTTGAGATAAAGTTTTTTCCAATTTTCTCTCAAAAATGCTCTCGGAAATTTTATCTCTTCTCCTTTTCTTTCCGATGCCAAAACACTCTTATACTAGCGCACGCTTCAACATTTCACCATGGTCATATGTTGTTCTCTTATCAAAAATCGACAATAATAATATTCCTATCATCTGTCACCAGGGAAACAGTTCACTCAGCCAACGAGCCAACTACAATTTGATTTGTGTAAACAAAATTTTGCACTCTCGTGATGGCCAGCGCGCCTGTTGGCAAAAGCATGAACTACTACTATTGGTACATATTTTAGGGGACAAAAAATCTGTGGTCTCAAAGCAGCGATCGTTCTCCTTCTCTCTACTCTCCATACTCTAGCTCTAGCGAAACCTGCCCAACTAACGATTAATGTTTTATAAATGGCATAACAACGTTTACAGAACAATTTTTTAAAATATCAATAAACGTTCTAGCAACGTTTATACAACGCCTGTAATCCAAAAAGGGCGCAATCTTGTGCAGCAATTTTGTTCTTTAATTTATTTCATTATGTCTAGAGAATTCCTCATAAACCCATCATTACACTTACGAGTCACGAGTACCAGTATGAGGATGTCGGTTAGACCCACCACCTACTGATATTAGGTTCAGTGGATTGCCTGCCATTCCACACCTATTGAAAGTGGGCTCAGTGGGCTGTCGTCCGGGGCTAGGTATATATGTATTAAAAGGAATTTTTGTATGCTATGCTTTCGAATAGTCTGGTGTAGTCTTCCACCATCGATCGATAAACATTTTGAAATTTGGGGAAGTTGTGAGTTTTGAACTCCAACTCGGGAAACGATTCGGTTCGGGAGACAGGTATCAATGTCCGAAGACCAGGACAGGGTAGACCACGGGTAACAACTGCCATTCAAGAACGTTACTTGAGAGTTTCTTCGTTGAGACAACGGTTTGCAACCGCTCGCCTCCTTCAAATTCAGCTTGAGCAAACTCATGAGGTGCAAATTAGCACTCAGACAACAAGAAATCGCCTCAGAGAATATGATTTAAGGCCTCGTGTCGCGGTAAGAGGCCCAGCTCTTACCCCAGCCCATCGAAGGGCGCATTTGTATTTTGCGAGCATATTCATTGGGAAGAGGCCGATTGGGAAAGAGTTTTCTTCACAGATGAGTCTAGATTCTGCCTCTACCATTGTGATCGACGTTCCCTTGTATACAGATGTCCACATGAAAGATATGCTCAGTGCAATTTCCTGAATACTACTGGTTTCGGGGAGGATCGATATTGTATGGGGTGGAATATCTTTGACTGCTCGCACAGACCTAGTGGTCTTTGATAATAAAGCTATGAATGCTGATAAGTATATAAGGAACATTCTTGAAGAGCATGTAGTGCCATTTGCCCCATACATTGGTGAAAATTTCATTTTTATGGACGATAATGTCAGACCCCATCGTGCGCGCATCGTTCAGGAGTACCTTGAAGAGGTTGAAGTCTCTCGAATGGGATGGCCAGCAAGATGTCCAGATCTCAATCCGAATGAGCAGGTTTGGCACAACCTCAATAGAAGGCTGAGAAGTTCAGAAAATCATCCAGCTACTCTTAATGACTTAGGAATCCAACTCGGAGAAATCTGGGAAGGATTAGATCAGAACATTTTAAGATCAATCATTTTGAGTATGAGCCGTCGTTGCCGAGCTGTAATTAACGCAAGGGGTGGAAATACCAAGTATTAAATCACTCAGCAGCATTTCAGTATTTTGAAAATTGTTCATTTCCCTTCTTTCGCATAAGATTCGGTGAAATCCTGAATTTTTCTTACATTTAATGTGTCTTGTTTCGTTCAAAACCTTCCCGAGAGAACATAAAAACTAAGTTATGAAGTCAATGTAGAGTTAACTTTCATTGAAATTGATATTTACAGAATGTGCTTTAATTTTTTTGCGCAGCGTATTTTATATTGGTTTTTTTATGAAAATCAATCCACAATTGATACTACACAACGCCACAAGTTTCAATAGCCGATTATCGTACAATACGGACCATAAAAATGGTCACACTCGTACAAGAAATGAGTTTCTTATTCATATACAATAACCCTTCATATTGGCTGGAAAGATCTCTTTACAGCGGTATCTCCTCTGGACCAGGCGAGAATCAACACCGGAATCCACAGTCAGAACGACTGTGTGAAACTCGTATTTGGCGGATTCAATCATCCCTGTACAAATATCCGCTGATTGAAAAGCGGCCCTAATACGCTTTTGCGAACAAACATAGTCGGCGGTCGCGTATCGGAAACGAGACACATTTTGATAGATCTCTCTCTCTTCCTCAATTAGACCGGAAAACGAATCAGCGCCGGTTCGTTTTTCACCATAAATATTTGAACTTTTCATGAATTACCGAGGGACGAGCGATAGTTCAATCCTTCGCCATCGTTTCGGACGTTAAATAATCGGGAATTTCAATCCATCAATATAATGGATTGAAAAACTGGTCGGGTGTGAAGTTTTTCTACAAGATCTTTGATGATTCTTATCGTTGAGTGCTATAAAAATCCGATTTCTCGCGAACAAAAAGTACAAGTATCGTGAAGGTGTACCGCAAGGTACTATTCTTGGTCCCCAACTAAACTAAAGTGTAGTTGTAGTCATAGTTATCTACAGCTCGCACTCCAGCTCCAGAGTTCCAGTGAACATCAGTAACTGAGAGGACTTCAAGCACTCTAGGACTACATTCCTCCTATGATTTTCTTGTCCAAGAGATTTCTTACTCAGGCTTGCAATGGCTGGGTATTCTGTAACCAGAATGTTTCTTTGTGGTTCCTTCTTTTTCCGGACACTCTTTCTTATGGGTACATTTTCCTATACTACACAAAGGCTCTGGGCCAGTAAGTGGCGTTTATGCTTCCTTCTAGGCGAGTATGTTGGCCTCTTCGTTTCCTTCGAGAACAAGGTGACCAGGAGCCAGGAACCGAGACTGAAGAGACTAATGTTGTTGCCGCTTATTTCATTATTTTTCTTTCGACACTGCTGCCATATAAGATTTTAGTCGACGACATAGGAGTTGTCATATGTAACATTCTTGATACTTCTTCCCAGGTTTATGCCTACACGTTATTCGATTGCAAGTATTTCTGCCTGAAAAGCACTCAAGCAGGCTCCTCACAATAATGTACACATGGTTCTTGGTCTTCTTTTGTCTCTTTTTCTAGGACATGGTCCTGTTGTGTAGCAACGACTCGTCCTGATTCCTGAGAAGCTGAGTCTTGGTCTTCTTCTTCCTCTTTTTCTAGGACATGGCCCTGTTCTGTAACAACGACTCGTCCTGATACCTGGGAAGCTGAAGTCCATCTTTCGTATCACCTTTTCGATGGTCTGCCTGGAGTTCTTTTCCTACGCGGTACCTACATGATCTTTTTTTGGTTCTTGGTATATTACAAACGTCAAAAACATCAATCTTAGAGAATTATCTGGTAAACAGAGCTTCTGCCTGTGCTAGAGCACAGATGGCGCAACTTTCTGTATAACACTCAACCTAATCCACCTTAATCTCAAATATCAATCAAATTCATGCCTTCTTCAGGAAACAGAGTACATTACAGAGGGATTCCAAAATAAACAAGCCACAGGTCTTGTTTTACTAGATGTCGCCAGAGCTTTCGACAGAGTATGCCATGAAGGATTAATATATAAGATGAGAAGTGCTAGATATTCGATCAAGATATGCAGGTTGATCATTTTTACGTGAAAGTGGAAGGAGAATGCTCCACAACAAGAGATTTAGAGGCTGGAGTACCCCAAAGGTCAGTACTTGGGCCACTTCTGTACAACATATACATTCACGATATTCCGAAGAATCCAAGAACCATGCTAACGTTATATGCTGACGACACAGGCATAGCAACACGACACCGAAACCCAGAAGTAATAGAACGAGTTCTACAAGAAACGATGACTGGTGCATAAAGTGGAAAATCAAGCTCAATGGACAAAAGAGCCAAGCAATATTATTACAGAAGAGAAGACTGCGACCCACAACGAATCTAGAAGTTGACGGCGAAGAAATCGATTGGAAAAATGAAGCCAAATATTCAGGAATAACGCTTGACAAAGGACTTACTTGGAAAAGTCATATCAAACAAGCAATCGACAAAACGAAAGCAGCGATGAATAGACTCTACCCTTTAATAGGAAGAAGAAGTCACATGTCGAAAGAGACAAAATTGAAGATAATCAAAGCCGTTGCTAGGCCTCAACTGACTTTTGGATCAGTTGCCTGGGGCTTCGCGGCAACGAGCCACATCAAAAGAATTCAGGCCACTGAAAACAAGCTGCTACGATGTGCAATAGATGCACCTTGGTTTGTCAGGAATAGACAGATTTATAGGGACCTAAAATGGGAAACCATAACGGAATTCATGAACAGAAAAGCAGAGAAATTATTCGAAACAGCGGAAAACCATCCGAATCAAGAACTCAGGAGACTAGTCGACTACGACCCAGAGGAAGACAAGAGGAGAATGCGAATTTACCGAAGGAGACCAAGAGATCAATTAAAAAGAGATTAAAATAACAACAGAAAAATTCAATAAAGTGTTAATCCAATAGAGGGTAAACACATAAATCCTAGCACGATAGTGTGCGAGAAGAAAACCGACCAAGAGATGAACGGTTTATAGGCAAATGCCCGGAACCAAAATCAAGAAGCAGTTAAGGGTTTTTAGTGGGTCTCGAGCTCAGAGAGTGAGAAACCCTATACTTGTTCCCCCTCGGGAGAGGTTGGTTCGTCTGATTTGCAGATTTTCCCCCTGCTACACCAAAAAAAAATCTTCAGGAAGAGAATGTTAGGGTAAACCTAGCTCCAGATTGTCATTGTTTCTAGGGATGAAACACATATAAACATCCGATGAACTGATCAATTCCCTGGGTCAAACATACCCCTGTTGAAAACCTTTCCCCCGTACCGCAGTTCACTTTAAAATAATTGAAAAAGGAGCTCCTCCGAACCCGAACCAACTGTCACTATCAACTGTCCGAAATCGAGATGAAATCTGTGACATATCGAGTCTTGGCCGTCCAATTAGGCACAGCCGCACCCGTATGTTATTCCTCATACTCGGAGTCCGCCGAGCAGAAAGAGACACACCACTGATACACGATCCCATAAAGATGTAATCCAGTCACGTAGAAGAGATCATGGTCCAGACAGTGCAACGACAGAGGAGCAGCGATAAAAAAGGTACGCGGAATTTGCATCATGTGTTCTCATAATTTATTCTTGCGGACTTGTCGCCGGTCTTAAGAGGATGAACGCTTCCTCCCATCGGCGGAAGGACCAAAAAAATCGTAGGATTAGGAGAGGCTAGACACGGAGGTATTACGATCACATTTTTGTGCAGTTGTTGACTGAAATAAACGACTCCCATCTATTTTTTCCATCTAAATCAACCAGCATGATTGATCCTCTGGTTTTCCTCAACCATCCACCACCTGCAATTATTTCTCCACCGCAACTCGCAGGAGATTTGTGGCAGACCAGAGTGTAGGGCAACATCCAGTGAGCGATGCCCCATGTCCCCGACGATAATGACCTTTCCCTGTAGTTTCAAGACAATATATCAGTATAAATGTTGATATTGATGAGATGGCGTTAATATGTTCCAATTATGCACACCGTGCGACTCTCCGTGTGCTGTTACATCTGCGCAAACAAACAGTACGCTGTAAAGTAAACGCGACCATATTGGAAATTATTGAACATTGAACCACTAATTGCCTGCCCTATGAACTGGATGCGGTGTAGGTTTCTTGATTTACAGCGTTTGCGACCTCCAGGTATGGTGGGAATATGATAATGAAATGCAGGGTCCCCCAAACATTGAGTGGGAACAAGATTTCTAAATCCGAAGATGGCTCCACAAGAAGGTTGCTCTAAACTTGTCAAATATCATGAGTTTTATGCTGGCAACAGCGCGACAAGATCAAAACATACCTTTTCAATACGAAGGTTCTCTCTACCAATGAAATTTTTAAGGGCAAAGCAGTCAAAAGAAGGTCGATGGAAGCAATTAACCTCATAAAGCTTATAACCTCTGCATATGCCACCCATAATCGAAGCCCGATGAGTAATCAGTTTCATTGCGAAATGGATTGCAAAGTCCATCAAAGTGGAGTGAGTGAGAGGGTTGAGGATGCAAGAAGAACGGCGACATGTTTATATTTAGCTGGCCAGACCCTAGTGCAAGTAATGACTACAAAATAGATATAAACTGCTCCACATGAGTTAGGGATATTGACTTGAATTGCAAAAAAATATAGTTAAAATAAGATTTTTGTGATGAAAATTCATAGTATGATTTCAAGTTGCTTTTAGCCTGTGGGTCTGCAGCGTATACAGGGTGGTTAAGAAAAATCGAGTATAACAACAAAATTTTATTCCCAAAGAATTCAAGCATTTTAAGACTATCAATACAATGTATGGCCTCCACGGGCATCAATAACAGCATGACATCTTCTATGTATACTACACACCAGGTTCTTGAACATTTCTTGAGGAATTTGGTTCCATAAACGGGGCAGAAGCTCTCTCAGATCATTTAAGGATTCTGGGGTAGGTTGATGATTATCTAATCTTCTTTGGAGCATATCCCATGCATGTTCTATGCAATTCAAATCTGGTGAGTGCGGAGGTATCGGTAAATGTGGAATACCAAGCTCATCGCGAGCATTCTCAACTATAGCTGCACGGTGCCGTCTAGCGTTATCGTCTAGAAATTCAAAAGTTTCACCAATAACAGCGTGAAAAATTGGCACAACATTGTCAATGACATACTCCCTATAGTGTAAGGCGGTCATATTCCCAGGACAAATGTGTAGATCTGTGCGCCCCTTGAAACATATCCCGGCCCATACCATAACACTACCCCCTCGGAATGGATAGCATCTTGGACATAGCGACGATTACGGGGTATGCGTGGGATTGTCCATATACTTATTCTTCGAGAATCTGAAAATCGTCCATATCTGGATTCATCAGTGAAAAGGACACTACGCCATTGATCGTTCCATTTGATATGTTGCCTTGCCCATTCCAGTCTTTGACGCTTATGGTCACGTGTTAATGCAACTCCTCTTAATGGACGTCTAGAACCTAGATCCACCTCTCTCAAACGTCGTCCAATGGTTTCGATGGAAACTTGGACCCCATCTGCATTTTGAAGAGTATTCCGTAACATTCTACACGTAGATGTAGGGTTTCTTCTCGCCGAAACGGTGATGAAACGATCCTGAGCAGTGTTGTTTTTCGTCGCTCACCAAGCCTTGGTCTTTCCAACACGGAACCTGTCTCCCTGAACCTATTCCAAAGTCGAGATATCACACTTTGCCTGACTTGGAGCCTTTTCGCAACAACAACCTGAGTTAGGCCACCCTGCAGCATTCCCATAGCCCTATTAGCCACAGCGTTTGTTAATTTACGTCTTGGCATTTTCAGAAAACTCGTTTAAAATCGAAGCCGTTGATAAACTGACTCCATTTCAGAATAAGAACATTCATGAAGCATATGCAAAGAACCAAACATCAGAAAAAAGGCGATCAGATTGACGAAATGTCGCATACTGATTGTTATTGGATCGTATTCAAGTTGTTATTAAGTTTTAAATGTTTTTACCGCGATTTTCTCGAAGATTACATACTTTTAAAAACGTGAGAAAGAGTCACTGGTATGATACATGTATGGAAACATTGGTGCTTCAGGTAGTTTCTGGGAAGTACTGCGTATTGACCATCAAACAGTATACTTGCCCAATATCATGGCATTTTGACCTTAGGTTCAGAGGCTACAGTCGTTTTAGTGACCCTAGTTTCATTAGTTTTAAGAAACTGTATGGGATAATTCAGTATTTTCATCATCTAACAATCCCCACTGAAGATGCACAACTTCAGACTGAGCCACTGGAATGCTCCCCTGGCGAAATGGTATCAGCCGCTTCCATATCCTCCTTCTTATTCAGAAAACATATTTACAACCCGCGAAAGCCCAATATCCGCGACACATCCAGCACGAAATTCCCTAAAAATCTAAGGGGTGTCGAGAAGGACCACCAGATCATCATTCGCGTCACGTATGGACTTCAAAATAGCATCGCGAATGGCGCTAGGATACAGACAACCCCTATCGACCGGCCGATCTCATAAGCCGGCGTTTTATGTGTGTGGAAAAGACGCCAAGTCCTCTACCAGCTTTCCCCGACCCAACATGTTCGTCCTTTATGAATATGCTTCGGGAGATCTCTTTCGGTAAGTAGTTGTTGGCGTCTGGAGTCAACGAACTTAGCCGGACGCTTTCTTGGAGCTGGATATCATGAAATCTTCCTGTTCAAGTTAGATAAGCTTCATTCGGTATAGCTCAACTCGTCAAAAGTTGATGTCGATTATAGAAACGTCTTCCGATTAATCGTGAAGCAAGTTTTCATCAAGTTCACACTGCTGAATTTACATTTTGATGATTCTCTCCAGTCTGTATTCCATTTGCAATGAGATAACAAGTTCTACGACATCGAAAATAGCAATTTCATTATGCTAAGAGAAGTTTCATTCTATGACGATGCAAACAGAGCCTTTGGAATGCTTTAGACTGGTAGAACACAAGTGTGAGTGGTCAATGTTAGTCAAAACGTGATATCACGTTCACTCTCAGGGTACTTGACCACTGGAACCCTTCGTCAAAGACACAGAAATAGGTCTACAATGCCAGTAGAAGACCTTTATTGAACTCAAATGAACATCACGTACCTAAGGTTCTGGAGCACCCTAAAAAAGAGTGGTGTTCCACAAGCACCTCATCTTGGGCCAACTATTTCTGTAATATTCATGTATACCTTCATTAACCAACATGGGATGGATTATTTAGATACCACCGAGCTGTCTTAGGTGAGATCTATCCACTATTGGTGAAAATTTCCATCTCTCAGAAAAAACAACCTTCTACTTCCGTCCTATACCCTGAAAAGTCTGGAATACTTCGATTTCCCTCGATTTTCGATACCGCGAAACGAACACGTCCAAATCCCCATTTCTACCATTTATATCCTGTTGAAATATTCAAAGCGACGCCGACGTCAGGCCAATTAAGCCGCCCCCAAGTGACGTAGGTGCGAAAATAACGAAACAATAGAGTTATGTCTGCTCCCCGCGTTAAAGGAAAGTGGGTCAACTTGTAGACCGACGACTCTGTCGACACGGCAGTGCTCCATTCGAAAATTAATGACTCTATTAAGGTAGGGCAGTTGGAACCGGTCCGGTTTAGGGCGATTTTACATATGGGGAACGAGAAAAGAACCGACGATATTCATTTGGACAGGGAGATTCGAGGAGGTTGGACATTTATGGTAGCCCACGCACAGGACACACTCGGAATTTAGGCATATTCGGTATTCTCCCAACAAATAAGAATATTTCCAACAACGCATCACTTTCATTTGGTATACCCTGTATAAATATCGGTGTATGAGTCTAAGACAATTGCCACAGTATTCTCAAAAGATGCCATGTTGACATCGTGGATCATCTTGACGATCCTCTCTCACGAGCACTCACTTTACCCTTATAGCTTCGACGGAGACCAATAGATGGCGCAATCGTTAGCTCTGAGCTCAAAAGGGCCCACCCGATTCTCGTTTATGGGCTCATCGAACACCTACCGTACTTTGAAAGAAGCAACAAGCTGGTAAGGCTTTAGAGACCAAGAATTGGCTCATTTCTCTGAATCACTTGAAAAGTTTTCTTCTTTTGATGCATTGAACATACCGTGATTTCTTTGAACGACCGGTTGAAAAGTTCTGTGGAGTGGGTATTTGGTATTCAGTTTCCGCTTATCCAAATTAAATTACTGCTAACGATTTCTGGGTAAACGCACCGGGTCTTAAATCATCATCAACTGGGTTATAACTCATTGAAGTTGAATGAATTATCACTGACAAATTAATCATCCGCTGGACTAGAGAAAAACCGATATAATTCATACCTGTCAGCAGACGTATAGATTAACCCAGATGTTAGCATGTTTATGGTAACAATTTGACGAGCTACTCATTTTTCTATGATGATGATGAGGTCGTTGTTCCATTGGTAATCTTCAGTGTTTACGATTCGGAGGTTGAAGGATAGAAAAAAGGCTTTGATTTGGTTTTTCGGAATCATACTCATGCTGTGGCAAGAGTAACAGAAGAAAAACCTGTTTTAAAGTGGCTTAAGGTGGGCAATGTCAGCTTTTGGTGATAGCCGAAGACAGCAGTACTCAGCTTTTCTCAAACTACAGAAAATGTTCTGTGTTTATGAGTTCCTTATAAAAGAAGTTTTCTGTTATCGATATTTATGCCCGAATCTCTTTGTGAGGTACTGGATAGATATGGAAAATGTTATTTTTCTGAAGGTCAAGCTGCAATAGCATCACCGAAAGAAGGCTCTTTCACGCACAGCAGAAGGCAATGGGTACTAGTTACCAGATCAAGGTAACATTAGGATGATGAAATTATAGAATTCCCTGGCTGAAAGTTATGTTGACAGATGAAGAACAACAATAATAAATGGAGCTGAAGGTTTCCGAGAACTAGACCCTTCCGCTTTGAGATATACCTATCAAATATATTCATAGACTGGAAGCATACCAATCTATGAAAACTGTGACCATGTTTTGTATATGTTTCTCACTTCTAACCAATTGTTTAAGATCTCTGATAAGCACTCGATATGTGATCTGTAACCCTGGCTGTTAGATAGCTGGGCCTGCCTGTGGATTGCCAAGTATATGCGACGTTTTGAGATTTATTCCAGAGCTAGGGTGTTGAACACAGGAAGTTAAGGTAAATAAACAGGATTCTGCTTCATCGCTATGGGGAAATGAATAGGGTGGCTAGTAATGGGTAGGTTTCTTCGATTGATATTCGTAAATAGGGTAAAAATGGTATTTCCTTCAGTGCCTCTTTAAGCAACGAAAAACGTAGAGTAAGACGTCTGCGGCTTCAACATCCGGCAGCATCTCTAATGACTTTTTTCTAGTTATCCAGCAGCCCGTGCCTTCCTGCGTCTCCTCATCGTTTTTAACCCGACGAATGGTGAAAATAAAACAAGATCCCGGACCGTTCGAACGTTATGACATAATAATCCGTACCACAGACTCCTGATTGCGTCCCGATAAAAATCCCAAACACTCACGTAGCATTGCGGTCGAGGAGGATCTAGGAAAAACGACGGCCTTCGAAACGTGGATTCGCCGTCCGCAGGCTTCCTAGCAGCTCGCGATGAATGGGAAAAAAACCACAAAGGAATGCTCCAGTCAGTCCGGCAGATATCGGGACCAAATTGGATTTGATTGGCATAATTGAGGCAGCATGATTGAAATCATGGTTTCGTAATCCGTCTCTCGGCCTGGCTTCTCGGAGGAGTCGACGCGACAGGGCCGTATCGGCACAATGGGGAATTCTCCTCGATTTGGGTTATCACTGCATATGCAAGTTTGAACTGAATAAGTATGACTTCAATTCATGATTCTTTCAAATTCACCGCGGAAACTGTTCAAAATCATGCTTCAAATATGGGGTTTTAAAATTTAAATCGCTTTGTGCGGAGTTTACGATTTGGCAACAGCGCATACAAGACAATGAAAAGAACAATGTCCGATCAGGTAGTTTATAAAATAGCAGCTGCTGATCTACAGGCGCGTACTTACTGGCGAGCTTCAACTGCAACCGGCCATAAAAATCTCATAAAATTTTACGACCTTCCTCGTTCGTCGCAGACTTCACAGACAGCCGTCTTTGTCTATCTCATCAAGATAATGCATTTGTTGTCTTTTATTATCAAGACATATTTCAGGCGATGTTGCCAGCTTGTACAATTCTCACAAAACGCTTTAAACTTTAAATACTCATTTTTATTTTTCATTTTTAAGTGCTAAAAATAATTTTTTTGGAAATGGTTGAAATGGTTATATCAAAATGTGACGTTTAAAAGATATTTCCTAAAAAATACATCATTTTCGTCAGAAGGAGTATTCCCTATTCCGTACGTTCGTACTGTTGAAGCTGCGAATTTCATATTACTGAGAAAATCTCCAGAAAATTACAAATATATGAGCCTATATGAAATTTTATGAAGGCTTTATACCTATTAAACAATCTACATACTTTAAGAGGACCATAGAAAGTTGGCTTCAAGATGTCCAAGGCTAGATTAATTTTAATTGATCTAATCTTAATTCAACTTCGTTTCATTTCAATACATCACTATAAATGTTACCTCTACACTTATAAAATGGTAACAGAGCTAGATCTACACAAGAAGGACATGAAGGAGATCAAGAAATGAATGAACCGAGTCGGATGGATATTCTACAAACAATGTCAGAGAAATCGGAGGATAAAAAGAGAAAATTCGAGATAAATGAAGCAAAACTGAACTAGATTGAAGAAAGAAGACTCGATGCACTCAATGGAGCTTCAAATACATAGATGAATAGAAAAGAAGTGGAGTCCAATGTAAAGCTTGAAGAGATTACGAATATAAATGGAAAAACTTAAAATAAACTGACAAAAATGTGATTCATGAAGTAAATAATGGAAGAAAAACGAACATGAATGAAATCTAAGAGGAAACAAACAAGCAAAATCCAATGAAAGAGGGACAGGATGAAAAAATGATGGTTGAAAAAAAATCTAGGAGAGTTGCTAATGAAGAAAAAGTTTTGCTTTGGTTCAATAACAACACAGAAACACCTGAAAAGCTTTGTAACAACATGACAAACCTAGAATATGAAAATATCATCGAAAACTTTGGGGAAAATTGAAACAAACTGGATAGAGATACGTTAAGAAAACAAAGTTTTTTATTTCGAATAGATTCGAAAAATGTGTGCGATTCAGTATTATTCTCAACAAGTTCGATTCCAATTTGCTCAACAAGTTAATATTAAGATCTTTTGTGTGTAAAACATAAGTTCGACTTTGGTAAGGTTCTTTCGATTTTAAATATGTGTTCCTGTCCAATCCAAATAGAAAAAAAAATAAAATAAATCGAATAAGTGTAATTTTAGTATATAGTTTCAATTGTACGATTTTGTAACCAATTGTTTTATGTGTTTGTTTTGGAACCATTGTTTTTAATCTATTATTCAATTTTTACATTAGATATATTTGTGCCATATTTAATCTCTGTAAATTTCTCTTTTGTAGCCCTGAAGAAGTAGAAATATATCTACGAAACGTTGGCATTAGTTGAATGTAGTTTTTTGACCAACTGCTTTCCTCAAAGTTCCGTGAAAATCAATCTAACATGTCTCTACAAGGAAATGATCTATCAGACCATTATTCTCAGTGTCTGTAGCGTACGTTTTAATGAAGCCGAGTCTGTAAATCCGTGAGTACGTTCCTGTAGGCAAGGATAAAAGCTCGAAACCGCAAAAGATATTTATATACTCCGTAAGTGGACAAACTCGAACAGATTCTCGGGTTCCAATCTGTTTGTTTTATCAAATTGTTCCCAATTGATGTACTTATTATTGTTACTTATGTCCAACACGCGTATTGCATTAAAATACCCTTCCTCATAGGTTCGACTATTGGTTTTTGGTTTGGTCGGTCGCGTTAGAAAAACACATATTGCTTCGATCAAAAAAGTGAATGGGTTTAGACTTCTGTTTTAGAACAGAAGACGATGAGAACTCCGTTTGAAATCCGAACTGGTTATCGTGAACGTGATAGCTTTGTGATGCTTTCTTCGAACGACAGAAGCTTGGGGAGCTTCACAGTGATGAAAATATCAACGGTGATAAATCTGTCAATCCCCAGATGCATTTCGTATGTGGATTAAGTTGAACTTAAACGACAAAGTACGACTGTTTTCTTCGAACAGCGCCTTGAAATGACATCACAATAAGCCGATGAGGCGTAGGGAAGGTAACCCAATGAATAAGGCAAAAGAATTGAAGAGGCAATACATTTGCCTGGGACACACTCTTCTTATAACTACACTCAAAAGCTCTAGGTTTCCCCATTTTTACTATCCGATCAAACAGAGCTATTATGTCGTATTTCATTCGGAATGACAGAGGTCTCATATACACCACAATTTTAAACGTTAGTTGATCTTAACCTAACAAAAAAAAACAAGGAATATACACCTCACTTAATTACACCAGACAAGAATAATAACTTCATTATCTCTCGAAATTTATGGGTGGCAACTCTCTCACGATACGCCATCGGATTTATCTGAGGACATCACGAATACCAGAGGTGAAACAACAACAAAGTCTTGAGGATCAGTGTGAAAATCCCCCCCTTCCCCGCTCGGAGAAATAAAACAATAACTAGAATTATTATCTGGCATCGGGAGAATAAAATGAGGACCTCTAGACCACCAATTCCATTATCGCCTCGTAAAAGGTGTTTAATTTAGTGCCTAATTAAACGCACACGGTGAATATGGCCCTTGTTTAATTACCGACAATTGGCTTTGGGTGCGTCTAGGCACACTCGGTCGGAGTGTTTTGTAGCTAGCGTGTGATAATATTGTAATGAATCAAATCATGCCAACAATCGGAGTTTGAAGTTTTGCGGCGGCATATTTTTCAACAATCGAGGGCATTGTGCTTGAATCGGGTATTTTTTGAAAGCACTTCTTTCGTATGTTCACGAAAAAATTGAAAACAGAATGTGTCTTAATGTCATTCTTTACTTGAATCACTTCATATCCCCAGAATGAAAATATGTAAACACTGTTCCTTTGAATTTTCCTTCACCACCAAAATACTGAACGCTGAAGTTTCCCAAGTAAGGTAACAAATGAGTAGTTCGCTGCTAACTGGACAAGGGTAGAATCTTTAAGGTAGCCCTGCTTCAACCCTCCGGCAATCGCTTTGAACTCTGATGCAAAAGCCCCTGAAATTCTAAACTTATCCCAAATGAATTAGACCTAGTCTTCCTGAATTACGCAGATTTGCTAGGTGTGTAAATATTAAGGGGTGATCGGTTCAACAACATAAACGGGTTTGCAGGAAGCAGGGGTCAGATAGAGTCAGATGTAGAAGGGCACATTGAGTTATCATAGCGAGCATTTCAAATGAGACGAATTCTTCTGAAGTTTTATGGACCAGCGAAGAAACTAGAAGAGTTGCTCTTTCAGAATATGTATCCAATTTATATCTACGATCATTTTTCTGGCAGATGCGCGTATCGAAAGTTGACCTTTGCAGATTTCATAAAAAGAATAAGGGGTCAGTTAAAAAATCATCAAGACCAAACAGTCGAACCGCACTTGATGAAATTTCAAGATTTATTACGAGGAGAGTTGCTCTTTAGGAACACAAAATTCCAAAAACAAAATTATATCCGCCCTCCCTCCAAAATACCGCCACTAAAACCTCCCTTCGTTATCTGAAAAACGGATTCAAACTTCAATTTACTCCTAAGGTGAGAATTTTCCACGAAAAAACTCTCGGTTCAATTATATGAACTTGGTGGGAAGATTCCCCCAATTTCATATCCTTATAGCGACTAATTTCCGTGTACGTTATACAGGAGGTTCCAGTTCCTTCACGCATCAATATACGCATTTCGTAGGCGGTTTCTAATGACTTAATAAGCGTATCCATTACCAAAGATAGAAGCTCATTCTGAAAGCCCACTGAGACGTGTTATTGAACGGGGTTCCCTTAAACGAAAAAATTCATTTATTCACGCCGAAAACAATGAACCATCAGGATGTTGATTGTCGAGACGATCCTATCAATTTTCCCGTCAAAATCCGATCCGACTCGCCTACTTGAGAGTTTTTTATTAAGCAAACAGAATGCATGAATAGTCATGACAAGTGGTCATCACTACGCCATGTAGCATCCATGAAATTCCATCAGATGGCAGTATAAATTAATTAACCCGTTCCTACTGCACGAAAAGTAGCAAGATTCTTCGCCAACCTTTCTTCTTTCAGCAAAATTGACGAAAGTTTTCGTCTCAAACTGAACAGCGGATGAAGTGCCTCGGACGTTTATCGGCAAGATGGGCCCTTCCAAGCAGATTTCCAGAGCGCAACCATCCCAATCTATCGGACAAAATAGTCCTGACAGATGAGAGAACACCGCTCGGCCCCCAAAGGGTAAAAACGTTGTCCTTTTACCTATCCTCAAGGTATAGGGTTCGAACACAAACACACAAAGCGTCCTTTGACGCGAACTTTTGAAGTACGCCATACTCTTAGCCGCCTAGCAAAGATAGACGTAGGAAATTCAATTTACCTCAAATCGGTCCTTTTGATATCCGCTCCGTAAGTTTGCGTTTGCGGCCAACTGCGAAATCAAACACTAATTTCAGTTTTCTCTGGAGATGGATAGAGGATGATGTCTTATCCTCGGTCTGTTCCGGTTTCTAGTGTACCGAGGGATAGTTATATTATGTTGTGCAGGCTTTATTGGTGGCCCTTTTCGTGCACCCCCAACAGTGGTTATTTGCGTATATGTAACAATATAACAATATGTACAGGGGGGATGTATTGTTAGGTGTCTACATATAGGAAGACACCAAGACTGGTTTAAAGCGACTACAGTAGTAGTAGAAGTAGTAGATAAATGAAGAATACCAGAAAACAGTTTGAAATCAAGGTTCAGCATCATGTGAGACCTCTTCTAGCTCTCTGTAGTACTCTTACTCTGTTCGTAAGAGGTGTTAGGATAAGAGTCAGATTTGATGGAGGCCTGTTTAACCTGAAGCGCCTCAGAGCAGAAACCCGTACCAAGTTTATCACGGAACTTCAATATGTAGCCGACTGTTCACTTATCTCTAGCAGCTCAGAGAATCTATAGATAATGTTGGACACGTATAAACATATATACGAAACTTTAGGCCTTAGACTCAATATCGACAAAACCAAAATCCTGGTAAGTCCGCCAGAAAGCCTCCAAACAGATATCAGCCTGGAGAATGAAACTCTAGAACAGGTCGAGCAGTTCAAATACTTGAGAAGGTTCATAAATATTAGCCCTATAGGGCTAACCTAGACACGGATATACAAAACCGTATCAGTTAGGGACAGAGTGTTTCAAAATCACGACCTCGATCTGAAGACCAAGACAGCTGTTTACAAAGCAGTCGTCCTCCCAACGCTTTTTTACGGAAGCGAAAGCTGGACAGCCTACAGGCGACATATTAAACAGCTTGAACAAACGCAACAACGTTATTTAGGACAAATAATGCACAACAGATGGTTCCATAAAGTTTCAAATGCAGAAGTCTTGCAGCGCGAGAGTTCTACAACAATTGAGACTCAAGTAACGAGGGCCCGACTCAGATGGAGCGGCCACATTCTGAGGATGCAAGACACAAGACTCTCCAAAATAGCTCTATATGGCGAATTCACTGAGGGAGCCCGGAAACCAGGAGGCCAGTATAAGCGAGTTAAGGATGTACTACATCAATCCCTAAAATCAGTTAATGCCAATAATAACTGGGAACAACTAGCGATAGACAGGTCACAGTGGAGGTCTTTGGTACACAGTTATAATGGAGACTCGAGAATGATACAGCGGCGGCCAGATCTGGTTGGTGACTATCCATGCCCGGAGTGTGGTAGGATCTGTAGGTCACGGCTGTGTCTCTACAGTCAAAGGAGAGCACACAGTCGCAATTAGCCCTGTAAAATTATAAGTCTAATCGCACTTTTTTTTCTTTTTCTTTTCTTTTTCTTTTTTTTCCTTTTTTGGTCTTTTTGTAGATTCATTCCAGGCAACGGGATACAGCAATTAATGAATGAATGAATACTCTGTTCGGCATTCATTATCAATGAATTTTGAGGAATGTTGCCAAGTGTTCCTACGTCAAAGCTTTCTCGAGCTGTTTATTTGTCTGCGGTGGGTCAAATAAGCAGTTATTGATTTGACGTCGCAGACCAGATATGATCCAACGTTGGTCACAATTCTTTACACTGTGGAAGACCCGAATGCATACTGAAACAACTTCAACTACCCCTAAACCCTCACAAGAAATCTCTGCTCATTCCCCATAATTTTCGTCTATTGTTGCAGTAGAACAGTACCAGATGAGACAAAAACCGATAAATAAATACATTTCCAACGTTCCCCAACATTAACACCAGTCGCTATGTGGAAGGCCAGTCAGCATCCAGACCGTAACGCCATCTGGGCAGCCGTTTTAATTGACCAATCCTACGGACTAATTAGACTGGACGGAGTGCTGTTGCGTTGCTTGGTCCAGACCGCAAATGAAATTTTATAAAATGCCCTTCCCGGTCCTTGAATCTGGCTGGATTTTGATACGAAAGAACCCTTCCATTGTTTGTCTTTGTTAGGTCGAGGAAGATTCGGGTTAACCTTCTAATTGTTATTGGAGGGCGATGAGAGTTTGCTCGGTGCAGGTTCAAATGAGATGGGTATTTCGTTGAGAGAATGGGGAATGCTAGATTGCTCTTGGGCTGCCCAAGTGTCTCAGATGGAACAAAATAAGCCAGAATCTGGAAGCTCAACAATGAGAATGAAGAAGAAAAAACTGTTTTGACTCTCCAGCGTGGTGCTCATTCCTATTTGGCAGGAATATTTGGACAGCACGCATGACCTTGGTAGCACTTTCACCTTCCCGTCGATAGGTGGCGCACACACTTGTGTAGATCTAAATAGAGCACCTTCATTTGTAATTACACTTTTGAATTCGTCAGCCAAAATTTAACCAATTTCAATTTCTACCCAGAGTCGATAGAATTTCTATCAAGAAGTTGAAACAACTATCGAAAAGCAATACAGAATTTTCCTCTAGTGTTTTCGCATCCTCAAAAGTTCATAGAAGTTCACGTAGATGCAAATACAGAAAGACCAATATTCCACACTCACAGAATTTCTTTCCTTAGAGGATCTTCTCAATAAATTGACTTCATTTCTATCTGAAGCTGCTGTATTGAAAGAATGTGAGTTAAGTTGCATGGGTATCTCATCTTTTCAGTCGTTTCCCACAATAATCAAACATACAATGTGAATCAATCCAGCCTGGTTGTGTTAGAATTCCTAAACGTAATCAAACCTACTTTATCTCTAACAGAATTTAAAAGTCGTGAATCAATCGTTTCAAGTTCCCTCAGAAAGTGTTAATGTGAATTTAAACGATCGTTTTTAAATTATATCAGACCCATACATCACAAATTGTTCGTTCAGCGTCGAATGTCTACGTATAATACACGCGGCGTACAAATGTCGGCTGTAAATTATTCAATTCGCCGTTCGGTCTATTGAAATTCAATCGATCCAGCCGGTAATAGACCGGAGCATTGAATTTTAATGGTTTGTAATCGAATATGTTGATCATGTTTGGAACATAATGGTTCGTGCGGTGATTTTTAGTCGGGTTTTCGAATGAACCATGAGAAAAACTTGGTTCAGAGGTTTTCAGACGAATAACACAAGGTTTACTTTCACGTAGGAGGCTCTGAGAGCGCTTCGTACATCGAATAAAAAAGAAGTGGGACGGACCAAGAATAGTCCCTTGCGGTACCCCATGCCTCAAAACTTTTCATAGCGTTCTGATAATTGACAGTCGAGAACCCATCCCATTTTTCTTCATTCGTCTACCAATTAAATCGATAATTCAACAACAGATAGTGGCAAAATATTCCTGCTTTCATTGGACATTCTTCTCTCGTTTTCACTCGGTGTATTTCCTGACAAGTTACGTTTTTTGACGTTTCTATCAAGTCAGACTGTTTCTAGAAGGTCTTCAGGCTCCGCCACTGTGAAATCACCGTCCACGGGAGCGCAGCTTCCTTCTGAAGTAGGAATCATCCGGCAAAGTGCCGTCATCTCATCTTATTGTTATGAACCGGCCGGATAGGACTTTTATTCAAATTGGCACTCGTATACCGCGATAACATTTAATCAGAGGCTGAGCCTCTCGCTGAGATTACTTTATTTTTACACATCCTATCCACTTAATCCCATTTTTAAAGAATTGGAATGGGTATTGCGAGTGGTGGAGTCGGTTCTTCTGAAGAGACGATGGGGGCTGTATGGAATGCTCTTCACGTACTCCAGATCGATTATGAATATAACATTCTTGATGCAGGACGACTTAATGGCGGCCAGAGCAGCGTTCGAGCTTCCAGAACACATTTTTCTGGGGCTTAATGGTCAATGGTTTCTAGGTTAACTTCGAGAGCGGGGAAATGAATGTCTGGTAGTTGATCGTTCGTTCAACGCTCGCTGGGGTTATAATGGTGATCTTAGATAGGTCATTGTGGTCTGGATTCATCGGATTATCGGGGTTAAATAAGAAGTAATGTTGGGCGAAAATATTATGGGGATATAACCGTTAGTATGAATATTCTCACCTTAGTATTCTGGTGTTATGATGCTTGTAAATAGGCGCCAGCTTGTTATACACCCTTTTAGATCCTGATTATTTTTTTTTCGTAAATTGTTATCACGTATCGAAGAATTCACAGTCCAGTGATGCCCAGTGAGTCTCGTTTCCAAGAGTTAAGCCTCTAGTCATCCAGATTTGCAAGTTTTTCGAAATACAGCGAAATTTCGAGTCCCTTTCAAAAAATTTTTATTCGCCATATAAAATCACACAAATACACTGCGCAAAAAATTAACGCACATTATGGAAATCTCAAATTTATTCTACAACTGAAGGTGTTCTCAATGATAATTATTTTTATCTGAATTATGCATGCATATGTTATCCACTTTCAACGGTTTTCTTCAATACAGATGTTTTTTTCTCAGCAGGAATAAAAAAAGATGATATTATCAGATTTTGAATGTATTGGCTCCATTCTAAAATCAGTTGTTCTCGATCAATTCCAGTGATCAACAGTTTTTCTTTCGTTTGATTTTCTACACTCGATCGCTATGGAACACGAAACACGCAATTTGACCCAAGAGGAATGTGCCCAAGCTGTAGTTTTGCGAGAAGAAGGGTGGACATACACAAGAATTGCAGAAAGGTTTGGAGTTTCCCATACAAGCATGTCCAGAATGTTGCAGCGATTCAGGGAGACAGGTATGAATGTCCGAAGACCAGGAAAGGGTAGACCACGAGTAACAACTGCCATTCCAGAACGTTACTTGAGAGTTTCTTCGTTGAGACAACGGTTTGCAACCGCTCGCCTCCTTCAAATTCAGCTTGAGCAAAATCTCACGAGGTGCAAATTAGCACTCAGACAATGAGAAATCGTCTCAGACAATATGATTTAAGGCCTCGTGTCACGGCAAGAAGCCCAGCTCTTACCCCAGCCCATCGAAGGGCGCGTTTGGATTTTGCGAGAGAGCATATCCATTGGGAAGAGGCCGATTAAAAAGAGTTCTCTTCACATATGAGTCTAGATTCTGCCTCTACCATTGTGATCGACGTTCCCTCGTATACAGACGTCCACATGAAAGATATGCTCAGTGCAATTTCCTGAATACTACTGGTTTCGGGGGAGGATCGATTATGGTATGGGGTGGAATATCTTTGACTGCTCGCACAGACCTAGTGATCGTTGATAATGGAGCTATGAATGCTGATAAGTACCTATATAAGGAACATTCTTGAAGAGCATGTAGTGCCATTTGCCCCATACATTGGTGAAAATTTCATTTTTATGGACGATAATGCCAGACCCCATCGTGCGCGCATCGTTCAGGAGTACCTTGAAGAGGTTGAAGTCTCTCGAATGGAATGGCCAGCAAGAAGTCCAGATCTCAATCCGATTGAGCAGGTTTGAGACAACCTCAATAGAAGGCTGAGAAGTTCAGAAAATCATCCAGCTCCTCTTAATGACTTAGGAATCCAACTCTGAGAAATCTGTGAAGGGTTAGATCAGAACATTTTAAGATCACTCATTTTGAGTATGAGCCGTCGTTGCCAAACTGTAATTAACGCAAGGGGTGGAAATACCAAGTATTAAATCACTTATCTGCATTTCAGTATTTTGAAAATTGTTCATTTCTCTTCTTTCACATAAGATTCGGTGAAATCCTGAACTTTTCTTCCATTTAATGTGTCTTGTTTCGTTCAAAACCTTCCCGAGAGAACATAAAAAATAAGTTATAAAGTCAATGTAGAGTTAATTTTCATTAAAATTGAGATTTTCAGAATGTGCGTTAGTTTTTTTGCGCAGTGTATTAAAGCTGTAATGAAGAAGAAAAACAAAATTTTATTGGAACCTAACCCAACCTAACTCTCTTCTCCATTCCTAACAAATCATCCGAGAAAACTGAATTTTCCCGAGACAAACAGAGAACCGTTCAAATAGTCTTGGCTGAAGAAGAGTCTATGTCACCCTCAAGTACCTTCTGTGCGGACGCCGCTGCTCGTCAAGGCGGCACAGTTAATTGAATTCAGTTTTAATTTCTATGACCCCCGGGTATTCAATTTCATTGCGGACACCTCCTTCAAGAACGATAAAGATCTAGACGATAAGGTGGAAGAGGAAATTTTGACTTCACCTTGGGAAACGACTATAGTGATTCGATAAATGGATTCTCTCCCAACTTGCCGGTTTTTCCCCAGTTCCTTCTCCTCATTGACAATCACGCAAAGTAGGAGTGGATATTCTTGGAGTCTCTTATTCTCCGGTAGAATTGATTTCATTTCACAGCTCTCAATAGGACGACAATAGCAAACGATTTACCAATATTTGGAGTACAAATTAGTTCGATCGATTCAAAAGAATGGCTTCGACTGTTATTTATGTCTCAGTGGCAGCTGATTTTGGTGGTTTCAGGGAGGTTACACATCAGTTTATAATATTATTTTCATATCGGTCCGAATTTCATTCGAAAAATTTGTTTTTTACTGTGTTTAATATGTTAGATTATGTGTTGAATTTTGTTTTTTGCTTCAATTGGAAGTAAAAGCAGCTGAAATGCATCGAACTACACCAACTGATTCAATCTGTCATCAATTTTGATGATGAATGAATGTAGAATCACCTGAGATTTTTCGATGTTGAAGTTATTGAGCCAAGTAAGACTAACGACAGGTACTAGCATAAAAAATACTCTCCATTCTCGGCTGTAAAATCCTCCACCGACAAATTAAAGACCGTTACCATTACCGACAGGAAGCAATTAATCAACAACGACTCAAAAATCTTCGCCCATCCCCCATCGTATTATTCAAAATGGCGGCCAGTCAAAACACTGGCAACTGCATAAATCTACCAATGAGTTTTGAACAACAGTCCTTGTTTTATATACCCGCCATCCTCGTATAGGGAAAACGAGCGTAAAGGAATGTTAATAGACGCAGGCGGCTTCGAAAATCGAAAGAATTCAAACGGGGGGGTATTCATTGGAACGGACTTAATTAGATGATAAATACGACTCTGGGAGTTTATAAATCGGCCGGTTCTGGAAGTTCTACAAGGTCCGAAGGAAAGACGGGCGGACTGTTAAGGTGGAAAATATGGGGATCGTGTATCTGTAACAGTTTTTTCTTGTTCTGGTTATCTATCCCGAAGATCTTGAGTTCTCGTTTCGAGGTTTGTCCTATTCTGGGGTACAAATCAGTTCAGACCCGTTTTTTCGGTCCAATGAATGAACAGATCTTTCGAAGTATTCCCCATAAGGCTACTACTTTTTTCCACCAAATCTGGAGGGGCTGTTAACCAGTTACCTCGTGAGTATCCAGGACCGGGTTTCCCCATATGAATAGTTCTTAGGCCAGCCAGCTCTGGACACTTGCATACCATGCGTTCAGCTGTTGCTGCTTCTGATCCACACAGACCCTACAAATATCATCTGCTGACTCTCCCCTACAAATGATGTTTGTACCGATAGTGCCCTGTCAGCAATGCCACCATCGCCCAAAGCTCAGCAGCTTCAGCAGCTTTCTGGTGTAGGTAGGTGAAATCATCACGAATTTGTTTGACTGAGTAAGTCCAGGAGTGTTTCTCAAGAGGATCATTCTGTTTGTCAACACCCATTGTTGGACTGCTGCCCTATATTGGTCTTTTCCAAGCCCACAAAAAGGCTCAGGTTCAGCAGGTGTTAACCTTGATGATCTTTTTGCAAGTTTATTGGCATTTTCACTTCCTTCAACACCACCATTCCCTGGTACCCAAAGTATAGTCACTTGATCGCCTGTGACCAGTTGCCTTATGGTATTATGGCACTTCCATGTCAGCAGAGATCCCTGGAAGGGTGATTCCAGGGACCACAGCTTCTCTGTCTTATAACATCAACCGATACGTCTCAAAGGATGTCCAAATTTAGTTGGGAGAGTCATAGTTACTACAAAAAGTGAGAATGACCCATTTGGTAATTTTTTTAAACAGGTTCTTTGCAAATACCAATGAGCACCATGTTTCTCGTTATTTTTTTCTCCAGTTCTGCCACCTGACGGTTTTGTGTGTACCAATGTCAGACGTGCCTGTTCTCCGTGAAGAGTTAAATTGTGCGTCCCTTACACAAATGACGCGACTGAAATTGATGTATGAGGTTTGTCGCAAGTCCTCACACAATCGCTTCATCAATATCACAAGCAATAAAATCGTTCACAATTTGTCAAACGTTTCACGTACGGGTCGAGTTACAGCTCGGATAACTGCGTCGACGTTTGCGCGCAATCCTATGAGATCTTCGGGATGGAAAACCTCTCGCTGATTGATCCAGTGCGGAAAATATGAAGGGAGATCGAGAAAATGATAGAAAAATTAGATTGGCAGAGATATGATTCAGATAAACTACTCATACTCTTTGAGAGTCTCAAATTGAAGTGTCTGTCATGATGACACATGAATATCATGACAGATTGATAGGTGACATATCACGTTTATAGGTTAGGAGAGAACAGTAACGAAAATGATTCATGGAAAAGCAGTAAATATTGGTCTTTTGTTGAAATACAGTAAGACATGAAGTCATTCAACTGTCAGAAACCATATTGTGCAATGTGTTAAGAATCCTCGCTGAACATCGCCCTCACGCTATTTCCGAGGAAAACAAACCCGAGAACACTTTCTAGAATCGAACCTGCTCTGTAACTCTTTCGCTTTTATCACAAAGTTAACAATCTTCATTCGAACCCATTCAATTGGAAATCAATTTAGCCATCGCACACATTCTCGCGTTTCCATTAACGCTGCTACTGCGTTAATGCCTACCGCGAAATTGGAGACTTTAATATTGACATAATTTACGTACACTCAAACGGAAAACCTTCACAAGAAGGTCCTTATTTATTCTTCAGTATCACCTGAAATTAATATTTTTCCGATCAGAAAAGCATAGATAGCATTGATAATAGACCAAGACTCACAAATCGACAGGTCAGTGGTTGAATTCTTTCGCAGAAATCGAAAATTGGCAACCTACTTCGATGTGCCCAAAAAACAAAGTATTTTTCTAGATGAAATTCGTACATTACCTGAGAATTGGACAATTAATACTCTCAATAATCTGTTGATTAATTTCATCATGAAATAAATTGATTTTTGACCATAAAAAACTGCCATTTAAGTCGTTATCCTTTCAAGAAGCCATAAATGAAAAGAATTCCAGAATGCAGTCTGTTTGATATCCCATTCTCGACTCTGTGCGTTAACCACAATTAAATTAATTGCTTCTGATTCCCAATCCCCATATTTCCTTAATTCAATTCACGCCAAAACCACCAAGATTATCTTTCTCCCTGGCATGATTGATCCCAGACTCGACAAACAACAAACGCCAGGGCGTTCAAGATAATTGAAGTAACTCTATCCCTGTAAGCTCCTGAAAGAGTTGTAGAAAGGGGAGATGACAATCTTGGTGAAATAATGGGCCAAACTGTTTACTCTAATACGTCGAGGTAGATTGTTTGCTTCTACATCAGACACAAACAGGGACCGGAATATGAAACAGAAGCACAAGGCAAACGTGTGTGCATTTCCTAGGCGAACAAAGGCAATGCACTTAGCTCCGTTAGGAAAAACAAACTGATAAGTACCTTCGATAAATATTAGTTCACTAATGTCTGAGGCATCCACTACAATGAAAGCAACATCTAATGCTTACATCTGATTGAAACTTTGATGTTGCCATTGTATACTGAGCTTTTTATTGGAGGTAGGAATGTGGCTTCACAAGGTTTGGGAATAAGTGAAGAAATATGAGAACAAGTCTGAAGAAATCAGGATGATAAAAGATGTTTGGAACTGATTATGATTTCATTCCTGAAATAAATAGGTTTCAACCCTATTTATTGTTTCAATGCACAGATTCCCTTCTAACTTAATTACAATTCGCTCTGGAAAAAACTGAACATAATCCACTGGAACTTAAATCCCTTATTGACATTTCCGTAAAGCATGCATCATTTAGCGGACGTGAAACAAGTTCATCGATGGGCTATTGCTGGCTGGAATTTTTGCCAAAATGTATCAAACCAATTTTCCAACGTTTCGAATACATAATAAGCGTATAACAATAATTCATGGGACTCAATTATTCATTCTAGCAACATGAAATTATCCGCATCAATTACGGCAGTTTGGCAGTTTAATATGCGATATAAATGCGCTTGTAAAATTGTTTTAAAAGCGTTTTATGTCGGTCTGTGGAGTTTCGGGGTGAATTACGTTGTTTTCGTATGCGAGATGGCTATATTTTTCGCGTCCGTGTGGTGCTTAAAGGAAACACTCGAATCCGGAGAAAATAACGTCCACCATGGGGACCAGGCTACGTCTTTATTGGATTCGTTCCTTCGGATATACCTGAAAACTATAATTTTCAACACTGCAGAAGAAATAAGCAATTTCACCCATGCTAAGGGCCGTTGAAAGAGTCTGAAAGAGAAATTCCGAATAGACTAAAAAAAAATTATCTTTCGAAGTTATATTCTCGAGAAATACGAGGATGTATTGATATCTAGTTAGCCTAGACCAGTTCCATGCATAAAAAAAATATTGCGTTACCATACAACAACTCATTAGAAGTGTCAGTGTGAAGTTTGAGGTCAAAAAAGTGAACCAGAGTTACGCAATAAATTAAAAGAAAGAAGACGTCCACCGAAATTGTGAAAATCGAAAAATTGGAGTATCGAGTCATCAGCGAGTACCTGTATTTAAAAGGGTTAAGAGGTAAGCAGATACCAAGATATGCTTGATACCCTTGGTGATCAATGTCCTTCGTATGCGACCGTTAAAAATTGGACTGCAAGCTTCAAAAGGGGTAAATTTTCCATTGAAGATAATGACCGATCGGGAAGGCCAGTTTCTGTGTCAGTCCCCTAAAATATTGATGCAGTGCATGATATGATTTCATCAGACCGTCGAATTGGGCTAAAAAGGATACCTGAAGCACTGAATATTTCATACGAACACGTTCATCATATAGTTCACGTCAATTTGGACGTGAGAAAAATTGCTGCAAAATGGACGCCCAAATGTTTGAAACTTGACCAAAAGCGTTCGATCTGTGCTCGATTTGAAAACGTTGTAGACTTCTTGAACCGAATTGCTACTATGGATGAGACTTGGGTACATTTCTACGATCCAGAAACAAAACAACAATCGATGAAATGGCGACACACTGGTTCTCCAAGATCTAAGAAGTTTCGTGTCCAAAAATCTGCTGGAAAAGTTCTTGCTTCAGTTTTTTGGGATTGCTATGGAGTAATCATGATTGATTTTTTGGATAAGGGTAGAAAAATAACCGGAGATTACTATTCGACATTACTGACCACTCTACGGGAAAAAATTAAAGAGAAAAGACGCGGAAAGCTATCCAAACACCCCTCTTATTCACCAGATTTGGCTCCATCCGACTATCATCTGTTTCTTCAACTGAAAAAAAGTTCAAAAGGTCGTAAATTTTCTTCCAACGAGGAGGCAATAAAAGCTGTGGAGTTCTGGTTTGCAGAGCAAGAAGAAAAAATTTTTTTTGAAAGATCTGGAGACGTTGCAGGTTAGCTGTAATGAATGTATCCAATTAAGAGGAGAATATGTTGAGTAATAAAATATTTGACATTAAATTTTGTTTGGTTCTATAGTGGGCTAAGAATTGTTCGATATACCCTCGTATATGAAGTTGAAATCGTTAATTCTTCCTCACAAAAAGGAAGCGTTCCACAAATCGTAGATACCCCACATAAAAGAGTAGCTCGAAGTTTGGGAAAACGCTAGCATAAAGTTGTTGCTAGCTTCGTTCAGGATATCGTCTGAGTGAGCTAGGCCATTTCTCACGATAATCTTGACAACTACACAACATGAACGCATAATTAACAAAGTTTCGCCCTATGTTTTCCGGCTAATGCTCAAAGACGTGACCACCAAATCCCCGATGTCTCACTTGTATCACTTACCACAATCCGGGTGGGGTCATTGTAGCCTTCATCCACGTTTAACTGTGTTAATCCAATGATTATTGGACGCAGTTGAGATGTTAGACATCAATTGTGGGTGGGAAGATATCGCGGACGCATTTTAAGGGTTGCAAGGGTTATATTTTTCATGCTGATGATACTGCGTGGATTCCATCTAGTCCTGCTTCTGTTCTACTATTGTTACAGTCAATACATCACTTATTTGAGATTTTGAAACTATGAGATATTGTTAATTACATAGTTTTGAGCTCTGGTTGAGTTCCTTTCAGGGGTGTAACTTTGTGGTTCCAAGAAAACGCTCGTATCCGATCTACGTCTCCCTATAGTCGAGACCCTGGCAAAAAAGCTGCATCCCACGATCTAAATATAAACCAGAAAGACCAAACAGGCGGTCCCTGCAGTCGACAAATTGTGTCATTAGTCAGGAAGATACGAAAAAAAGCGGCCGCGAAGTCACACACGGTGACTAGATGATAGTTGTCGACGCATAAGCGTGAACATGTGTGCAAAATAATTTAGTGACGCCACACCTGCCGACTAATGAGCAAAACGAACTTGGGGCGTCCGTTTTTTTGCTCGCCCGGCGTACTTGACGAGTGGAGTCGTCAGATTAGGGTGAAATTTGTTATTATTCGAGGATGGGCGTGCGGAGTTTGTATATGACAAGGTGACACGTTTGAGATTGATGATTCTGAGCTCCAAGGCTATTTTTGAGGTTCAGGGTTTCGAAAATGTTTATGAATTGACTATTTCACTCTTGAATCTTCAGTGAGAATGTTTCTATCGTGGTAATCTACAAGTAACTAGTAGTAGATCGCATTATTTACGTACATAATGATAATCAATTTGGAAATTGAGCCACCTGAGGTAAATATTTCCTCGCTTACGTTGTGCAACTGGTTGTAGGAAACAAAAAAAGGGTGCATGCAAGAGACGAAGCGAGGGACGTGGCTGTCTTAGGTCATGTAGCAATGGAGCCGACCTTTAGTACTAGGAATTTGTCCGGTGTATCTGGTGTTTCACGCACAACAATCATGAGAATCCTCAAACGGAAAATTGAAGTGTTAAGTTTTTGTTTTGGACCACACTGAATGAAAATATGAATATTCCTAAGCATATAGTACCAAAATTATAGGTTCCGAAGCAGACTTATTGACATCCAAGCAACGAAACGGTTAATATTGACTATAGGATCGAATATTCCCATGCGACCTATCTAGATCGAGCTATTTTTGTTCCATGATCCCAAATCTAGGTATACTCATGGCGGATATTCGTATGGACCCAATAATGACGTTATTATTATGTTATTATTCGTATCTCCATATCGGATCACCTTCCCAAACGTCTTCATGATCTCATACAGGCAAATTGCTCGTCTATCAAACACAATACGACCAGTTTTTCCCCTATAATACCAGTATTCTTGACCAATTGCCATAGGTCAACTCGAGGAAGATACCACTGGTGTCGGGTACCACCAAACGGATGAGAACCTCCATTGTTTGCCTTCTTCGGCACAGTACGCCCATCTCCGAAGGTAGAACCGTTCGTGGAGATCCGAGGATGCAATCATAGTAATTATCCGAGTCGTTGATGAGGCTAAGTAGATACTAGAGTTTCACGAGGAGCAGCTGTGTATACAGATTGAAACTGATTACACCTATTAATGAGGGGCTATGTTAAGAGCGATCTGGCAGTACTGGAACCACACACAATTACAATCTGATAGAGGATGGATAATTGAAAAATGAATATTCTGTTACAATGGAATAGATTAGATGGGCTGTAGGAATGATAAGGAGATGACGTTGATTGGAATTGGCGATAAGGAGGGGTGGAGCTTCAGTTGATTGATATCCACATGGAAGATTGGTTCATCAGACGAGGATTTTTCTTTTTGGATTCGCAATGAACACAACATACTAATGAATCTACCTCCAAACTCTTGAATACCTGTTTTTTGTGAGAAGTCCAAAGAGTCTACAAATTGTGCAAAGATTATGGGAAACTATCGACTGTGGACCTTAAAAAATCTGTTCAAACTGAGCCTGACTCCACCAACTGGCATACAAAGGGGTTGAAAGATATCATCGTAAATTTCAACCACCTGTCTCAAGGAAAAACCACAAACAAAATCGAAAAAATACCTTCCCAATCCGAATAATAGCATCGGGACAAAAGGGATCTGCTCGTAGAAATTCCTATTGCCGTAATGAGCCAAAATAATAACCTAATTGGGCCAATACCACATCAATTACACGTTATTTGGAATAACCCCATCTCCCGACGCTATCTTATCGAGAATCAAAGACACCTAATGACAATAAATTCTCGAAAACGTTCCGAGATAAAGGATCTGGCAGCTGAGGGACCAGTCCTCATAAAATTCCATCACAATCGACAGTAGGTCGAGGAAGAATTGGAAAGTGGTTGATGGTCAACTAGGCACGTCTTTGAACTGATTGGATAAAATGTCTCAAACCAAGTTTCACATTTTACTTATCTAAAAAATATTTCCCAATTCGCTATTATGTATTCTTTCAAACGCCAACAATCTTTTAACCCTGGGTGACTTCATGCCATTTCGACAATGACGGGCTTCTAGGATATACAAGGTGAGTCTAACTCGTACACATATTTTAACAGTTGACTCTTGAGGTCCAAAGAAACACTATATTCGGTCATTTTTTTGACTAATTCGAGGTCGTAGTTTACAAATATGCAATTGGATGTTTCTTAGGATCAGCATTTTAGGAAATAAGTCAACTTTAGTGGAAAATTTCGAAGGAATTGGTCGACTTTGAAGAGCTATTGCAGGCAGAAAAAATTCACTGGGCATATGCTGATTTATTGGTGATACATTGATCTTCCACTGATAAAAAAAATCCAACTTTCATCCACCTACCGCGAATAGTTTAGTTTTTATGGTTTTTTCCGTGAATGTCCAAAATTTACGATTTTTTATCGACCATAAACTTAAAACTAATCCTGTCAGCAAAATTCTGTTTGCAGATTCGTAATCTACGCCCTCGATTTAGTAAATACCTCCAATTTTGGCGAAAATCGGGGAGATCGAAAATTTTTCAAAATTTTCCATACATATGTATGGAAAAATCGCGATTTTTCGAAAAAAATTTTTGGTCTCCGATCAGAACCAAATTTATACTGTCGACTAATTCGAGGACGTAGATAACGAATATGCGAACAGATATTTTTTAAAAAATTTATTTTTCCAGTTATGGTCGATGAAAAATTGGAAATTTTGGACCTTCGCGGAAAAAATCATATAATCTGAACTGTTCGCGGTAGATAAACAAAAATTAAAGTTTTCCATTCACAAAGGATCAGTCTATCACAGAAAAAATCAACATATGTCTATTTGCTTTTTTCTGGCTGCTACAGCTCCTCAAAGTTGTCAATTTTTTTCCAAATTTTCCACTAAAAGTGATTTATTTCCTAAAATACTGATCCCACATAAAATTTGATTGCATATTCGTAATCTACGATCTCGAATTAGTCAATAAAATGTCCCGAGTCGATATATTCTCACTATTTAGCGAAACAGGACTTTGCACACACTTAAAGATCACAGTATTCCTAAAATCTTGCCCAGTTGTTGGCGTATCAGAGAGCCCCTTATCTACGATCAAAAACTCAGTCAAGCTTAGAACCCTTTCAACACAAGCCATAATTAATGATCCCTAAAAGTGTCCTCGTGGAACTTCTCCGCTGACCTAAGAGGAACAAACTGAATTTTTTTGTCCTCCTTGAACCCCATAGCGGTGTTTCGATAGTATCGCGTCTCAAAGACAAATGGTCGGTCGTCACCCATTCGAAAACTTCTTGGATTTCTCCGGATGATATTCGGGATTAATAGACGGTAAATTAATCGGTTTTGATTGGCCAACGCGATAAACGTCAGATGGTTTATACAGAAACTGAGTAGATTTTTATGCGTCCCTTTATATCCGGTAGAATTGGTGTGGTTCCTCTCGACATGAGTTATGGTGTTTTGTCACTTTTAATTTGATCTGTTGCTTACGTTCTCTAGTGATAAAGGTGGAGATTTATACCTCTTATAGCCTTTGAAAACTCCGAAACTTTTGTCACCCTCATAGACCACACGTAGGGTAGCGAAACTTTCAGTGAATAAGAATTGAAAGACGATGATAATCAGGCCAAACATATCCTAACCTGACGAAACCTAACCAAACCTAAGCTAAGCTAACCTAACCCAACCTAGCCTATCCTAACCTTACCATACCTAACTCGACCAGACTTTTTGATGCCCAAAACTGTATTTTTCTTATTCAAAAGAATATGAACTTGTGTAGACGTTTAGGAGGATGAAACATCATTTATATCCTCATAGCCTTATAGATACATAAAATGTTTTCCAAAATAGAATCAGTGAACCTCAAAACAAGAACAGTTTTCCATTGTACCCATAGAATTCTGTTTTTCCTTCATACAATATGGACAGAGTGTAGAGTGTACCTTTCAACGGAGTTAGTTTCTATGTTCTATTTGATGTTGAAACATGCACGAGTCAAAGGCTCAATTTCTATGGCCGCTGGAGCGACAAATGACTCAATTCTTTCCGGTGCTACGTTTCACATTGCTCACCGATGACCACTCAATCCAATGGGTAAGAACAATCGAGGCAAATTGCTCATATAGAAGGGCGGCCCCCACTACGACGCGATTTACATCCATTTACCTCATGACTTAATTATAACTTACAACTAGACCGAACGATTTAATGGTTAGTTACTCCCAACAACAAATAACTAGAGATCTATCGACAATTTTTCTCACCATTGTTTTTCGTCGACGACCGCCATCGTTAAAGTATCGAATCATTATTAATTTGTGTGCACGATAGCCTTACGGTTGGGGCTAATAACAAGCTATAATTTTACCTGTGACCGTGTATTACATCGGGTATCTGACATAATTATTCAAGTGGGTACTTACGCAGATGCCTATCGACTGTAAATGTTTTATGGGGCAGGTTCTGTGCTTGAAATAATCACTCAATTTTTTTCGTCCTCTCATCGAAAAAACCGTGGAATGGCTGTTTATCTATTCCAAGTGATTTTGTAACTCTGAAAACATGATGAAAATTATAAGAATTCTCCCTTGAAATGTGATAGATCAGAAAAGTATAGAAAATCTATGCTACTGTTTGGAACCTCATCTCAATTTTGACAATTGTATGTAATAGTTCTCTATGGATCTACCGAAACGTAAACAGTGAAAATCTCATTCACGAGAAGGCCTGTTCATCGACATGGGGAACCGTTTATATAAAAAACTGTTGGGTGTTGACAGGTTGATGGCTCAGTTCATCACCAGCAAAGAACCCAAATAGGGAACAAAGTTATTTCAGCTGATAATTGGTTTTTCATATGGAGCATCTGAGTTAAACGTTAAAATTATTGTCGTCAGAATAGATGCTGGTTATGCAAGAAGAAAAGCTTTGAAATATTTTCGTAATATCAGTTCAGTGGAACCGTATGATGAAATTAATCAACAAGGGAGTTTTATGTCTGTGAGGAATATAATCATAGAACAATTAATGGCACATAAACAAATAAATGATTTCAGGAACCTGTAATATTTGAAACTTGTATGAACGAAGCAAATCAGTTAATGATTCAGATCTCCAAAATAGCTTTGAAGATATCATCAACAACCAGTGACGATGTGTATGCTGTCTCTCTGGTACTTTGTGAGTTGGCGTTATGTATGTTAGGTTAGGTTAGGTTTGGTACTTTGTAAATTGGCAAGTTGACGTTGTGAATATTAGGGCTCTATAAGTTGGCACCGTGTGATTTGAAGCTTTGTGAGTTTGAGGCCTGTAAATTGGGCTTCTATAAGTAGGGGTCTGCTCCTACAGAAGAATAATGTAATTGATCATTGTAGTTGGGAGTCTAATCAGCGAATATATTCGACGCAGAGCAATCTGTCTCAATGAATTCACTGACGTTGACAGTCCAATAAAGTGCAATAACCTAGAATGGGCATGCTGATTTATGAAAGTTCTAATTCTATTTTCGATCTTCGAACGGTTATGGGTTGTAGGTCGAAGATGCAGCATGTTGTGACTGAACGTACCAATTAAAATACCTTTATTGCCGGATATGTAGGCTCGTACGCGAGAACCGATAAATTTTCCGAAACCAGATATAAATAACTCGTTTGTGTTTCCGCTGTAACATAATGAATTTGTTTCATATTTTATGGACCCCTTGGAATTAATACGTTTGGCATGCACTGAAGCAGTAAATCATCGGGAACGAATTGAATACGAATTACGTTTATCTGATCTATTTTGTTTTAACGTCGGTCGAAATGGAAGAGTATCGTTTTGAGCTACGTGGATCTTTGGTGCCATTTTGAGAATCAACCACCCATTCTCATCATATGCTTCCTAGGGCAACAATGTACTGTGAGGAAGCCAGTGAGGAGTTGTAACTTATCCTTATGCAGATCCAGTGCAGTTGCAGTGTGTACCCCTGAGAAATATTTTCATTGCATAGGTATACTCCATTCACTGTATTTCAGCACTCGGTTGGCCATGGAAATTTGACACATTTCACTCTGTATAGTACGAAAATGTGAGGTTATGAAGCTTGTCGAAACATTTTTGGGTTTTAAATCACTATGTTGCCCGTTTTACGTAAAAGTTTCTGTTATTACGTATTTTATCACAATGTCGAATCTCTTCGGAAAATATGTGACGAAAAAAATTGAAGTTTATACAAACTGATTGAACGCATAATAAATCCAGTTATTTGCATGGAAAATACAAGAGATAGGTATAATATCATAATATGCACTAGATGAGGAGAGTTAATGTTCGTTATCTTCTTTGGCTAAAGTTTGAATACGTTACATCAGTTGTAGATTTCAAAAATATTAACCCGAAGATGAGATGCATACGATGCAGTAGTTGGGAACGGGTATCTCCCGAAGGAATTAACAGATAATTACAAAAATGTTAAATTCCTCAACAAGAATCATTTTGCTTCAATATAAGTAGAAGGAATTAAAGGAAGTTTCAAGTCAAGATGAACTCCACCTTTGAACAAAAACTTCACATGAATAAACAATTAACAGGACAACTGGGCGTATTTGTGGCTGTTCATCGTAATACATTGATATAATAATAATTAGGTATTTATTGGTACCTTAAGACATTTACAATGTATAGGACAAGTCAAATGAAAAATAGAAAAATCAATTTTGGGGAACTTATTCTTCGATGACATTAATCGAAAATCCTGTAGTAAACTTTTCGCATTAATTCACTCAAACATAAAATTCTCAAATGCCATCACTTTTTTCGATTTCCCAATAGAAGGAAATTCTTTGTCATCCTCTTCGTTCACAATCTTTCTGATTGTGGAAATATTCAGCTGAATTATAAGTCGTTTAGATTCAGATGAAGCATTATACAAATTCTCTTACATTGAATATGTTCGCTACCGTCTGACGTATTGTGGATTTTAGAAAATCAGGGTATAACTATTTGCATGAGCGGGCCTGAATTCTAAATAGCACTTCCTGAAACCCTGTCCCTTTTTTGAATCACTTTCGGCATTTTCGTAATAAAAATTGATATAAGTTGTGGCAACGTCGTTATGACATTAACGACATTTCATGAGTGCCAACCTTACACCGTTCTAGTTACAAAAACTTGAGAAAATGATTTCATGGCCAACCGACTGCTAAAATAAATGTGAATGGAGTCTTTATTGAAATCGGATTTGAACTTACTGTTGCACAGATCTAGTCGCTTCATTATCGCGATGGGGTTCCGGGTTCATTATTCACGAAACAGGAGCAACAAGCGGCAAGCGCGGCCTGGTCGGGACGGGAACACAGTCGTCAAACTTTCAGCGTTCCTATCCCGATTAATTGTTCGTTTTGCACCTAGTCGGCAGGTCTCATAAATCACCGCGGGCCGGGGCTGCACGATACCGCGTTTACTTTGCGTGGCCATAGCGTAAATACGCATAAATATACATTCATTACTTGACACGACAAGGGGGTAATGTGTTCGACGAGGGAATATTAAATAAGTTCCGATCCGGCGGTTCGCGAAAAACCAGTTTTTCATTTTCGCTAAACTGTATAATTAAGTAGGATTGCCTGTTAAGGATCGCGGATGCCAATTACGAATAGAGGCTTTTATTGTATGGGAGACGACGTGGAGAACGTCAATTTCGAGTATTGTTAGGGGGAAACTGGTGAAACGATTTCTAATCCGCTCAAGTTCTAAATATGGGATATTGACAAGAGAACGATCCTCTAGATGAACTTCTACAGGCAAAAAGATTGATGGTACTTTGATCGACTTGAACTGGGAAGCTACCATTCCATCTTCCATCTATTGACAAAACCAAAATCCTGGTAAGTCCGCCAGAAATCCTTCAAACAGATATCAGCCAGAAGGATGAAACTCTGGAACAGGTCGAGCAGTTCAAATACTTGGGAAGCTTCATAAATATTAGGGCTAACCTAGACACGGAAATACACAACCGTATCAATTCGGCATCACGGGCATTCTGGAAGCTAA
Source organism: Coccinella septempunctata (assembly GCF_907165205.1). Lineage (NCBI taxonomy): Eukaryota > Metazoa > Arthropoda > Insecta > Coleoptera > Coccinellidae > Coccinella > Coccinella septempunctata. The sequence goes on along the minus strand of NC_058194.1, from coordinate 31,642,161 downwards.
AGGACAGAGTATTTCAGAATCACGACCTCAATCTGAAGACCAAGACAGCTGTTTACAAAGCAGTGGTCCTCCCAACGCTTCTTTACGGAAGCGAAAGCTGGACGCCCTACAGGCGACACATTGAACAGCTTGAAAAAACGCAACAACGTCATCTAAGACAAATAATGCACATCAGATGGTTCCACAAAGTTGCGAATGCAGAAGTCTTGTAACGCGCGAGTTGTACAACAATTGAGACTCAAGTAACGAGGACCCGACTCAGATGGAGCGGCTACATTCTGAGGATGCAAGACACAAGACTCCCCAAAATAGCGCTCTATGGCGAATTCACAGAAGGAGCCCGAAAACCAGGAGGCCAGTATAAGCGGTTTAAGGATATACTGCATCAATCCCTAAAATCAGTTAATACCAATCATAACTGGGAATAACTAGCGGTAGACAGGTCACAGTGGAGGTCTTTGGTCCACAGTTATAATGGAGACTCGGGAAGGATTCAGCGGCGGCCAGATCTGGTTGGTGACTATCCATGCCCTGAGTGTGGATGGATCTGCAGGTCACGGTGGGGTCTCTTCAGTCACAGGAGGGCACACAGTCGCAACAAAGAAATTACAAATCTGTTCGCACTTTTTTTTGTCTTTTTGTAGATTTATTCCTGGTAACGGGATACAGCAATGAATGAATGAATGTAGGCATAGGGGCGGCAAAATCTTGAGCTAACGCAGGCGGCCTTTATCCAAGGAACGGCCCTGCTCGTATCACCCAGAAAAAATCATCGTAGATCTGATAGTGATACACATTCTAAAAGAGCAACTCTTTTAGTAATAAATCTCGCAATTTCATCGGGCTTGGTACAACCGTTCGTCCTTGACGCATTTTTAACTGACCCAATCTTTTTGAGAATTTTTCGAAGATCGAATTCCGATATGAGTATCTCCCAGAAAAATCATCGTAGGATAAAAATTATCGTAGGAAGTCGATTTATGGGAAAAAGTTATCTTCAGTTGCACCGCGTGCGTATGGCCGTCATTTCTATCGGCCAGCGTTCGCAGTGTGGTTGGAGTACACTTGCTATCATCCTATCACGTTGCGTGGCCTAGGAAGGTATGATATATTACGATGAAGCTTCTCAACTCCAGGACAGATATGGTAAGTATGAGTAATTTATTGATCATTCTATTCTTTCAGCTCATTTATAGTAGACTGAAGCAAGCCTCCCCAGGAACTCACCACGTCACCAGTTTGTCCTACCTCTCATTCCTACGCTCGGAAGTGATCGACTGGCTTGGCGCAGATAACTGCTGAACTGGGACAATAAATGGCACAGCATTGTAGGCCAGTAGGCCCCTGCGTTTCCAGATACAATTGAGAGAAAAAATTCAACTGTTCTCCTCTCTCGTACTTCCCAATTTCTGACTCCGCGGAGTTAGCGGAAGAGCAAAAACCGACCGCGATTTGGATGTGCGTGAGAGATAAATCATAACGGATGAACATCTGCTGGTTTCCATGGCGTACCACTGTAGCATATAACCCTCTTAATCATTTCTTAGCTGCGAGTTGTAACGCTTTATTCAAATGCGCGTCACTTTGGGGGATGAAGCTCTTCAACTGCAACCGCAAGCGAAGAAACTGGACTTTTAGAAGATTAAAGATGTAATCATCTCAAGATGATCAATTCTGCAAATTAGATTGACGATATATGCCTTTCAAGAAGAAATGGACAAGGATGTCATTGTTATTTGTCATAAAGAAAGGCAGATTCCACTCACTGGTACTTATCCCATCGTGATAACACGAGGAGGCATTACCATTCCCAATTTCCCACTCCCTTATCCAGAATCTCGGAAGCAACAGCGTCCAACTGGGCCTCGTCCAAATTCTCCAGACATACGCGACCTATCGAATCGCATATTTTTCGGGGGAAACGTCAAGACGCCCCAGCGTCGCCAGATCTGTCAGTCGACAGGCTGTAAAACAATATCAACCCGTCTCTCCCACGGGGTTGAAACATTTACGTACCTGAAAAGCAAACCGCTAAACCCATTAGTGACAAGAAGATGACTTGACGAGTCGTTTCGTAATAATCACGACGACTGGCGTTTATTTGTTTTCTCATTCGGCGTTCGTAAATTCTTTGACGCCGTCCTTAACGGTTATGGTTTTGGTTTGATGTTATTTTGGGCTTTTCTGACGTTCTTTTCTGGTTGAGTGCGGTAATAAAGGGATATATTGAGATGTCATGGTGTTATGTTGTAAGATGTAGAAAGAGGGTTATTGCTGGAATAAACTACTGAATTGGTTTATAACACCGCTAGAATCTTGTTATTCTACAATCGAAAGCGGTACATCTATATGCATCATGTTCTTCTAACTCAGCTCGTCTTCTCTGTCTGTATGTAGCTCTCAGAAATCTTCTGTGCCCAAAGACTAACCACTGGACCCAACAGAATTACTATCTTCATCAATATGAATAGATTTCACAATCAGGATTAGAATACTGCCCCATACTGGATTGCTACACAACCAAGTTCCCTCACACTGCTGACAGAAGAAGTTGAGACGCAAATGCACATCATTTTACTATTATAGTAGATCAAATCGATCATTCTTTTTCTGGGCTTCACCATCCATCAAAATACCAAGGATAACCTTTTGGAAAAAACAGCAGCTCGCCAAAAAAAGGCTGTGTTACAAAGAATAATATTCTCCTGTTGCCCGCTTATACGATACGAATTCCCAAGTACGCAAAAGCTCTTATTTATGACCCCCGGTGTTGAAAGCGTGTAATGAGCCACGGATCAAACAGGGAACAATATCACGTGATACAAAATGTGTAATAGTTTCTAATGGAGGTCGCATGCTAATGTTTGTTGAGATAGGACGAGGGTCTGCGTGCTTGAAGGGATGGGTTAACACGGACCCCCAGCCCCAGTGGGAAAACTCCCCGAACGTCGATTCAAGGATATTTCCACCATTTCAACACAGCTGAATTACGAGAATTACCCATTGAAAAAGTCTGAATTATGAAAATAAAGTCAAGTTCTTCATTGTCAGTCAGTAATGAGTTTTTAAGGCTTTTGAGGGTTGTAATTTGGTGGTCAGTAATCAGAAAGGAGTTTGGCCCACATCTTGTCAGTTTGATGTGAAAAGGACTTCTGATTTTCATCAGAAGTCCTTACGGAATTCTGGAAAGAAGTGCAACTTTGCATCTATGGGCTCAGATCTTCTATTATGACGTTCCAGAGACTGTAGAGTATTCACTGTTGCTGAACAATCTCTTCATCGTACTTTGAGTCTCGGTCTTGTTATAGAGAAGGGTTTTGTACTGAACTCAAAACATGAAAACCTAGATTTGTGCCTTATGAAGAGATGCGAACTTCGCATTTTCACAAACGCTGCCAAGCAACTCTCTAAGTTGACTGTAACTGCAAGAAGATATATTGAGTTCTTATTGGAGCTCCATCAAGAGTTGGCACCACGAGGAAATGTTGGTGTTGTGTGGACCTTTACCCAAAACATACATCCTCCAGAGGTTTACGATTTAAGACAAGATCTCTCAGAATGGACGATGATGGGGTCCCAAGCTTGGACATTGATAGATGAAGACAACAAAATGCTATCGTTCGCAATGTGGAATGGAAATATGTTCCAAATTTCCTGGAAATCTCCGAATTATTAGAAGTAACCCTTCTGGCCTTTCGTGACCTTTTATCCTTCCGCACATCACGCACCTTAGCCGGAAAATCGGTCGTTCGAAGTCCTTCAACCCTACCCTCGATATTGAGTCATTAGAAGAAAAAAAAAAGCGCGTCGGTTAAGGCGTTAGGCCACCTGGAATTCCAGCTCTGTTTTATCCTAATCGGATCGGAGGGCCGATTGAATGAAATTATAAATCATATTTCATGCTGTGCCGGACGTGTCCAGATCGCGGGGGGTTGATTTCTTAGGGGACGCCTCCACGAAGGTGACGTCCGTGATGGATCGATTAACGCTGTGAAATTAGACGTGATGCGTCCGCGTTTGCCGAGACGAATTGAAGGGGAAAGGGGGATCGTGAACTCTTTGATACGCTTTGTTTCGATTGAATTTTAAATTGGAGCGGAAACATTGTTTTTTTGAATTCTACTGGGTCAAAACCGACTCTGGATGAATCGGCATATGTCTAGTGCTATTTTTCTGGGAGATACAGCTCTTCAAAGTTGACCAAATTTTTTGGTCCAAAATCTTCAATTTTCCATCGACCATAACTTGAAAAATATTCCTTCTAGCAAAAATCTGTTTGCATATTCGTGATCTATGCCCTCGAATTATTCCACAGTATGAATTTGGTTTCGATCGGAGAACAAAAAATTTTTTTTCAAAAAATCGCAATTTTTCCATACATATGTATGGAAAACTTGAAAAAAAATTTAATATCTCCGATCGCCATTAAAATTTCACGACTGACTAAATCGATGGCGTAGATTACGAATATGCAAACGGAATTTTGCTGAAAGGATTATTTTTTGAGTTATGATCGATGAAAAATCAGAAATTTTGGACCTTCGCGGAAAAAATCATAAAATCTTAACTGTTCGCGGAAGGTGAATGAAACTTGAACTCTGTTATTTTCAATGAATCAGACTATCACCAAAAAAATCAGCAGAAGTCCAGTGCTATTTTTCTGGGAGCTACAGCACTTCGAAGTTGACCAAATTTTTTCAAATTTTCCACAAATATCTGCGATATTCGGAAAATTGGGTACTTTGGCTGAATGCAACTCTGCTTAAAAGATCCACAGATATGTAGAGTCTATATTAAGCTTGTTATTCCGAAGGAAATTTGTTTTCCAAAGGTGGCATAGCTCATTATGAAAACTCTAAAAATGGCTATATATCTTTGTATCAGGGCCGAATCGAAAAAAATGGCATAAAAAAAGTGTTTCTTTTGACCCCAAAAATCTACTGTTGAAATATTTGCAAGACTCAAAGACTCACCCTGTATAACTGCGAAAATTGTGAATAAATGTCCTAATTCGCGTCTTAATTCGAAATTTTTGTCAACGACTAATCTACTGCTTCAATCCGAGGCAGAAGTTCTAAAGTTCCATCCTCACATCGCGTCTCGCCAGGTAACAGGTAACAGAATTCCCCTGTTCAAATATTTAACGACTCGTACGTAGTCTTAGGGAATTTTAAAACAGTGGCGCCCGTAATCAAATAATTTGTTATTTGAATAACATTTGTTCTGGACCTGGAAAGCACTCGAGTGTTTGTACCTCCACGGGGGAAGTCAATATTTGTACGCATTCTGTTCTAAATGGCATTTTACCGATCTCGTGTGCAGGCTGTCTGTCGCGTATGCATCGGAGTGGGTGAAGAAACTAAGAAACTATCAATAAAATATTTCAGATCCGACATTTTCCGGAAATGAGTAAAATCAATATGAATAGAAACATTTCGTTTGATGACTAATGATTCAAGCTTTGGGGAGGATTAACCAGAAGTGTTCCAGTTGTCTCTTCTTAGCAACCAGGTGACAGTTTTCACGATACTGTGTGAAGAGCTTTCGGTGGATACCCGATGTTTACTTTGAAAACACGTAAGTCTTCACCCCTCTGCTCGGCCTGTTTGTTCCAATTCACACATGTTAAATCGTTCAGGGGGATCATCTGACATGACGTTCAATACTACTAGAAGATATTCTGCAATTACCCCTGCTGGAAAAATTGGAATAAATTCTCTGTATCACGTTATCGCGGAGCGTGCTTAAAAAAATCTGTTTGAGCTGCTTACGAGCAGACTATATAAATTTTTCGTCGTTCCTCACGTGTGCTATGTTTGTGGAAACTCCCCTAATCTTCTCCCTTCAAAATCAACAACTCCGAACCCATCACAATTTCCCAAACGATAATTATTGTTCGAAATAAGCTTGGACGATTCAATTTTCGCATTAATTCAATCCATAAAACCGAACGCCCACTGTCGAATACCCTTCCAGGAAAACCGCGAGGATGTTATAAATAAATAGACTCATTTCCCAGCTAATCAAAGCTGTTCAGCGCCAGCCCGGCATTTTATTATTATGCTTCCAAATACGCCGGCCAAGTTCTGATGATTTAGGCCCAATTTGTCCCTCGATAAAGACACAAAAGCGTCTGTTTTTAGCTCGGAAAGATGAAAAGGATCCGGGAAACGGATATCCAACTTTTTAGGGCGAGAATGGCAGTCGCTGCCGGAGTTTATATTTCATTAATGACGGCTCTTGAGTTTCGACGATTGCTTGCTTCGATCGGATACGACCGCAGTTAGCTTTTTGCTTCAAATCGCGTGTAATTGGGAGAGACTCGAGCATGCACTAGTTATGTGGCATGTTGGAGACCCCGGTACGTGACGAAAGTATGCGTGAACGTGGATGTGTGTTGGTTTCTTGCAGGGTTTATGATAAATAGTCGGACATGGATAAACTGAATTGAGGAAACCGTAAAAACTGTTGGCGATACTTTTTATCGACTTCACAGCTATTCCCCTCACATTCCCCAACTTTTCCTGGAGGTCCATTACTCCAGCCACCTCACGCACCGTCGACAATTAGACAAAGAAGCGTCAGCGTCCTATTCCCGCCCTTCTAATGGAGAACGGGAGGAAACGCGAGAAGCCAAAGGCCTGATTCCACATTACTCCCGACATCCCGGATAATGGCAACCTATAATTTCCTCACACGACCCCCTCAGATCTCCAAATTAATTAATATCTCAGGAATAATGCCGAACGTCGGCAATATGCAGAGTACGGGACCCATTATACGCGGGCATTGATTGCCGCGAGGGCGTGAGGGTCTTCTAATATATCCGCCATTAGCGGAGCAATAAATATGTATTGTAAGGGTTTGTAATGTACGCGGAATTGTCAATATGTCGTCGATAATTGGATAATTTGAGTCGACGTGTGCTGTACGAGGTGATTACCACGCTTGCCATCCACCTGGTAGTGCTGGGAGAGCTCGTATTTCCAATTTCTCGCTAACATTATACAGCCAACGATTGAAACATACACTCTCGAGGTGTCAGAGTCATGTGGACATTCAAATAATGACACTGAAACTCTGAATTTCACGGGGCTCATAAGGGATATCTCGGAAATGAGTGATCAACAGATGTGAGGTAGAAGAGTACAGAAGTAAGTCAGAAAAAGAGACCAGAATCTGACAGAGAGCCAGAGAGAAACAGAGTCAGAGAGGGAAACGAACAAGGGGCAAGGGAGAGGGCTGGAGAGAGAAAAATAGAGAGCAACTCAAGCCAGAAGGAGAGCCTTAGTTATAAAGAGAGAGAAAGAGATCTCATAAGGTTGAGAGAATATGTGAGATATGGACCAAATGCCAGTGATAAGGTCAGAGGGACAGTCAAAGTGAGAAGCAGAAGATCGAGGAGAAAGCAAAACGGAAAGTATCAAAAAGGTGATAGTCACGAAGAGAGTTTGACAGAGAGAGGGAGAAAGTCAAGGGGAAATATACGTTCAGTGGGAATGTCGAAGTGAGGGAGAGTCGAAAAGGGGTAGAGAAATTAAGAGAGAGGGCGAGAGAAAGAGCCAGAGTCAGAGAGAACCCGTGTCAGAGAGAGCCCGAGTTAGAGAATGCCGAGTCAGAGAGAGAACCCGATTCGAAAAGGTTGTAGGCAGAAAAGATCATGTGAGATGGAGACAAATTACCGGAGGTATAGTCATAGAGAGAGTCACGAAAGATAGAGAGAGACGGAGAGACGACCAGAGAGGTATAGAGCCAGAGTCAGAGAAAAAACGCGAGTCAGAAAGGTAGAGTGGCAGAGGACGCATATGGGATGGAGGCAAATATCAGAGATTAAGTCAAAGATAGAAAGAGAGAGCCACAGAAAAAAGGCAGAGAGACGACCAGAAAGGCGTAGAGCCAGAGAGAGAATCTGAGTCAGAAAGCCTGTAGGGAGGCAGAGGACACATGTGGTATGGGGACAAAATACCAGAGATAAAGTCAGAGTCGCATGCAAAGATAGAGAGAGATAGAGACCCAGATAAAAATACTAGAGAGACGACCAGAGAGTTATAGAGCCAGAGAGAGAACTCGAGTCAGAAAGGTAGAGAGGCATAGCACGCATGCGGAATAGGGACAAAATACCAGAGATAATATCACAGAGTCAGTCAAAGATAGAAAGAGAGAGCCAAAGGAAAAAACCCAGAGAAGTATAGAGCCAGAGATAGAACCCGAGTTAGAAAGGTATAGAGGCAAAGAACGCATGTGAGATGGAGACAAAATACCAGAGATTAAGTCAAAGAGATAGTCAAAGATGGAAAGCCACAAAAAAGGCAGAGAGACGACCAGAAAGGTATAGGGCCAGAGAGAAAACCCGAGTCAGAAAGGTAAAGAGGCAGAGGACGCCTGTGGGATGGAAATAGAATACCAGAGATAGAGTCAGTGGGACAGAAAAAGAGTATAAAAAGTGACAGAGAAATAATGTCACAGAGAGGACCAGAGACAGATAACCAGGGAGCTAGAGAGTCAGAGTCAGAAAGAGGTCAGAGCCCGAGCGAAATTGGAACAAAGAATTTGTGGGAAAAAAAAGGAATGCCCATAGCTTATAATGAAATTAATGAATGGAATTGTCATAGAAAGAGTCAGAGGAACAGACAGAGTCTGAAAGATAGAAGAAAGAGAAAGATTTCTTTGCAGCAACCTGGAAATGTTGAAGATATAGTGAACTGCTCAACAATATTCTCTGTTTCAAAATGTTTGTACCAACTGTTGCTAAACTGAAGTAAGCGCGAGTGCAAGATGTAGAACATTTTTTCGAGAAGAATCCTCTTCTGGAAATCCCGCAAATTATCACCATAAAATGACTACCGACGACCGCCGTCCTGGCATTTTATAGCGTTTAATGTTTCATAACCCGGGAATTGAATTGTGGCAACGTAATCGAGGAATTCATTTGAAAATACCGCACAGTAGCGTTAGCAACATTGTCGAGCATCCAAGTGCTCCGCATAATTATGAACGGGCATAAATTTTGCCCGGCAATAATTTTTATACGAATTTATAATTGAACCGGGCCGAACTGGCCCCATAACATTCCATCTTGTCGACATTTATTCGTTTTCGACGGAATTAAAGTCAAAATATCCAGACTACTGCGCGAAATTTACGATAGAATTACCCAAATGTGATCCGACAATTGCGGGGCGGAGAGGGAGCGGTATCAGTGCTGCCACACACCAGGTGACAAAACAGGTTCACCAACTCGCAATAAATTAAACTAGCGTCCCGTGAAAGATCGCTCGGTTCCTTTTGTGGTCGCAGAAAGCGTCGGATTCCGGCCAAAAACGATGATGCATTTTCCCATGAGTCTGAATGAGTTGCGACATCAGAAGCTCTAATTTATGGCGGCGATTTCAATGATATAAAAACGCGTTGATGAATTATTTATCTGATCGAGTTCGAGTTACAAGAAGAGGAATTGTTTCGCTCCAGACTGCGTTGAATGAACGCAGCTACATAAATATTCAGTGAATCTAGAATACCAAGTCGTAAACTCTCGCTCTGCCATATCTATTCGCTTCGGATTATCACCCTGAACATTTTTCATCCTTGCTTCTTTCTCGCAATAACCGAAAACTGTTTATCACAGAGAATCTTAAAGTCCTTCATCGCAAATTCCAAATGAGAATTCATCTAGTTTCGCCGACCGAATGTGATCGTTTTACAGAATTTCAAAGAGGAAAAAATGTCCAATCCAACCAGATGGCATGTGACCTGTAAACCAAGTGCGTTTCGTTAGAAAATTTCACGAAATACGCGAGTATCAACCTCTTTGAAATGTCGGAATCGTACCGATGAAGGTGAGCTTACACATGCTAAAAATTGCGCGCGATATGAATTTTAAATTTGCCGAAATGCTGTGTGCAGAATGAATCTACGCAGATATTTTCCTTATCGGGTATTTGGAGTATGGCAGGTGGAAATTCTTATGTTGAAGAGAGAAATTATTTTATTAGATTTTATTATTCATTAAAATTGGAACCTGAGGTTAAACATTGAAATGGAATCTTCTTATGAGGTCGATTAAAAGTTAGTCTACGAAGATGTATTGATATCTAGTTAGCCTAGACCAGTTCCATGAATAAAAAAAATATTGCGTTACCGTAGCAACGAACAGGTAGTAGAACAACGCCCCCGCACTCATATCTCATGTTGCCATGCAAAAAATTCGTGATTTAGGCTTTTAATTACTAGGAAACCCTCCTTATTCACCAGATTTGACTCCATCCGACTATCATCTCTTTCCTCAACGGAAAAAAAGTTTAAAAATTCGTAAATTTTCTTCCAACGAGTAGGTAATAAAAGCTGTGGAGGTCTGGTTTGCAGAGCAAGAAGAAACATTTTTTTTGGGAAGGTCTAGAGACATTGCAGTTCCGCTGTAATAAATATATCGAATGAAGAGGATAATATGTTTAGTAATAAAATATTTTTACATTGAAATTTTGTTTGGTTCTAAAGTAGGCTAAGAATTTTTCAATCTATCCTCCTATCAATCCATGAATACACGTGGTACATTTGGTCGAAAATTTCTCAGCATCCTCATCTCCATTCTGTTAATCCATTTAATCCCCAATAACTGTGTCAAATGTTAAACCCTGGCGACACCATCCTATAATTAAACCGACTTTAGTCTTCTGATATACGACACCATCTCAATCCATAGCCAATCTTCATCATTAAAGTTTACATTTGTGACAAAATATAATCCAGATGTATGGCGTAGTAACACGAGCCTCTTCCTGGGTATATTTTGGCTTCCCATCTCTTTTGGAGACAAGAAATGCGCCATCCACCCTCCGATTTCTCGTACCTTCCAGTGTCCCAAAACAAACATAAATCCTGTACGAATTTGTTTCCATTAATGGGATACAAAGTGAGAACACGTTGGCTAGGCCGGATGGGCATCCGTGGAAGAAGAACACATGGCACACCCCCACGTCTGCGGGTGTGATGTGCAGTTGTTTGTAATATTTTTATTTTGACACGTAGACAAATTCGGCATCTCGTATGGTTGTCGATAAATCTGCGACACGGAATTTCAATTATGGGGACTAATTGGATTTGTGATGAGGCCGGGGATGCGGACGTAGAATATTTGTGGTTGTGATGAAGGGATTTACTTTTGGTCGCATCGGATCTAGGGAATCAGATCGGACGAAAGTTTTCATTTCATTGTATTCAACACGCAGATTTTTCAACAAAAGCTAAGTGATTTCATTGGAACAAACTCTTTAGTTTGTTGGCGGTGCTTTTGAAAGTTTTGAGTTTTCAAGGACAAGGCGATTTTGATTTTGAATCATAAATCTAAATTACCAAATGAGTGAGACATACAGGGTGTGTCTTTGAATCGAACAAATTTTACAGCAATAGATTCTTGAGGTCAAAAGAAACACTTTTTTCCTTTACTATTTTCAGTCTATCTCACAAGCGCTTTCATCGAATGGAATGAATTTCGGAATATAGTTCTTTATTTATTCGATGAATCTTTTTCTAACACAATATATCACCCACCTCTCCCAGTTTTCTCGTTATGACCATTTTCTATCATAAAAATACCAAGAAGTCAAAGAACCCAACTCTTGAAACAAAGTTGGACGCTATCTAATGAATATTTGAATCGTTTTGTGAAATGAAAGTATTTTTCATATTCTCTCGTATACCTAATTCGAGTTTTCGAGTATTTTGATGTTCAAAAATGAAAAATATCTGTGAAATTCGAAAAATTTTGCATTTTGACCGAATGAATCCTTTTTTTTAAATATCCCCAGAATAAATGTAGTGTCAAAAATTTAGCTATTTATTTGGAAGGTAATTCTGTTTTTCCAGGCTCATTATAAAAATTCAAAATGGCTATTTCTTTTTATCAGGGCAGAATAGGAAAAAATGGAATGGGAAAAAAGTTTTTTTTTTGTCCCCAAGAATCTACTGTTAAAATATTTGTACGAGTCAAAGACTCAGCCTGTATATGGCAAAATTTTTCACAAATCCACGAACTTCTGGGTATCATTGAGCTTGATACAGCCCTCGTCAAAATTTCAAGGCATTCTGAGAGTTGATGTAGAGGGTACAGTCGTTTTTGTGAACCCAGTTTTGCTATTTACAATAAAATAGATAGAAAGTTGATAAAACATTGTTTTCCATGGAAAAAATACTGTTGAAGACTAATACTAGCTTGATAAGCATTATGAGGACTCCGTACCAGGGAAATCAACTATCCATAGTGAATATTTCAGGTATCAGTGTATCCATTGCCTGCAGAAATCAAGAAGAACAGCTTCAAATGCATTCTAGTGATAGTCGTATTTTTAAATTTCTGGTTTGTAATGAAATAGTACTCCCTTGCGCTAAAGCTGCGATGAGAAATGTTCGTTGAATAAAAATAATAGCCCTCATAAATCGAGGAGGTCAAAAATAGTTATATAATCAACCGAAACAAAACAAAACGAGAGCATCCTGCCCCTATTCATCATAGGATAGTTATGCAGAGACATTCTTCGTAGACATTCTAGACGAATAGGTCGCTCCGGAACGAAGTAACAGGCGCTTCTAATCACCCCTCAGCTGATTTTAATATTTCAGGGTTCATCTCACGAACGGCAAGATTTGTTTCACTGTCTGAGTCATCTGTCTACCCTCCCTATAGCTAGTTATCATTCAGATGACACGTTGGCAACAAGCGTGTTCCCTATTTATGGACTGTTCTTTCCAGTATAGATTGGAAAGGATAAAAAATACATACGAATATTGGCACTGTGCTGAAAACATATAAGATGTCTACTAAGAAAATTGACATTTTGAAAAATGGAAATCTCTGACATAAAAGGCAATTTTTTCATTCTTTCTCTCGCTCAGACATCATGAACAGCCGCAATCTCAGCCAGACAGGAAGCGTCACAAATCCTATTGGCAAAGGCCCCGGATTATTTCAGTCTTCCGAAGGAAATGTCTCCCCTGCCTTGAAACTCATGAATTCCTTAATCTGTATTTGTCTTTTGCGCAGTTTAATTTGCATATCTAACTACCGTCTTCATGGGCAAATACCAGGCGTTCATGAGTTATTTATTTTAAGTTTCATACGACCGAAGGAGATGATCCGTTTACTTCCTATAATTGGAGATTTATTTCGGAATTAAATCTTAATTTGTCTCGTAATCTCGACGTTGTTTGTGACTGAACATGGATACCTCCATACGCCCCCAAACTGGCTCGTATCTGGATTTACAGTGGTGCGAAATGAATCAGATACTTAAACAGGTAAAATAGAATTTTTCAAAGTCACAACAAATTTTTGAGAAATCCAGCTATTCAAATCAGACGCTTCAACAAGCACCAGACGTGTTTTCCCTTCCTATCTGTCGACATAACTCTGCTAAACGACTCTTGAGGATCTTCGATTTGTACCTGTTATTTGACAGAGCATTTTATTACACACTTCCCAGGAAAAACATCGAGGGCTGTATAAATATTAGACGATCCACCTCCAATCCTCTAAATCCGTTACAGACGAAACACATCTACTTATATATTCCGCTTATAAATAAAGCGAGGGTCTGCTATTCGAAAACGTCACCAATTCCGAGTGTTTCGTTTTAAAATTCGTGCCACTGTCGTTTTTCGGGACGTCCAGCACCGCAAACAGGTGTTTCTGGTCAGAAGTGTCTTTGGTTACTTATGTTTCTTATTTCCTACCGGTCCAACTTGATGTTTATCTCGAGACACTTCGCAAATACAGCTGCATTAGCATCGGGATCTAATGCTCAGGAGTGGGCCTTACAAATTGTTCAATTAGTGGACTCGTTCCTCTTTTACTTTGATCGCGAGTAGAGATAAGTGAGTTTAATGGTGTTTGGAAACACTCCGGTTTTTATTGGTCTGTGCGTTCGGTCTAATTAGAGAATTGACTTATCTGTTATTGACGGTACCGTTACACAATAGATCCTTTCATGATCATTGTGAGTCCAGACCCCTCTACTTGAAACACAAAAAATGGAAGTTGCCCTCCATTGCTTCTTGATTATTCAACCAAGCGAATATATGTAGATTATTTGAGAGGTTACATTGAACTGCGGACTTGTACCTCCATCACATCTAGACCATCTATAGCTATCAAAAGTGTCAGAAGTGAAAGTTTCTTCAGTACTTGTATGGAAGAGAACAAACAAAACATCGGTATCCTATATGAAGTTCTGGAATTCCAAAGGTTTATCTTCATATTAAAATACTTACCAATCGGCAAAGCTACCAACATTTACGTAGGCGTCATGCCAAAATTCCCGTAAGATTCATGACCCCAATTATTCCACGACAAGTATAATACAAGATCGATCGCCATGTAAAATGATAATTTCGAAATCAACTGCCATCTTTCTATATAAAGGACCGTTTGTTTTGGGAATATGATATGGGATAGTTTGTACTGCTGTCACCGAAATAACACGTTAGTTTTTCATTGTCCACGCCCGTGTGTCTTTTTTTTTTCAGATGACAGAGGCGTGCCGTGATTTTTATGCCGTTTTTGGAAATGGAACTGGTGTTTTTTAACTCGAGGTATCTGACTTTGGACGAGCACTTCTTGTGGACTAACTTTTTTTTATATCTGTGCTGTTTTCCATTTTTTTCAAGGAGTACTAGTGCTGTAAAAAATATAATCTAGGATATTCAGGAGAAATGTGGAGAAATTTATTTTTGGGAATGGATTCAGAGGCCTAGAGCATCAAGATTGAGAAAAACCTATTTATATTGAATTTTTATGACAGATAAACAATAAATTGTAATGAGGGGTCTTCATCAGTTTGGTTTTGAGAGATATTCCGATAATCTAACCACAAGGAGGTTGTGAATTTTCATTCAGATCTCCCCTCACGAATCTGATTCCTGATTCATCGTGTCCAAAACAGAGAACAATTCATTGTACGCCACTGCGTCTATTCCCAGGAAACTTTGCACCGATTACGCGTCTTCCCCAAGTTGACAGGATGCAGAGACAGCCCATCCATATTTCTTTCACAAAACTATCGCTTCCTACCTTTGTCTTAATCAAGTAACGCAAACCACCTGGTTCTATCTCCTGGTCTGTCGCGTTATGAATAAAAACAAGTTTCGTAGAAGAGTCAATTGAATAACTAACTCGCAGAGGCCACGTGTGGGAGAAACAAGAGAAACTGATCTAATCTATCTCAATTTCCATCGAAATAGAACGCTTTTGTTCGAGAGATAATGAAATGATAAGGGGGTTTTTCTTCATTAAAATTTCGAATTCAAAATGATTGTTACAAAGGGAGATATATTCTTGTCATTGTCCGAGTGGGATTATTGAATTTGAAGGATTGAGGTGATGTCCAGAGAATGATATCTCATAAATTCATCATATCCAACACGACAATCTGCTGGGTTTTTCAAGAGATGCGAAAATTTACATCAAATGAAAAGAAAATTTTTTCATGATACTCTAATTCTCGTTTTCTCGCTTCAATAAGGGTTCAAAAATCCAGGAAGATCCAGTTAAAACTTTCCCTTACTACCAGGACCATCGCTAACTTCTTAATCGCTCCCCCTAACACCTTTATTCGACAAAACTTATCAAATATCAATTAAACCTCAAACCCTCCAGGATTATAATAATAATGGCCCTTTCAAACGTAATAATCATAATAACATTGTTATCCCAACTGTGCACGAAACTTTTACCGTAGTTTCCGTTTAATAATTCAATATACTCAATGAAATTACCTATCTAATAATTTATCAGTCATTTTAATTTATTTGGAGCTGTTGATTAGGTTTGATCACGCAACAGTCGTTTTCTATATCGGCTTTTCATATATCCAGACTATCAGAGAACGATACATAACCGTATAAATTTACCCCGAAGACATGCCAGCTAATCTTGAATTATTATAATACAAAAAACAATTCAACGTTTCGACACGAATGGAGTGGAGACAAGCAATAAGCTACAGGGGGTAGTAGAAAGAAATCAGCGAAACAGTATTTCTTTTTAATTTCCTGCATGGGAAATGAGGAAAATTTTTTCTGGACTGTAAAATGGACTTGAACTCTTTCTTTGTTCCAGAAAACAACAAGGATCAATTTGTTTTTGGTGCTGGATAGAACGTAACGTTGCAAAGTATCATTAGTTTGTTAAATGGTTTCGCTAATGATTGACAATTTACAAGAAGGAGTTTTTTAAGTTGCTGTATTTATTTGTAGAGACAAGAGATTGGTAATTTAAGGCTTTCCAACTCCAATCAGAGCAGTCAACTCCATACTCGTTAAAACTTATTCAAACTCAAATACTTGCTGTTTATCAATGAACTCAATACGTATCGAGGAATAAATGGAATGAGTATATTTGATAATTAACTCAACAAATAAATCTCCCGCGTATGACTGTTTACTCACTACCTCAATACTAAATAATAAAATAACAAATACCGATATCGAGTTTAGTTGAATGGAATTTGTCGCCATTAAAATCAGGGGCTAACGAACGCTTGTATGAGCCAGCAATTTGTGACATCAGCGGATTTAATCAATTTTATGACCGTTTTATCGTTCGTCTCATGAAGGGGCAGACTATGGCCGTAAATTATTGTCGTATGGTAGATGAGATGCTCTCATATGGGCATTTGGAAGCTTCCGGAATTCAGCTGTAGGAGCATTGGAGCTCAACAGGGTTGTATTTCGAGGAGATTTGTTTTTTATCGATTTCGGCATTTCGCGATCTATTCTTATTTTATTCAAGAAACCCTTCAAAGTAAAGCGTGTTTTGGGCGCACAAAATTAGAGGACCAGGAGCTCAAATCAGAAGCTCGGCATGTCTGTCAATTCGATGATCTTCAGGAGATGAAAAAACAATGCAAGGTGAATTGTACATGAGCACACACCTCAAGATCTACTTGGAATATTTTATTTCAAAGAACTACACGTTAATTAACACAAACCACCCTTGAAATTGCACAATTTCTTATTTATTTTATTTTCAAGTGTAAAAATACAGCTTCTCATCTTATCTCATCTCGCTCATCATCTATCTAAACTCAGTAGTTGAGGAAGGATCAATATCCTTCCTCATCATCGAAATTCTCCATCTATCTCAACTCAGTAGTTGAGGAAGGATCAATATCCTCCCTCATCATCGAAATTCTCCATCTATCTCAACTCAGTAGTTGAGGAAAGATCAATATCCTTCCTCATCATCGAAATTCTCCATCTATCTCAACTCAGTAGTTGAGGAAGGATCAATTTCCTCCCTCATCATCGAAATTCTCCATCTATCTCAACTCAGTAGTTGAGGAAGGATCAATATCCTTCCTCATGATCGAAATTCTCCATCTATCTCAATTCAGTAGTTGAGGAAGGATCAATATCCTTCCTCATCATCGAAATTCTCCATCTATCTCAACTCAGTAGTTGAGGAAGTATCAATATCCTTCCTCATCATCGAAATTCTCCATTTATCTCAGCTCAGTAGTTGAGGAAGGATCAATATCCTTCCTCATCATCGAAATTCTCCATCTATCTCAACTCAGTAGTTGAGGAAGGATCAATATCCTTCCTCATCATAGAAATTCTCCATCTATCTCAACTGAATAGTTGAGGAAGGATCAATATCCTTCCTCATCATCGAAATTCTCCATCTATCTCAACTCAGTAGTTGAGGAAGGATCAATTTCCTCCCTCATCATCGAAATTCTCCATCTATCTCAACTCAGTAGTTGAGGAAGGATCAATATCCTTCCTCATGATCGAAATTCTCCATCTATCTCAATTCAGTAGTTGAGGAAGGATCAATATCCTTCCTCATCATCGAAATTCTCCATCTATCTCAACTCAGTAGTTGTGGAAGGATCAATATCCTTCCTCATCATCGAAATTCTCCATCTCCTCTCTCGCACAGATTAACTTCAATCCTCCAGGACTATTCGCATAATCCGCGTATCAACAAATCGTCCACAATCTCGTCTCAACCTAAATGACCATGTGGCAATTTCCTCGACAATGGTCCCGAACAATTGCGTGCGGGGTTCACCACCCCTCAGTCTTTCCTGCATTTTCCCCAAAACGCCCCAAAATGAGCACAATTAAAGTTAATCCTTTCCAGTCATTTCGGATATTTATTGTGGGCGGTTTGATGACCGCGGGTGCAACTGCAGTTTCCCAATGGTCACAATGGAAACGGACAATTAGGAAGTAGGAAACGGTGCAGATGGGTGGTCGTTATGTGGATCCTAGGAATCGGGGAAGAATTACTGGGTCGTAGGTCAGGGCCTCTTGATTATAGGAAACGTTCGGGGACAGGAGGTGGTTAACAGTGTATTTGATTAATATCGGACAAATGGATTTTACGACGGGATTATTGAATATGGTTATGGTTTTATGAAAGGGAGGCTTAAGGCTACAAATGCACCGGTGGATCAGTCTGAAGACTGCAGTATGCCACCGAAAAAGTAAGGGAAGCTCAGAAGTTTTGTGACCCCGTCAAAAGTTGCTCATTCTTGTATCGATTTATGGGGAATCGAATCATTGCAGGTCTAAATGTGGTGCATATTGGACAGGAGCAACTCTTACAGTGACAAATCTCGAAATTTCATCGATTTTGGACGAACTTTTAACTTACCCCATCTTTTTGGAAACTTTTCGATGGCCACCTTTCGAGTCGATTATCTTCCAGAAAAAAATACCACAGATCAGAAAATAATGCACATTCCGGAGGAGCAACTCTTCTTATAATAAATCTGAGAACCACAGTCATCTCGAAGCAACCGTTTGGTCTTGACAAATTTTGAGTTTAACCCATCTTTTTCGTCTTCCAACTTTCAGCACGCCTATCTCCCAGAAAAATGAACTTTGGATTGGTATCAAAACAAGTGAGGAGAACACATTCATTATAAGACAATCGAGTCTAATTTCAAGGGCAAAAGAAGTGAATGAGTCGAATTCTCATGTTTATATGAGTTCGTAGCTCAGGGAATTTGGCAGCGAGTTGCATTTTCCTTTATTCCAACGATGACTATCATAATACATAGATAAAATAGACCTTAAGGTCCCTAGATGAAAAGTAAAATCTTTTTTCAGTTTATTCATTCATGATCTATAATATCACAGTAAAAAAATCATCAAAAGATCACTCGGATATCAATGCTTGAGCAAGCCCGAATCCAACAGTTGTCGAACATCCCTGTATTTTCACACTGAATACATTCCCGCACAAAAGAGAGATAATATCGGAATAGATTTCAATTTAATTAAACGATAGCCCGATACGCCGTTAGAACAGCTCATTAAATATAACAGAACGGGGTTGTGCATGTAAAACCCTAGACTTCAAGCCATATCCGTGCCGGTTTCAACCCCGAACGTCAAGAAAACTCATTCGTAGTTAAGTTTTAATGTAGCATAATGCTGGGAGGCGTATTTTTCCACTTTCCAACCGCATCGTAACTTATGCCATTAACTGGGAAACTTACGTCGGTTAGTTCTCATTACCGATATGCTAAAGTTATATTAAAAATTATGATATACGTTCTGCTGATGTGGGAAGTTGAGGCGTTATTCCATTATGAAACATGGGATCTCGAAAGGGAAAGGTTAGGCTGCGGAATCTTCGGAAAAATGTATGTGGAAATTACATTTGCAATAGAAAAATAAAGGCAGGTTTGGTGGGGTTCTCTGACTGGTAGTAACAAAAAATACCCAGTATAAAATGTATGATAAAACGCTGAGCCATTCGTAGAGCAACCCTGAATAGGCAAACTCTCATCGAAGAATGATCGGAGATAATAACCAAACCCGTATTTCTTCTCTCATGCAAAACCGAAACAATTCTTCCAGGATATAACTTTCTAGACTAGATACAAACGGGTTCTTAGATTAGACACGCCAGTCTCCTCGCCTGCGGTTACAGTTTAGGAGCTTCATCCCCCAAAGTGACGCGCATTCGAATAAAGCGTTACAACTCGCCGCTAAGAAATGATTAAGAGGGTTATATGCTACAGTGGTACGCCATGGAAACCAGCAGATGTTCATCCGTTATGATTTATCTCTCATGCACATCCAAATCGCGGTCGGTTTTTGCTCTTCCGCTAACTCCGCGGAGTCAGAAATTGGGAAGTACGAGAGAGGAGAACAGTTCAATTTTTTCTCTCAATTGTATTTGGAAACGCAGGGGCCTACTGGCCTACAATGTTATTCCACTTATTGTCCCAGTTCAGTAGTTATCTGCATCAAGCCAGTCGATCACTTCCGTGCCTAGGAATGAGAAGTAGGACAAACTGGAGACGGGTGAGTTACTGGGGAGGCTTGCTTCAGTCTACTATAAATGAGCTGAAAGAATAGAATGTTCAATAAATGACTCATACTTACCATATCTGTCCTAGAGTTGAGAAGCTTCACCGAAATATATCATACCTTCCTAGGCCACGCATCGTGATAGGATGATAGCAACCGTACTCCAACCACACTGCTGACGCTGGCCGATAGAAATGACGGCCATACGCACGCGGTGCAACTAAAGATAACTTTTATCTCATAAATCGACTTCCTACGATGGTTTCTATCCTACGATGATTTTTCTGGGAGATACGCATATCGGAATTCGATCTTCGGAAAATTCCCAAAAAGATGGGGTCAGTTGAAAATGCGTCAAGGACGAACGGTTGTTGACCGAATAGCGAATGAAGTCTTGTAGTAATAAATCTGCGAATTTCACCATTCTAGCATTTCGACGTTTTACATTGAGGAAATTGAATATTTTCAAACGAATTTCCCAAGTTTCAAGGTGAATGTGATATGTGTTGACTAATTCGAGATCCTAGATTACGGATATGCAGTTAGATTTTCTGTAGAATCAGTATTTTAGGAAATAAATCACATTCAGTGGAAAATTTCGAAAAAATTGGTCAACTTTGAGGAGCTCTAGCAGCCAGAAAAAGAGAATTAGACAACCGCTGATATTTTTTGCTGATAGATGGATCCTATACGAATATAAAACTTCAATTTTCATTCATCTAGGAAGAACAGTTTCGATTGTACAATTTTTTCCGCGAATGTCCAAAATTTCCAATTTTCCATAGACCATTACTTGAAAACTAATCCTTTCAGCAAAATTCTGTTCGCATTTTCTTGATGTACGCCCTCGATTTAGTGAATACTCCAATTTTTGTGGAAATCGGAGAGATAAAATTTTTTTCAAATTTTCCATACATATGTATGGAAAAATTGCGATTTTTTGAAGAAAATTTTTTGTCTCCGATCAAAACCAAATTTATACTGTCGACTAATTCGAGGGCGTAGATTACGAATATGCAAACATATATTTTTGAAAAAATTTATTTTTCAAGTTATGGCCGATGAAAAATAGGAAATTTTGGAGCTTTGCGGGAAAAATCATAAAATCTAAACTGCCCACGGTAGATGAATGAAGATTGAAATTTTCTATTGTTAAAGGATCAATCTATCATCGAAAAAATCAGCATATGTCTAATCTTTTTTTTCTGGCTGCTACAGCTCCTTGAAATTGACCAATTTTTTCGAAATTTTCCACTAAAAGTGATTTATTTCCTCAAATATGGATCCTACAAAAAATCTAATTGCATATTCGTAATCTACGATCTCGAATTTGTCAAAACATATCACATTCACCTCGAAACTTGGGAAATTCGTTTGAAAATATTCAATTTCCTCAATATAAAACGTCGAAATGCTAGAATAACGAAATTTGCAGATTTATTACTACAAGAATTCATTCGCTATTCGGTCAAAAGAATTTTTTATAAGTACTCTTATTCCCGCTGGCCTGAAAAATATCCATCGGTTAATTAGACATTCGTCGTAAGTCCCAACGTCAGCCCAACAACCGCCTGACGTCAAAATTTATGGTCTCCCAGAGCCGTCTATCCACCGTCCCTCGAATCAATACCCCGCCATCGGGTCTTTAAAATTCCCGTCCCAAAATCCGGAATATTTACACGGACACATGGAAGTGTAAAGCAATTCCAATTTCGAATATCCTTAATTAGAACGCGCTGCGATCAGTCATTGGGGGCCGATTGATGGCGGGCGGCGAGATCAAAAGCGCCGAGGGCCGCTACCGGACAAGGCCTGCTAGATGCCCGATCCCGTATCGGCATTTTCGAGATTCCACGGTCCGGTGTAGGTGTCCGTCCGTGGAAAAAGGACGCAACGGGAGACGGTCGGAATTTTGTTTGTCTCTGCGAACGTCCCCGCGTCAGAAGGAACCGGAGACGATGTGTCTACTTGAGGGGGATGGTTTACACTTTGTCTGACGTCCGATTGGGAAGGGTTCTAAGCCTCTTCTTTCCCGTGGTCACGATTG
Organism: Coccinella septempunctata; assembly: GCF_907165205.1. NCBI lineage: Eukaryota > Metazoa > Arthropoda > Insecta > Coleoptera > Coccinellidae > Coccinella > Coccinella septempunctata. The sequence continues at coordinate 31,619,789 of NC_058194.1, read as the reverse complement.
GGAATGTGCAGGAAAAATTCGGTTCAGAAAGAATGAAACTACAAGTATTCTTTTCTTTTACGTCGACCCTTCCTTTGTTGTTGAAATTTGTTCTTCGACAGATACTTCGGTCCGTAACTCTATATAATTGAAATTTTTCTCACCGATATAGAGGCTCTCTAAAGCTACTAAAGCCCTATAGGATGTATCTGTATTTCGAACTGAACAATTTGTAAGAGGACGTATTGATATCTAGTTAGCCTAGACCAGTTCAATGCATAAAACAAATATTGCGTTACCATAGCAACGAACAATAACTTATTAGAATTGTCAGTGTGAAGTTTGAGGTCAAAAAAGCGAACCAGAGTTACGCAATAAATTGGAAGAAAGAAGATGTCCACCGAAATTGTGAAAATCGAAAAATTCAATCATCAAGTACCTGTATTTAAAAGGGTTAAGAGGTAAGCAGATTTACGAAGATGCTCAATACCCTTGGTGATCAATGTCCTTCGTATGCGACCGTGAGAAATTGGACTGCAAGCTTCAAAAGAGGTGAATTTTTCATTGAAGATGATGACCGATCGGGCAGGCCAGTTTCTGTGTCAGTCCCCGAAAATATCGATGCATGACATGTTTTTATCAGACCGTCGAATTGGGCTAAAACGGATATCTGAAGCACTGAATGTTTCATACGAACGCGTAAATCATAAAGTTCACGTCAATTTGGACATGAGAAAAATTGCTGCAAAATAGATCCCCTAATGTTGGAATGTTGACCGAAAGCGTGCAAGGGTAGAAGCATCGCGTTCGATCTGTGCTGGATTTGAAAACGATGTAGACTTCTTGAACCGAATTGTTACTATGGATGAGACTTGGGTACATTTCTGCGATCCAGAAACAAAGCAACAATCGATGGAAAGGCGACACTCTGGTTCTCCAAGACCTGAGAAGTTTCGTGTCCAAAAATCTGCTGGAAAAGTTCTTGCTTCAGTTTTTTGGGATTGCCATGGAGTAATCATTAATGATCTTTTGGATAAGGGTAGAACAATAACCGGAGAATACTATTCGACATTACTGACCACTCTGCTGGAAAAAATTAAAGAGAAAAGATGAGGAAAGCTATCCGAAAGTGTTTTGTTTCATGCAGGACAACGCCCTGCACACAAATCTCCTGTTGCCATGCAAAAAATTCGTGATTTAGGGTTTGAATTACTAGAACACCCCCTTTATTCACCAGATTTGGCTCCATCCAACTGAAAAAAAGTTTGAAAGGTCGTAAATTTTCTTCCAACGAGGAGGTAATGAAAGCTGTGGAGGCCTGGTTTGCAGAGCAAGAAGAAACATTTTTTTTGAAAGGTCTGGAGACGTTGCATGTTCGCTGTTATAAATGTATCCAATTAAGAGGAGAATATGCTGAGTAATAAAATATTTTGACATTGAAATTCTGTTTGGTTCTATAGTAGGCTAAGAATTTTTCAATATATCCTCGTACTCTAGAAGGAACTGGGTCATTCAACCACCCATTTCTATGAAAGTGAGTGGCTCCATTCAAAGATACACAGACAGGGGCGCCACCTATTGCCAGTTGGGTGTATCTTGTGCAAAAATGGTAAGGGAAAGAAAGTGTTTCTTTCAACTTCAAGAATCTACTGTTAAAATATCTGTACGAGTCGAAGGCTCACCCTATATACTGAAAACGCCGCTGATAAATTCCATGATTGCCGAGTACCTCCTCGTGGCTGTCTGCGATGCAGATAGCGATCGCGGGAAGAGACGGGGCCTCGGAAAAATTGAACAATTACCTCGTAGACCGGCCCGCGAACATCTTTGTTTACATTGGGCCCAGGCTCCACGTCGGAGGCGCTCCGCTCTTCGGCCATCCACCGCTAATTATGCTCTAATTGCCCCAGGTGTATCCTACGAACGAGGTGGTCCGAAACTGGAGCCATTGACGGCACAGTGCTGGACTGGTTTCGATTCCCGCGGACTGTATACCTCCTGAGCGATGGTTGTTTTGAAAAACATCGAAAAACGTGGTGCTGAGGACTTGGGGGAATTCCCAGACACACTGAGAGTGGTCCCTTTATGCTGATAGCCACACCCCGAAGACAGAAAGCGAAGCCGAGACTGACTGCACCCTTTTTTTTTTTTGGTGTAGCAGGGGGAAAATCTGCAAGGCAGACGAACCACCCTCTCCTGAGGGGGAACAGTGTGGGGTTTCCCACTCTCCTGAGCTCGAGACCCACTAAAAACCCTCAACTGCTTCTTGAATTTTGGTTCCAGGCATTTGCCTATAAGCCGTTCATCTCTTGGTCGGTTTTCTTCTCGCACACTATCGTGCTGGGATTTATGTGTTTATCCTCTATTGGATTAACACTTTATTGAATTTTTCAATAAGTTTCTGTTGTTATTTTAATCTCTTTTTAATTGATCTCTTGGTCTCCTTCGGTAAATTCGCATTCTCCTTTTGTCTTCCTCTGGGTCGTAGTCCACTAGTCTCCTGAGTTCTTGATTCGGATGGTTTTTCGCTGTTTCGAATAATTTCTCTGCTTTTCTGTTCATGAATTCCGTTATGGTTTCCCATTTCAGGTCCTTATAAATCTGTCTATTCCTGACAAACCAAGGTGCATCTATTGCACATCGTAGCAGCTTGTTTTCAGTGGCCTGAATTCTTTTGATATGGCTCTTTGCCGCGAAACCCCAGGCAACTGATCCATAAGTCAGTTGAGGCCTAGCAACGGCTTTGATTATCTTCAATTTTGTCTCTTTCGACATGTGGCTTCTTCTTCCTATCAGAGGATAGAGTCTGTTCATCGCTGCTTTCGTTTTGTCGATTGCTTGTTTGATATGACTTTTCCAAGTAAGTCCTTTGTCAAGCGTTATTCCTAAATATTTGGCTTCATTTTTCCAGTCGATTTCTTCGCCGTCAACATCCAATTTCGTTGTGGGTCGCAGTCTTCTCTTCTGTAGTAATATTGCTTGGCTCTTTTGTCCATTGAGCTTGATTTTCCACTTTATGCACCAGTCATTTGTTTCGTCAATCGTCTCTTGTAGAACTCGTTCTATTACTTCTGGGTTGCGGTGTCGAGTTGCTATGCCTGTGTCGTCAGCATATAACGTTAGCATGGTTCTCGGATTTTTCGGAATATCGTGGATGTATATGTTGTACAGAAGTGGCCCAAGTACTGATCCTTGGGGTAGTCCAGCCTCTATATCTCTTGTTGAAGAGCATTCTCCTCCCACTTTCACGTAAAATCTTCTATTTTTGAGATAATTCCTGATCAACTTGCATATTTTGATCGAATATCCAGCACATCTCATCTTATATATCAATCCTTCATGCCATACTCTGTCGAATGCTCTGGCGACGTCTAGTAAAACAAGACCTGTAGCTTGTTTATTTTGGAATCCCTCTGTTATGTACTCTGTGAGCCTTAATAATTGTTGTTCTGTTGAATGCTCTCTTCTGAATCCGAACTGTTCTGGTGGTATTAGTTTCAGATTTTCGGTTTCCTCATTTAGCCTCGTGTCTATAATTCTTTCTACTACTTTTCCTAACGCCGACTGTAGACTTATCGGTCTGTAGTTTTGTGGAAACTTCTTCTCTTTGAATGGTTTATTGACTGACTGACTGACTGACTGCACCCTACTATGAGAGGTAGAGGGTACTCGAAGAAATTGTTTGAGAAAAATGAGAGTTATTTATTGGACGTAGCCTTCTGAGGAGATGAGTGGACTTCTCCCCTAAATTTTTCCTTATTTTGACTGAAAAACACTTCAGTATTTGGTCATTTAATCTACAACCACAGCAATATAACCCCAGCTCAATACTGCCAAACTGTATGCCCATATCACAGCACTAATTCAATTTATCTAATGCAACATCTTCCCTAAACTATTCGTTGGGTCGGAGTGGGACGCAAGCAGCATCCCTGTCTCCATCTCGCCCCCGAATGTACCATAAATCTCCGATTGTTGAAGCGTTCAAATCAGCCGGACAGCTTTAGTGTTGACGCGTCTGCATAAACGACAAAAAAAACACAAAGCTCGATGCGTTTTGGTCCCTTTGACTCTACATATGTTACGAGATAAAAGCTGTCAAAAACACCGCGTCGGGGACCCTTTCAAGTTTCGAGTTTTAGCCATCGTGACAGATCGGGATTTGGCGCGGTTAGTTTACGGGAAGGCTGACAAATAAACGGGACCTTGGGAAAGGGCATGGAGGTGAGTTTCACCCCTATATTGTAATGAGCGTAATCAACTCCGCCCTTGGCTGTCCATTTTGATCAGATAACAGAGTATGTTCAGTTGATATTCTGCTTTTATCTATGAAAACACACTTCACAGTGGTGTATTCCACCTTATTCTTCATATTTTCCAACAAATTCTAGTTTATTTTTCAAAAGACGAATCAAACCCATCCAGATGACGAAATAGAGTTTTCCCGGACCCGATCAAGCGGGAAATTCCTCCAGTTTCCAATGAGGAGCTCCCCCAAGCAAACAATTAACCTAATTGCACCCTATAGAATCTTATCGTGTAAAATTCCGAAGAAAGAACACAAACGGAATAACGCCTGAACGACCGAAGAGGAAGGAAACACAACTTCCAGATAAATTAGCATTTCTTTGATGTCCGCGCAACAACTGCGGAAACGGACGTATGAGGGAAAATTCCGCGTCAATTGTACAGATATCGACTGGGCCTTTATGCGGGGGCCTTTGAAGCTCTCATGTTGCGATCTGCTGACACGTTATGGCCGGTCTTAACGCGGGAAATCCGTACCGGTTTCACTGTGGGAAAATTGCGGAAAAGGAAATTTCGGAAGTCGGGTTTAGCATGTTGATCTCCTATTGTTGGGGATTTTTGGCTATGGTGAAATATTGGATGGTTAAACGTGACGTGGAGCGAGAATTGGGGTGGACTGTTGATTTCGTGTTGATCGATAGGGGTGATTCGGGAAATTCTCGGAAGAAAATGAGATGAATAGAATCAAACACCAACAATTCTATACGACTCGGGTCATTTTATTGATGAATTCGAGATCGTAGATTACGAATATGCGATTAGATTTTTTGTGGGATCAGTATTTTAGGAAATAAATCACTTTCAGTGGAAAATTTCGTAAAAATTGGTCGACTTTGAGGAGCTGTAGCAGCCATAAAGAGAAAACTAGACAATTAATAATTTTTTTGACGGTAGATTGATCCTTTGCGAATGGAAAACTCTAATTTTCATTCATTTACCGCGAACAGTTTAGATTTTATGATTTTTCCCGCAAAGCTCCAAAATTTCCTATTTTTCATCGGCCGTAACTTGAAAAATAAATTTTTTCAAAAATATATGTTTGCATATTCGTAATCTACGCCCTCGAATTAGTCGACAGTATAAATTTGGTTTTGATCGGAGACTAAAAATTTTCTTCGAAAAATCGCAATTTTTCCATACATATGTATGGAAAATTTGAAAAAAATTTTATCTCTCCGATTTCCACCAAAATTGCAGTATTCATTAAATCGGGGGCATAGATTACGAATATGCAAACAAAATTTTGCTGAAAGGATTGGTTTTCAAGTTATGGGCGATGGAAAATCGAAATTTTGCACCTTCGCGGAAAAATCATGAAATCTGAACTTTTTGCGGTAGGTGGATAAAAGCTGGATTTTTCTATCAGCAAAAGATCAATTTATCACCAAAAAAAATCAGCATCAGATTCCCTCGTTTTCACTATCGATAATAATAAACCAAAATAATACGACGAAAAGCAATATAATCCATTCCAACAAAGCCACATCAACAAGGCTATCGTCCTTCAAATACCTCAATTCCATGGCTTCCAACAAAGAGACCAATCCGACATATTATTTCATGTGACAATGCAGATTGGGCTCGATCAAAACATGGCAGTTTAAACGTCAACAAAAAGCATCATTTCCGGATAGGAATCGTTCACAAAAACCCAGATATCCGTAGATACGTGGACCAGTTCCACCTATCCGAATATAATCATAGAAGCGCATTGGGAATGGATACGCCGGACATGGCGATATAATTGTAAATGTAAAATAATTGCTCGATACAATGAGACAAGCGGCTAGAATAACCAGCAGCGGATCCAGCAGTCCGCGCAATGTTTTTTTATTATTTACGTTATGCAAATGGGAATTAGCATTTGTGCCGAAAAGTTCCATAGACGATGGGTTCGCAACGACACGTCCACGCTGATTGTGAAGATAAGACGGTAGGTAGAAAGAAAAAAAGAAGGTTATATGAAGTGGGGGTCAAAAATGTTAGAGAAGTATGGTCAAATGGCAATAAGTCAGAAAGAGTAAACCAACAACGAGAATCGTTGTCTCGTTTTCGCCTCCGGCAAATCGCGCGGCGCGCGCCGACCCTTACAATCGCAATATTAACAAAAACGCGTGGGCGTATTGTCACGAAACGCGAATACAGTGCGCCGTAATACTTGTTAACCGAGGTTTTCGAACTGAATTTATTGCACCTATTAAAATCATAAATTTGAGGCACATGTGAAGTTGTCAAATTAAATAGGAGGTCAATCTGGCACGTTTCTATAATTATCTCAATTAACGATTTCGGCCAGTATTTCAGCCGGCCCTATTTCAGCCGCGCCCGGCCCGGGGGTCAAGGGGTGGACGGTTTTATGCCGAAGTTTCGAATATGCATCGATCTGGGGTCGCGCTAACGAAGGTACTGAATGGGAAAGTTCCGAATTGTCTGGGATCGAATAAGATCGATCGTTAATGAAGTTTGGCGTATCGCAGTCCAATATACGGGCTGTTTCTTTCGGTAAGTGAGCCATAAATGGCGGCAAGTCTGTTTGTGATCTTCATGTCTAAAGAATTCATCATAACAGAAACACAGGGGATGTAGGTTACATACTAAAGTTAATTATTTTGATATTCCCTTGAGAATTTGAGACATTTAACACTCTACTGTGAATTTGCAATGTTTTAACATCGAGAAATGGATAGGCCCCACTGAGGGATAAACAGATGAGTACGCCACCTATGAACAAGTAGATAAATGAGCTGCAAAGACAATAAGAGCGATAAGTAGTTTCCTGTAGCATGGATTTGATTTCTGGAACAAAACAAGGCTGCGTGTTAGCGCCTGTCTCGATAATTGTTGGCATGAGTATGCCTGTAAGAGGTGTTGGAATAAGATTCAGATTTGATGGAGGCCTATTTAACCTGAAGCGCCTCAGAGCAAAAACCCGCTCAAAGTTTATCACACGACTGCGCACTTATCGTTAGCAGCCCAGAGGATCTACAGATAATGCTGGACACCTATAAACATATATACGAAGCTTTCACCTTAAAACTCAATATCGACAAAACTAAAATCCTAATAAGTCCGCCAGAAAGCCTTTAAACACATATCAGCCTGGATAATGAAACTCTGGAACAGGTCGAGCAGTTCAAATACTTGGGAAGCTTCATAAATACTAGGGCTAACCTAGACACGGAAATACACAACCGTATCAGTTCGGCATCACGGGCATTCTGGAAGGTAAAGCTCAGAGTGTTTCAAAATCACGGCCTCAATCTGAAGACCAACACAGCTGTTTACAAAGCAGTGGTCCTCCCAACGCTTCTTCATGGAAGCGAAAGCCGGACGCCCTACAGGCGACATATTAAACAGCTTGAACAAACGCAACAACGTCATCTAAGACAGATAATGCACATCAGATGGTTCCACAAAGTTTCGAATGCAGAAGTCTTGCAACGCGCGAGTTGTACAACAATTGAGACTCAAGTAACGAGGGCTCGACTCAGATGGAGCGGCCACATTATGAGGATGCAAGACACAAGACTCCCCAAAATAGCTCTGTATGGCGAATTCACAGAGGCAGCCCTAAAACCAGGAAGCCAGTATAAGCGTTTTAAGGATATACTACATACTACAGATTTGGTTGGTGACTATCCATGCCCTAAGTGTGGAAGGATCTGCAGGTCACGGTTGGGTCTCTTCAGTCACAGGAGGTCACACAGTCGCAATTAGCCCTAAGAAATTACAATTCTGTTCGCACCTTTTTTTTTGTAGATTTATTCCGGGTAACGGGATATAGCAATGATGATTATGATGATCTTTGTGTATAAAGAATTCATCATAACAGAAACATAGGGGATACAGATTTCATACAAAAGTTAATTATTTCGATATTTCCTCAAGAACTTGAGACATTTCACACCATTCTGTGAATTTGTAGTGTTTTTACATCGAAAAATGGATAGGCCCCCACTGAGGGATAAACAGACGAGTACGCCACCTATCGACAGGTAGATGGATGAGCTGCAAAGACAATACGTGCTACCAGTAGTTTCCAGTAGAATGGATTTGAGCGCCAAGAGCGAGCTAACTTCAGTAGTTTTCGATAAAAGCCTGGACTACTCGGACAGATTGATTCAAAGGTGACAGCCAGTTCAAATTCCAAAATCTCTCCACTTCAAAATGAATCAAGCTCGTCAAGCCTCATCATTTTATCAGAAATCGCTCTAAGCCATTGCATTATCAACCAACGCCATAATTTCCTAGGTTTCCACGTCATACAAGATCTCGATTTATGGCCGATCTTCAGGCCTTCCGATCTTCCTGTCCCTTTCATACAACCCCAAAGCTGTTATTACCTTGATGTATATATCGGGGAAATAGCAGGACACGGCAATCTCGCGGGTAATTTTTCCACGGGTATTTAATAAACCCGCTCGTACTTCATGGCAAGTGGACGTGTAAATGGTAATCTCTGGCTATCTACCCGTAAATCGGGCTGTGGAGTAAACGGGGTATCTAGACAAGACGAAACTCTGTAAGCCTGTTATTACGGCTCTAACAGATAAAATAATAACAACAATAAAATTTTACGATATATACAACGTGCCATTAGCGATTCACTACGAAATAAAGCGGTACCTTGGCGTGAACACAGTGTTCGATATTTCCTTTACACCTTATAGCTCTCACGAAACACGAACTCATTCTCAGTGTTTCCTTCAATGAAATACATATACCAGATTCAGAGTGCACTTCGTAGCCTGAAATCTAATTTTTAGGTTACAGATTCGACAGTAGAGTCATTCGGGGCAACTGTGCGCACTTTTGTCTTTCAAGCCTTACCCTGTTTCAAATGTTGAAGCTAGGAAAACTAAAACATATTCATAAGATAGAGAATCTTCTAATCTATAAGAAAACATCAAAAAGCAAATAAACAAAAACGTTTTCTTTCCACAAAAAAGAATTTAATAGAGAAAGTCGGAGTGCGTTCACATGCCCCGTATTGCGGGTAAGTGTGCGCACCCCCACGGGGTAAGTGAACGCAGTGCTTAGTGAACCACACAATCAAAACAAATTACAAAATAATGTCATCAAAATGTTACAATATTAGAGAAATGCTGTTTATTGTCAATACAGAAGCGCCTTCTTACAAGCAGTGTATTATTGTTCGTGTCACAATTCTTGGTGAACACAACACTTGATACATTCCCCTGTTGGTGGCTCTTCATATTTTTCTGAACAAATAGGACAATATTGATCGAGTGTTAACCAAGAAAATCAACAATGTCATAATTTATTCCTCACTGAACTAATGCCCATATAATGAATCTATGCGCACACTTACCCGCGCACACTTTCCCCAGTAAGCCAAAATTTGAATTGACGTTCTTATAGAGTTGAGCAGCTAAGAGAACCTAAAATTTTTTATTATATAATATATTTAGATTAATATGCCCATGATCGAATAAAACATTGTTTAACACTGAGGGACTCGGAACTTGGACCTGGCAGAATATGCAGAGCTGCTGGAAATTAACATGAAAACTAGTGAATTTGATTTATTGCAAATAAAAAGTTAAAGAAACGTGGCACGACGCACTCCTATGAAAAACTAATATGGCGATTCTGCGCCCTTGCTTCACCCAAATGAACCCCTCTTTCATACATTGCATAGTCGAGATATACGCACTGCGCACACTTACTCACTGCGCTCAGTTACCCCGAATGACTCTACTGTTTAACATTCCCGAATGACACGCGTTCTGTCACGTCATTCATGCATATGCATATCCTAACCTCACATCAATTCCTTCCTTCGATTCCAATCGTTCCAATTCCTCTTCCCCTAATTAAACGAGAGCAACCCTTTGCATGGATCTCATTACGGATGCGAGACAAGTCCATACAACCCAATTTTCCGGAAGACTCTTCAGCCACTCTTCTTTTCATATAAATAATTCGGGAGGCATCAATGTGGCCTGGGCTTTCAGCCGAACATGTAGCCGGTCTACTTGATCGCATTACTCCGGCTCGTCTCTGTGAAAATTTAGTGCTGGTCCGTCTTGAACGAATAAGTTGTAGTTTGGGGGGATCGTATCATGTCCTGCATTTTTACACGGTTCTCCTACGCCGCTGCATTAGAAGTGTTGATTTATTCCGAGGGAGAAAGATTCCCGCGGATGGAGATGCGCCTTCGGCGTTCACTTGATGGAGAATGGCACATATTGGTGGGAATGAAATTCTCCGAACTGCAATATTGTCTCGGCCTAAAAAATGAGGGTAGAGGGTGGGTGTCGCTGAGCTTTCCTGGAAAATTTAAATTGGAGAAAAGTGGGTTTCGAATGACGTTCGAGAAAAGATTCTTTCAAAATCTAGAATCGCTAATGAAAAAGTTCATTCTTGGAAACTCTACCCAATAGGAGTTTCCTGCCAACCAATTATCAAGGATTCAATATTCAACATTCTTCATCTTCTGGAGAGCATAATACATATTGTTTCACTATTTGTGTTCGCACTTGAACAACGAATCAGTCTCTGAAGTATGTGGTACTTGAGAAACGGTTTAGTCATTTTATTTGTCTTGTTGGCAGCATTTCAAGGATGATTTGAATACGAGGAAAAATATTTTCTGTAAGAATGATGATTTTGGGAATCCATTTCAGTTTTCGTAGACTATTTATCACCAAACGTTGGTGGATCATTTGAATCTTGATATCAAACACATGAATCTACTTACAATAAGAAGTAGGGGAGACTAGGGAGCATTGATACATGGGGAGGCTTGATACAGGCTCATATCCGCGGTCTGTAGCCGTTTTCAGAAGTATTATACTAGTGAACACTATTCTTTGGCAGAGGGTATTGCGTGACGTTAATCTGTAGGTCTAACAGTGGTTTGTTTTTGAAATATTCAACAAAGAGTGTTTCGAGGTGAGAAATTGTAAGTTTTTACTCAAGTTACCTAAGGGTTTTATGATCATGCATTAATTCTTCGGCATAAACAAACATTTCAATTAGAAATATGCATAAAACTACTTAATTTACCGTTTTATTCGGTTTTCAAAATATATGAGTATAAGATGAAAACACAAATCACTTCAAAAATTGCTTTCAGGGAGGTTTGAGACATTTTTCGTGGGGAGGCTTGATACATGTATCATCTTCAAAAAATATTCCGTAGCTAGTTGGATAGGCCTACATGAAGGCGTTTTCACCATCCAACATATCAAGGGGATTTTTAACAACTGGAATTCATCCGTACAATCCCCATGTATTTAACGAGGCCGACTTTTCTTGTGCGGAAGTGACTAACCGACCATTTCCTCATTTTTCTACACCTATGGGTCCAAAGCAAGCCAGTATCATTGCTGACCTACCTACTGAGCTAAAAAATCCTAGTAAATCCAGCAGCATACATAGCCGAGGCAGAACAAGAACCAAGAAAATCAATAGAAGTATACGAAAGAAAGAGTATGTAGACCGGGGTATTTCGGACAATGAGGATGACACAGTTAAAGAATATGACTGAGAAAGCGAAGATGTAGCCTATATATATTGCAATGGTTCATTTTCATCCTCTCTAGATCAAATGAATTCTGGATCAGGGGTCAGGTGTGCTCGCAATGGCGCGCCGAAGAATTTGCCGGTGTTAGAAAAGGCACAAAAATGTTTATATGTGACATTTGCAAGTGATGCCAATGGAACTTATATTTTCAATTTGTGTCTCATACCTCCTAGTACATCGTATCAATCCTCCCATATGTGGGTAGGCTTGAGACAGTTTGCATGTTTTTGTGTTCAACGTTCTGTACAGAATAAGATGTTTATGTTTCGAGACTTCTATATTTATTTCGTTGAACGATTAATTGAAGAATTATAAAATATAAGAAAAGTCCTGTTTCTTCATATAATTCAGTTTCCAAAATAAAAATTCCAAAAAACGTATCAACCCTCCCCAGTCTCCCCTACGACAAACCTTTCATGATAATGGTGATAGACCAGGTTATGACCATTCAGAATATCAGAATTTTACCAGTTTCGAGAAAATTGACATTGTCTAAAGACTATTTGTTTGACTGCTGAAATTCAAAAGAAACACTTTTTCAGAAACCGACAATTTTTTCAAGAAATATAGATGAAATGCAAGGTTTGATTTCCACCAACTTTTCAGAGTCTTGTTTGAATTCTTGTATCTTTTTCTCGTGTATTGTATTTTGTATTCTACTCGCATATTATGGCTGAATATTAATCAATTTACGTCGATCTTATGAATAGTATTTCGGAAGCGTTACAAAAAATTTGGATTGACAGTACATTTAAAATATCAAGAAGGACCGTTCTTCACTGCCAAATTACCTTTGACCTTCCTCACGAAAGTTTGAAATATTTGTATCTCCCCCAGCAACATCAACTTTTTTTGTCACCAACATATGTGACTATATAATTTACTCCGACCCCCGTTGTCCTCCCCGAATGGATTCCGTGAAATCACCCCGTTTCCTATTCCCAACCCCCGGTCCTTTGTTGCCAATTTATAGTTTTGTTATGGTGTCATTTAGCGGATGTGGGTGCATCTGCGAACAACCATCGACCACGTGACTTCTTCCCATGTACATCGTCCATTGTTTACTGCGGACAATTTCGGCGGTTTATTGATACTGCGGCCTACCACAGTTGTAAAACCGCCCTTAGGAAGTCATTTAAAAACCATCATTCTCTGTCAGCGTTCACCGGGCACCGATGCTTGGAATTCGTGAGCGAACCCTGTCACAATTGATGTTTTCAGTCCAATTCAATATTTACGGAAGGAAAGAATGGTGTGTTCGACAACGAACTGCAAACACAGAATGTTTCAATGGGATGGGAGTGATGAATTATGTTTAATTCAATTGGAGGGGTCGTCTGTTACGTTTTGAGGTAGATAGAGGTGAATTGATGGCACCAGAAGCATGTATTGAAGTGTTTATCTCTCAAATGATATTACATCCACAAAATCACACAGCTGTCTTCAAGATATGACATTCGTCGAAGCTTAAACGCTAGAATCTAACAGCCAGAGCTTCTGCTGACCTTGGAATATGGTAAAACCTTAAACAAACTGGTCAGAAACATACCACTTTCATGAATTCTTTTGGAGAAGATGAAGAAGATGGGGAACTTACGAAAATGGCATAAATCATAGCACCAAACCCTTCTATATAGGCTTGGAAAAAACACAAATACCATGTGTATGGCATTGTCATCTCAGCAGATTTGTAGACTCTATCTACCTAAGAAAGAAACAGTCAAGAATCTGATCCAAATGTAGTTCACGCAGTTTTCCACATGACATTATACCTGGCCAATTTCCCGCGTTCGTGGTTAGCCTGAATGCGACCCTGTCGCATTTACACCCTCAATTAGCCGTGAAAAAATGCGAGCTACAAGCTTTCCACGCTCCCCAGAGTTTGAGGCATCATTCAAATTTCAATTTATACCAAGTTCGCGGATTTAACGAACCTTTGAAAACACTCCAACAACTAGCAACCCAACAGAGACGATATCAGATTATTTTCTTTCGTTACAAAGTCTGTTAACCTTCGAGTACACGAATTTTCCAACCTCAAGCAACATGCAACGCTGAAATTGTACTCTGAAGTGCCCTTTTCATAGAGCGATTCTCAATTCGAAGTTTTTCCCGATAAATTCCCACAAAAATACTGAACTTTTGTGGAGAATTTCTTCCAGTTGGAAACAAGGTCAAACAGTACGTTTCGCTTCTGTCATATTTTCAGCATAACATGCCCTTTTTGTCGACAATACTGTAAGCTCCACAGAAAATGATCCAGTAAAACAACCCTTGCTCACTTCAACAAACGCACTCCTCTTATCGCTACCAAATTAACAGAAATACAAAACGTTATAAGAAACGTAGCAAACTTCGTGGAAACGGGGAGAAATGCCTGAAGAACATCCACAGGGGACCCAGCGTGTAACTTTATTACACGTCTTAGGCGTTTCTGCATCTCAAAAACTTGACGTCAGTTGTAACCGCCATCGGGGGCTTCATTCTAGCAAACATCGTAAAAGTTGCTCTTATACGAGCTCTCCTAACAACTAGCTGTTTCATATTTGCCCCCTGTTAAACGTCCTTGAGACGAAAACGGAGGAGGAAGAAGAGTTAATGCGTTAATTTCGTCTAATCGAGAGCATCATTTCGTTTAGGTGTTTCCGAAAGTGAATTTGGGGAATTACAGATTCAATTACTGGAGAGAATGAGGATTTTGGGATCGTTGCAAATGAAGAGGCTTCTTTGAGTGATATACAGACGGCAGCGCCACCTATCGTTCGGTAGTAGAATGTGCAATGAACTCCCTAGGCCACGCGTGCTGTGAGAAGATCCCTGTCTCATGGATATGAGCTGTTGTCAGTTATAATCGGGCGTTATCCCCTATGGCTGGTTGCGCTGGCGGTTTCTGAAGAGAAAATAGAATTTCTCCAGTTCTCGCCGACAAAAACCCAATTTTCGTGTACAGTCCTCCAGCAGCGCCATCTAGATAACGCCCAGTCGTCAATTATTCAAATGACGCAATTAAACTGTCGATCGGATTTAAAATACACGGCCTCGCGATGAATATAAATTGCCGAAAGTAGGTTATATCGAGAAGTGACAAGGCATTAGACAGATTAGATCCGAGAAATAGCGTCTGAAAAACGATCGAGACAAGATAAGCGGGGATTAATACAAATGGAAGATGTGGCGGCGGCATATATTTCTTCGGGCCCCTTTTGTGGGATTACGCGAGCGACAGTCGCGCGCGACCAGTCCCTTTATCTGTCACACATCCGAGGGATATTATACGTAGTTATTCCGAGATGTGAGTCACAGACGGAAATTTTAAATCCCAAGGAATTTCTTAGGACTCTAAATATGAATCATTACCGTGTTAATACCGAGAAGCTGAGCCTGAGAATTTTTTTTCAGAGAATTACAGCGAGTAATTCGAATTGCAGAAGAAATTCACTGAGCAATTCGCTGTAATTGTCCTACCATATCGAATTGTCACATTTGTATCATTACTCAATAGAATGGTTAGAATTACAGCGATTATTCCATATGAACATCTCTACAAGCATCAACTTCCCCAATGAATTACAGCGATAATTCTATGGTGTGATGAATAATTACAGCAGATACTCCGCTCAAGCCTCTTATGAGCACCGAGGCACTGCAGGCCTCAATGACAGACAGAGAAAGTTGCAGTGAATTTCGAGGAAGCATAAGGAATTTGCCTTCAACAAATTGGAAATTCTGGAATCTTTCAATGATATCAGAGTTCAACGTAAATTACAGCGACTAATTTGTAACACGATAAAGGCTAATTTAATTGAATCAAACAAGAATTACAGCGCAGATTGAAACAATTGACAGAAATAAGCATGAATATTTTATACTTTCACGAAAATATTGGTATAAGTAGTATGAACTTTTATTTCTCGATGAATTACCGCGATAATTACCTAATAGGAGGAATAATTACAGCGACCAGTTCTTCTAGGAGCACTACAGATTTCAATGAACAGAAAACGTTGCCAGTATCGGAGCAAACAGAGTTTTATTGAATTATCACGAGAAGAGTAAGAATTCTTAAAAAACTAGGTATTACAGCGCATTTCTCTATCGATTTTCCGTTAGTGTTATGGATTACGAAGAATTACAAGGAAAATTACCGAACAATGAATATTTGAATGATGTTTTTCCTTTGGGAATTAGGTACCTCATTAAATTCTTCGATATTTTGAAGTTATAGTTCGCCAGAACGATAAAATTACCGCGACAATAAACTAAATGATTTCTGTGGGCACATTCAGCAAACAACTTTTCAATAAAAACTCTTCTCGATGAGGTCGGAATGTCAGGATTGCATTAAAAAATACCTCGTAGTAGAGAAAAAAACGCCCTTAGGGGTTGACACACGCAAGGAGAAAATCCAACGAGGGGTATCAAGAATTTCATACGTTTCTTCAACTCTTGCCATCTGTCATCCCTGAGGCTCCCCAAAGGAACGGCATTATCCTTCTTCAAGCCTGATGAAGAGCGAACAAGGCAAAATTGCGCCCGTTTACCCAACTATTCATTTTTTATCGGGATCTGAATGCTCTCCAAATAATGTATCTTTTCCTCGCCCTGAGCCATACGAAGATACCTTGAATAAACAGGGGATAGACGTGCCGAGGAGTTTTTTATTTCGCGAATTGAGGCCAGATACAGGGGGTTGTTTGTTTACTTGGTGTATCTTTTACGTGAACGGCTTCTTGCACGTGGGTTTTTCACGATTTCAGAGTTTTGCATGGAGAAAAAGTCGATAGTTTTAGAAGAAAACTGGTACACATTGACATCCAGAGAAGATAAGTCGAAATTTCAAAGAATTTGGGCCTGTTTTCATCTTATTATATACGTCGACCATGGCTGGAGGTTTCGTGACTAGCCAAGCAGAAAAATATACTTTGGTAGGATTATTTTGAGGAAATATTCTGTGTCTGGAGGAGCAGGTGGGGATAACGACCTATCATGAAAAATACCACAATATTCTTCTCCCTCCAATTCACCCCAAAGGAATATTATCCTTCCGGGGCCCAACGCCAACTAATTTTCATTTTAATTAAAACAATACGTTTTCCTCCAACTTGAAGCCCGGTCAACCGATCCATCTTGATTCTCACGTAAAAATTACAATCTCCAGATGCTCATTGATAACACGATGAAGTTATCTTTGATTTACCTTGTGTTGATAATGTGAATTTTTATTCATCGCCCCCCCAAGGGGACTATTAATTACGGAATCGGGCAACAAATTTCAGTACTTTACGACGTGATTTTTATCTCGGCGAAACCCTGATGGTTACGCTCTCAGGGCACCGCGTATCAGGACCGGATAGGCCCGAATAAACTCGAGGCAGAAAAAATTTCATCGACGGATTTTTTTTGAATTCTGTCAATAGGTAAATCCTTGATATCCATCTGTGTTTTCCGGTAGTATTCAGGATTGTTCTGGGACCAATCCAGCATTGATTTTTAGGGGTGCGATACTTGGGCCGGTGAAACTAAAGACCCAGATCTTATCGCTTTCGTCAGAAGGATTCTCATGTAAGGGATTTCTGGATCTGAAAAAGTATCGAATGTTTCTTTATGGAGGTAAATTTATAAAAGGTTTATTTGAACTAACTGTCATCATATGTTTCCTTTAGACGCAGTATTCTTGTCTTGTTAGAAACATCCGATTCGATCTGAGAAGATCTTTGTTCTTTGCATTGCCGGCAGATGGTCAGTAGAGCGAAATTCTTGAGGGTATTGGATCAAGAAGAATATTAGGCAACATAAAAAGATGTTAATCTATTGGAATAGCAGAATTTAGTCATAAAAACAATGGATTATTGAAATGTTTTCACTTCACAGTGGTCAATATTTTGTTCCCTCGTTCATCTCTTATAAATACTACATATTCAAGTTAAATTGATATTCGAAACAAACTCTTAGAGTCATTCGGGGTAACTGAGCGCAGTGGGTAAGTGTGCGCAGTGCGTATATCTCGACCATGCAATGTATGAAAGAGAGGTTTATTTGGGTGAAGCAAGGGCGCAGAATCGCCATATTAGTTTTTCATAAGAGTGCGCCGTGCCACGTTTCTTTAACTTTTTATTCGCAATCAATCAAATTCATCAGTTTTCTTGTTAATTTTTAGCATCTCTGCAAATTCTGCCATCAGGTCCAAGTTCCGAGTCCCTGAGTGTTAAACAATATTTTATTCGATCATGGGCATATTAATCTAAATATATAATAAAAAATTTTAGGTTCTCTTAATTGCTCAACCCTATAAGAACGTCAATTCAAATTTTGGCTTACTGGGGAAAGTGTGCGCGGGTAAGTGTGCGCATAGATTCATTATATGGGCATTAGTTCAGTGAGGAATAAATTATGACATTGTTGATTTTCTTGGTTAACACTCGATCAATATTGTCCTATTTGTTCAGAAAAATATGAAGAGCCAACAACAGGGGAATGTATCAAGTGTTGTGTTCACCAAGAATTGTCGCACGAACAATAATGCACTACTTGTAAAAAGGCGCTCCTGTATTGACAATAAACAGCATTTCTCTAATATTGTAACATTTTTATGACATTATTTTGTAATTTGTTTTGATTGTGTGGTTCACAAAGCACTGAGTTCACTTACCCCGTGAGGGTGCGCACACTTACCCGCAATACGGGGCATGTGAACGCACTCCGACTTTCTCTACTAAATTCTTTTTTGCGGAAAGAAAACGTTTTTGTTTGTTTGCTTTTTTATGTTTTTTTATAGATTAGAAAATTCTGTATCTTATGAGTATGTTTTAATTTTCCTAGCTTCAACATTTGAAACAGGGTATGGCTTGAAAGGCAAAAGTGCGCACAGTTGCCCCGAATGACTCTATATGTTTTCTCTCTGATGAAGGATCTCTCTGTCATCATATCATAGTTTACCCCTCCTTTATAAGGTTCTTTCTTATTATTATCCGTAATGTTGATGGATTCTCTGACCCTGCTCTTCCTTAAAATTGTCCAGATTAGTTATGAATAAATACTGAACTCCTCAGAGCCTCTTCGAACACTGCTGCCAAGTGTTACCAGCCAGTTCAATCCATAAAGAAAAAGGAAATGGCAGATAACTCCACTAATCCAAACAAAATTGTCCATGCACATTCGAAAAAAAGCGGTTACATTGAAAAGTCAAGACCCTCATGCATTATTCATAACACACGATCAAGCGCTCAAACTCGACTCCTGCAACACTCAAAAAACCCACTTTAAACCACTATTCGCAGATAAAATCAACACCGTACCTATCAACCTCCGTCCGGTACGCCCAGTAAAACTAAATATTTGCTCTGCGCCAGTAGGTGTACCGCACAATTATGAGAAGATTTACTACCTTCTATTTGTCAAGGGCACAACGCAGCTTCGATAAAGTATATCACGTACAATACGTGGCAAAGGTGAACGCATTCATAAATATATCTCCCGATGGGTGACCGGCATTCCTGAAGGGTATATTTGTAGAAGAATACTGCCATACGGCCAGTCGATAATTTGCTCGTATGGTTTATGACGCGGCGATAATTCATTGGTTTTTGATTTTGCGGTAATTGGTTTTCGTGTTGGACCGATACCGATTGGTTCTTCTAGGAACGCGTATGCATATGAATCAGCCGAACGATTCGTCTATATTCATATACTTCCAATATTGGAATTCTAATGGACGTACGAGTGCCATATGGAGATACTCCCATAACTTGCTGGAACTGGCTGTAATGTGTCGTAAAGTTTGAGCTTGTCCTGCGAAAGCATGATTTGATTGGAGATTTTGCAGATAACCATATCTGAATCTATAGCTCAACTATCTATTTGGTCTTATTTTACTAGACGTTGCCAGAGCATTCGACAGAGTATGGCATGAAGGATTAATATATAAGATGAGATGTGCTGGATATTCGATCAAAATATGCAAGTTGATCAGGAATTATCTCAAAAATAGAAGATTTTACGTGAAAGTGGGAGGAGAATGCTCCTCAACAAGAGATATAGAGGCTGGAGTACCCCAAGGATCAGTACTTGGGCCACTTCTGTACAACATATACATCCACGATATTCCGAAAAATCCAAGAACCATGCTAACGTTATATGCTGACGACACAGGCATAGCTCGACTCGACTCGACACCGAAACCCTGAAATAATAGAACGAGTTCTACAAGAGTCGATTGACGAAACAAATGACTGTTGCATAAAGTGGAAAATCAAGCACAATGGACAAAAGAGCCAAGCAATATTACTACAGAAGAGAAGACTGCGACCCACAAAAAAACTGGATGTTGACGGCGAAGAAATCGACTGGAAAAATGAAGCCAAATATTTAGGAATAACGCTTGACAAAGGACTTACCTGGAAAAGTCATATCAAACAAGCAATCGACAAAACGAAAGCAGCGATGAATAGACTCTATCCTCTGATAGGAAGAAGAAGCCACATGTCGAAAGAGACTTATGAATCAGTTGCCTGGGGTTTCGCGGCAAAGAGCCATTTCAAAAGAATTCAGGCCACTGAAAACAAGCTGCTACGATGTGCAATAGATGCACCTTGGTTTGTCAGGAATAGACAGATTTATAAGGACCTGAAATGGGAAACCATAACAGAATTCATGAACAGAAAAGCAGAGAAATTATTCGAAACAGCGAAAAACCATCCGAATCAAGAACTCAGGAGACTAGTGAACTACGACCCAGAGGAAGACAAAAGGAGAATGCGAATTTACCGAAGGAGACCAAGAGATCAATTAAAAAGAGATTAAAATAACAACAGAAACTTATTGAAAAATTCAATAAAGTGTTAATCCAATAGAGGATAAACACACAAATCCCAGCACGATAGTGTGCGAGAAGAAAACCGACCAAGAGATGAACGGTTTATAGGCAAATGCCCGGAACCAAAATTCAAGAAGCAGTAGGGTTTTTAGTGGGTCTCGAGCTCAGGAGAGTGAGAATCCCCACACTGTTCCCCCTCAGGAGATGAGGGTGGTTCGTCTGTCTTGCAGATTTTCCCCCTGCTACACAAAAAAAAAAAAACTATCTATTTTGGGGAGTCTTGTGTCTTGCATCCTCAGAATGTGGCCGCTCCATCTGAGTCGGGCCCTCGTAACTTGAGTCTCCATTGTTGTACAACTCGCGCCTTGCAAGACTTCTTCATTCAAAACTTTGTAGAACCATCTGATGTGCATTATCTGTCTTAGATGAAGTTGTTGCGTTTGTTCATGCTGTTTAATATGTCGCCTGTAGGACGTCCAGCTTTCGCTTCCGTAAAGAAGCGTTGGGAGGACAACTGCTTTGTAAACAGCTGTCTTGGTCTTCAGATTGAGGTCGTGATTTTGAAATACTATGTCCTTTAGCTTCCAGAATGCCCGTGATGCTGAATTGATACGGTTGGGTATTTCCGTGTCCAGGTTAGCCCTAGTATTTATGAAGCTTACCAAGTATTTGAACTGCTGACCTAGAGTTTCATTCTCCAGGCTGAAATCTGTTTTAAGGTTTTCTGGCGGACTTACCAGGATTTTGGTTTTGTCGATATTGAGTCTAAGGCCTGAAGCTTCGTATATATGTTTATAGGTGTCCAACATTATCTATAGATCCCCTGAGCTGCTAGCTCCACTGCTACATGATCTAAGACAGCCACCACGTCCCTCGCTTTGTCTCTTTCATGCACTCTCTTTTTGTTTCCGAATGAACCAGTAGCGTGAAATTTGCCTTTTTTTTTTTTGGTGTATCAGGGGGAAAATCTGCAAGACAGACGAACCACCCTCATCTCCTGAGGGGGAACAGTGTGGGGTTTCTCACTCTCCTGAGCTCGAGACCCACTAAAAACCCTCAACTGCTTCTTGAATTTTGGTTCCGGGCATTTGCCTATAAACCGTTCATCTCTTGGTCGGTTTTCTTCTCGCACACTATCGTGCTGGGATTTATGTGTTTATCCTCTATTGGATTAGCACTTTATTGAATTTTTCAATAAGTTTCTGTTGTTATTTTAATCTCTTTTTAATTGATCTCTTGGTCTCCTTCGGTAAATTCGCATTCTCCTTTTGTCTTCCTCTGGGTCGTAGTCCATTAGTCTCCTGAGTTCTTGATTCGGATGGTTTTTCGCTGTTTCGAATAATTTATCTGCTTTTCTGTTCATGAATTCTGTTATGGTTTCCCATTTCAGGTCCTTATAAATCTGTCTATTCCTGACAAACCAAGGTGCATCTATTGCACATCGTAGCAGCATGTTTTCAGTGGCCTGAATTCTTTTGATATGGCTCTTTGCCGCGAAACCCCAGGCAACTGATCCATAAGTCAGTTGAGGCCTAGCAACGGCTTTGATTATCTTCAAATTTGCCAACCAGTTGCACAGAGTCTCAATATTTGATTTTCCCTTATCATACCACACATTAACAATTCAACATTAGTCACCATTAGTCCTCATGGCCAACGCGTTGGTCTAGCATTCTCATATCTCCTCTCCCAACTCGATTCTCAACTCTTGACAAAACGATGCAGACTTGAAGAAAGCGAATTGGCCCTACTGAAGCTAAGTCGAGCGTGACAGAAGGGTTGCTGTTATGGGGGTCCAGTAATTGAATAAAACGTCAGATGTTGATGGGCTTATCGAATGCCATCAGCGCCAAATCGCGTTACTCGATTGGAATTGTAATTTATTTAACGCAGTAATATTTCGGATATTGATATGAACATGTTTTCAATTATGATGGATGAACGATACCAATAGGGGCGTTGGGCGGTATTGATTCGCGAGCGTACGACTGTTGCGGGCGGTTTAGATGAAATTCGAAATTGACAATGTTGGATTATATTGGAAATTGTGCTACCCCAATTATCAATTCCAAGTTACACGAAATGTTGGCTAGATTCATTATGGAAGTTCGGAGGGCAACATCACATTTCAGCGATGGTATCAGCGTTTATTTGAAACAATTCATGAAATCCAACAGCCCAATAGCAGATTATTTCGTATTCCGTCAACTTCATACGTAGCGCTTGTATTGTACGAGAAAAAAAAGACGGCAGCAACTGGTAAGAAGGCCCAATAATTCCTTGTGAATATTTGAAACTTTTAGTACGCCCCTCGGAAACTTGGGAAGTACTCCAATGAATCCTAATGAAAGCTGAGAAAGTTCGGAAATTTACGATATCATTTTTCGAACATGTTTTTAAGCGGGATCGGAGATAGCTGTTTATGGAAAAGTTTAAGGCGAAAACAGCCCTCTTTCTTGTAGAGATGGGGAAATAAATGACAATTATTTTTACACGATGCTCACGTTTATGACTTGATACTCCTTATCGCATGAACCACATCAACACACAATGAATATCCGAACTCATTGAGATTAATTTTGATAAGAATTCTACACAAGTCTTCATGTCCATACTGAGTTTCCAGCGTAGCTCCCAAACCATCTAGAGTTGATTTTTTAATTTCCTAGTTCCTAGAAAAAGAGGCACATTTTCTTATATCTCAATTTCCGAAGCATGTAGGTATACTTCATTCAATTTTATTTTAGCAATCGGTTGGCCATGAAATAATTTTCTCAAGTTTTTGTAACTAGAACGAAGTAAGGTTGGCACTCATGAAATGTCGTTAATGTCATAACGCCGTTGCCACAACTAATATCAATTTTTATTACGAAAATTCGAAAATACCCTGATATTCTAAAATCCACAATACGTCAGACGGTAATATTCAATGTAAGAGAATTTATATAATGTTTCATCTGAATCTAAACGACTTATATTTCAGCTGGATATTTCCACAATCAGAAGGATTATGAATGAAGAGGATGACAAAGAATTTCCTTCTATTGGGAGACCCAAAAAAGTGGTGGCATTTGAGAATTTTATGTTTGAGTGAATTAATGCGAAAAGTTTACTAGAGGATTTTCGATAAATGTCATCGGAGAATAAGTTCCCTATAATGGATTTTTCTATTTTTCATTTGACTTGTCCTATACAATGTAAATGTCTCAAGGTACTAATAAATACCCAATTATTATTATTACATCAATGTATTAAGATGAATAGCTACAAATACGCGCAAGTTGCCCTGTTACTTGTTTATTCATGTGAAATTTTTGTTCAACGGTGAAGTTGCATCTTAACTTGAAACTTCCTTCAATTCCTTTTACTTATATTGATGCAAGATGATTTTTGTTGAAGAATTTAACATTCTTGTAATTACCTGTTAATTCCTTCGGGAGATACCCATTCCCAACCACTGCATCATATGCATTTCATCTTCGGGTTAATATTTTTGAAATCTACAACTGATGTAACGTATTCAAACTTCAGCCAAAGAAGATGACGAACATTAACTCTCCTCAAGCTAGTGCATATTATGATATTATACTGATCTCTTGTATTTTCCATGCAAATAACTGGATTTGGTATGCCTTCAATCAGTTTGTATAAACTTCAATTATGTTCGTCACATATTTTCCGAAGAGATTCGACATTGTGATAAAATACGTAATAACAGAAACTTTTACTTAGAACGGGCAACATAGCGTTGATATAAAACCCAAAAATGTTTTGACAAGCTTCATAACCCCACATTTTCGTACTATACAGAGTGAAATGTGTCAAATTTCCATGGCCAACCGACTGCTAAAATAAAATTGAATGAAGTATAGGAACAATTCAATGCTCCCTATATTCGTTGTTGAAGCTACCGACTCGTTATCACAGAATTAATTTTCCACCAGGGAATCTCAGTGAAAAATTGATGTCGTTCTATAAAAGAGTGACAGATACATCAAGACACAGCTGTATCGTTCAAAGAGCTACTGTGACTCAACGGTGGACTCCATTAAGTGATCGATCAAAGAGATGTCACAATTTATAAAATAACGAATATATGTCAATTACGAGTCGTTCATTCTACTCTCTTCTACGAGAACAATAGGATCGATGTCAATTCGAGCAACAAATGATTTGATCAGAAGGATCTCTCATCATACGAGTGTCATTTTCATTTATTCCTAACATTTGTTGACCGGTAGTGTGGTCAAGGAAAGATTTTCTATTCCCACTCAGATTTAGGTTTGGATAGTGTGAGATGTAATGAAAATTGTTCGATTTTCAATCTGATTTTCCTCTCATATTGTTCTTTTTTATGAAACCCCATAAATTCAACGGTATTAAGGTATGAATCCACATATGGCACTGACCTCCAAGTCCAGCCGAGGGAGTGGACAGGGCCCTAGCCTTCACAGTCCCTCCCCTAAGTTAAAGTCACTGTTTATCCCAATATTTCATCGGAAACGCTAATTTAACGGAAATAAAAAACGAAATCCCGTTGTTCCCTATTGTATTGCTCATGAAAAGAGCCTCTTATGGCAGTGACATCTATAATAAAGGACATGTGACATCGAAAAATACTTCTTTAGATTATATCACATAGGGTGGATTGCAATGCCATCAAAAACGTATGGACGCGGTATTCTCCCTATTTAGGGGGTTGGCTAGAACTGGTATTCGACGATATACAGGGTGAGGCAATACGAATAGAAACCTTTGTTATGATCTATAATACATTGCAGTGATTCTTGCCTGAACTAACAGAAATAGTTCGTTATATCCTTTCAGAAGCAGTGAAAGTAATGAAAAACATCGTATGGAATGAAAATTTCGATATAAAATATTATGGATGACCTACCTTCTTCTCACGAAGAAAGAGTGGCGGAAGATGCGTCACCTCGATATTGTCGATGTGACAGGTGATCGGTCATTGTTAACCGAGGAGACCTAAGTGAGATTTGTGCCAGTTTGAGCTCAGGGGAACATACCCCTGGACAGTAACAAACCTTGTCTTTTTAGAATGCATAATTGATGAGGTATGAGAGCGTAGATGGTCCGGTTTGTGCCTCCCCAAACTTCGGACGCTGGGGGTATCAAGATTGATTTCTCTCCAAACAGCGATCAGAGGTTAGAGTCGTTTCATACGAGCCCGTTCATTCGTGAAGAAGTACGAGATGATTTATATTCTCCGTATTGGATTGAACCGTTGTTTTTCGGGACTAGAGTCGAGCCTTTGCGTCGAATTTCTTCACTGTTGTTATTTCAGACGAGTTAAGCTAATTTTGCTCTATTTATGTGGCATAATGGATCAATAACAAACCGAGCAGCGATGAGACAGTTCAACACCTGGATGGTTGACCGCTCTGGTTATGAATTTGAACAAACGCACAGAATTTCCTGACTCAATTCTCGTTTCTCTTCGTTTTAATAAAAGACGTAAAAAAGAACTATGAAACAATAACTCATTTTCGTCCTGTGCCTCGCAATATATAAGTTTTCATTCCGCTCTATCTCAACAACTCGGGCAGATTCAATATTCCCGGTTCGTCCCCATCAAACAAGTTCGATCCTGCATCTCCATCCGAAGTTATGAAGTTTCTAAGTGTAAATAAAAGTATAAGCTTGATATCGACTTACTTTACGGCTCTTTTCTCTCCATGCAAATAACTCGCTCTTCTTGAATATTTCAGAGATTGTGTCGAATTTACGATGTAAGTTTTCTATGGCAGCTATCGAAAACTGCGTCATGGAATAATGCATGGACCATAACTTTAGGTGAGGCGACAAATAAATGGCGGATGATTCAGTGTCGCCGAAGATGAGGTGGAACATTCTTTGAAAATCATTTCTTGCATTTTTAGTCCTTGCATGTTGGCACCTAGACCTATATCCAGGGATGTCAATGGAAGGGACCCTGGAAAAACAAAATTACCTTCAGAATAACTAGTAAAATCTTTGACACTACACATCTGTGAATCTTTTGAACAGAGTTGTATTCAGCCAAAGTACTTTCATTGTACAAAATGTTCAAATATTCATTAGTTCAACTTAGTTTCAAGAGTTGGGTTCTTTGAATTTTTGGTATTTTTATGGTACATAATGACAAAACTGGAAGACGTGGGTGATATCTTGTGTTCGAAAAAGATTCATCAAGTAAATGAGAAACTACATTCCGAAATTCATTTCATTCGAAAAAACCGTGTGAGATAGAACTATAAATAACATTTTTTTATGGTTTTTCAACAGCCTGTATCTTTTAAACCGAGCCGATTTCGAAAAAATGGTAGAGGAAAAAAGTGTTTCTTTCGACCTCTGGAATCTACTGATAAAATATTTGTACGAGTCATTGCCTCACCCTGTATATGCATCAACATCTTTTTTTATATGAACTGAAAATTCTCCAAGCACTCAAAACCGTATGGTCACCCCGAATAAGCGAAAAAACCTTGAAACAAACCGAAAAGCGCTGACTAATTAAGAAAATAGCTGCTACGCGCGCTCTTAATTAAATAGCGAAAACGTCCGAGCGACGCGCTGTGTCCCAAATTAAAATTACTCAAATTAAAAACTGAAGGAGGAGTATTTTCCTTTTCTCATTCCCCTCTCCATTATAATTACGACGGAAAAAAATGAACCGGGCACACGTGAGATTTGAAAATTCGGTGCAGCGGAGCGTGCGTTAAAAGTTTCAATTGCTTTTAGCTGGACGATTTAATTAATTATTTCGGAAGAGACTGCCGCGGCGCGCTCGATTTTCAAATATTTGTTCTGGTCCCTCGCAATGGCGGAATCTCTCCAATTTTTTTTTTGTTTGGTCGATGTTGGCGCCATCTGCGGGAGTTGAAGGCCGCGGCCATTACGTCTGGTGGTGCTCGCAGAGGTGAATTTATTTCGTCAGAATAAACAGTAGATGCCTTGCCCGGAAATTACCTTCAGCCTTCACTCTAAGATGGTATTTTTGAGTAGACTTTTTACTAAATCGATAAAATATGCAGGTCGAACCTAAATACGGGGAATACCGTGGATTAATGGAGTGCAGAGAGATACGGCATTCTTCTGAACAAAGTCAAGCAGTGTCAGTGAAATTCGTGCTGCAGCACTTCGAACATGGGATCGTATTTTGGACTCGTAAAGTATTTCTTGGTTGAGGGATGCAGAATATTTGGGAAATCTTAACAGCAGCAATTACCAAGGCTACCACTTGGTCGTATCAGAGAAGATCTCTCGAAATATCAACTCCAGTAAGGGTCCATATGCTCCAGTAACTGTTCTGTCCAATTCCAACCAGACATTCGTGATCTCATCGATTCTTTTAATGGGCTATCCTTATAGAATAGCATTCAGAAAATTCTGAGAACGTTCCTGGAATTCCATTCAGTTTTTCATCTGGAAATGTCTACATTCATCGCTCTTTTGCCAACTACCCAACTAAAAAGGCACAAATGAAGCCATGAGACCCAGAATAGGCTCCGCAGTCATGCCACAACATTTGTTGACCTGCTCATTAAAAACTGGCCGATGCACTGCCGGATAAAAGAGTCGAAACAGCCCAATTTTTAAGGCACACATTACGAGATCCATATCTGCATACGGCTAGCAACGTTTCTTAACCTCATTCGAGACCCGATGGTGGGCGTGACGTAGCAGAGCGATTATTTCTTCCAAAGAACGAAAATGAGATAATCAAGACCTGACAACGTCAATGGATGACGTTGATAACTAAACTACGTACTGGAGGATTCGAGTTCTTTCATGCTGTCTTGTTGGGTCGAATCGTGTGGTTGTTTTTTCGTCCTGCATCGTGCTTGTGGTAGGCCATCTTGGTATTTGTTATAGGTTTTACATCAACAGCATCTGTCGCTGTGTGAATGAATGCCACATGTCTGAATCCACGCCCTTATAATGATGATGACATTGGACAACGATTTCAACCACGAGCAGCTCAACTTGACCTATCTTCGAGGCATATTTGTACGAAAGCGCTGGCGGGCCACACACAAAAAATCCAAATGTATAATTCCGACTTGCTAAGTCAGAATTTTGAGTTGCAAGTCGGAATTCTGAGTTGCAAGTCGGAATTCTGAGTTACAAGTCGGAATTCTGAGATACAAGTCGGAATTCTGAGTTACAAGTCGGAATTCTGAGATACAAGTCGGAATTCCGACTTGCAAGTCGGAATTATGAGATACAAGTCGGAATTCTGAGATACAAGTCGGAACTCTGAGATACAAGTCAGAATTCTGAGATGCAAGAGAGTAGTGTATCTCAGAATTACGACTTGTATCTCAGAATTCCGACTTATACCTCAGAATTCCGACTTGTATCTCAGAAATCCGACTTGTACCTCAGAATTCCGCTTTGTATCTCAGAATTCCGACTTGTATCTCAGAATTCCGACTTGTATCTCAGAATTCCGACTTGTATCTCAGAATTCCGACTTCTATCTCAGAATTCCGACTTATACCTCAGAATTCCGACTTGTATCTCAGAATTCCGACTTGTACCTCAGAATTCCGACTTGTATCTCAGAATTCCGACTTGTTTCTCAGAATTCCGACTTCTATCTCAGAATTCCGACTTGCAAGTCAGAATCCTGACATGTATCTCAGAATTCCGACTTGTAAGTCGGAATTGTACATTTGGAATTTTTTTTTTGTGTGGCACTTCAGCGCTTTTGTACATTTGCATCTTTTGGAATCTTCTTCCAACCTTGTTGGAGTTCAGGAAATATTTCACGCCAGTTCAAAATAGAACTTTTATCCCAACTAATAGTATCCAGAAAAACAGTGCCATAGACAAACAGGGAAAAAACATCAGCCAAGCCTTCCAGAATCATGAAATCCATTTGTGTCTTCAAATTTATCCTTATTATGAATACCAGATGTCCCTTGCGTCCACATCCATTCATGGAAAATACTCCAAATCGTCTTCCACACCCCATATATTAATCCTTATTAGTTCCACCCCTCCCCCAAGATCATCCCTCGCTCTTTCCCGAAAGTTGTGTAACATTACAACATAAAAAATGCATCGTCCTGCACCTGCAATATCCATCAGAACCTCGGAGAGAACCAATATCGAACAAATTTTGATTTATTCGAAGTCTGGGTGTCGTTACGTGAAGCGGCCATATTAATAAAAAGAAGACGCTCCGTGTTCTGCATTATCTCTGTGTCTGTGGGAACATTAGGGGGTCGCAAATGGCAGTTTGGAATTTTTTACTTGGGGGAAACTTTTATCTTTCGGGAGTGTAGATTGTTCGCCACAAGTTTCTGGGGATATTTAGGCAACTCAGATAGTACGCTTTTGTTGGCCGATGACAGGTTATGACATTGACGTTTGTGGAATGATTGACAGTTGTGTTAAATCTGACTTATGGTTTGAGTTCACGATTTCTCAATATGAATGGTTCAACTTGGCCTGCAGATTTTGACGTTAGTTTTTGGCTTAACTACTAGTTAAAACAGATAAGCTGTCATTTCGAAAAAATTGCTGGAAAACTCCATATCTTTCTCTCAAACTTTGCACCTATCTCTTCACTTCCTGACGCTTGGTATCTAGAAATGGAGGCAAGGGATTTGAGGCTCTCAGCTTCCAATATAACATGACCCAATTTCGTCAGAATCAATTCCCCAGGTGAAATCATAAACGTAGAAAAACCTCGTCTACGACTTCACTCCAAAGGGAGAAGTAAAGACCGAAACATCGATGGCTCACTTAGATGGAATAGTTAATAAGATTACTAGATAAAACCTGTACTGCCGCGCTGCAACAACGACGAAGCACAGAACTTTACAACGTTTCTATGTTCGTCGTAAACCAGGGTGGCGTTCCGTCAGGTTACGATTTCGACAGGCAAGGCTGAGTTGATTAAATTCATTCTTCGGTCTTTTCCGCATCTCCTTTAGGCCCCCGTAATATTTTTATCAGGCTTTTTGTGGCCCGGAGTCTCCTTATAAACTGTAATATTTAGTTGCTGCTTTTCTGCGGAATTGGAGGCGTTGGAGGTCGGTCACGTAAGGGAGGCGGCAATAGAGGGAATAGCTGAGAGGGTCTGGTGCATTTTCCGGTGGAATCCTGGCGAATCCATCTATATCATGTCCTGAATGGCAGGGTGATCGCTGCTTGGTCTCCGGAGAAATCCGAACTGCCCACAAAAAGACGTATACGCGTACTAAAGCTAGAAAATATGGGACGCGTTGTTGATTAAAGTTTGAAGGAATAAGTGGACGGGAGTCTTAGGATGAAAGCGTTGAAATATTCAAGCAACAGGCCAATTTGGGTCGTGGTCTTTATGTTATCTCTCCGCTGAAAACTCTAGAAACCGTCATTAAGTTATTAGGTCGAGAACTTTAACGAATGGATAAACTGTCGCTAATTTTGTGTGAGATTCTGAGGTCTTTTTCAATGGTTCTACAACCAATCAAATAACTGGTGGATTTCCATAGATTAATCTATCTGTATTCCTTCCCCCACTACTAAACATCCCAAACACTTGTAGGTAGGGTATCTATTGATATGAGGTTGAATGCCAGTAAACAAGACGCGTTAACTTAACTCAACAGTCAACCTCGAGACGTTGAAGCAGGTAGATGTGTTGAATGATACCAGTGCGATACGTCATCTCTCGTGTTGTAAAAGAGAAAGTCGAAGTGAAAGTGTACACTAGCGATGCAGTGCGATACGTCATCTCTCGTGTTGTAAAAGAGAAAGTCGAAGTGAAAGTTGACACTAGCGAAGCTACGGAATTTTTGATTCCGTCTACGAAACTTCCGAAGTTTTTTGTAAGTTCTATAAGTGTATGCGTTATAGAGCGGAAATTCGTTCAAATTCAGTGTGTTCAGTGTAGAGTCCAGATCACCTCCAAGATCGCTGGTTCCACGGATATCACTGGTGAGCCGATTTATTTTTCTCATAGTATAGAAAATATATAACTTAGCCATTTTTCTTTTGTCTTGAAAAATTTTATTTCCAATTTCTTTGAGTAGCAAAGTAATTATTAATTAGATTCTAAAATGTCTGACCATTCGGACTGCGATTCCGTAATGGAAGAAGACGCGCCAGAAATCGCTAATGTCGTGTCCGAACACGATATTTTGAGAGAGGAAAACGCAAGTTTGAAAGCGAGGGTGAATGAGTTAGATAGATGCGTATCTAGCTTAGTTGCTGAGATTAAAAATCTCAGGGAGAGGCTCGAGTTGCAGGAGGGAAATAAGGAAAGTTACTCCAAAGCACTCAAGAAGAACATTATTTTGAAAAATGTCCAAGAAGTGAACTTACCGGTTCAAAAGCAGAAGATGGAGGTGGTCAAAACCCCTCAAACCAAAATTTCCCCACCCGCCAAAAGAGTGAGAAAGGATAGCTCCTCGTCAAATGAAGATACAAACAAGAAAAGAGTCTTGGAAACCCCAGACCAAGAGAAAACCACTCCAGTGGAGAGAAAAGAAAAAATCCCCCCTGTGACCCTGAGAGGTACGTCCGAATGGACTTCAATTTCGAACGCGTTAATGCGAAACGGTATTAAATACCAAAGAGCGACGACAGTAAAGGACGGTATAAGAATCGTCCCACAAAGCGCCGATGATCATAGAAGGATGACGGACTTCCTTCATAAAATAAATAGGGAGTTTTACACTCTTCAACGGGAGGAAGAAAAGAAAATATACGCGGTAGTGAGATACCTACCGCTGGATGCAGATATCCCGACGATCCTTGACGACCTCAAGGATCAAGGGATCGTCGATGCTGAGGTCATAAGGATGACCTCAAATAAAACAAAACAGCCGATGCCCTTATTGCTGGTTAAAACCCAGAATAAGGATATCTTCGAGGTGAAAAGGCTCTACAACATGAACTGTGTTGTTGAACCTAAGAGAAGGACGATTGGGCCTGGACAATGTTACCGCTGTCAGCGATATGGACATGCCCAAAGTAAGTGCACTTTTCCATGGAGGTGCGTGAAATGCTCCGGTAATCACAGCTCCAAGGAGTGTACGCTTACCAGGGAGAACGAGGAGCGAAATGCCTCTTGTGTTCTCTGCGGAGAGCAAGGACATCCAGCCAGCTACAAGGGATGTAGCGAATGGAAATTGGTCACTAAAAAGACCAAGAGATCGCCAAGATCGAACCAGACCAGCTCGAGGCCAACACAAAATACACCGAGGCCATCCCAAAACTCTTCGGAAGTGAAGAAACCCCAGGAAACTGCAACCAAAGTGGTCAAAGACACGGAGAATCCAGAGAAAAAGAAGGAAAAGTCAAAAACCGTCAAAAAAGCCGAAACCAGGAAAGGAATTTCTGGAATCACTGAGGAACTAGATAAGTTCACGAAAAACCTCCTCAGCACGATGATGCACAATCTGGAGAAAGAGATTGAGAAGAAGATGCAGCAATTTATTAAGAATATTTAATGGCTGATACGACGATAAAGAACAATCTCATAATCGTCTCTTGGAACGTCGAAGGATTGAGAGCCCGCAGATCAGAATTCGAAGAACTGATTGGAGAGAAGAGACCGGATGTCATAGCTCTCCAAGAAACGAGACTTAACCCCAACGTTCGGATAGCATTTCCCAATTACGATATTTACAGAAATGATAGACCTAACAGCACAGGTGGCGTTGCTATACTGGCTAGAAGGAATATGGATCACCATTTCGACCAAATATTCAATGGACAAGAAGTAGAAGCAATATCGATTATTGTGAATACTAATCGAGAGCAAGTGAAGATTATTTCGACTTATAAATCACCGGATAAGGACATGCTGGAAGAGGATCTAAAAATGCTACTAGAAGGAAGACACCCTAAAATCATAATTGGTGATCTTAACTGCAAATCGCAGGAATGGAATAGTAGAGTGGAAAATACCAACGGGAGAAGACTGAAGATTTATGCTGAAAAACTTGATGCAGTTGTAATAGGACCTGATATACCGACCTACATACCAAGAGTAAATGGACTACCTGATGTACTGGACATTGTCGTAATGAAAGACATCACTGAAGAAATCAGCATTGATACAATAGAAGACGGAACTTCAGACCACAATCCCATAGAATTCATAGTGGGACATGGCCCAAGAAACGAAGAAGAGACACAAACCAAGGATCGCACAGACTGTGAGAAATATAAGAATTTACTTCAGGAGAAAATCACGGAAATTCCCCAAATAAACACCCGGGATGAATTAGATGAAGCAGTTGAAAAATTGGAAAATCAAATAAAAGAAGCCTATGAAGAAAGCACCAAGAGAATAAGGAAACCAATTCCGAAACATTCACACGGAGATACGCCAAGGCATATAAAGGAACTTATAAAAAAGAACAGAAGACTCAGAAAAATCTACAGAACAACAAAAAGAGAAGAAGACAAGAAGAAACTGAATAAGCATAGCCAGATATTGGAAAATGCTTTAACAGAACTGCGTAATAGCAGATGGCACCAGAGATTAAGGGAACTGAATACAATAGATCACTCGGCTTGGAAAATGCAAAAACGCTTACGACGAGAACGGACAGTTATACCTCCACTGCATGGAGCAAACGGAATGGTATATACGAGACTTGAGAAAGCCGAAGCACTGGCCGACTCAATTGAGAGAGAAGCCAGAATAAATTACAGAAATGATGATGACAATGAAGATCTAGAAGAAGAAGTGGAGGCAAACGAAGAACTGATGATGGAACCACCGGAAACCGAAACCATTCCAAAACCGGCTTCACCAACAGAAATCAAAGAGATCATAATGAAATTGAAAAACAGGAAAGCGCCGGGAGAAGATAAGATAACGAATTATATGTTGAAGAAATTGCCTAGAAAAGGAATAGCAGCCTTGACGAATATAACAAACGGAGTGATGAGGACCGAATACTACCCAAAGAGATGGAAAACTGCAGAAATGATAGTTTTCAACAAGCCTGGAAAGGAACGGAAATTTCCTCAAAATTATAGACCAATCAGCCTACTATCAGCACTAGGAAAAATCGTCGAGAGGGTTATCGCTAAAAGGCTGAATGAGGAAACAGAAATGTTGAAGATAATTCCACCTGAACAATTTGGATTTCGACGAGAACATTCGACTGAACTCCAATTACTACGGCTCATAGAATACGTCACCGAAGGAATGCAGACCAAACAGGCCACAGGATTAGTTCTGATGGATATTGAGAGAGCTTTTGATAGAGTATGGCACGAAGGCCTAATCTACAAAATGAAAAAAGCAGGATATTCGACCAAGCTGTGCAAGATTATAAGGAACTATCTGAGGAATAGAAACTTTTATGTGAAAATAGATGGAGCAACCTCTCAAACCAGACAATTAGAAGCGGGAGTGCCTCAAGGATCGGTACTTGGACCTCTGCTTTACGTAATATACGTCTATGATATCCCGAAGAATGCTAGAAATATGCTCACCTTGTACGCAGATGACACAGGAATAGCGTTCAGACATCGACGCCCAGAGATCATACACCGGAGACTGCAGGAAGCCATAGATGAATTACTCAAATGGTGCATCAAATGGAAAATACAAATCAATGGAAGAAAGACTCAAGCAATATTACTGCAAAAGAGAAGATTGGGGATGGAAGAAAACCTTGAAGTTGATGGAGAAGAGATTGAATGGAAAAATGAAGCAACATACCTAGGAGTGACGCTTGACAGAGGACTTACATGGAAAAACCACATCAAATGTGCAGTTGATAAAACAAAAGCCGCAATGAGTAAACTTTATCCACTCATAGGCAGAAGAAGTCATATGAATAAGAACATCAAGTTGACGATGATTAAAACAATTGCGCGACCACAACTCACATATGGTTCGGCGGCATGGGGCTTCGCAGCCAAGACCCACATCAAGAAAATACAGGCCACTGAGAATAAACTCCTTAGAATGGCGATGGACGTACCCTGGTTTGTTAGGAACAAACAAATCTACAAGGACTTGGAATGGGAACCAGTTACAGAATTTATGAAGAGAAAGGCGGAAAGGATATTCGACAAAGCCAAACAACATCCAAATGAGGAACTACGAAGATTGGTCGACTACGATCCAACGGAAGAAGCTAGAAGGTCAAGAACCTACCACCGAAGACCCAGAGATCAGTTAAGGATTTAAATGTAACCAAAGAAGAGCTTAACCTATAAAAGCTATAGGCAGCATACAAATATCAACACGACTACGATCGTGTGAGAGTCCAGAAACCATAAGAGTCAACTGGTTAATAGGCAAAATGCCCGGAACCTATGAAGAAGCAGTTAAGGGTTTTTAGTGGGTCTCGAGCTCAGAGAGTGAGAATCCCCACACTGTTCCCCCTCAGGAGAGGGTGTGTTCGTCTGTTTGCAGATTTTCCCCCTGCTACACAAAAAAAAAAAAAAAAAAAAAAAAAAAAAATTAACTCAAGGTTATTGAAGTTATTGAAGTTTATCGAGTAGATTAACCTGATTAATTAAAATAAATTGAGTTCAGACACTTGACATAAGTGAATCATCCTCCATGTGGCCATCCTAGCAATCCTAAAAATTCAGTACTTGTAGCGAAACATTGTAGTAGTTAAGTGACTCACATACAGGGTGTAAATAAGTAGTAAGTGTTTCCTTATCGAAAACTAGTGTGGGTCTTTCATATAATCTTTTTTTTTAGTCTCTCTGTAGCTCTGTAAATGTTTTCGCACTTATTGTTTACATCCTGTATATTCATGTTACAGGAGATGTGTCATTGTAGTCCTTCTCAGAGCACGATTTATTGCTCACGCAAAAATCCCCCTGTAAATTTTCTGGGAAAAATTAATACCTCGAATCGATGATCCACAGACGGAGACTGATCCACCAGTGATTTACTCCTGTGGGTGGTCTCCTCAACTGAATATTTGATCGCGGTATACCTGTCCGACCTCCTATTAAACTCGATAATTATGGGTATAGTCCCCACCTCCCCCCAAGAGGCCCATTCGATTATTAGAAATGAGACTTACCACAAATTACCGGTTTTTGTACAGCCAATCGTTTACGAATTTGAATAATGCTGGGTCGCCTGATTTTCTGCTGATTTATGAGCCTGCCGAATTTGCGAAGAGTCTGTGAATACGCGTTTCGATATGTTATTTTTATCGGGAGGAAAATTGTACAATTTACATTATACATTCCAATCTTCAAGATCGTTACGCAGTCAATCACTGAAATTTGAATGTTGCTGGCTTCACGAGCTTCGCCGATTCATCCATATAGGAAAGAAGAAGCAACTCTTCGATGGACGGCCATGGACGAGCGCCACCTATGGCCAGGTAGGCAGATGTTTCACCTAGAGCGCACATGCTGTCTGCAGATCTCTTCACATCAATATCTGAGAGTCACGCTTCAGATTAGCAGCGCAATCAATGTTTCATCTTCTGATAGAGCAAATTCTTCGGGAATTTTTCAAAAAAAATCATGGAAGACTCAACTGTTGCAGCAAGAACACTGGCTTCTACTCTCTTCAGATTTCTCTGACTTTCACGAACACTTCATGAACTTTTCCAGAAGCAAACTAATGGAATGATTCAATTTCCAAAATTAAATTAGATGGCAGCCCGTTAATCCTTTCCAACTCAACGAAAATCGATAATCACTAATCATCTCATGGCGAATAGCGTGCTTTCATCAGTAGAACCTAGTTAATTATCGAAAAATACGTTAGCCATAGGCCAAATGTTGCCTCCCCGCCGTAGAACAAACAAAATATCAACAAGCCTGAA
The DNA here is from genome assembly GCF_907165205.1 of Coccinella septempunctata. NCBI lineage: Eukaryota > Metazoa > Arthropoda > Insecta > Coleoptera > Coccinellidae > Coccinella > Coccinella septempunctata. Next base: position 31,582,366 of record NC_058194.1, on the reverse strand, counting down.
ATATTCGATGCGCCAGATGGCGTTCCTATCCAAAAACAAATATTGAACTTATTAATTACACCCTGGCCGCCCCAAAGCGGGCGGGGGTTGAAGAATACGACATTAATCCCATAATTCAGTGGCAACCCTTGAAATAAAGCATGTCAGTTAGGTAATTAACTTTATCTGGCATCTGTTATACGCTTTTAACTTTAAATTACTCCTGAAACTTTTATTGTTTTTTAAATGAGCCTTTTCTCTCAGCGTCAGGTATGGTCTTCGGGGGGTTATTAATTAGAAAACGTCGGGGGTTGGTTGACACGGAGGGGATGAGGTGGATCGGACTCGCGTACTCTGCGGTCAACATGTGACATTTCGATAGGGGTTGGTGATTTGATTCGCCCGCTGGGAAATGCTGCGCGGGGTGAAGATGATAGATGGCGCTATAACATGGTTGACATACGATTGCCTGGCTAGGGGATGTTTCGCGATTCTTCGGGGTCGAATGCGGGAAGGAAATGGAATATTTGAGGAGGGGAACGTGGATGTTAATAAGCATTGTCTGGAACGAAAAAGACACCGTATTCTTTGCTACAACTTTTGGAAAAAAATTTCATTGACATTATGCAATTAATTCTGTCATATATGTCGTTTTGCGAAAAACTATTTGTAAACTTTATTCCAGTTAAATGTATTTTACCCATATGTGAGAATGTATATAGAGCCTTTACAGGGTGAGTCTTCGACTCTTACAAATATACTGCTCCACAAGAGTTAGGGATATCGTATTTAATCGTTTCTAAAAGTATATAATCTTCAAGAAAATCGCTGTAAAATAATTCAAAACTCAATAACAACATGAATCGATCCAATAAAAATCAGTATGAGACATTTCGTCAATCTGGACGCATTTTTTCTGAAGTTTGATTCTTTGCATATGCTTCATGAATGTTCTTATTTTGAAATGAAGTCAGTTTATCAACTGCTTCGATTTGAAACGGGTTTTCTGAAAATGCCAAGACGAAAATTAACAAACGCTGAGGCTAATAGGGCTATGGGAATGCTACAGGGTGGCCTAACTCAGGTTGTTGTAGCGGAAAGGCTCCAAGTCAGCCAAAGTGTGATATCTCGACAGGTTTCGTGTTGAAAAGACCAAGGCTTGGTGGGCGACGAAAAACAACACCTGCTCAGGATCGTTTCATCACCGTTTCGGCGAGAAGAAACCCTACATCTACGTGTAGAATGCAACGAAATACTCTTCAAAATGCAGATGGGGTCCAAGTTTCCATCGAAACCATCAGACGACGTTTGAGAGGGGTGAATCTAGGTTCTAGACGTCCATGGAGAGGAGTTCCATTAACACGTGACCATAAGCGTCAAAGACTGGAATGGTCAAGGCAACATATCAATTGGAACGATCAATGGCGTAGTGTCCCTTTCACTGATGAATCCAGATATGCACGATTTTCAGATTCTCGAAGAATAAGGGTATGGACAATCCCTCGCATACCCTGTAATCGTCGCTATGTCCAAGAAGTCCATATATTCCGAGGGGGTAGTGTTATGGTATGGGCCGGGATATGTTTCAACGGGCGCACAGATCTACACATTTGTCCTGGGAATATGACCGCCTTACACTATAGGGAGCATGTCATTGACAATGTTGTGCCAAATTTTCACGCTGCTATTGGTGAAACTTTTCAATTTCTAGACGATAACGCTAGACCGCACCGTGTAGCCATAGTTGACAATACGCACGGGGAGCTTGGTACTCCACATTCACCAATACCTCCGCACTCACCAGATTTGAATTGCATAGAACATGCATGGGATATGCTCCAAAGAAGATTAGATAATCATCAACCTACCCCAGAATCTTTAAATGATCTGAGAGAGCTTCTGCCCCGTTTTTGGAACCAAATTCCTCAAGAAATGTTCAACAACCTCGTGTGTAGTATGCGAAGAAGAAGTCAAGCTGTTATTGATGCCCGTGGAGGCCATACATTGTATTGATAGTCTTAAAATGCTTGATTTCTCTGGAAATAAAATTTCGGTATTTTACTCGATTTTTCTCAACCATCCTGTATACGACCTACAGGCTAAAATTAATTTGCAACTTGAAATCATATTAATATGAATTTTCATCACAAAAATCCTATTTTAACTCTATTTTTTTGCAATTTAAGTCAATATCCCTAACTCATGTGGAGCAGTATATTTTCTCCAAGACTGTAGCAACTTGTGAAACAGCAATGGTGCTGTAAATGAATCACAATCAGAAAAATCCAGTGAATCCGAATTCTCGTCGAGATTGCGTGAAAATCCTAACCTATAAAGCGGAAAAGCCAGTGTATTCGCGCAAAAAAATCGTATACACGCGACATATCCCTTTTCTATTTGCTCTCACCTTCCATTCGGTGATCATTTCGCCAAATAGAGTCCTCGTTCGGCTGAAATTGAGTGAAAAGTCGGGTTATATCGGAGGAATTCTTCCATTTCTCCCTTTGCCGTTTGCTCATCGGTATCGAATCGGGGGATTTTTTCGAGGCCGTGGTTTTTACGAGATTTCCTAACTAAATAGACGGCGGAAGGGAGTCTGGCGGTGGGAACTTTAAGGGTTGAAATTATACGGGAAGGTTTGTTTTCGTTGGGGACGGTTTTGTTGGAAGAGAGTATGATAAGAAAGCCGCAGACAGGATAAATATTTTTGGTACGGTTCTCCCGAGATGGATTTTCCGCGGAATGAGGAAAAAGTGATGAGGAGTGATTTTCTGCCACTCTGAATGACGATAAAATTTCTTGTGCAAAATAGTAATAACCGAATATTATTCAACGATGGCTATTAATCACTACTTGGATGATAGCCATAAAATACAAGTAAAATACTGTACAGGCTGGGCACAATTCGTTGTCTACTGAGAGTATCTCGAGAACTATAGCAGCTAGAAGAAAAAGGATGACACATTTCCGAGCTCATTTTCAGAGCAACAAAGATTAGTGAAAACCTCAGCCTCGTACGACACTTCGTTTTTGAGTTTGACAATTACGTGAAGTTCTCATAACTTTTTTGTCTTCAAAGTTACAAATCTGAAACTTGAACCTTCTACAGGCACTTTTTTACGTAGAATCCACTGATGAGCTCAAAATATTTTTTCATTTCGAATCATTAGTTCAACTTTCATTCTTTAAATGCAAATCTTTTGTCAGTAGATTCTACGTATGAAAGTGCCTAAGAAAGTTCCACTTTCAGATCGGTTGCTTCAGAGACAAAAAAGTTATGAGAACTTTTCGGAATCGTCAAAATATAAATTTTTGTCTATAAGTCGAAATCTTAAATTGATAGGCCGATTCTGTTTTCAGATTTGGATGAGTCAAACAAAAAGAGCTCGAGAATGTGCATCCGTTTTCCTCTAGCTGTTGTAGTTCTCGAGTTCCCCTCAGTAGACAATGAATTTTGCCCACCCTGTATTTTACCCACAACCATTGTGAGAAGATGATTCCTGAAATTATATCTGTGCCAGCATGGAAAAACAAAATTATCTCCAGAATAACTAGCTTAATCTGTGACAATAGACATCTGTGGATCTTTTAAACAGGGTTGTATTCAGACAAAGTACCCAATTAATCAAATTTCACAGATACCTACTCTTCAATTTTTGAGCATCAAATTACACGAAAATGGAGCATTATACGAGAAGATATGCAGAATACTTTTATTTCACAAAACGTTCAAATATTCATTAGATAGCGTCCAACTTAGTTTCAAAAGTTGGGTTCTTTGAATTTTCGGTATTTTTATGGTACGTAATGGTCATAATAAAAAAACTGGAAGACGTGGGTGATATCTTGTGTTTGAAAAAGATTCATCAAATAAATGAAAAACTATATTCCGAAATTCATTTCATTCGTTGAAACCGTTTGTCAGAAAAAATTAAATATAATATTTTCTTATGGTTTTTCAACAGCCTGTATCTTTTAAACCGAGCTGATTCGGAAAAACTGGTACAGAAAAAAAGTGTTTCTTTTGATCTCAAGAATCTACTGTTGAAATATTTGTACGAGTCAAAGACTCAGATTATAGATCAACAATATTCAATCTTACTTCAGAATATTACGTATGATGAGAAGCTTGTTGGTGTAGGCACTAAAAGAATTCTGAATATTATCGACGTGTCTTCCTTAGAAAACACTGTTACCTCTGCGCCGGCTTCTGCTCTCACAAAAATGCTCCACTAATTACATCAATATGCATACAATTTCCGATCCTCTCAATATCGATGAATTATGATCCTCTGTTTACAAGCAAATGGCGGGATGATGGTCTCTTGGATCCATGTTTGGAAGAACAAATTCGTGATAATTCAAAAGACCGACGGACAGTGCCACCCATTTCTTGTATGTTATGGAAGAAACAGCCCGATTTCCGACCGTACAAATGATCCGAGTGGGCCGCGGTACAAAGAAAAATAACTCTTCAGTAGAGACGACTCAAACTGACCACGGTAGAGGTCAAGGTGGAGTCAGAAATGGAAATTTCTGCTCAATTTTTCTTCACAGCAGCATTCTAGCTCTGAAAATATCATTCTAGAGGGACCAAATGGATTGCGAGACCCCACAAACTTTTCTGCTTGTTTGGTCTTAGGCACAACACTGCCATTATGTCGATCCAATATTTGTGTGCATCCTCCTCATGCACTATTCGATTCGGTGATGCTACCACCTGTCCTAACAGTGACTCCTGACACCTTCTGTTCGATTTTTGCTGCATTGTTGTATTGACAACAGGACAGTGGCGTCGATCATAACCGGTAACTTATATGCCTCGATTTTTCTGATTCCTATCAGTGGAAACTGTGACATGATTTTTTTATTGCAAACTGAACTTGTACGACGAGAACAAGTGGAGGTTGAAAACAACTTAGGAACAATTATGAGGATGTATTGATATCTAGATAGCGTAGACAAGTCCTATGCATAAAAAAATATCGCGTTACCATAGCAACGAACAATAACTCAGTAGAAGTGTCAGTGTGAAGTTTGAGGTCAAAAAAGTAAACCAGAGTTACGCAATAAATTAAAAGAAAGAAGATGTCAACCGAAATTGTGAAATTCGAAAAATTTGAGTATCGAGCCATCATCAAGTACCTGTATTTAGAAGGGTTCAGAAGTAAGCAGATTTACGAAGATATGCTTAATACCCTTGGTGATCAATGTCCTTCGTATGCGACCGTGAAAAATTGGACTGCAAGCTTCAAAAGAGGTGAATTTTCCATTGAAGATGATGACCGATCGGGAAGGCCAGTTTCTGTGTCAGTCCCCGAAAATATCGATGCAGTTCATGACATGATTTTATCAGACCGTCGAATTAGGCTAAAACGGATATCTGAAGCACTGAATATTTCATACTAACGCGTTCATCATATAGCTCACGTCAATTTGGACATGAGAAAAATTGCTGCAAAAAGGATCCCCAAATGTTTGAATGTTGACCAAAAGCGTGCGAGGGTAGAAGCATCGCGTTCGATCTGTGCTCGATTTGAACAATAATAACCGGAGATTACTATTCGACATTACTGACCACTCTACGGAAAAAAATTAAAGGGAAAAGACGCGGAGAGCTATCCAAAGGTGTTTTGTTTTTGCAGGACAACGCCCCTGTACACAAATTTCATGTTGCCATGCAAAAAATTCATGATTTAGGGTTTGAATTACTAGAACACCCCTTTTATTTACCAGATTTGGCTCTATCCGACTATCATCTCTTTCCTCAACTGGAAAAAAGGTTTAAAAGGTTGTAAATTTTCTTCCAACGAGGAGGCAATAAAAGCTGTGAAGGTCTGGTTTGCAGATCAAGAAGAAACATTTTTTTTTAAAGGTCTAGAGGCGTTGCAGTTTCGATGTAATAAATGTATCCAATTAAGAGGAGAATATGTTGAGTAATAAAATATTTTGACATTGAAATTTTGTTTGGTTCTATAGTAGGCTAAGAATTTTTCAATATATCCTCATAAACGCATAGAAATCGAGAAGTATAAAAGGGTTATATATAATAAAATATAACTACACAGATGAAGCTCTGTTTCATTCTATCCATGGGGTTATTTTAAGTGGTATTCTCCTTCTCAGAGGTTGGTGTAAGACATATCTCAACTCCTCATCTTAATAATTTCCAAAAGGGCAGATAAATTGCTCACAGTAATCTATTCAACAAACTTTTCATGCATTTCTTTATATTAACACTAATTATAGGAATTATTGGTAGATTTTTGCCCTCAAACATTGTACACTCAAGATTATGTTCTTTAGCAATCATTGCACAAAAACTATTGATCAGTTATAATAAAATGATTCGTTTTTTACATACGCAGGGTGAATAATTCTAATTGCCCTGAATGTACTGTTCATTTCAACCTAATGTCAGCTTCTGGCCATCATGATTCAGAGAAACTGTGTGGTACGACACTGGTTCCGCATGGTTCTAACGAACTATACACAGAAATCAATGGCCCTTTTAGCACTTCCCATTCTTTGTCTGATTGAGTACAATAGACCCAAATACCCAAAATACCCGCTTAAACACCCAAATCGTGTTTTGTGGTTTCTGATATATGACATGTCGTTTTGACGATATATCTTTTGCGATCACCAACATATGGATTCGAAGACACCAGGCTTGCGTTCAGTTACCGACTTTTAGATCGTCCTTGAATGACACAATAGGACGGACTAAAGTTTTGACATCTTCTAACATACAGCTTATTGTTAAGAGCCACCCAGGTGTGACTTCGTATATATCGAGCTAGTCATGGAAATTTCCCCTATTGGAAAAAAAATTATATCGGAGAATATATGGCTAAGATCAAAGTTATACTCTTGCACAGTGGAATCCTCCAAAACATTTTGACAGATAAGATGAAACAATAAAGAACGAAAGGCATCATGTAAAATCAATTGATGTGAGAGCTGAGAAGTCAGCCAATTTCTCTCCCGCTTACACTTCGAATGCCAGCATTTTTCCAGAGAGAAACGCCTTGTCCCTGTTTCTATTTTCGAGTTTGGAACAAGTGGAAACAGGTTGAAAAGGATATTAGTTCTTTCATACGCCTGCGGTTATGCCCTGCTGTGATGTTGCGCTATCTCGTTCTTCTGGAACGATTCCATTCGTCAAGTTGTTGTAACTTCCAGGAAAAATTCATTTTTAAGGAAAGAATTCCCGAAATTACCGATTATGGACCAATTTGAGACAGAATTTTGTGTGTAGAATTCGAACACCGAAATCTTAGAGCCTAATTGACGGTTTGAAGGTTGTACCTCACAGAAACTACCGTGAATCAATGGAGTGTGGAAGAAGGTCTATTTATACGTGAATTTTTGAAATTACGTTGTACCTTTCTCGAGAAAAGTGCGCAAATTTCAATATTGTCCTTGTTCGATTTCTTTCGATGGTCGATTTCATTGTGCATTATTAACTTTTTTCAAGTGTTCTATTGAGGAAAAGTCGGAGGGCCATCAAGGTAATACCCACTAGAAAACATGAGGTTATTCTCCGTCTTCAGCTCAGCTTTGATATCAAAGATATCAAGAGATTTTTCCTCATTTTCTGTCTCGTTTTGCCCAGTTGCTCTGCACCGCTCAGTCATTTCCCTGGTTCTACGTCGGTCCTGTTTACATTGCACTTCTTTGCAAGTCGCATATGAGACAATATCCAGGGATTTTGCAATCAACTGAGATTACACAAATTATGAAAATAATAGCTGAGTTGTACGAGATACATTCGCTTGCCTCGTGGAATTGGGAAGATCTGATACTTCTATTCTGACGATGGAAGCGCTTCAATTATGAGCTACTCTGGAAATTTTTTATACAGGATGATTCATTAGGAAATGCGCATAGCAGTAAGGGTATATCCTTGCTGATTTGCTTTGTAGCCTTATTAAACTGTTAATATTTCTGATTATGCTCATTCAATGAAGATGTGATGAAAACAAAAGTCTGCATGAAATCACAAAACGAAAAATATATTTTCTCCGAATTTAACCCTGAACACCACCACTTGCACCTACATTTCCTTTAGTATCTGCGCTTGCTTCTCCCTCTGCCTTTGGCTCATCACCATCCACTACCGAATTATTTCCTGCAGACCCTTGTATCAAACTTCCAGACCCTGTGGCTCCTGGTAGCAACGGACCCACGTTGCACAAGTCGGTGGGACACACGTGGCAATTCCTAAGATTGTCTTCACCGTAGGCATAAAAGGCACCTAGGCATAAGTTTGATTTTCCGCAGCGTCTGATGTTTGAGTATTCGGTGTAGGTGTCGTTACGAACATGGTTGTAACCAACCGCTGTACAAACTTCACCCTCCTCGCATTCTTCGACCGCTGTTTTGGCGTCTGGAGTGACACAATCTTCATAGGTGGGCTTGGAGAAGAAGGAACACTTGTAGCATTTCAGGGCAAGAGCTGCAATGGAAAAGTAAGCATTTGACAATCCTTCAATTCGAAAAATAGCTAGAGAATGAAGAGTTCCATTCGAAGTGAGAGCTTTGTGTACGAAGTGTTGAAGACTCACCGTGTATACAGATTTCGAGGTAAATCTCGAGAATCCATAGATAATAGGCGACAATTTTGCCTTCTGTTTTCCCAAAATTGATTCAATCACGAACAGCCACACGAAAAGTGTTTGCGGACGAAAAGTGTATGTGGACGAAAAGTACTTGCCTTCAAAAATGGTCGACTTTTCGTTCAGAAATGTATACGTAAACGTCATTTCTTGTTTAGGTCGACGAAAAAAAAATTTCTTCTGATTTGATAGGCCACAAAAATCGCTGGTCACACAAAATTAACTATATCCCGATGTACACTTAAAACCATTCTTCCAGAGGAATTTTCTATGTAGCTTTCCGAAACTGACAAGATATTTGACGTGATTGTTTGAAGTTAAAGTATACTCACTTTGTTCGAAAAGAGCCAGCAAAAAACAGAGGAGTAAAAACTGTCTCGACATAACCCTGTCCATTTTTTTCATCATAATGGAGCTCATTATGTCAATTTGTGGTTAATATATAGTGCATTTCTTTTTGTTCGATAAGAATACAAGGTTTAATTGTTTGATAAGTATTAAATGCATAATTACCCACCTGTTAAAGTGGATTTCGGAATTTTTTGTGTAGATATCGAAAAATGGTCCAAAAATATAATTAGCCTTTAGATAAAAATGTTAACTACGCTAAACTCTTTGTTCAATATCGATGAAAGGCTGTTTCTCATTCTGTTGTAATAATTACAAATTAGCTTGTACTTCTTCCAATGTCAATTTGTTGCCACGGCCATCCAGATCACCAGATTTCTCCCCCATTGACTTTGGCAGACGTTCGTTTAGACGTACAGGTATCCTTAATGACGAAAAACTCGTTAACCTGATTAGAAGTGTTAATGAACATATAATGCAAATATGATTCTTCATGGTTTTTGTCCAACTGGTCCAGTTCTCTCAGAATACGAAAATTTCTTTGAATATTCCTTCTCTTACAGCTTATAGACGAATCAGTTTCTGTTGCATTCATAAAATTTAAAGAGACACGTGTATATGAGAGCTACCAGTCCATATTTAAATTTCTTCCTTTGGCCTCGACTAAGTTGAAATGTCACTGAATTCAAATAAGAACAAGCCGTTTAAGTTGATGGCGGATTTTCCGAGCAGATACGAACAGCACAATGGAAGAATTAATGGAGTACTTCGAGATGTAACAAGAATGTTCCTAAATGAGATCTAGAAGTTCATATCTTTATTATGAGGAACGGGTGGGCAGAAGGCAAGAAGGAGAACCTACATGAAATTATATCGCGCATTGTTATCTTTCCGAGCAGCCGCTAGTAAAATGTTCTTTGATGCTCGCAGACAGCACAAAATTGTAAATCTTCCTCTACGACATCAGATCGAGTTTTAAATTTCAATCTTGCATCTTGACATCATCATATCTCTCTCCGAAAATCAAAAGTTCCTCTAATAAGGCACGAATTGCATTGCAAGAATGAGAAGCAAATTGTATTAAAAGAAGCATAGCAAAACCTCCAACATTGTGGCTTTAAGTTGCAGTAGGGGCGCTGCAGAAATGTATTCCTATCCAATTACCGAAATGCAATAACCCAATCTAATAACGCCAATTTCTTCTGCGCATCAGAGTATATCCCCGAAATATTTATTCACCCTATAGAAGGGGGATGAACTAACCGCAATTTCAACGGGTTAGTTTATGTCTTTTCGTAACGAAATGAAAGTGATGCTATTTGAATATATGAATGTAGAATATAGACGTGTGACTCACGTGTCATTTGGGGGATATAATATAAGGGGGCGTTGATAACTCTCCTGATTAATGAGAATGATGAGGTTGTAAAGACTGGACATAAGGATTAAATATTTGGCAATTCTGCTGCATGTTAATCTCAATGCTGCCAGTCATGGTATCATACTGTAAAACAACATTTTGTTAACAATAAAGTAAAATAGAGTAGCATATTTTTCGAAACCTTTCCATATGTCTCTTGATCTGGTAAGCCTGATATAGAATGGCAGTCATATATGTATAACATACCTATTCTTACGCTCATATACTCGTACAGGAGAGCACCGTGTAATGGATATTCCAAATCCCAGTAAAGCTTCCATTCTGATGGTAGTTGGAAAAGCAGTAATGGTGCATAACGAATAAAATAATTACATTTTACAACATATGCATCCATTAGTCAACAGAGTACCTCATTTCATTCAACGTCTCCATATATGATATTACACTTAATCGAACATTCAAAGCACTATCGAGTTCAGGATAACAATAATATACAGCTGTTTCAGTGTTTCCAATCTGTGGTGGATATCATTAGTTATACATATTTCATTATATTGAGGCCGGTACCAAAATAGGACTTCTACTGGATTATGAACATAAATTCATTCAGTCATTCAGTGTTTTTATAATAAACGTTGACAGAAACAAAAAGCACAAGCAATTGAGAGGTTGCTAGGATGGTGAAGGATGTGTAAACACCTTAGAAGATATATAATTTCTTTCCTCTTACGTGTCGCAGCAATGGTCTGTAATATTCTGAGAGAAATCCAGGCTTATTCCAGAATATATGAATAAGTGAAGTGACCAAAGAATAATTCCCCATAAATTCTGCCCTGTTTCATCCGGGCAAATACTTCCTTCTAGAATCCCCAGCTCCTAATCCTCTATCTAGTATGCGGACCTCCAGATTTCCAGATCTGGAGTAAGTTATACAATTAGATATTCTTGGCGGTGCAAGAGTGCGGTACTTCAGAAACGAGATATAGGTGGATTTGCAATTTTCGAAGGAACCGAAGGGTTGTAAAGATGGCGGATTCTTCGTATTCCGACTGCATTCGGGATACAGCTACAGCTATTCCAATCTTCTCGAATTCTGACGTATGACAGTTCAGGAGGGCGCTTTAGCTCAGAGAAACCCGACATGTCTGGATCGAGTTCTATGATTGCTTTTCAATTTATGCTGCCATGAATTTCATCGTGTTTTATAATCGGGTTCGATGGAAGAGGGAAAATAATGAAATAGAAGTTTCGCTGTCATTGTAGCATATATTATTTAGTCAGATGAAGTTAAACCGAAGTTTTCCTGTGTTCATGTGAAAAATTCGAATAACCAAACAGAAATCCTTCTAGAATTGACACGCACTGACTATCGTCCCTCTCTAAACCAATTTCACGACTTTGGTCCTTCGGCCCTTCAGATTACGCACAGCTAGATTAAATCACGTTAAAGCTAATCACTTTCGATCTCCCCCTAACTTTCTTGGGAGATTCTTATGGGGAAGTCATAAATAATTTATTTGAGATAAGGCCACCCCTGTAAGACGTTTATTGAATGAAACCTATCGATTTTAGCCGCTTGTCGTATGTAGGAAGTCGAATAAAAACAATAAAATTTAGGGGAGCGATATGAGAGACGTTGTTTTCGGAAATGAGAATTATTTATGAGGACCACATAAAAACATTCAATGATTACATGATGTCAACCAGATTCAGAAGATATGATATCTTCCCAATGTTTTTTTTCTGGTTGTTCTTGTGATAATTCATCGGGGTTTCCGCAAGATATATATATAGAGGGTGAGTAAAAAGTAAAAGGCACTCTTATGAATTCTATGACCGTTCTAAATTATCCAAAAAAAATCATTTATATGATTTTTGTAGAGGGAAACTATTTGTCAACTTGTTTAATCTTTATTTTCCATCTAATTTCATCTTGTGACTGATTATACGAAACGAATTAATATTCAAATCAGATGAAGGGAAAAAAATGGGGCCCATTGACTCCAAGTGGCGTCTTTTTTCTTGGAGACGCTTCATTTACATATGAAAAAATTGCTTTCCATGATAAAATTGCGTAGATGGAAGAGAAGTTGGCAATCTCTTTGTTTATTCAGGGATCATTTATGCAGATAATTAAATTCTTGTCGGACAATTAACTCATTTTCTGGAACCGAGGGTATTTTTGGAAGTAATTAATATTTCGTCGTTCGCTAGATACTTGAACTCGAGCATTTTACAATCGTCAGAAGAAAAATAGTCCGGTTTTGACTGTGAACTTTCAGAAAATTCATCATAGAATCACCCAAAAATAATTCCATTCGTTCATTTATTTTTAAAAAATGAAGCATTTAACGAACACGACAGAAAAAACTCAAAATCTCCCCAGCCATTTTGAAAGTTCGAGTATTTCAGAAAAACCGTCAGTATCAATTTATTTCGAACGAAAACTTTGAATAGAGCGAAGTAAAGAATTCTGTCTCTATATCCCTCTCTGAATTCCTGAAGAAATTTCTTCTCTTACCTATCCGTAAATGACTAGACTAGGACATCAATTTCGATTTGTTACCTCCTCAGAATCATGACTCCCTGACATATTCCTATCCTAATTTTCTAGAACTGATTACGCGGCCTCAAAAAGTTGCATTTCCATAACTAATTATCACCATGATATGGATTAAGATTACGTGTAGAACCGCGTCCTCCTCCACTCCAACTTCAACTCCAATAAACATGCCAATGCGCTATTTTGGAGGCATTTTGTCATCAGCTGCAGCAGCAGAGGAGAGTGGACGGTGAATTCTTGAAAGTCGGATGAAGAAAATTTGTGATTTCTAATTGGCGTCACATGTCAGCTAAAAGTTTCAGCACAGAGTGTCGTGGACGGGCGAAGGAGAATCAGTGTTAGGTATATATCATATATATATATATATAATATACAAGAGATGATCCCCCACTGATGTCAAGTAAACAACAAAAATCCCCGACCACGTGGTTTGTAGGAGTTAACACAACTGCCGAGATCAGGAAGATATGATAACGAAGAGGTGTAAAAGAATAAACTGTGTGTGGAACGAAACGAGTTGAAGATCCACTCAGCGTCATCTATGAGAGTACTTCGAAACCTGCGAGTTGGCTACGCTCAGCGCCATCTGGTTTTGTATTTCAAACGGGTAACGCCATCTATTGGGGTGTGGAGAGCCATCTATAAAAATTTCCTTGAACTACATTCCAGATCATCAAATGAAGGATGCTGACATCTCTTATCAGGTAGCTCTGCCTAGAAATAACCAGCATTTCCCTGACAAGTTTCCTGAAATTTCAGGAAGAAGGAGTTAAGGAATATCCGTCATTTGTTAAGAGATGACGCCAGCTGTGTTGTGTGTGAATCGTAGATAGAGGTCTATCTACTATCTATTACCAGTAGAGTCTATCTACGGTGTGAATTGAACTCTTTTAGAGTTCAATGCACACACAACACAGCCCAATAGCCCAATAGGCCCTTTTTTCTGGTGGAGTTTTCGGTAGAAAATCTTTTCTCATAAGAATGCATATTTTTATGCCTGCCTCCTACACTTTCAGCAGTTTGATTCCTAGCGTCCCTCAATTCTCAATGTCAAAATCAGGCTCTCTAGCTTTGGTTTCTTTTTAAGCGCTCAATTTCGAAGGAGAGAATGTTTTCGTGAAACAGTGTCCAGACATTATTGAAACAACGTTTTCTTTTATACATTATACATACATACTGTATGTACATGATACATTGTGAAGCGCCTTTGCAAATTATTGTAACATCGCTAGATGCAATGGGTGGAATTTCAAAAAGAATCAAGATTTAGGAATAAAAATATTGAAATAGTTCAATTGCGTTATTCCAGTGATTGTTCACTGAGATGTCACAATCAAAATCGAAAATATCCACTGAAGGATTTTACAAAATTAGTAATGAAGGTAAGATATACTTCGTGAAATCGGTTGACTATTTGACAAAACATACACCTCTTTCATGTTATGTTCTCCTGTTACTGAAGTCTCAGAAAACCTTACGATATAGAAAGGAAAAGTGAATTTGGCTTATTATGTAATTAGCTCAATTCACTTCACTCTCAGTCAATTCACAAGAGAAAAAAAAAAGACGATTTGTTGACCAACAAAACCTCCTCAGTGTTATACCTTCCTAACAGTGCAGCCTAGCAAATGTTTGCAACAATATGACAGACAACTTTTTCCTGACTGACAGTAGTGACAACAAGATAATGGATAATGAGGAGATAACAGGGCATCGGGCATCACTTGATTGGAAGTTTCTTCAATTTAATAATGTTTTGATTAAATTTCGACAAACAATGCCATTGCACATCACGTTGGTTTGAACTAAGACTATGATCTCTTCGACTTCATGCGATCCTGGTTGAGAAGTAGCTCATTGTGTAACCACGTGCAGATAGGAGAAGGCTCTCTTTTAGTTCATGCTCATGCATGAGAATCTTTCATTCAATTTCATTAAAACATTCATATGAGCATTATGTTACAATTGCCTTGCCTTGATATGAAAAATATACGAGTGTTTTTTCATTGACAAATTACAACAGAAAATGAGAGACAGGTTCAAGATGAAGACGTGATTTTTTTTGCAGTTGTTAGTAGAAGATACAAATTATTCCTGAAACAGCCTATAGTCCTGCACAAATTAGTTCGTACGAAAAGCTCAGTAGTCATGAACTTGATCTCAATTTTTCTGCATTGACATCAACTCGAAACATTTCTGGGAACTCCCACGTTTTTGAACGAATCGTAGAACTCGTAGAACCTGAACGAACGAAAAAGTTTTACCTCGAGATTACGTGCTCAATATGCACAGATTGAGATACATGACCTACCAGGTCTGCATGAAAGGAAAGAGATGTCGCAGCATCCTTGATTCACATCTCTCGCATCCCGAAATCCATTCCGTCTCTCCTCGGGCCACGGCTCTTCATAATTTCGGTGGTTCATATCAAATAGTTCGAGTCTTTCTAGATGAGGAAGACAGACTGTGTCCATAGGACTTAATTGAGGCTGTGTCCAACGGAATTATCACGATCGACTCTGCACATAGAGATGCGGCACTCGCTATGATCTCAAAAATATGTCTACCACGTGGCTGGTAAAATTCCGCAACTCCTTTCCAACAGGATAGCATATGATCGAGGAGATCTTAGGTGGAAACTTCCAAGGGGTGAAAATTTTTAGTGACATCTAGTAGTCGATAATGAGGACAAACACTTGTGTGAAAGTTTTCTGTAATGTATTACAGTTTTCTGTAATGCATAACAGTTTTCTGTAATGTATTACAGGAAACTTTTCTAGATTCGAGGAGAGTTTTCTGCATTGAAGAAATCTGTAAGCTGCAGCATAAGTCATGAAACCTTCAGGACGATTCGGTAGATGTCACTGGCAACATTAGGATTGCAATATCGATAAACCTCGATTCATATCTCTCTATTCGTATTCTCTTTACAGATTTTTCCGAAATATAATCCGAGCCAATGTTAAGCCATCTATCGGTCGACAATGTCGAGTTTGAATGCTGTATAGATGGCGCATAGTGGAGAGCATTTTCTGGTTTGGAATTTCGTTAGCTTTCACAATCAGATGCTAGATGGAGCAAGAAGTCTCAATCGAATACAGTGATAAAAGAACCAAATCAAAAAATATCTCATTAATTGGAGCGTTAAAACGAAGAGAAATCTTCAATAATTGTAATTTATTCATGTTCAACCTTTATGTTTATCTGAAATAGAATAATTTTGAAATGAAAACATTTTTTATTGAAAAATTTCGAGACTACAACTTATTTAATTGTCCTTTGAACAAAATCAACTGTTACAAATCAAGAAATTTATCACCAGACCTCTTTTTTCATCAGATCCTGGAAAGAGTCTGGATTTTAAAGATCCAGTTTTTGACTTTTAGCTTCTTTATGTTGAATATATAGAAAATTTACGTTTGAAATTTCGAAGTCTTCATTGAAGTTGTGCATTGCATTCAACAAATGCTCAGCAAATGTAGAATTTTTGATGCCCTCAATCAATCAATTCCTGCGTCATTATATTCTTTCCTGAAATGTTTTTTTCCTCTGCAACGTCTTGAACTGGTCCGTAGTCACGTTGCTTTTAGAGAAATCGCGTGTAGTAGATGACATACCTCATCTGAATATCGTCCGTAGCCTTGGATATCGGATATCAAGCGATAAAAACCATTCGAAACAGTTGTTCCTGCCTATTAAACATAATTCCAACTGACGGTCTGACAAATAGGCATCATATTTAAGACGTTCGTTTCAAAGATGGAAAAAACCGAGCTTGGATCTCTCGTTCCTTTTCATCTCGTAGCTCTGGATGTTTCAATTAGTCATTCACGGGATTATGGAACCATAACTGTATGGCACATGGAGTATGACAGCCGTTTCGACATCAAAACTCGGTGTATTTGTCGCTCAAAGGAGGACGCCTTTTTTTTCGTTTTATTTAATCTCGGGTCGGTTTGTTTACGGTTTGCCACGTCGTATTTTATTAATAATAATCGACTAGGGAATTTGTTTACGTGATTGTGGTTATAAAACGACAACAGATGTTCGCGGCTTTCTTTGATTTATGTTTATGTTCAGGTTGAGATATGATCGGGCGATGTTAATCCAAGGGTCTACTTATTTTGGCAAAGATTCTTGATGATTACGGATAGGAAATTGAAGGTTTGACATTGTTCTTGGCAAATGATCTTTTATTGCTTGCAATGGATGTCTTCACAGCTGGCAACTTGCTGCTAATCCAAGGCCCAAATGATTTTGTTGCTCTCTAGATTGCTCCTGAAGCATGCCTTTTCTTAGTCGACATTACAGCCCTATCCAAGGAGCAGAATTGAAGGCTAAAGGCTAATATCTCCACCTGCCAATAATATTGATGTTTCGGAGACTTGGAGAGAGGTAGACAAGCTATAAAATCTGCTCCACCAACTCATTCATCAATCTATTTCGTTGAAGATGAATGTCGATCGTCATGAAAGCTCTTCATGCTCAGCATTCCGACTAATTTAACGTTTTCCTCAAGTCTTTTCCCGACAGTCTTCCATCGACTCATCGGCGGTGCTCCACCACATCCTAATATACGCAAATTCAAGCACAATCGTCTAATTCCCAGAATTAGATTACGGAAGCGTGCGTCCTGTACACCAATTCTATCCCGAACACGAGGAAACCGTAATCCCTTTGTGTCCCGATGCTTATTCGCAAAAAGCGCCCTTCCACATGTTCGTCCGACTAATTAATTGCTTTTTCTTTGACGAGCGTGCTATGGAAAAGGCGTATAAGCCGTCTTTCGGTTGTCAGTCGAATTGTCTGGGAAATTCCCTGGAGACAACGAACGCACGCGAGAAGAGCAAACGGGAGAAAAGATCGTGTTCCGTTCGAATTTGTCTGGAAACCTTTCATCTTCCGATTTTCTTATGTGTTGGTTGCTTTAACTTTTTCCACTTTCTTTCTTCATTTTCTTCCTCATCATACTACTTGTACTTGTCACATACATATTTTGAGTAGTGCACCTTATTGAATGGCAGCCAGTCAGGATATATTGATATCAGTTAGCCTAGATGAGTTCCATACAACAAAATATTGCGTTACCAAAGACAAAGAACAATAACTTAGAAGTGTCAGTGTGAAGTTTGAGGTCAAAAGAGTAAACCAGAGTTGCGCAATAAATTAGAAGAAACAAAGGTGTTTGGTTTTTGCAGGGCAACGCCCTTCCACACAAATCTCATGTTTCCATGCAAAACATTCGTGATTCAGGGTTTGAATTACTAGAACAACCCCCTTATTCACCAGATTTGGACTTACCTGGAAAAGTCATATCAAACAAGCAATCGACAAAACGAAAGCAGCGATGAATAGACTCTATCCTCTGATAGGAAGAAGAAGCCACATGTCGAAAGAGACAAAATTGAAGATAATCAAAGCCGTTGCTAGGCCTCAACTGACTTATGGATCAGTTGCCTTGGGTTTCGCGGCAAAGAGCCATATCAAAAGAATTCAGGCCACTGAAAACAAGCTGCTACGATGTGCAATAGATGCACCTTGGTTTGTCAGGAATAGATAGATTTATAAGGACCTGAAATGGGAAACCATAACGGAATTCATGAACAGAAAAGCAGAGAAATTATTCGAAAGAGCGAAAAACCATCCGAATCAAGAACTCAGGAGACTAGTGGACTACGACCCAGAGGAAGACAAAAGGAGAATGCGAATTTACCGAAGGAGACCAAGAGATCAATTAAAAAGAGATTAAAATAACAACAGAAACTTATTGAAAAATTCAATAAAGTGTTAATCCAATAGAGGATAAACACATAAATCCCAGCACGATAGTGTGCGAGAAGAAAACCGACTGAGAGATGAACGGTTTATAGGCAAATGCCCGGAACCAAAATTCAAGAAGCAGTTGAGGGTTTTTAGTGGGTCTCGAGCTCAGGAGAGTGAGAAACCCCACACTGTTCCCCCTCAGGAGATGAGGGTGGTTCGTCTGTCTTGCAGATTTTCCCCCTGCTACACAAAAAAAAAAAAAGTCACCAGATTTGGCTCCATCCGACTATCATCTCTTTCCCCAACTGAAAAAAAGGTTAAAAGGTCGTGACTTTTCTTCCAACGAGGAGGCAATAAAAGCTGTGGAGGTCTGGTTTGCAGAGCAAAAAAAAATTGTTTTTGAAAGATCTAGAGACGTTGCAGGTTCGCTGTTATAAATGTATCCAATTTAGAGGAGAGTATGTTGAGTAATAAAATATTTTGACATCGAAATTTTGTTTGGTTCTATAGCAGTCTGAGAATTTTTCAATATACCCTCGTATATTTCATAATGAAACAATCATATTTGTAGAAACAACGTGAAATACCCCCCTTGGAATTAAAAAAATAATATCCCAGCAAATGAATGCCGACAAGATTCCACGATTTAAAATTCCATGCATACATCCCCTCATCCGTGAACCGAAAATTCCCTCATTTTTTCAGCAA
Organism: Coccinella septempunctata; assembly: GCF_907165205.1. Lineage (NCBI taxonomy): Eukaryota > Metazoa > Arthropoda > Insecta > Coleoptera > Coccinellidae > Coccinella > Coccinella septempunctata. The sequence goes on along the minus strand of NC_058194.1, from coordinate 31,563,003 downwards.
TTATTCCTCAGGTCGGAGGATGCCGCAGATGCAGCGCTATTACGTTACTTTTTTAATCTGCCGTTTTGAGTAGAAATAAAACCCTCATTGCAGGTCGGGCAGGCCTCGGCAAATGAGATTCTTTCCATATGCATTGAAGTGGGGCAATTCACCTTAATAACAAACATTTTTGCGGGAGAAAACTCCTCGAAATGCATCCCCGCAATTTTCCATTTTGCGTCATGCCACGGCATTGGGGAATATGCAGGGCGCAATGAGACTGAGAGAACGTTCGTTTTGGTATCAAATTACGCGGTATGAACTCTCTCGTTGACACAGTAATTCCTCAGTTATGTCGCTTTTCCTAATGACCGTATGAACTTGGCGCTGAAAGAGTTCTGATGTCAAGCCGGATTTTCAGGATGGCTGAATTTAAGTCAACATTTCCACGGAAAATCCGCAATGCAGCAAGTATGAGGATTTGTAGCTTCATCGACGAACATTTTTCTTGGAATCTTGTCACTAACTTCCGATACTTTTATATGGTGTGACGAATTTTCCGCTTGTTAACAAATGCCTTCTTACTGGTTGATCTTCATTTGCAACCGTTTGATCTCGACAAGTTTTCAAGTGGCTCAATCTTTTTCGGAATTTCATGATTGCTAACTTTCGACACTTCTAGAAAAATTATGGCACAGCTAAAAGTGATCCATTTTCTGGAAGAGCAACTATTCTAGTGATAAATTTCGAAATTTCATCGACCTCAGTGAAATCGTTCGGTCTTGACCTCATCTTTTTGGAAGTTTTACGAAGAAAAAGAAGTTTGAGATGCCTGTAACTCCGAAACAATGAAATATTTCCTGCAATGATCGCTGGGTATCCTGAATACCACGAAATTCGTATTTTTCACGACTCCAACAAACATTCCAGATCCCGTTGACAAAAACGACGTCGTTAAACGTATTTTAACTTTATTATGATGTACATTTCACATCATTAATAATTTTTATGAGCGCAATTAAAACCGAAATTAATGGTCGGACATGTGGCCGCCACAAAAACTAGATTTAAATTTGGATCGTTGACAAATTGTCGGCAGTAACTACCCATTTTTTTTTCCGGCAGCCCATTCGTCGTGTTGATTTTATTGTGATCTGCTAGGATATCCATCAGATCCACTTACGCGGACGTAGGTATCTCCGATATGTACGTATTGTTAGATTTTTTCACAGATAGCGTTCGAATAAATTCTCGAGGATGTCTCAATTTGTCTCGGTCGTTAATTACAGCGAGGCATAAATTAGATACATCTTCTATTTTCGAACATGGTTAAAAATATATGTGTAATTATTCGCTTCCTTGGGCAAGGAATTTCTGGAAAGATATATACGTTTGTGCTTGCGCAACATCGGTAGCGTTCTGGAGTATTTCTTTCGCCTGGGAACTAGAACTTTCAACGCCGACATAAATGTGGCCCTGGAGCTGAACCCAACCTCAATTTTCGTCGTTTCATTCAGTAGAAATCGCCAAAAAATGTACGAGGTTATATTGAAAAATTCTTAGCCTACTATAGAGTCTTGGCCACTTTTCCAGAGATGCCAATGCAAACCATGTGTCTGACCAATTGCGGTGTAAGGTCTATGGCAGGCCTAGATTTTACCATTGTCATGATATCAAAAAATTGTATTTACAACATACCCTGTATTTGTGGTAAAACTTATACAGGTGAAACGTCCAGACCTCTAGAAATAAGAAAACGCGAACATAAAAATAATATTAAAAATAGAGAAATTAATCGATATATCAATCGTAGTTGACGAACAAAAAAAAAATCAAAATTCGACCATCAAAACCCAAGCCGGCTTATCGCAAGCCCATCTACAATCCGGCCGTGGTATTAAAACAAAGCAGACACAAACTTCCATCAGACGGGGTTGTTGATCCTGCCATCCCATCCTGTGTGTTTTAGCGGCGTGGGGGACAAGAAACATCATTAGCCTAATTCGATTATCTAGTTTGGGGCTCCGCGTCCGGGCATTGGGAGCCTTAACTGACGCGAATTGCGGTTAATGGAGATTCACTTTTTGTTTTTGTTCCCCGAACAAACGTATAACGTTCGCGACCTTTGACACAATGCGGGCAGTTTTGAATTTTTCATTGGGGGAGTAATTGAATCAGTTCCCCTTGTTTTTATCAGAGAATCGGATTCGGAGTGGTCTCTGCGTGGATGCTAATTGGATTTTCATTATGTCGCGGTGCAGTGGATAAAATGGATATCCAGGGGAATCCTGCAGGAATTGAAAATTGAGTTTCATAATGGACATTTTGTTTTGGCTCATGAATCTCCGTGAAACAGGTTGATTTTTGAGTGTAAACAGATAAGTTCTTTATCTTCCCCTTCCAATAGGACTACGTTCATTGTCTTTTGTCTTCTGTCATCCATAAAAACACAAGGAGGTCGTCTATGGTGTTAATAAAAGTGACAATATCCTTAGGAGCCTTGGACTTCATCTCATGAGTATCCAGGACTGGTTTCCCCATATGAATAGTTCGTAGGCCAGTCAGCTCTGGATACTTGCATACCATGTGTACAGTTGTTTCTGCTTCTGATCCACAGAGCCTACAAATCTCATCTGCTGACTCTCCCACGTCAGCAGTCCCACCATCACCCGAAGCTCAGCTCGTGACAGCTCCAGCAGCTTTCTGGTGTAGGTCGGTGAAATCATCACGAATTTCTTTGACTGAGTAAGTCCAGGAGTGTTTCTCCAGAGGGTTATTCTGTTGTTCAACACCCATTGTTGGACCGTATTGGTCGTTTTCAAGCCTACAGAAAGGCTCGGGTTCAGCAGGTGTTAACCTTGATGCTCTTTTTGCAAGTTCATCGGCTTTTTCATGTCCTTCAACACAACAATGACCTGGTACTCATAGTAGAGTCACTTTATTGCCTCTGGCCAGTTGCTTTATGGTATTACGGCGCTCCCATGTCAGCAGAGGTCCCAGGGATCTTAAAGTAGCTTGGCTGTCCGTGGTGATATAGATATGAGCTCTTTGTAGTTCATTTCAAGACGCTCCTGATCACATACGTAAAAAGCCAGTGTCTTGGTCTGTTGAATAGAGGGTTCACTTCCCAAGGCTGCAGAGACACTCAGTTTTGGGTTCATATACGCCAATGCCGGTGCCCCTCTCTGATTTTAATCTATCAGTAAACCATGTGGATTTCGCCATTCTCTAAGTTGTCAAGCTAGAATTTCTTACCAGACCACATCTGACCAGGACTTCAATGCTGCTCTTATGTTTGGAGCTGAGCACCCGAGTATACATTAAAATACTTGAACTTAAACCATAAAAGACTAGAGTAAATAATAAATTCATCCTTCCACTTTCGAGTATAAGCTCTAGTAATTTCAACATAAGTCTAAATAGGCGTTTTCCTTTTCTGGGTGGACAAACATGAAGAATTATGGGGTAACCCATGGAACACTAGGATTAAATCAGCCAAGTGTGCTCATCAACCACTTGGTGTTGGGATCTGAGAGAAAACCTGACGTTATCCGAATTTCTGAGGGTATTCGAACCTATTCAACGTTCTATATCAACACCCTTGTATCAAACATCTACGTCTCCATTATTATCTTCTGATATCATAACCACTAACGCTAGTAATCTAGTAAACATCGCCATTTTCCAAGAGACCACGCGACTGTTTGTATTAATACAATTCCGTATAATACCCCGGCAATTACCACTCCAAAATCTATCCCGGCAGCGACTAGAACAACGTTCCTGTTTACCAGCCAGCGCAAAACTAGAAACGCTCCATCCATAACTGGATGCAAATCCGTTAACAGTTCCATTATCTAATATACGCTTATAACGGCTAAATCAACGGTTGTTTCTATCTATCGAAGTATCCTATTTCGGTCTTACCGAAGACACGATAGAGGTGGAATTGCACCGAGCGCAACAGTTGAGGTCGTCTGAAGTAATCAGCATCCACAATGCAAGGGCTTAATGGGACCTACAAACGTCTGAAATTACTGCAACATGTAGGCGAATTTCCGGACAGCGAATCAGGCCATTCGGTTCTCCGTTCCGAGCAGGATAGTAACGGTCCTGATTGCTGAAACGAAAATATGCATATGGCATTTGAAGTCCTGCATATATGACAGTCATTCTATTCGTATAGATCGTTTTTCCACATTTTCTCAGAGATTAAATGATTTCCGGAAATTATATTCATCTTTCATGCTGTGAACTGCAAATATTTTCGCATAGCTGATGGTGGGAAGCAAAAGACGAGTTAGTTGGATAGATACTTATAGACAGTATCTGGAATGGCTTCAGGGAAATGACTTGCAATCCTTGGGAAAAGTTTTACTTTAGGGTCTGCAGACAGGTGACCCTGATTAAATTCTACAATTTCTGACAAAATCAAGCATGAATCAGTTCGGTGTGAAGGCTATTCATCACAGCGCTTATGCCTTTAAAACATCTCCAAGAAATCCTTCACTCTGTGTTTGATTCTTAAAGGATATCCCCAGTTTTATCAGGCTCCTCCAGGTCCAACCCTGCCGCTCCGTCCCCCAAACGCCACGGAGCAATAATCATATCCTACATTTAGCAATTAGCAGTTGACTTTAGCTGACACACGACTGTTTAGCGGTGGGGATTAGGGGGGAGCCGAAACCCCATTACAGTATGAAGTTCTGCTACGTCCCTAGAGTCGTTCGCTTGATCCCTTCTCGTATTGGAAGTCTTCAGTTAATCCATTGATACTCCTCTAATTTGCCGGACTTTCCCTCTGTATTAAACTGGTAATGTTCATTTGTATCCGAGCCACGTAGGCATTAACCGGTTAGTTAATAGTCCGGCTTACGAGAGTTGATGAGAGACAATGGGTTTATTATATTAGGACATTTTTAGGATGCCGTATGACCCTTGATTGGGTACCTTGGTTGGAGAGAGGATGGTTGGAGATTAAACTAGCAATGTAATGATCATGAAGCTGGATGCAAGTGTTCATTCACTCGTTTTCGAGAAATGGTGATATGGATAATACAAGCTTGCAGCTGTCAATGTAATCCTCTGCACTTCATCATGTTTCGATGGTCTGTTCGAATCCTGACATGGTTTGAATTACATCAGGGAAGGGCGAAAAAGTCCCAGAGGAGATTGATATCACGATTCGCAAAATGGGGAAAAACACTCTAAAGGATTCACTGAGAGTAGTCATGATTACACTGATGTAGAGGGCTGTGATGCAAAAGCCATTCATCATCATCATCATTGCTGTATCCCGTTGCCGGAAATGAATCTACAAAAAGACATTAAAAGGAAAAAAAAAAGAAAAAGACAAAAAAAAGTGCGAACATTCATTGCTGAATCTCGTTACTTATAATTTCATAGAGCTCCTTGAGACTGTGTGCTCTCCTGTGACTGTAGAGACCCAACCGTGACCTACAGATCCTACCACATTCCGGGCATGGATAGTCACCAACCAGATCTGGCCGTCGCTGTATCCTTCTCGAGTCTCCATTATAACTGTGTACGAAAGACCTCCACTGTGACCTGTCTAACGCTAGTTGTTCCCAGTTATGATTGGCATTAACTGATTTTAGGGATTGATGTAGTGTATCCTTAAACCGCTTATACTGGCCTCCTGGTTTCCGGGCTCCCTCAGTGAATTCACCATTTAGAGCTATTTTGGGGAGTCTTGTGTCTTGTGTCTTGCATCCTCAGAATGTGGCCGCTCCATCTGAGTCGGGCCCTCGTTACTTGAGTCTCAATTGTTGTACAACTCGCGCGTTGCAAGACTTCTTCATTCGAAACTTTGTAGAACCATCTGATGTGCATTATCTGTCTTAGATGACGTTGTTGCGTTTGTTCAAGCTGTTTAATATGTCGTCTGTAGGGCGTCCAGCTTTCGCTTCCGTAAAGAAGCGTTAGGAGGACCACTGCTTTGTAAACAGCTGTTCCATTGATCAAGATATGGGGTGTATTTTTACACCATTCTATGTTCTAGTCGCCTGAACGCTGTCCCAAAATAACGTTTTTGGACCGTATACGACATTCCGGAATCTGGAGCATTCAAGATCCGATTACTGGCCCGAAAACCGTCTCATCCACCAGATCCCAATCCCTTTGACGCCGAACCCGAACCTCCTTCAAATCCGCCCGTGCGTGGAGCCTTTAACTCGCAATTAAAGGATCATAAGAAACATCCCCGGCTATCCGATTACGAAAGGACCGGATAAGCCACTAACGACCGTATTATGTTTGTACAACCCTGTAAGGAAGCACGACGAAAAACCCAGTAAATAGCGTTCGTATGCATACACCGACCCAGCACTTATCCCTCAAAGGATATCGAATATTCTTATGCCGAATGCGCCAAACGGTCGCTCTTTGAGATTATTACTTGGGCTTGATCATTTCGTGAACGCATATGAAGATTATCCGTCGATGCGGAATCGAAAAGACCGTAATAAAAATCGGGTTTTAGGGGGGGCCGTGCGAGTATCGGGGTCTGGAAAATATAAGATTCGAACGATGGGGGTACTGGTAAACAGATGGAGAAAATTCGAGGCTCTCTTACCCGAGGCAAGTTATGGCGGAAGCCAATTCACGAACAGATTCAATAATATCGAGGATTCAGATAGCTCCGAGAGCTCGTCTCATCGCTGGAAAATCGGTGGATCTCAAGGGGTGTATGGGGGTGCAACGGACTCATTGAAGTTCAGAGAATACACGTAGTGAGATAGGAAACATGAAGGATAATGAAAACTGGCGTAAACAGCAAGAATCTGAAGAATCGAAACGAGTAATACCAATGGTTGATCAGTACTGAGCCACTCATTCGGTATATCTCTTGGAGCAGCACTTATTAAGCAGCCCTAGGGAGAAAAATGAGAACAATTATGACGAAACATCATAAACGTCACCCTAAAAGAACTAATAGAGCTGTCTCGATATCTTGGGGTAGAAGAATTGCCCAACGAAATTGAACAAGGCTGTTCCATCAGAACTTCAACCAGTAATTTGTGATCTTGGTAGTTCTATTCCAGTGAAGCTGCAACAGGATCACTCAGAAATCGTTGAACAATCTGCAAAAAATGGCATGGAAGACGTTAGTATGAGGTCAACCATGATTACGTCGACATATCTGCGTCGAACTTTTGGTTGACTTCCGAAGGGTTATTTCCCTAGAAACAGGGCTTCATCACTACCATTCAGGATCGAAGCGCTTCCAACAAGAAACGCCAAGGATACCTTGGTGGTGGAGAATAGTTGTGGTTATGCTACAGGTTTCGAATGCAGAAGTCTTTCAACGCGCGAGTTGTACAACAATTGAGACTCAAGTAACGAGGGCCCGACTCAGATGGAGCGGCCACATTCTGAGGATGCAAGACACAAGACTCCCCAAAATAACTCTGTATGGCTAATTCACAGAGGGAGCCTGGAAACCAGGAGGCCAGTTCAAGCGGTTTAAGGATATACTACATCAATCCCTAAAATCAGTTGATGCCAATCATAACTGGGAACAACTAGCGTTAGACAGATCACAGTGGAGGTCTCTGGTCCACAACTATAATGGAGACGCGAGAAGAATACAGTGGCGTCCAGATCTGGTTGGTGACTATCCATGCCCGGAGTGTGGAAGGATCTGTAGGTCACGGTTGAGTCTATTCAGTCACAGGAGGGCACACAGTCGCAAGTACCCCTAAGAAATTATAAGTCTGCTCGGACCGTTTTTTTTTGTCTGTTTGTAGATTTATTCCCGGTAACGTGATACAGCAATGAAATGATGGAATCAGGCTACACGTGGAACCATGTAAGGTAAGTAGACATAATGCTGTTCCCAAGATTTCACACCACCATTGGCAAAACAATAACATTTTCTGAGGTCAAAGAAGGCTCCTTATTACAATTACCATCAAAATTCAGGAATCCAACCAAAACCAACAGACGAAGAGCAAGAAGGACCCTATCCAGACCAGGCAAGGAGCAGCCCGATCACCACCATGAGCCCAAACAGCAGGACAGGGCACCAACAGAGCTTGATCCTTCTGATACCTGTGATGAGCGAATGTCCTTCTGGAGAAGAGTGTGGAAGCCGCAAGGCTAAAGTCGCTTCTACAAAAGAGCCACCACTGCATCTGCGATGGCTGATAGACGAATTGCCAACTAAGCAGCGAAATATTTCACGGAAACGATAAGTTGATCGAATCAAAGGAGCGTCTTCATCAACCTCTATATGTCGTTCATCATTTAATCAATTTTCGAGCTTAATATGCAATAGGGCATGCACCGAACACAACGCCAAAGTCGACTCAGCTAAACGATTGATAAATTGACACATCAGGGCCGCCTGCGACGTCTTACCAATAGGATTATAACGGGCACATCCTTACTCGTCATTTCCGGGAGGGGCGAACATAATAAATTTTGAAATAAAACGTCGATAGGGCCTGGAGACACCGTCAATCCGGTAATTCATTTTGGGGGTATTAGCGATAGCGTATAGTCAGCTAAACATCCGTCAATTGACTAAGGGTCCCACACACGCTGGAGTTTTGTTGGCAATCGACTCGTTCGAGCATTTCTCTCCAAAATAGTAAATATTGAAGACATGAATTTGGTGCGTAACTTTTTACTCACTCTGCATTTCCATCAATGAATCTGTAACTCTGTCCGAATGCCTGGATTATCATCGAGTGTCCACTTGATTACCCACCCCTCGGTTCCATCGATCAAACTGGCGTCGTTAGAAAAGGGGTGTTACGGCAATAACCAAAGTAACGTCATCGAATCTCTTCATTGTTAGGGAGGAATGACAGAGAGGATTGCACGTGTCTATCCGTCGATGTGTGGAAAAATCCATTGAAGACGTCCCGAAAGTTTTGTATTTTGGGGTTGGAAATTGCCAAGGCCCCCCGGAAACAATGGAAAAATGTGGCGTGGAAAATGTAATAGGGAGTTTTTAGGCGAGTGACTCATCGTGAACGCAATTTTATTGGTAAAAAATGAATGATGGTGTAACGACCACTTTGCCGGAAGAAAAGAAATGAATTCACAGATGAACCTCATTTTTTTCGAAGTTTCGACAAATGAAAAACTGTTTTTCTCATCCTGACTCAAGCAAATAGATCCTTAGAAATTCGTCCACATTTCCCGTGCAATTTTCCAGCAATATTTCCCCTATATGAAGATCCCCACCCAAAAAATTCCAATTTTCTAGCTCCAAACCAAGAGATATTCCGAGTAAAAAAAAAACGTCTAATGAAAACGGTAAATCAGGATCATATTAACGTTATCTGGCACCGCGGAATTGCCCGGCTACTTGTGCTGAAATATAAACAGAAGTTATTATATTTAATCCAGCGAAATACGTGCCCCACCTATCCCCACGTAATTAAGGATTAAGTCTGGGAGTGTTAGTTAACCTTACGCGGAGGAAAATTCTTGGGAGGAAAGACCGTAAAAGCCATCTCATTCAATTTGGGAATTTATGAAAATAAGTTTCGTCCTTCATGTACTTTGGGCGGAAAGAGAACGACACTTTTTTAAAGTGGCAAATGGAAGTGGAAAAACACGCGTTGAATCTTGTAAGATAGATGGCGCAAAAATCTGCATATCATTTAGAGTCTGTTCTCTGAAACCTCAACATATTGATTAAAGAGCCACCTATAAAACGGACCAAATTTGTTTTCGCAACCCAACTGGTTCACACAACTCAGTCAAGCTCAAGAACTTCTGAGATGTACCTTCTTGGTACCTAAGAGAACCATGATAGTAATACACTGGATATCAAAATGCAGAATAGATGAAGGTTCATTCAAACTCAAGCAAGGTCTAGAAACCAAAGCATTAAAGGAAGAAGATCAAGAATTTAGGAATCAAACTTTCATTCATTCATTCATTGCTGAATCTCGTTACCGAGAATAAATCTACAAAAAGACTATCGGTGCGATCAAACTTATAATTTCTTAGCGCTACTTGCGACTGTGTCCTCCTGTGACTGAAGAGACCCAACCGTCACCTACAGATCCTTCCACACTCCGGGCATGGATAATCACCAACCAGATCTGGCCGCCGAAGTATTCTTCTCAAGTCTCCATTATAGCTGTGGACCAAAGACCTCTACTGTGATCTGTCTAACGCTAGTTGTTCCCAGTTATGATTGACATTACCTGAATTTAGGGATTGATGCAGTAAATTCTTGAACCGCTTATACTGGCCTCCTGGTTTCCAAGTTCCCTCTGTGAATTCACCGTACAGAGCTTTTTTGGAGAGTCTTGTGTCTTGCATCCTCAGAATGTGGCCGCTTCATCTGAGTCGATCCTCGTTACTCGAGACTCAATTGTTGTACAACTCGCGCGTTGCAAGACTTCTGCATTCGAAACTTTGTGGAACCATATGATGTGCATTATCTGTCTTAGATGACGTTGTTCCCTTTGTTCAAGCTGTTTAATGTGTCGCCTGTAAGGAGTCCAGCTTTCACTTCCGTAAAGAAGCATTGGGAGGACCACTGCTTTGTGAAAAGCTGCCTTGGTCTTCAGATTGAGGTCGTGATTTTGAAACACTCTGTCCTTCAGCTTCCAGAATGCCCGCGATGCCGAATCGATACGGTTTTGGATTTCCGTGTCTAGTTGGCACTAGTATATATAGCTTACCAAGTATTTGAACTGCTCGATCTGTTACAGAGTTTTATCCTTCAGGCTGATATCTGTTTGAAGGCTTTCTGGCGGACTTACCAGGATTTTGGTTTTGTCAATATTGACTCGTAGGCCTAAAGCTTCGTGTATTTGTTTAAAGATGTCCAACACTTTCTGTAGACCCTCTGATTCTGCATATTGGAGTTCCGTGATAAACTTTGTACGGGTTTTGGCTCTGAGGTGCTCCAGGTTAAGCAGGACACCATCAGATTTTATTCCAACACTAGCTTGTATTATTGGAACGACAACGAACGAACGTACAGCCACACTTATATCCGAATTTTTCCAAGGTGAAATTCAGAAATGCGCCCTGCTTTCGGAGAAAAGGCCCGTTCAGTGCCGGGTTTTCATTTAACTCATAATAAAGGGTAAATTTGTAAAGCTTTCCACTGCTAAACACAACCTGCTAAGAACCGTTTCCTACCAGTCAACAATTCACGCCCAAAATCTCAAAACGAATTAAGCTCACAACGACCCCCTGACGTAAACACTCAGGCATTAATTATTTCGTTTGTTAGTTTTGTGCGGAATAAAGTAGGTCAGAAAGCCCCGCCGCCGTCGGCAAAGATAACAGAGCGCCATGCCTAGCGCCCGGGCGCTGATAACCAAGTTTGAGTATGGCGAAAAACGCCCCCGAAGAACCTTTTGCCGGCTTGCCGCCGTCGCAGTCGGCATTTGGGGCAAAAAGCAACTGTAATTATAAGACGGGGGCCGTTTTGAACTTCTCTAGAATAATTAAGCCGAAACGCATAAGAGATAATTCATTAAATTTAATGTATGCCGTAAAGCACGTCAGCGGAGACGTTGTACAAAGCTGGCGGCTTCCCTGGAGAGAGTGGAAGGTGCAGCACTGTCTAGGATTTATGAAGACGTATCAGAGACGTGTATTTAAATATTTACTGAAGGAGTCGGTCGTTTCCTCCGAGTATCTGGAGACAGGCTGAAGAAGTTATTGTCCGTGTGAGGAATGCAGAAGAAGGTACTTAGCTTATTGTCGCAAATTTCGGGATATATTTTCCCGAGATCCTAGTACCCTTGACACGAAGGCAACACTATAAATTTGTTGCTTCTATAATGGAGAAACTGAAATCTATCGAATCTACAGGGTGACTCTTTGACTCATACGAATATTTCAAGAGTAGATTGTAGGATCAGTATTTTAGGATAAAAATCCCTATCAGTGGAAAATTTCGAAAAAAATTGGTTAAATTTGAAGAGCTGTAGCAGCCAGAAAGAGAGAATGAGACATATGCTGATTTTTTCGGTGATAGATTGATCCTTTGCAAAAGGAAAATTGTAATTTTCATTGATCTACGGCGAACAGTCCAAAATTTCGAATTTTCCATCGGCCATAACTTGAAAACTAATCCTTTCAGCAAAATTCTGTTTGCATATTCGTAATCTACGCCCTCGAATTAGTAAATAATCCAATTTAGGTGGAAATCGGAGAGATATTTTTTTTTTCCAATTTTCCATACATATGTATGGAAAAATTGCGATTTTTTGGAAAAATTTTTTTTGTCCCCGATCAAAACCAAATTCATACTGTTGACTAATTCGAGGGCGTAGATAACGAATATGCACACATATATTCTTTAAAAGATTTAGTTTTCAAGTAATGGTCGATGAAAAATTGGCAATTTTGGAGCTCCGCGGAAAAAATCATAAGATCTAAACTCTACGCGGTAAATGATGGAAAATGAGAATTCTCAGTTCGAAAAGAATCAATATAAGTAAAGTAAATTTTGGACCTTCGCGGAAAAAATCATAGAATCTGAACTGTTCGCGGTAGATGAATGAGAATTAGAATTTTCTATTTGCAAAGGATGAATGTATCATCGAAAAATTCAGCATATGTCTTATTCTCTTTTTCTGGCTGCAACAGCTTCTCAAATTTGACCAAATTTTTCGAAATTTACCACCAAAAGTGATTTATTTCCCAAAATACTGATCCTAGGAAAAATCTAATTGCATATTCGTAATCTACGACCTGATTGGAATAATTGGTGTGTATGGCCACCTTCGAAATCGCCTTGTCCTTCTATTACTCTTTGAATTTAACAGCCAGACCTCTTCAAACTCAGACATATCATTTTATCGAAAGACTCGCCAAAAGCACTTCGAACAACCTCGTCGTAACCCGCATTTCCATATCTTCCGCATATTTATCGGCGCCCGAGTGCCAAAAACGCCGTAACAATTTGCAGATGGGGAAGAAAATTCCTAGACTACAACAATTTGTAACTATTAAGTCCCGGCGTCGTAAATCCGACGCAACGGCGATGAAAACGACCCGGCGTCATTCCTGGAAAAGGTCCAAAACTAAATTAGCCCGCGAGTTATTGCGATATCATTCGGCGGGCTGCCTCCGCGAACGAAATACGGTAACAGACGCGAGCGCAACAATTTTCGCGCGATAAATCGTTCCGGCCGTTTTTCGGTTTTTCTTCGCGCGGCCTCCCCCCTGCCGGTCCCGATTTATGGATGCCGATTGAATGTAAATTCCGCTTAAAAGTTTTCGTATTAATTTGGCGCGCGATAAATCTGCGAAATGGGTAATTATTATACTCTCGGATGCGTTTAAGGCCGTTTCGCCGCTGCCCGTTTTTCAACCGGATACGTAAAGAACACGGTTCCGGATGAGGCGTTAATGGCCGGATTCTGATTTCGGCCGGTGATTTCGTTCTTTGTTTCCGGAATAGTTCATCTGGGTTAATTTTCCGTATGAACGCATCCGATCGGGGCGGTTATTGTCAGAAATTCACCCGGTTATTACGCGGTTCACTTGACTTATCGTACACTCTAAGATCAGCCCCATTTTTAATGAGAGACCCATTTTTTCCAGCTGCAGTACTAGTCGGAATTCAAATTACAGGGTGATTGACGTGATAACGTCCACTAGAAGTTTTTGGCGGAATAAGCATCAAATTTAGCTGAATACTGAATACTTTTTTATTCCAAAAGATACACGGATTGTTTTAAAGCACTATACACAGTCCATTCAAGGAACACCTCAAGGGAGATTAATTCTCCTTCTATAGAGCGTAGTAGTGGTAAGTTCTCCAGAAAGAGTTCAAACAGATATCAGCCTGGAGAATGAAACTCTAGAACAGGTCCAGAAGTTCAAATACTTCGGAAGCTACAGAAATACAAGGCTAACCTGGACACGGAGATACACAACTGTATTATTTCGGCATCACGGGCCTTCTGGAAGCTAAAGGACCGAGTGTTTCAAAATCACGACCTCAATCTGAAGACCAAGACAGCTGTTTACAAAGCAGTCGTCCTCCCAAGGCTTCTTTACGGAAGCGAAAGCTGGATCCCCTATAGGAGACATGTCAAACAGCTTGAACAAACGCAACAACGTCATCTAAGAGAAATAATGCACATCAGATGGTTCCACAAAGTTTCGAATGCTGAGTCTTGCAGCGAGGCCTAACCTGAAGCGCCTAAGAGCAAAAACCCGTACAAAGTTTATCACAGCACTTCAATATGCAGACTCAAAGGATCTACAACTAATGTTGGACACCTATAAACATATATACGGAGCTTCAAGCCTTAGATTCAATATTGACAAAACCAAAATCCTGATAAGTCCGCCAGAAAACCTTCAAACTGATATCAGCCTGGAGTATGAAACTCTGGAAAAGGTCGAGCAGTTCAAATACTTGGGAAGCTTCATAAATACGAGGGCTAACCTAGACACGGAAATACACGACCCTATTGATTCACCATCATGGGCCTTCTGGAAGCTAAAGGACAGAGTATTTCAAAATCACGACCTCAATCTGAATACCAAGACAGCTGTTTACAAAGCAGTGGTCCTCCCAACGCTTCTTTACGGAAGCGAAAGCTGGACGCCCAACAGGCGATAAATTAAACAGCTGGAACAAATGCAACAACGTCATCTAAGATAAATAATACGCATCAGATGGTTCCGCAAAGCTTCAAATGCAGAAGTCTAGCAGCGCGCGAGTTGTATATCAATTGAGATTCTAGTAACGAAGGCCCAACTCAGTTGGAGCGGCCACTTCCTGAGAATGCAAGAACAAGACTCCCCAAAATAGCTCTGTATGGCGAATTTACAGAGGGAGCTCGGAAACCAGGAGGCCAGTATAAGCGGTTTAAGGATTTACTGCATCAATCCCTAAAATCAGTTGATGCCAATCATAACTGGAAACAACTAGCGTTAGACAGATCACAGTGGAGGTCTTTGGTACACAGATATAATGAAGACTCGAGAAGAATACAGCGGTGGCCAGATCTGGTTGGTGACTATCCATGCCCTGAGTGTTGAAGGATCTGTAGGTCACGATTGAGTCTCTTCAGTCACAGGAGGGCACACAGTCGCTAGTAGCCCTAAGAAATTATAGGTTTGATCGCACCCATAGTTTTGTTTTCGGCTCTTTTTGTAGATTTATTCTGGGTAATGGGATACAGCAATGAATGCAAGGTAGTAAGGAACAGTCCTTGGAAATCCCAGAGAAATCGAAACATTCAAACGCAACTGTAAACCAGTTGCGTGAGTATTGTCCCTCGTCGGTACAGTGTAGCGTGAATATTCCAAACGAATGTTTGAAATATGCTCTTAGGAGTACACGTATTTCACTCTGGAATCTTCTGAAGGAACGCAGCCCTTATGAGGAGGTCAAACAGACCCAAGTTTCACGCCAATTGGTCGATTTTAATCAGCGTCTCCTCGAGAGGTTTCTTCTGGAATTGCAACCGCCGAGACCCCAATTTTCCCGATTTTCCTTCGCGTTGGCCGCACGTGGCCTGCTCGAGGATCGGGGTTCGTTATACGAAACAGCAATTCAAGAGCGCTGTCACAAATAAAGCTGGCCCTCCGAGTTGTTTATCGTTTCATAACCAGGACCGCGGTAAGATGGTATCGAGCGTTATTAATGCCGGACCCTCGTCATGGAACGAGACACGGACTGTTTCATTTTGATGATTTAAGATTTCGAGTGACCTCATTATCTTCGTACGACGCTAAAATGTCGTTCCGGCCCTTATTTGGTCCGGAACGAACTGTATCTGATGGTAGATTTGGGGACTCGCGGCGCTTAATCGCTCCAGAATTGAATTATTGGGCTGCTTAGAGATTATCTTGATTCATGGTGGTAGATGCGCATAGAAAATTCAATAGACGACAACAATAACTGTTGAGTGCTACCAGCATTGAGAACCAAACAGCGGCTCTGTAAATCGGAAGGACCGGATTATACAGGGTGGGCAAAATTCGTTGTCTACTGAAGGGATCTCGAGAACTATAGCAGCTAGAAGAAAACGGACGACACATTCTCGAGCTCTTTTTCTTGACTAATACAAAACTGAAAACAGATCCAGCCTAACGTCAATAGATTTTGAGTTATGAACGAAAATTGAGAAATTGTCATTTTCAATGAAGCTGAATAACTCGCTTATTTGAACACGTATTCGAAATCCGTCTACAGGCACTTTTTATGAGGAATTCGAATATGATACTAAATTTTTTGATACAGCCATTTTCGATATACGACAGGGATCTCTGATTTTTCAAATGTAAACTACAGTCGCTATTCGCATGAATGTTACACAATTTTAGATTTGTACTGAATAAATGAGCATCTTGTCATATATGGTTGATATGTCCAACACAAAAAACACATTCTGGTCTCTTTGAAGTGGTTTCCAGGGTTCCTGAAATTCTATCAGGTACCTAGTGAAAGACCCATGTATAAAAACCACCAGCAATCAGCCAGAAAGCCAGTAAAGCCCTCAACTACGGCAAGAGTTATCGTCAATCCAAATTGAAACTATACAACCCGAACTTTTTCCATTACCGATAACTATGCTTAATTCATATTTCATGCCGTCCAAATGGTCGAGGATTAGTCCGGCAAACAATGGAATTGATCTCTACGAATACATCAGCCCGAAAAATCGTTACCGATAAGCCGAACATTGGTTTTTACAGCGGTGAAGATGAATAGTTAGATAGGTTGACGTCTGCCCTATAACAATGATTAAAAGTGGTATAGGTAACGAATGAAACAAAATATTCCATTTACATACATATTGGCCATGTTTATCTGAAATCGTGGATGATTAAAATACATGGTACGGATATGATCCTCCCGGTGGATGCTGGATCCCCAATTGCCCCAATCCTTTGTGTTATTGTCAGGGGATTGTTATCTTGAACGCTCTTTTTTCCAGGGGTGTGTCGAGCTATAAATGCTAGGCCACCAAGCGACAAATCACTGATTTCGAATAGATAACAGTAGTTTGTTTATGTATATCAATATGCCCTGCAAAACTCATGAGGCTGCTATTAGAAAACTTCTTATAAGCTGACCCTTAGCTATAACATTAAGAAACCTAGGCGGATGCTGCGGTTTATTCCGAGAAAGTCCCCAAGATTCATCATCTCTTTCAAGTAATAATCAAGGAATCTCAGATCTACTTGGAGATATCTACCACCTTTGATCCTCACATAGAGCAACCATAACAACCCGGTAATACCCAAAGTTGTCTAATTTTCTAATGCGATTTTAACCAAGATCAGAACTTCCGTCTACCTGCCTTGGCCGGAAATCGCTCGGGTTTTAACAGGTCGGAACGGACCTTAATCATACACGAGATGCCGAAACTCCTACATAAGTAACAAGAGACTGTGTCAATAGGGGGTCCAGACGCAGAAGAGATCTGTTTCCGACGTCCAGGGCTAGCAGGACGCTACAAAAGGGTTCGGAAAGTTGATACAGGAGTAGAGGCTTCGAGCTGAATGCGAGATAAGTTTGAATGGACCTTCGTTTAGGAGTTTCACGTTTCCTTTGGGTGGATTCTATCCGGGGAGAGTTTTGAGATGATGACGGTTTTGTATAGCGAATATTCAGGTACATGCATATGGATAATGTACGTGTTTGATACGTCTTCATGAGAATTACAAACTCTCATGGATGCATGTAAGGTTGACGTAGCCAGCTCCTACTTCACGGACACAAATAAGTGCGCCACCTATGGCCAGGTAGGCGGAAGAGCTACTTGGGTCACGCGTGCTTATTATAGATCCCATTGAAAACCAAAAACTGGCTTTATACGTCGGCATAAACAAATAAATGATACAAATCCATTTTTGATTCCAAGGCAACAACTTCTAAGATCAAATCCAAACCCGTATCTCTCCACTGGGGAATCACAAACCCAACCCTTATATTTTGAATCGAGGAGATGTGAAAGTGATACCTCTTTTGGGAAGCCTTTCTATTCTGAGGGATTGAAGATGTTGGAAAGTGTTGAAGCCATAGGGTTTTGAATTTGATCTTAGAAGTTGTCCCATTGGATTCAAAAATCGAGGTGTCCTTGCAAGATTTCAGTGGAAATTGAGCCAATCACTAAATGATAAGCCTATAACTTCCATTGAAACTTTACCTTTCGTGATTCCGAGCAAAACACTGTGAGAGTTCCTGATTGAAATGGCCTGGAAATGAGATATTCGCAACGTTTTAATATCTCCCCATTAAATTGTTCTCGACAAAACATTCAAGGTGTTTCTTGTGAACTTCTATCGCACCAGAAAACGTGAACGGAGGCAAAAACT
This sequence comes from Coccinella septempunctata, assembly GCF_907165205.1. Lineage (NCBI taxonomy): Eukaryota > Metazoa > Arthropoda > Insecta > Coleoptera > Coccinellidae > Coccinella > Coccinella septempunctata. The sequence goes on along the minus strand of NC_058194.1, from coordinate 31,544,724 downwards.
AGCATTTTATGGGTGTGGCAACTAGGATAGTAACACCGTGAACGCAGTGAAAGCTGCTCGCAAATTATTAAATAATTACGCAAAAAGCGATACCTAATAGCGCGTAGGGCATTATGCACTATGCTTCCGGTGTTTTAGGTGATTGGATAAGATCGCAGTCAGTGCCAATTCTTCTGGTACGTGACGTAGAGTATATGGCAGAAAAATGTAAAGTCCAGGGGGTATCCTATGAAGGATTTATCAAATTCCAATCAAGAATTGGCGGATTTTGTGAAAAATCATGGTATTTCATGGAAATCTTGGGAAAAATGAAAGACAGTGTATCGTTTTTCGCAGAGCTACATATTTAAGACCTGAATTTTAAAATTTTCAAGACGCTTCAACAATTTTTTTAAATTGATTGAAATTTCCTGATACCCACCTGTAAAAACAGATCGTACGCAAGATGTGCGAGTTCAGGGGGTGCCATTTGGCACTTAACGTTCAACTTTTAATACTTTTAATTCACTTTCACCCTCCATCGAAAAGTAATAGATCAAATTATGAAAATCGAGAGACTGGTCGGGTAACAAAACGCTTTTTCATTGTTAACACCTGTCCCTAAATGTTAAATTAGGTGGCCAAATTCGTTGAAACTACGTCGAATTATCACAAATTATATTCCATTATGCGTTAGTGGTTTTTGGGTAACTCAGCTGTTCCATTCACAAAAGCTGGTGGCTTCCAAAATTGGCTAGATAGATTATGAATCATTATACGAGGCATTTATTGTTGTTAGACCCAATGGAATATCGATAACGAAACATAATGGGAACGAACAAAATTTGAGCCTAACTGGATGATGGATGTTCAATATTCGAATATTGCTACATATAATGGAACTTGTGGAATCCAAATTGAAAGAACTATATCACTATGACTATGTTTTGTTATGAACCCGTCCCATTTTATATTAAAATTCAATGCTTTCAAATTTGAAGCGATTTCATGATCAAATAATTGATATTCAAGCACAAAACTTTTATCTTTGATATTTACAATTTTGAAGAAAAATGAGGTCAACTTAAATATTTTCAACAATTCCTTATTCTCTATCTGTCGACAATGACAGCCCCAATTTTTTTGTAATCTTATACGAAAAATATTTCTAAACACTTGTGTGATACTTGTCTTCTTTCACGCAATGAAATTTTCAATTTATGCATCTCGGAAATTCAACGGTGATGGCTTATTGTGAAATTGGTCATATATTTTGCAGAATCAAGTTCACTCTGACTCTCAAACTGCATCGAATTAATCTAGTTAGTTCGGATTCGAGTTTCTCAAATGTAGAAACATCCAATTTCAATACGTCTCCTGCACATATAGCACGTTTCTGTTCATTTATAATTGTCAGGAAAGCCGTAAATCATGTAGAAAGCTCTTTGTATGTAAACTACATTCGGATCGGGTTTCCAAACAAAACAAGAAAAATGAGAAATACCGGGATACACTGGTAACCCACATGTAACTGTATCATGTGGACGAGAAGATACATACCAGACTGGATTAGTACATAATGACAATTGATCAGTTTCGGCAGTGTTAGCAATGGGTTTCCAGAATTTCTGAAGGCTCCGTTGATAAATGAGAGTTGAATTTTTTTAATGGTATATCTGCTCAAAAAAAAAACGTTTGCATAACATTACAATCCTTGCTGTGATAAATATATAATTTTTTTTGAAAATATCTGTTTGCATATTCGTTACCTACGTCCTCGAATTAGTCAACAGTATAAATTTGGTTCAGATCGGAGACCAAAAATATTTTTCAAAAAATCGCAATTTTTCCATACATATGTATGGAAAATTTGGAAAAAAAATTTATCTCTCCGATTTCCTCCAAAATTAATGTTTTTACTAAATCGAGGGCGTAGATTTCGAATATGCAAACAGAATTTTGTTGAGAGGATTAGTTTTCAAGTTATGGTCGATAGAAAATCGGAAATTTTAGACCTTCGCAGAAAAAAATCATAAAAACCAAAATAATCGCAGGAGATTACTGAAATGTAGTTTTTGTAGTTTTTTCTATGCGCAAAGAACCAATCTATTGCCTGAAAAATCGGCATTTGTCCACTAAATTTTTGTTGGCTGCTATAGCTATTCAAAGTTGACCAATTTTTTAGAAATTTCCCACTAAAAGTGACTTATTTCCTAAAATACTGATCCTAGGAAAAATTTTATTACATATTCGTAATCCACGATTTCGAAGTAGTCAAAAAAATGAACCAGGTTGATATCGTTCGAAAAATAAAAAAATGTCGGATTCAGAATAATTTCGTCTACTTCTTGTCTACCCGCTCTCTGAACAAAAAATTATTCATTTAGATATATCGAGCTCTGGGTCATTTTACTTACTAATTCGAGGTCGTAGATCACGAATATGCAGTTAAATTTTTTCTACGATCAGTTTTTTGGGAAATAAATCACAATGCAGTTCTTAATTTTCTGTGTTTTATCTTTAATTATATGTGTAGGCATAGGGTCGGCAGAATCTTGAGCTGACGCGGGCGACCTATACCCAAGAAACAGCCCTGAGTTCAGGCAAGTAAAAATGTTGAAAAAAACGCTTTTTCCTGACAAACGGCACATGGGAAATCGGAACTCTCTCCCTGACGCGCGACAGGTGAAAGCTCAAATTGCGAACATTTTGATTTACCGCATAAAGGCAGATATGCATCAACCTACATCGCAATAAATAAACTCCAAGAAAGCAAAACGGTCCATTAGTTTAACGAATCGCTTGATTTACATGAAATGGGTTTTTGTTTCTGAAAATTAATATGTCCCAAGAGCTAAGGATACGCCCTTCGAGCCATTGTCTATTCGCTTATGAATAATTTCAGAACAATACCGCAACGCCTTTGTGAATGTTGGCCGAGCTGACAAAAAAGTTTCACGTATGAAATTTATTAGTTTGTGGAAGTGGGCGAACACTGTTATTGTGTGTTGGATCTTTGCGTTTCTCGTCTCGATCGGAACGATCAATATCTTCGTTTACTCACGTGTCTACCACGAACCAACGAGAGAGAACGTTCTGTATGAACAGCCGACTAAAACTCACTTTTAGTGGAAAATTTCGAAAAAAATGGTCCATTTTGAAGAGCTATAGAAGCCAGAAAAAAATCACTGGACATATGCTGATTTTTTTGGTGATAGATTGATCCTTCGCTAATTGAAAAATCTAACTTTCTTTCACCAATCGCGAGCAGTTTAGATTTTATGATTTTTTCCGCGAAGGTCCAAAATTTCGATTTTCCATCGACCATAACTTAGAAACTAGTCCTTTCAGCAAAATTCTGTTAGCATATTCGTAATCTACGCCCTCGAATTAGTGAATAATCCAATTTTAGTGGAAATCGGACAGATACAATTTTTTTCGAATTTTCCATACGTATGGAAAAATTGCGATTTTTGTAAAAAAATTTTTTTCCTCCGATCGAAACCAAATTGATACTGTTGACTAATTCGAGGGCGTAGATAACGAATATGCACACAGATATTTTTTAAAAAATTCATTTTTCAAGTAGTGGTCGATGAAAAATTGTAAATTTTGGACCTTTGCCGAAAAAATCATAAAATCGAAACTGTTCGCGGTAGGTGAATGATAATTAGTGTTTTCTATTTGCAAAGAATGAATTTATCATCGAAAAATTCAGCATATGTCTAATGCTCTTTTTCTGTCTGCAACACCTCCTCAAATTTGACCAATTTTTTCGAAATTTTCCACTAAAAGTGATTTATTTCCTATAAAACTGATCCTACAAAAAATATAATTGCATATTCCTAATCTACTATCTCAAGTCAGTCAATAAAATGACCCAGATCAATATATTTTGTACTATTTAACGAAAGTGCAATTCCACAGGAATTGAATAATCAAATTTGTTGGGCTGCCTATGAAGTTGTGTGTACCACGCATAACACGCTTTCACAATTCACGTATATAATTATAATCTTGTATAATTAAGAGATATATCTCCGGACCCTAAGGTTCACCTTGCTAAACGGTAGAAAAAACATTTGTCGGACTTTTCTCAAGAACCTCAGGCAAAACACGTAAACCAGTTCGCAAACTGTATACTCTCGGTCGTTTCCAACAAAAGAGTAATCTTCCAACTGTTATAATTACCGCTCAAAACTAAAGGAGAAGCATTATTCACACAACCATCATTTGTTCTTGTTTCTGTTTTAATTATATACAGACTCATTTAGGAAATTCTCAGGTTTTCCCTTGGTAGTCAACATTCATGACCTACTTCGTGATTTTGATACGTTGAAAAGGAATTAGAGATTGTTTGTTGCAAGTTGTAAATAATCTCTCATGACCGTTGTAATTTGATCAGAAAGAAACTTTGCTCAGTGGAATAGCCATGTGGCAGGAATATAATTAGAGATATATATTTTCTGATCAGTTTCCAACATCTCTTGTCGAGTTCTGCGTCAAACCGAACTGACAGGGGTTCATTTTGTATCCCTAGGGACTGTAAAATCCACATACGATGTCGGAAAAATCAAATATTGTCCTTTATAACAACCAATTTGTCTGGCAAACCGGTAAATCTGAACAAAGAGCAAATTCCAAAAGCCTGAAGTAATTGAATGGAGGCATTATTGAACACAGCGTACAGTCCGCCATTTTGTGAATGTGTCGGTTTATTTATTATCTAATAAAGTCTTTTTTTCTGAGAAATGGGACTATTTGGCATATCTTGATTTCAATTAGGAGCCCACGTATTCTCTTGTGCGTCCTCCTTGAGAGAAGTAAAGAGATCACTCTGAGATATTGCTTTGTGGTACATTATTCAATTTGTTCTTCTTAGATGAAAAACTGGACAGACAATTGGGTAGTGAAACATAATTAAATCATATTTTAAACGATGCCAGATATTTGGTAAGCTCAACATGATTTACAATGATAAAATTTCGAAATTGCATGAAAGAAAATGACTAAAAAATATGCATTATTTTCAATACTCATCCAAATATTGCCTGAAATGTTTGAAATATTTTTTTTCTGGCAAGAGGCAATTTAAAACATCTTAGATCAGTGTACTTTATTCACACTTCTAATTACAAATGTGTTATTCTGTTTATGGAACTGTTTCAGACCCAGACTTCAACTAGAAAACTATAAACGTTATTCAATGGCAGCATAAAATTGAGTTATATCCACAATAACAAATAACAATGCCCCTAATTTCCATAATTTTCACTCTGTTGATGAACAAAGCAGATAAACAAAACTAGGACAGTAAAAATTTCAAGCATTAAATGACATCAACAGTAAATCTTGATAATTAATAGGATTTGGTTAGCCTCGGGTACTATATATACAATACGACCAAGTCTTTGTTTTGCGGATATTGTTTTCGAGCTTGCTCAACAGATGGATGTGAAATTACCTCAATTTCAGTTGTTTGGTTTACGAACACACGGTTGAAATGGAGAGCCCAAAACACATTTTAACAATTGAAGTAATTTAAAACATAACAATACTCCAAAACCTTAGTCATCTCCATACACTCCAAGTCAGTAAAATCAATCAACAGTTCCAAAAAACATACATTTTCTAGGGCACCAATATGTTCATATGATTTCAAGCATTTTTCGAAGGGAATCTCTAGCTTCACTCCTTGGAAACTGCTCAAGGGACATATCAGCCTTCATCAGGAATTCACTCAACATTTTTTCAGTCTTTCGTACTCCAACTCCAGCTGAAATCTCCTGTCTCAACGTATCATCATCAATATTTTTCCAGCCTAAATCCGGATGTTGCTCTAAGTGAAACAAGACAGGTGCTGCAACCTTCTCCAGTGGAATGGTTGATTGGTTCTCGAAAGTATTCAGATCTTTTCTGGCTTGGCAGGCTAAGGCCAAGTTGACACCAAATGTGAAACTGGAGTTTTGGAGGTTGATTGGTCTTTCTCCCAACTTCACTGCAGCATAGCAACCTTTTCCCAACAGGAAAGCACCTGCTAAACAGTTCCTCATGGCCCACTCTGCTTTGGGTTTACAAAGGTATGATTTGTGTTGGTGTGGTTCAAAACTGTATACATCTACGTTGAAGGAAGCATCATCTGGTGAATATCTTGCTGAAGGTTGGCAGTTATCTTCATCATTTCTCTCCCCGAAAAACTCCTCTTCACATAGATCTCTGAGTGCGGAAGATATGATCTCTTCAACTTCAGAATTGTTGATCTCCGCCAGAATCTTGTAGCTTTTGGTGATCAAATAATCGCCAACCAACAGAGCTATCTTGTTACCCTGATTCATTTCCGAGGGAAGCTGTTTTAGTTCTTGTTTGAGCTGTAACGATTTATGGAAGTATATGCCAGTCTTCAGGGTTTCAACGATTTCTGCAATCATTCTCTGTGTGTGGAGTATTCCAGACGTCCTATCTTTACCTTCTAGGAATTTCGTGTTGATGGAGCTCGCTTTCGAAACCAGAAGAATTATCAGACCCCAGGATGGTACATCGGACTTGACCAAGATGTTTCTCGCCGTTTTCAAAATCGGATGGTTGGTCCCCAGAATTTTATTCACGCTACTCGCCAGATTAGCTATTTCGTCGCTAAGCAACCATCTCAGGTTCAAGAAGGATGTGGAATAACCAACTGTAGTCTCCGCTTGTTTCAACACGTTCGCCCAAGTAGAGCATTGGTCTCGTTTCAAAATTGGTATTAACTTGTTTCTGGATGAATTGCAACAAGCTGAATATATTTCTGATTTTAACGACTGCATTTGTATTGGTATGCTTTACACGGTGAGGTAGTTGTTACGTATGATTAGATTTCACTCACTCGGTAACAAATACCTTCAGTAAAAATAGACGTTATAATTAGAACAGTTGACTTGAGTTCAGATGAATGACGAATATCGAATAGGCATCTTATGGTAGATAAGAAAAATCTTATCAATCTCCCAGAGAGCTACTTGAATTGAAGTAATGGCATTAAATTCCTTTATTTCCATTCTACACATTTTTACTAGAGATTTCAGTCTCTATTTCGATTTTGAGACTGTCTATATAAATTCAAGAGCTCCAATCCCGAAAAACTTTCAAGTGGGTTTTGAAGTGTGGTTTTTTTCTCTGGAGAAAAGAGATCAACTTCATTAGTAACTCTAGGTGGCAGTAATTCTTCAGTACGTAGAAACCAACCAACTTTGCTGCTGAATTATGAGTCAGAGCTACCAGTTGACTCACTCGGTATAAGATATAGTTGTGAAAGCAAACGCATTCATAATAAAACCGGATCAAAAAATGGATTCTAATTCAGATAAATTTCCAATAGGCACCCGATAGCCAGTATTATAAACCAACAATAATTTCCTTATCTCCGAGATCTATTTGGAACATTTTGTGAATAAATAAATCGCATTCTTGAGGCAATGAGTTCAAGATAAATTACATTACTCTATATTTTGCTGTCGTAAGTTCTTTGAATGAAAGGTACAGGGAGAAAACGGGTTTTATGATAGCTACAGAGGGACAAGAGATCTTTTGGTGTTTACTCTTGTCCTAGGGGTGGATTTTTCGCAAATTTTGATCGATTATTTATGGTGAGTTTATGCAGAGTACCTGAGGACCTAAGATTGATCGTTTTCTTAGATATTAGTTCTTACAAACTTGACACAAGTATACGAAAAGAATATTTATTAATTTCAATACCAGAAATGTACCGTATGAGTATCATAGCTGGGTGTGGTTAGGCATGTGGGTATAAAATGAATCCAATAGTAGGATCGGTATCTTCAAGTACTGGCACACGACTTCTTAATTATCAAAGATCGAGGAAAACATGAAAGAGGCTAAGTGCCTGATCATTAAGTTTTTTTTCAAAATATTCAAGTCCTGAGGTGAGCACGTAGGTACCTACTTCAGATCAAGGATAAATTTCGATACATTTTTCCCACATTTACATAACGAACTCTCAACCTAAGCCGATTATCAGATTGTATTTCGGCAAGTTGTGGCAATAGATCATGGGACAACAGGTAGGTCTGTAGTTTTGCAACCTTGCAGCCAAAGTAGAGCATGTACGTGATTCATTCAGTCCAGAATAACTTTCACTGATTTATGCTTTCGGTTCTTGTGAATAGTCCATGGAATCAACTTGCATATAATAGGTCTTTGAACTATCGATAAAATTGCAGTCGCCTCCTTGTGAAAACGCAAGGAATGGAGGAAATGAACGATTCAATAATGTCATCTTGAAATTAATTCTGACAAAATTAGATCAAAAAATAATAGTTGGAGATTTTTATCATTTTCAAACCCCTTTTTTCAAATACCTTATGCGTTTGTGTCAAAGATCTTCTTACGAACAGCATCAACACGACAGCATCCCTCAAGACTTCAATATGTACTCAGATCTCCATGTACTTTTTTCAAAGGGTGAATTCAGGAGAAAATAAAAAGTATAATGAAAAATGTTCCTTTCATCAACGTTTTATTCGAAAATTGTAATATGTATATCCAATTTTCATCTCGCACTCTCTGAATTTCCACTTGGTGAAGTTCGAATTGATGGTAGGTCCAATGTTTTCATGAAAAAGCATTTCACCAGAAGAATTTCCCTGTAATTTTTCGTGAAATGAAGAAAATATTAGCTTATAAAGGTTAAAGAGACTTCATTTCAGCGCTTCTTAGTCACATACGATGTAAATGTTTGTTTTGCGTTGCATTGTTGTTGAATTTAATTATATTGGTACCAGTAACAAAGACGTAAATAACCTGTGGACATTTGTTCATTCAATTTTTAATTGATACGTTGCGAACACGAGCAAGCACAATTCAATTCCATTTCCATTCTCCCAGAGAAACAAATAATGGTCCATTTAAGAATCAGTTGAAACGCTGCCTTAGAAATATCTCATAAATCTCAAGACAAAAGAATCGTCAATTATGATAATTTAATTATGTAACGATGAAAGGACCATGTGATCTAGGTCGAAACAGATATTTCGTGAAACAATGATAGCTCACGTTTAATTTTTTTTTTGGATTTTCCCAATATATTTGTACGAATTCGAACCAGAGATTGACAGTCTGTTTGGTGTCAATCCAAATGGCGATTGAAGTAGTTATATCCTCTTACGTCGAGGAGAACTATTGAGCTTCTTTGGAAATTTAGAGCACTGGAATGTCCCTGGTCTATCACAGTCTAGTTGACATCCGGTATCGATAGCATCTAAAAGTTTGATAGATAGGCGTATATATCTGTTAGTCAATTGGATATAAAATGGGCCCATGATCGAACCATTAAATTCACTAATTGGACACCAAGCAGTACGATCAGATATCAGATTTAGGGGACAGATTAAAAGTTTGGCTAGATCTATGCAAGAACATTGTGATGAAACAGATTTAATACCACTCGTATACCTGATTGCCGGTTATTTATTATAAGATATCAACTAAATCGTGTTCCACTTTCATTTTTTGTTGTGGAAAAAATTTCATGAACCTCAGTGCAATCGGAATTTTCGAAGGTCAAATTTTGAGTCGCGTATGTTCTAGAAAAATCATCACAGATCGAAAAGTGATGCATATTCCGAAGAAGCAACTCTTCTAGTAATGAATTTGAGAACTACAGCGATCTCTATGCAACCGTTCGGTGTTGACGAATAATTACATACAGTTATCACTAGAGGTATCACCGATATTTTCATATAATATGTTGACGTAGAGTGTTGAATTTTCCAGAATGAAAACACCATGTTTTCTGTGATATCTCATCATCACCCTATCGAACAACACGTATCCCAGATAGGATAAACAACGAACAAATTTCTGTTTCCCGCTATTCGTACATGTTCCCTACGAATACCCCATCCGCCTCTATTTTCCTACATGTGTACATCATTGTTTCAACTTAATTAGTTCATTTCCTATACTCACAACCGGTAATTTAATACAACACAGGTATCGTTAGTTGTTGCATTCAGATACCCCAGAAAAAATAGATTAGCGCGGATACATTAAATCTATTCAACAACGGAATAGAAACGCCCACAACGGAACATCCATAAGGAACAATGAATTTTTTTCACTTCAGATAGCGATCGACCGCGAGTAGTCGTAACCTCTTCGATGATGTCGGTTATTTTGGTTTAATTAATTTCAATTGAGGCGAAATTTCGGCTCATATTCATCCTTAATTTTCAAAGGTTTCTAATTGGGAGATGGTCCAGCAAGCAATCGATCAGTTTTGAGGCAATTTAATCGATGAGCTGGACAAAATGCACTCCTGGAACGAAAGAAGCGGACAGAAAAATTCTTCACCGAATTCATTTCAAAATAACTTTTTAAAATATGCATCGATTTTGATCATTCTGTTGTGTATTTGAAGCCTATTTCATCTAGTTTATCAGCTGATGTCGAGCCTGAATGAATTTCAATTTGTTGCTATACAGGGTAGAACTGAAAATTCCCCTGTGGAGGTAATTAGTGACGCAATGATGAGTTTTTAAATGAGTTTTTGAATCCTGATCTTCACTCAACATGTTCCTTATCAATTCACGTCTATAGATCGATTTTACAAAGGGAACTATGCAACTTCAGCTGCTACTATAGTGTGGTTATCTTTTATATTGATTCTTTCACGAAATTTTCGTCCTTCGTAGAAGGTTTCGCGTATACTTCAAACAGTTGTTGTCAATGGTATGCAAGTGGACGACATTCTGAATGCATTAAGGCAAAATATCGAAGTTTAGTAGTGGTAGTTCGGTAATCTCAAGCAAGCTCAAGCTACTAGATAAGATTCATCCAATTCTGTGGAAGATTCACGTGTGAAAATCGCCATAGAAAGTTTACGAGTAACCAACTACCTGTATCAGATAGCGGAGCCAGTTATATTATGCAAATGCATAGAGATTGCCAATTACCAGAATAATGCTCTATTTTGGAGTTTCGGAAAGGATTCAAGATTCATCCTTGAAAGGCTAACTGGAGTTAATTGGCCATAGCCAAGTCTTGGCTGTAGGGTATCCTCGACGTATTATAATTTTCTGGTGGAAGATTTATCGAGTTCTCTCATGAAGGTATTGACAATATAACCGACTAAAAATGCACCAGACAAGGTCGTATTTTTTCGACTTGAATCATTGAGCGACATATTTTGGAGAGATTCTCGAAGGAGTGAAACAAAAATAAGAAATGCTCCACGAGCATATAAAATAGGATTACGTATTCACTGAAATGTAATAGTTTTCAATTTTCCTTATCACCCAACACAAAGCCTTATTCGTTCATGTGAGATAATAACATACTACGCCTACCTAATCATGCAAATTTACCGCAGATTACGACATTTTAATTGGAGATCCAGTAATGAAATCTATATTGTTCGATACGAGGCCACCTATGATTTTTCAGTATCAATCAGACTAGACCGAGGAATCGTGAACCGAGTAAGGTGCGAACTTCGAAATAATTATTATACAATACAAGTCATGATTATGTATCCGCGTAGCCTCAAGACCTTATTGATTTACTCCCGGTTCATTAACGAGGAACGTATAAAGTTCAATTCAATTACTGGTTAGATCTTGACCTTGGTATTGCTTGGTACGTAAGTAAATTGATCGTTGGATTACTTCTATTCGGATATTGGTCCCCACTTTATCGAAATTATATTCTAATGATCTTCTTTTTCCATTAATTCGAAATTTATGTTATGGTGAATGCCGAATTTCGGTGATATTCATGATTGCATGTTTGAAAGAGAATTTGGGCGAAAGCAGATATTGAACGCTTGACTACCTTCTATTCATGCAAGGAACAATTGAATAAAAGTAATCTTGAATAATGTAAAAATTCTTTTTCCTATCCTTCTTAGGTTTTCATGACATGTCACAAGCTTCATCAGTACCATAGTTTTCCTGAAATTCGACAAAAAAGTAGGCCATTTATTCAATGGGGATATATTCATTCTGTAAGGTTCAAATCATACTAACTAAAGAACTCTATTTTGTCTATTTCTGATTGAAAGCTGGAATTTATTCTGAATCATATTTCCTCATCCACTGTGATGGCGTTGAGAAATCTTCTTGACGAATTCAACCTTTTTTGTAACAGGGAGTGAACTCCAATTCCATCATCTCGCCCTACCTACCGACCTAACCTAACAATCCTAATCGAGGTATTGTCTCTAATAGACTCCCATAGTTGAGCTTTTGCGGTCTCCAACCTTTCGCAACAAGTATTGCGCTGCTTTTGTTGTTCATTGTTGTCCATGGTATTTCTTTTGTACCGCTGCGGTAGGCGCAACTTAACACCCGGTACCTTCACTTTCTTTTGTTCGGCGTCTATAATCGCTGATCTTTACCGATCGAAATCAATTTGGGAGGTTGGATACAATGACTGTTTAACTGGGTGTTCCGAACTCATCGGTGATATCAGCGAATTGCTTTATGGATTACCGCTCCTCATTTTTCGATTTCACTATACTTCATTCAAATTTATTTTAGCAGTCGGTTGGCCATGAAATAATTTTCTCAAGTTTTTGTAACTAGAACGAAGTTAGGTTGGCACTCATGAAATATCGTTAATGTCATAACGCCGTTGCCAAAACTAATATCAATTTTCTTAACGAAAATGCCGAAAGTGATTGAAAAAAGAGACAGGGTTTCAGGAAGTGCTATTTAGAATTCAGGTTCGCTCATTCGAATAGTTATACCCTGATATTCTAAAATCCACAATACGTCAGACGGTGGCGAACATGTTCAATGTAGGAGAATTTATATAATGTTTCATCTGAATCTAAACGACTTATATTTCAGCTGAATATTTCCATAATCGGAAAGATTGTGAATGAAGAGTATGACAAAGAATTTCCTTCTATTGGGAGACCCAAAAAAGTGGTGGCATTTCAGAATTTTATGTTTGAGTGAATTAATGCGAAAAGTTTACTACAGGATTTTCGATAAATGTCATCGGAGAATGAGTTCCCTAAAATGGATTTTTCTGTTTTTCATTTGACTTGTCCTATACAAGGTAAATGTCTTAAGGTACTAATAAATACCTAATTATTATAATTACATCAATGTATTAAGATGAATAGCCACAAATACGCGCAAGTTGCCCTGTTACTGTTTATTCATGTGAAATTTTTGTTCAACGGTGAAGTTGCAACTTCCTTCAACCCCTTTTACTTATATTGATGCAAGATGATTTTTATTGAAAAATTTAACATTCTTGTAATTATCTGTTAATTCCTTCGGGAGATACCCATTGCCAACCAATGCATCATATGCATTTCATCTTCGGGTTAATATTTTTGATATCTACAAATGATGTAAGCCAAAGAAGATAACGAACATTAACTTTCCTCAAGCTAGTGCATATTATGATATTATACTGATCTCTTGTATTTTCCATGCAAATAACTAGATTTGGTATGCTTTCAATCAGTTTGTTTAAACTTCAATTACGTTCGTCACATATTTTCCGAAGAGGTTCGACATTGTTATAAAATACATAATAACAGAAACTTTTACGTAGATCGGGCAACATAGCGTTGATTTAAAATCCAAAAATGTTTTGACAAGCTTCATAACCCCACATTTTCGTACTATACAGAGTGAAATGTGTCAAATTTCCATGGCCAACCGACTGCTAAAATAAAGTTGAATGAAGTATAGGCAATTACTGACTTTTAGCAGATCTAACCTTAATATCGTATGAGAAAGTACACTGTCAAGGGATTTCACTATGTCTAAATCTACTAGGATAATACACACATCATATCAACTGGATTTAGGAGGAGAGGTCTTTCTATTTCACATACCTAGTGTGCCAAAGGGAAAGCTCAAAGAAGAATTAACTAGATAATCAAGATCTACAAATCGTCGTTCTATGGATGAATAAAATTTCCTTCAGGTTTCTCAATCATTTTTCTAGTTTTTAGACCTTAGTCCAGAACAGAATTTGCTTTTTCATTTCATAATGATCTTCAACCATCAACTGGACCTTGCCGACACTTTCAAGTCCATACTGCATACCTCGAACATTCTGGACTTCAGAAACCGTACGATGTACTCTTAAACGAGCAAACAATGAATTCCTGCATCTTACACTGTTGCGAAACCCGGGGCATGGCAGTTTTAAACAAAACGAAGCAAAAGAACATACATGCTACCTCTCGTTAATCCGGTGAAACAATGCTTTTACAGGAATTGTTTACATGATCATCGTTAATACCCTGCTCGATAAGTATTACTATTAGCATGATTGAAAACAGTCGAGTAGAGCAGAGAACCGAGTCATACCGGTCCAATATATCGTACAAGGCCTAGCAATGGAACGAATGAATTGATTTGATTCGAGCGCTTTTATAAGTCATGCCATGCGAAAGCAAGTTAGTACAGGATAACAACGTATAACGTAAATGATGAAGAGTCGATTGAAGTAGGTACTTGCGAGCGAATTGAACTTTTTCGGCAGAAATGATAACGTCCGTTATCAAGGAGGCGATGAAATCGATATATTCTGTGTTTGAATGTAATCCTTAGCTTGTGTTCTACCATTTTCCAAATGTCAAATAAGTGTTCTAGATTGTTGTTGTATTGAAATCATCAGGAAATAATAAAGACGGTTCAAACCTACATATAGAATGAGCATGTATTATGAATCCTCCCTCAGGAAATCTTTTCATTGAGGCACCACCGTGAACAGTACAGATTTTATGATTTTTTCAGCGAAGGTCCAAAATTTCCCATTTTCCATCGAACATTACTTGAAAACTAATCCTTTCAGCAGATTTCTGTTTGCATATTCGTAATCTACGCCGTCGATTTAGTCAGTACTCCAATTTTGGTGGAAATCTGAGAGATCGAAATTTTTTCAAATTTTCCATACGTATGGAAAAATTGGGATTTTTGGGAAAAATATTTTTGGTCTCCGATCGAAACCAAATTTATACTGTCGACTAATTCGAGGGCGTAGAACACGTATATACAAAAAGAAATTTTTTTAAAAATTTATCTTTCAAGTTATGGTCGATGGAATATCGGAAATTTTGGACCTTCGCGGAAAAAATCACAAAATCCAAGCTATATGCCCGTATACTATCAAATTCAATTGGAATTCTTGCAGACTCGACATCAGTTGATAAACTAGATGAAAAAGGCTCCAAATAGACAATAAAACGATCAAAATTGATGCACACCTCAAAAAGTTATTTCAAAATTAATTTGGTGGAAATTTTACTTTGAAAAATACTTCTTATTCCACAAATTTAAGTGATGTGGGATATTCAATGGGCCTGTTGAGAGATTACTCAAGGCTCTATTCTAAAAACTTGGAAAATGATGCTCCCATCTGGAAATTAACGAATTCTACCGAACTAAACCATCCAGTTTCAACTGAATTTTGCCGGTGGAGGATAATTGCAACACTATGTTCAGGAATAGGATGGAATACACACACGGAATTTTAACACCACACGTAAATCAAGTAGCCCCTCGATGGAGGGGCTTCATCGCTGCCCGAAAGAGAAATTTCAATCATAATTAATCACAGGCTCGATTTGCGTGAATGTCAAACAACCATTTCGCATGTCAGTCAATGGGAATGCAATACAAGTTTTACACGTCGCAATAACCGTATTTCGTCGAAGTTATAAGTGTCAGTTACAAGGGGTTTACAATGTCTGCTCCTAGCCTGCCTGTAAATTATTGAATTTAATCAACAATTTCAATAGACGACGAATACGACAACGTCGACGACGGTACTGCTGATGTTGATAGTCTGGTGATAAATATGGCGTATGATGCAACGTGTTCCCTCGGCTTTACGGCCTGTTAATCCGAGGAACGGCTTGTACGAATTTTCCAGCTATTCGTGTAGGAATTTCATGGACCGCTTGAACATACCCGCGACAGCCTTGCACAGAAAGATTCGAACCTTTGGAATATGACTCACGAAGCTGCATGGGACGCTAGATGTAGACCTATAGCGGTCTGAGCTGTCAGTACGAATTTTCCACCACTGGGAAAGAAGGAAATTCAACAAGATTTAATCTATACAGCTGATCTATCATCCTATACGATATCAAACAGAAAACGAAGAAAGTCAGTTTGGCAAACAACCAGGGCAACAGCTTTGTATTCGATTTCTTTGAACGTCCTCCCTTTGTTGCACACGACCTCCCCTGTCAGTTTGATTTTATTCCCTTTCCATATTCCATTTTTTCGTCGTTTGAATCGTTTCTTAAATATTGAAAGGTACCCGGTCCCTTCAATATTCACGAAAAGGAACAAGATTGTTGGATTTTTGATTTTGACGTCTGGAATATTACGCTTATCTCGAGGTGAAGGATTGGTTTTTCGGGAAAAGCTGCGGGCTGTTTTCAAACAGGAGTATCTGGGGATATTTGACCAGAACTTCGAACATATCGAACGATATCTCTAAAGGGTGCAACTGTCCATTGATTCATCAACTAATTGGTTTTCTGTAATCTACAAAATGACTTAGAAGCGCTTCCTATTCTTGGATAATAATAAAATTCTCTTCCACCCAGAAACAGAAGCAAATATGTGGTTTTAGGGTGAGCTAACAACTTATTTTTGACTCAAAAATTCGGAATTTTTGATTGGGATTGGTATTGAAGCCTCAGTTGTGCTGATTATAAACCAATAGATCTCAATTGGATCGGACAAACATAAGGAGATATATCTATAAAGATAGGCTTTAGATTCATCTTGCGATCGATTCTTAACTTAGGAAGGCTTTCTGGGGTAAAGTAGATTTCAAATGGTTGTTATATCTTGAATATTATTTCCCAGACTACTACGATCCGCATTTCATATCGATCCACTCATAATCCGTCCATCACGACGGTAATAAACCAAATAATAAGAAAACGTTCGTAGAACACCAGATTGCGACTCATCCAATCCTCCACAGCGCGCACTTCCGAACAAAGAGGAGCATTTCGAAGTTATTCAACACAAACCATGATATTACACTAAATGGTTAACTCAAGACATCAAAGTAGCGTTCCGACAGAGAGCTCGCGTAGAGTGAAACGTGTTGATGGGGATTACTTTGCTTCTAAATGATAAATTAACTCTGCATTGTTATGTAATGCAGGTCGACGTTTGTAGTTATTAGTATCGGGTTCATACTGTACGAAATATGCTTAGTAATTCCGCGTTTGATCATGGGTTTTCGTTCAGAGCTGGATGGTGAGAATGATAGCTCGCGCTGAACATGTTTTGACTAGCAAAATCAGTTGGTTTTCGTGAAAGACGAAGGTATAATAATTTTGATTTAGATTGAGATCAATGCTAGAAAAGCGATAAATGCCATTATGGTGTAGAGGACAATCCACGTTATCACTTATGGGGCAACAGGTTTATAGTATTACAAGATACGAGTGTCTTTGATCAAGTCTGTATACATGTTATATCACACTTTTTCTACCACCTTCTCAAATGCGTGACCAGGTAATCAAGGAAAGGGTTGTACATTCACATTAACCCATGAGAAACTAATTCTAGTCATTGTTCACCAGTCGAACGAAAAACCAAGCAAACGCCCCCTAAGAGCACCTCTGAACCATCGACTCCACCCATGGAATATCAAAATTAACCGCTCAATTATGTTGTCCAAGTGCTCTATGGTGTTAGACCGACATGGTCGTAAATCAGCATAGAACAATCACAAATAAAACGGAGTTAATATTCTAAAAGGTGCGTCCAAACGATGATTTTCCACCCATCTAACCTAATAAAATATTTTATTATAACGGAAACAATTCGCCTGATGGATTCGAGTCGATTTAATGAGACGAAATGAACAAAGAGGTGGTTCATGCGTGAGGGAAAACGACTGTAGGTGATAGGAGGCTTGTAAAGTGGAGTTCAGGTGGGAGAATGAATTCGTTGATTGTTAGAAGGTCTTTTCACAGTCAACAAAAAGCCGAAAGATGGTTTATTTAAGGAATAAAATGGAGACCAGTTGTTGTTATAGGGGTTCATCAATATTCATGAGGAAAAGCAAGAGGAGATGCTCAAAATGAGTAATGGGGGAGGTGAAAGCCTTGGAGATATGAAAATATTTGGCGATGGTGGTTCAGAGTTGAGTTCGGCAGTCAGGAAGGCTCAATATTTGGAATACGAAAAAAAAACTTCAGTTGAATTGGATCTATCTCCTTGTGACAGTGAAACAGAAACAACGAGAATGAATTATGAAGCTGCAACAGTGGTAATTTAATTCACATGGATCGAGAAACTGGGCTGCTCTGTTTTTTATGTTTTCCACAAGTTGTAGTTTGAGTTCATAGCAGATGTGAAAAGTACTACATCTTGATCAAGCTCTGTAAACTCTACAGCACAAACTGCAGGTTTTTTCAAATAACTAACTAGAAAACTCAATTCGAACCAACTTCTGGTTTTTATCTCTCTCCCAAGTTTCAGTAAATCGTAATCTTTGAAGATGACTGTTGAACTCCGCTAAAAACAGCAGAAAAAGATTCACACCAGAAGATAATTCTGGTTCTACGTCATCAGTTGAGATTCCAATGAAATTGGGTGTTATAGGTAGAAATTATTGTCGCCATTCACAAGGAACATCTTGTAGACCAAACTCTCTATCTTCTCGAAGTCTTCTCTTATAAAAATCAGACTCTGGAGAGCTCAAATGTGGGTGGTTCGTTGAGCTGTCCCCTCGTGACAGTGAAACAGAAACAACGAGAATGAATTATGAAGCTGCAACAGTGGTAATTTAATTCACATGGATCGAGAAACTGGGTTGCTCTGTTTTTTATGTTTTCCACAAGTTGTAGTTTGAGTTCATAGCAGATATGAAAAGTACTACATCTTGATCAAGCTCTGTAAAATCTACAGCACAAAGTGCAGGTTTTATCAAATGACTAACTAGAAAACCCAATTCGAAACCAACTTCTGGTTTCTATCTCTCTCCCAAGATTCAATAAATCGTAATCTTTGAAGATGACTGTTGAACTCCGCTAAAGACAGCAGAAGAAGATTCACACCAGAAGATAGTTCTGGTTCTACGTCATCAGTTGAGATTCCAATGAAATTGGGTGTTATAGGTAGAAATTATTGTCGCCATTCACAAGGAACTACTTTTAGACCAAACTCATTATCTTCCCAAAGTCTTCTCTAATGAAAATCAGGCACTAACAACACTGCGCAAAAAAATTAACGCACAGTATGCAAATCTCAAATTTATTCTACAACTGAAGGTGTTTTCAATGATAATTATTTTTATCAGAATTATGCATGCATATGTTATCCACTTTCAACGGTTTTCTTCAATACAGATGTTTTTTCCCAGCAGGAATAAAAAAAGATTTTGAATGTAAATGTTTTATTTTCTATACTCGATCGCTATGCAACGCGAAACACGCAATTTGACCCAAGAGGAATGTGCCCAAGCGGTAGTTTTGCGAGAAGAAGGGTGGACATACACAAGAATTGCAGAAAGGTTTGGAGTTTCCCATACAAGTGTGTCTAGAAAGTTGCAGCGATTTAGGGAGACAGGTATGAATGTCCGAATACCAGGACAGGGTAGACCACGGGTAACAACTGCCATTCAAGAACGATACTTGAGAGTTTCTTCATTGAGACAACGGTTTGCAACCGCTCGCCTCCTTCAAATTCAGCTTGAGCAAACTCATGAGGAGCAAATTAGCACTCAGAAAATAAGAAATCGCCTCAGAGTATATGATTTAAGGCCTCGTGTCGCGGCAATAGGCCCAGCTCTTACCCCAGCCCATCGAAGGGCGCATTTGTATTTTGCGAGCATATCCATTGGGAAGAGGCCGATTGGGAAAGAGTTCTCTTCACAGATGAGTCTAGATTCTGCCTCTACCATTGTGATCGACGTTCCCTTGTATACAGATGTCCACATGAAAGATATGCTCAGTGCAATTTCCTGAATACTACTGGTTTCGGGGAGGATCGATAATGTATGGGGTGGAATATCTTTGACTGCTCGCACAGACCTAGTGGTCTTTGATAATGGAGCTATGAATGCTGATAAGTATATAAGGAACATTCTTGAAGAGCATGTAGTGCCATTTGCCCCATACATTGGTGAAAATTTCATTTTTATGGACGATAATGCCAGACCCCATCATGCACGCATCGTTCAGGAGTACCTTGAAGAGGTTGAAGTCTCTCGAATGGAATGGCCAGCAAGTGTCCAGATCTCAATCCGATTGAGCAGGTTTCGGACAACCTCAATAGAAGGCTGAGAAGTTCAGAAAATCATCCAGCTACTCTTAATGACTTAGGAATCCAACTCGGAGGAATCTGGGAAGGATTAGATCAGAACATTTTAAGATCACTCATTTTGAGTATGAACCGTCGTTGCCGAGCTGTAATTAACGCAAGGGGTGGAAATACCAAGTATTAAATCACTTATCAGCATTTCAGTATTTTGAAAATTGTTCATTTCTCTTCTTTCACATAAAATTCGGGGAAATCCTGAATTTTTCTTCCATTTAATGTGTCTTGTTTCGTTCAAAACCTTCTCGAGAGAACATAAAAAATAAGTTATAAAGTCGATGTAGTGTTAACTTTCATTAAAATTGAGATTTTCAGAATGTGCGTTAATTTTTTTGCGCAGTGTAGCTCAAATGTGGGTGACTCGGTGAGCTATATGAAACTACTTTCGATAAATCTGAAGGAAAAAACTTTGGTCCTTTTTTTTTGGAGCAGAATGGTCACCGAGACACCAAAAACATCATCGCTTCGGGTCATACGTCGAACAAAGGGGCAGATCGATCGCGATAAGCATTTTCCCCTTTCGCGAGGCTGTCAGAAGCCCATCAACATATTTAATAACGTAGTCGGGTCGCGTCTAGGCGTAGTATTTTTAAATTAAGTGCCAACTCTTCAGTGTCAGCCGCCGAGGCGGAATGGATCCTCCATCGGCTACGTCCAGAAAAGTAAAATGAGTTTCGCAACGTTCCTTTCGCGTTTTAATTCCGAAATTCTTTTGACGCCCGGTGGAGCGTGAGGATCATCCAGTTTCTCCGGGGGCCCGCGTTGCCACGTCCAATTTCGAACAATGTCTCGAAGTGGGCTGCTGAAATCCGTGGATGAAAAATGCGACGAGAATTTGGAGGAAAAGATGGCTATCGAATTTTTTACACTCGGTCCTCGTACAACGCGTGAGAGTTCTTAACACGATACAGGGTACGTTCTTTTTACGTTGCTATGGAATACCGTGGACATCAGTTGAAATATCCTTGTTCCACATGATCAAACGCTCTTCATGATTCCATAGGTCAGCTTCATATGATTCTATGAGAAATAACTCTAAGTTGAATGACGTATCTGATAGATTAGGCTAACATTCATTCATTCAAAAGGACTCAAAAACAAAACTATCGGTACGATCAAACCTATAATTACTTAGGGCTACTGGCGACTGCGTGCCCTCCTGAGATTGAAAAGACCCAACCATGACCTTCAGATCCTTCAACACTCAGGGCATGGATAGTCACCAACTAGATCTGGCCGCCGCTTTATTCTTCTCGAGTCTCCATTATAACTGTGGAGCAAAGACCTCCGCTGTGTTTAACGCTAGTTGTTCCCAGTTATGATTGGCATTAACTGATTTTAACCGCTTATACTGGCCTCCTAGTTTCCGAGCTCCCTCTGTGAATTAGCCATACAGAGCTATTTTGGGGAGTCTTGTGTCTTGCATTCTCAGAATGTGTCCTTTCCATCTGAGTCGGGCCCTCGTTACTTAAGTCTCAATTGTTGTACAACTCGCGCGCTGGAAGACTTCTGCATTTGAAACTTTGTGGAACAATCTGATGTGCATTATTTATCTTAGATGACGTTGTTGCATTTGTTCATGCTGTTTAATATGTCGCCTGTAGGGCATCCAGCTTTCGCTTCCGTAAAGAAGCGTTGGGAGGACCACTGCTCTGTAAAAAGTTTGGGTCTTCCGATTGAGGTCGTGATTTTGAAACACTCTGTCCTTTAGCTTCCAGAATGCCGGTGATGCCGAATTGATACGGTTGTGTATTTCCGTGTCCAGGTTAGCCGTAGTATTTATAAAGCTTCCCAAGTATTTGAACTGCTCGACCTGTTCTATGTTTCATACTCCAGGCTGATATCTGTTTGAAGGCTTTCTGGCGGACTCACCAGGATTTTGGTTTTGTCAATGTTGAGTCTAAGGCCTGAAGCTTCGTTTATAGGTGTTCAATATTATCTGTAGATCCTTTGAGTCTGCATATTGAATTTCCGTGATGAACTTTGTGCGGGTTTCTGCTCTGAGGCGCTTCAGGTTAGGCTAACACTACTAAGATACTAAGAGCAATTCATCGAAGTATTGTGAGCTTTAGATTATACTCAGGGCAACAATGTTTACTAAGGCAATTTCTGACGAACTTCAATATCTGTACAAACTAGATTAGATGAGCTACAGGATTGCAAAATGAAGGAATATCTATGATTGACTCAGTTATACGTAAAAACTTATATAAAACGACTTTTATACGAATTGTATAAAATATTGGTATCTGAATTCAAACTAAAAAAAAATAAGAAATTCAAAGTGTTTGAAGGACCAGTCGATTGCTCGAGAAGAGTTGATGGACTGTCTTGAATTTTATGATAAGCCAACTGGAAATTGCTTAATGGGCGAACCAAATGAAAAGCGACAATAAAGGTAGGACTTACCTATGGTGTGATGTGAAGAGACGAGCTGGCCAGCTTTATGAAGTGCATCCAAAGATGGTTTCACTCTCGAAATTATTTTCAACAGCGAGAAATACTTCACTTTATAACGTAAAGTGTAAAAATGCGAAGAAAATCGAACACAGCGTTTCAGCGAAGTCTGCGGCGATACTGATCTGATACATGTGTTCAACACTCCTGGTCAGGAATATTGTCGAACCTTTATCTAGATGCGCGATTATGATTGACAGACTCATACAAAAAAACAATAACTCCCAATTACCGTAAATAAACATTGGCAAAGAACCAAAAAGGGTGCACATAGATGCACAAAACTAAATATCAATTTTAATACATTTACAAAAAAATTAAGTTACTAGAAAGCGTAAAAACCTGTTCACGAATAGTTCGCTTAGCCTCAAGAGAGAAAAGGGACATGACATGTTTTGATAGGTACCGGTGCCACATTTCCTAGAATTAGGTCGATATGGGTCAAACCCGCTGTTTGTCGATTTCACGAGGCGCTAATAGGTTATAGTTTCCGTTTCCACTGGCGATATCAAATTTCCGAACAGAATCGCGAAAGAGAAAAAAAAACAACCCATTATTCACCGAATCTGGTTGTCCATCACGTGATCCGTTGAATAGGACCGCTGAAACGTTTTAATAATTCATCGGGATTTTATTGATAAAATGACGTTATTGTCATCATCAGATTGTCGTTTCCGCGTATTTATGACTCTTTTATGATACGGCGCGGCGTATTTTTCACGCTGTAGAGTGTTGTACAATGAGTGGCGATCGCCGCGCTAATTTTGATACGCATCATCGCGAATTTTCGATATTTATGGGTGTTGTGGGGGGATGAGTGTGGATACAGCATGTCTGACGCCACTCATTCCATAGAAAACGTTGTAAAAAAAGTTGTGTTGAGTCTGTACTTGTTTGGTATACCCCTGTGAATATACACCTGAAAATAATGTTGGGTTTGCCTCCTAGAAACATTTACTCGAGGAAGGGGGTAAGGTGATCACATACATGGGCTAAAATCGAGGATTTTCTTCCACTAAGGAAGAGAAACTTCAGGCTTGAAACTCAGTTGTATCCTCCAACATTGTACAAATAACTCGATTCATATATCCACTTTAATAATCATGAAGAGACAGTCGAATAAAACATCGTGGAACGATGTTTTGCAGAATTGCAGACTTCTCGAGCTTCAAGCTCACCACAAGGGTCTTTGCTTATTTGACAGCAGGCAATGAAAACATATTCTTCCCTTGGAATATTAATTAAGATGCCGCAAAGGCCAAGACATCGTTATGCCGCGGGCATAGGCGCAGAAACGTTGGGGTATTAGGGTGTTTTTAAACGTGACTAGGTTTAGATTTACCGGCTCGATTCTTCTAGTACGAGGTTTCAATGGTCAAGTCCCCAACTTACCCCCATCAACAAATCCATCGTGACGCTTATACCCATTTGACAGGAGACTAACTTAGTCGATCTTACAACTAAGTGTGCGTCATTGACCTAAGAGAACATCATTTAATAAAAAGGGTTGATGGAAAACTTACCAAATTATTCTCGACAAGAAGAGTTCTGTTCATCTCTGACACAAATGTTGAGGTTCCCATTGAAAAACACCAAGTAAATACTCTCCATCCTAAGGGTAGGTGGCAGTCCTAAGTGAGAGTTGAACTATTTCAGGTATTTTTCTGCAAAAAAGTGAATTCTGATATAAGTTTTGTGTGTTACCTTTCATTCACTCCTACTTAGTTCATTAGTCTACTCAAATTTATCCTGAAATTTCTGTTCTTCCAATAATTAGGACAGTGTCATTCATTGTCATCGAGATAAGATAGATTCGTCAGCTGACGAACGCCACTGGACCTTCTTCGCAGTATACTAGCGGCCCCCCTATCGTCCTTTACGTTTATGAGCAAGTGACAAAACTACGGTACCTCCGTCTCGTTAACATATGGGAATTTTATTAGCGACCAAATAGGAGGAGGTTTTAAGTAACGATATAAGGAATGATTAACGTTCCAAGTGACATAATTATGGGACAATTACGTTAGGGAATGCAAGGAAACGTTGACAGTTGTCTGCGAGTGATGATTGCTAATTAATGTGTTTATGAGTTTCATGCATGATCCTTCTTCTATTCTCATGGTTGGAATAGGCCACAAACGTCTGTTTTAATCATGATACGGGGAATTTTTGGGTGGTTAAATGTTACTGGGCTCATGCTGGATCTATTTTGGAGGTTCTGTTGATTGTTTAATCCCCGATTAAACCCTCCTCTGCTACTAGAATAGCAATGGTTAGTTGCAGACGACAATAAACAAGCATTTGGATATCTTTCACCTAGGTGATCTGTGCATACAGGGACAAATATTTGACTTCTTGAATATAGTCTTATCAGGTTATATCAATTGGTATCTTGAATTAGCTTTCCACATTCTGAACTGGAGCTAAAAGTTGTACACTTAGACGGCTTGAAATGACTGCCGGTAAAGAAACAGCTCGATTTATTCGCTATTCAAAATTCTTGATCGTACTCGCATACCTAAACTAATATAGCACTTGAAGCAACTAATAGCATTCTTCAGGCTAGCTGTGAATAACAAAACTCCAATATAAATTCATGGCGTAGGCCTCGTAAAGGCATTCTGAGGAATCCAACCGTCAAACAAGGCGCATTTGTATGTGGACCCATCTAAAGCAGACTGCATCAGCAATGCCTATCATTAAAAACGAATATTTCGAGGCACTTGGTAGTCCACATGTCGATTACGTCCATTTTTATAGCCGACAGCGTTTCGTCCCAAATAGGAAACCACCGGAAGGTCCATGCCAGTATTTCATCTGTCGAACTGAAAAGAAAACACTTCCAACGTGTAAACGCCACCGGATTGTAAAATATTCAAATTTTATTTGTACAGGAGATAACAAATCACCGGATAAAAAATGTCTCGCGCAGTCCGGAGGGTACTGAAGTGATTAAAAGACAAATTGTAAAGACGTTCTTGTCAGGTGTAATAATACACTTCGTGAATAAGTGACAGTTTAAGCTGATGATATATAAAGCTCATATTACGGTAAAACTGGATATTCGGAGTTCGTTAATCAGGCTCCAAAGAGGGGCCAAGGACTCGACTGGTGAATCTTGCCGCAACGAATTTTTCGCTAAACATCTGTCTGTTGCGTTCTTTACACTTTAAATCCACATTCCACCACATCCACTACAAAAAATGAGTTGTTTCAAGTCACTGCTTATTGAGTGACAAGAAAATGGAGAAAACTGTTGATACACAAAAGAGTTTTTACATTTTGGTAAGGTCCCAAAGTGTGTCATCTGTAAGTGGAGAGTTAAACGTACTGGAGCACTCTGAAACTTCATGGGACCATGATAGTTCAAAGCTACAAGAGAAATTGTGTTTTGAATGAGCAAAAACCTTGCTTTTTACCCCAATAGTCAAGATGCTTTTCTGACATTCCTCGAACTATTCAAATCTCTCAGTTTGTCCGTTTAACGATCTTCCAACAGCCAGATAACAATGGCTGTCGCCTCCATGTAGTCCGTGCCAATCAGACGCTGGAGACAGAGGATTGATCTATTTTGAGTCGACGAAATATCACTCTCAATTTCAGATCGCTCAGTCACACGTTCATCGAACGCTACTCAACAAGAAACGTGACTTTTGCTCGTGACTGAGATTCTCTCGCTGGAAATGTAAGAAACTGGCGTTTTAGATCACGACTGGTAGAGCCGGTAGATACGACAGACGTTGAGTATCGTTAAATGTTGATTTTCGACGAATAATGGCTATATAGAGGTATGACGTTGAAAAAAACCGATGATTTGATGTGACAAGAACTCTAACGAAGATGCAGTGGGTTAACTGTGAGGATAAACTAACCTGAATGGTAGAAATTGTATTCGGATCATAAGTCTTGGAATAAGATTGTCGATTTTCACTCCTTGTCGTATTTATCTGTATCTTACTTCTCTGTAGCCACTAGCATAATGCTCAGAAAATAATGGCATGTACCTAATCGTGATGATAAAAAATTCAGAGATATAAAATTGAGGAAACATTAAAATCAACATATAATAACGTTAATTAACTTCGAATGATTATTAAACCTCATTTTCAAGGAATTACTCCAAATTTGCAACGAAACGTCGCAGCAGCATCTCTAATATATAAAATTCTCGTGTCATAGTTTTCGTTACCGTACTCCTCCGAAACGGCTTGACCGATTTTGATGAAATTTTTTGTGCTTATCCGGTATCTATGAGAATCGGCCAACATCTATTTTTCATTCCCCTAAATGTTAGGGGTAGTCCACCCCTAAATTGTTTTTTGTATTTTTTAGACAAAATTTTTAATTTCTATTTTTTTATGATACAACATACAAAAATACATACAATCCTCAATTTTCACCCTTCTACGATCAACCCTTATTTTTTAATAGCCATTTTAGTAATTTAATCATTAGGAAATTATTTATATGGCAAAACAACGTTTGCCGGGTCAGCTATCTATGAGAATTGGCCAACATCTATTTTTCATCCCCCTAAATGTTAGGGGTAGTCCACCCCTAAATTTTTTTTTGTATTTTTTAGACAAAATTTTTAATTTCAATTTTTCTATGATACAACATACAAAAATACATACAATCCTCAATTTTCACCCTTCTACGATCAACCCTTATTTTTTAATAGCCATTTTAGTAATTTAATCATAAGGAAATTATTTATATGGCAAAACAACGTTTGCCGGGTCAGCTATCTATGAGAATCGGCCAACATCAATTTTTCATCCCCCTAAATGTTAGGGGTAGTCCACCCCTAAATTTTTTTTTTATTTTTTAGACAAAATTTTTAATTTCTATTTTTTTATCATACAACATGGAAATTATTTATATGGCAAAACAACGTTTGCCGGGTCAGCTAGTATTTATATACAGTGAGAGTATCTTGGAATGAAGTCGGTAAATCAAAAATTTATCATTCGATAAACTGAAAACTCACAGAGTTAGAGAATCGAAATAATGTCTGAGACCCCTTGTAGACACGTCTATGATTCTTTGAATGAACACGTCAATGATGACGGCATTTCGAAAGAGTTCTCTGGTCCCATTCATTACCTACGAACGAGATATCATCAACGAAAAAATCCGATCAAAACCTCTAAAACCAAAACATCCATACGAAATCACCCGGAGTTCACAAAAACCTAATTTCGAATTCAATCAATTACGCATTCGTTTAAGATCGTGGATTGCGATTAGGACAGACGTAACTATTTCAAGACACTTTCTCCCACACCAAACCGGTTGGTCGAATCAAGCCAGGTTCCGCCTGAAACAAAGCTCATATCTAAATAGATCGATCTCTTTCATCGACCCAACGTGCTAATACTCGATTTTACGGGCTATACCTGTCAACCGTTTACGATAAGTGTCAGACGCATGATTATCTAACCGACTCTTTATTACACCATTGAAATCTTTTAACTGGCGAGTTTTCTAGAATTGTGTAATTAGGAGGTGGGCGAGGTGGCGCTTTGTTAGGGTTTGTTGGCAGTTGAAGATTAGGTGAATTCTTCACGAAAAACGTTCAGGGATATGAGGCTTAACTGAAGCAAAACAAGGTGCCACGCAACGATGCACAACTGGCTGATTCAGAAGCCAGACCTCGTCTTGGGCGACTGCCAATACGCTAGATCAGTTTCATATCCTTCGAAGGTTCCAATCAGATCAGAACTTAAATCTCTATCTTTTTCACAGTAAAATCATTATTTGCAACATTTGCACGTGGATCAAAAACGAACAGACTGATTTATTAAGTTAAAATGATCTACAGTCATCAAGAAACTGAAGAGAATGAGTCAATTTCTTTTTATTCCAACATGGGAGGGGCTCCAACCTAAAAGACTGAGGAAATTCAAACCATCATAGGCCAGACTGCGATAACATCTATGGGGAAGTGTTAAATATTCCTGCTAAGCTCCTGGTTCCAGAGGAAACTGCTATTACTAACCCTGTTAATTATACACAAGAATGAATTATATCGAAAAGAGTAACTATTTCAGTGTCCTCTAATCGATTTAAA
This sequence comes from Coccinella septempunctata, assembly GCF_907165205.1. Lineage (NCBI taxonomy): Eukaryota > Metazoa > Arthropoda > Insecta > Coleoptera > Coccinellidae > Coccinella > Coccinella septempunctata. The sequence continues at coordinate 31,515,891 of NC_058194.1, read as the reverse complement.
GTAATCTAGGGAATAAAAATACTCTTTGTCAAGTTTTACTCCTTTTATTTCAATGCAAGACAAATTTCTTGAGACAAAAACCTCAGTGCCAGCTTTATTTTCCTTTCCATTTCTTTCCTCCTCCACCACCTCCGTAGCCTCCACCACCTCCGTAGCCCCCACCACCTCCGTAGCCTCCACCACCTCCATAGCCTCCTCCACCACCATAGCCTCCTCCACCACCGTATCCTCCACCACCTCCTCCGCAGCACTGAGTTGGCCTGGCGACGGTGTAACTCTGGACGGGCACAACAGCAACTGGAACAACAGCATAGGATGGGGCAGGATGGTATGATGGGGCAGGATGGTATACCATCCTCTGGGGTTGTTGTTGTTTCTTCACCGTGATTTGAACGTTGTAGGTCTTAGAGGGCGCTGGATTCGAGTAGCATCCGCCACCTCCTCCACAACCTCCACACCCTCCACCATTGCACCTTTTCTGTCTTACGCCAGAGACGTCTTTGAGTTCATCGGGTACTGTTAAGGGGGGTGGTTGGAGGGCCTTGAGCATCAGGTTTTTTTGGGGGGGATCTTGAGCAAGTTCTTGACATTCCGTGGAATATATGACAACAAGGGTCACCAAGAAGGTAGTGGTTACCTGAAATAGGATGTGATTATTTTCCTTCAATTTTAGTACAAAATAAGAAATATTTATTAGGACACTATATAGATGTTCTCAAAGGACTATTGTTGGCTCTGGATATTTCAGTTTGGGAACTAGTGGAGATTCAATCAAGAATAACACGCAAAATAGCATGTCATATTGGTCCTTATATCATTTATAGCATCACGTTTTACAAAGTTTAAGCTCCTTGACTCCTTGCTTAGCTTCCGCATCAAAAATTTCTATTTTGGAGCTTAGTTCATTTGGAATTAGGGTCTCATAAATCTCATGAAGTAAATATGCAGCATTATTTTCAAAATTTTCGGTTCAAAATAAGATTCTGAATAACCACAAGTAAACACAACGTATTTATCAGCTATGAGCTAAGAAAACAATCAGACGTTTTGCTAAACAAAGAGTTCAAAACGAAAACGTATTTAAAGGATAACAGGTACTCACCTTCTGTATAACCATCTCTATAACACAACTACTCTCAAGTCTCTTACTCTTGCTGTGAATCGAAAACCATCGTTCTTTTTATATATACTAACGATTCGAAACTGAATCATTATGCCCAATTATCTTAGCAAATTATCCGGGTAAACCAACAAATGAGAGCTTGTATGATCCCGGGGATCTTTTGGAGCTCCGAAGATACAGAATGAGCGTTTAAAAATCAAGGTTTTCCTCAAATTGCCATCGGATTAATGAAGCATTTCCGTCAACATCCTAGTATTGTTGACCCGGTGGTAATGATTACCGACATAAAGGCTTTAATTAGATGACGCTATGGTATGGGATGTTGAGGAAGTGGAATTTCCCTGATTTTCTCAACTGTGAAACGTAGATCTTGACCTGGACATGGGAGGAAGTAATTGGAACAAAAGATGTAAGTTGCCAGTGATTTAATGACATGTTATTCACTATTAATAGACATATTTATACGAACAGGATGTTTAACGTTGGAATTCCTCGATTTTGTTGTTTTCTCTATCTTATTCGCCTATTATTAGCCACTTCTTGCAATTTATGTATGAAAAGAATGTGTTAGTATCTCATCAGCAGTCGTGGCCGAGCGGTTAAGGCGTCTGACTAGAAATCAGATTCCCTCTGGGAGCGTAGGTTCGAATCCTACCGACTGCGACACGAAAATTTTTGATAATCATCCTACAAGGAGAAAAATTTCATAAATATATAACTACGAAACCATTAGATTGATTTGGGAATTAGGGTAATCGTACCCTTATCTTTGCTGGAATTTTCGAGTGCCTCTCTTTTTTCTAGAGGTTGAGTCCTTCTAATAAACTACAACAATTCGATCGTTCAAGAGCTTCTTCGACACAAAATTATCTAAGAAGCAACTGAGGAAAAGAGCTTTGCCTTTTGGTGGAATAAATTCGATTTTGCTTTCAATAAAACAACATTTATACAAAAACACGCGCCACAATGATCCATTTTTCAATAGGCAAAGGGAGGTAGATGAAGGTAGCATCCCTCAAAATCCATTTATACCAACTTATCCGCTTGTTTCCAATATTTTCCAGAAACATAAGTCGATAGATCAGGCCTCCCCACAATTTTTCTTCCATGTCTGTCGACATAAACCCGACTGATATCCGCCAAAAACTCCAGTGATTGATTAAAGCCGATTTTGGGTCCGAGAAGTATCTCTGCACCAAAATTCCAGCCAAACACGGTCACCCATAACCCCCGGTCTCTTTATTTCCCTTTTTACAGCCCCGCGGTGACCGAAGGGATGTCCATTTCTAACGTTTTATTCCGATGCTCGGACGTTTCGTGCCAAGGCGCACTTAGACGTTGTTTTATTTCGCGAATTGCCCTGTTCCTAGATGAGACGTGTTCCAGTTTTATGGTTTATGTGTTTTATTGAAGACGTTTCGGCCAGTGCTATGGCCGCGGCTGTCAACAATATATCTACCGGGACGGTGAGATATGTTCCGTCTTAATTCATGGGAGTACCGGAAACGACGCCGAATTGGCAACGCGAAAGATGTAACGTTTCATCCACTTAGCCAGGCCATGAACGATTTTCGTGAATGAGGAACGTCTAAAGCGTGATCTACTCGAAAATGATGCCCATCGAGTCACATTTCAAGAAGATTGCGGAGTAGGGAGGGGATTTGCTACAATTGGCGACGAAGCAAGGACCGCTCTATTCGTGTTTAAATCAAATAAGGGTTACCATAATGCAAAAAGGTCTGAAACTGTTGGTGTTAACCATTGCGGATCTCTTTCAATAGTTCTACTCCTCTTTTCGTTTCATTGGTATATGGTTGAATGATAAAACTTATACTGTAATAGGAACCTATAAAACTCATCTTCCAGTGGATCTACCACCTTTGCAAGTTAACCAGGTCCATCCAGACGTAACAAATTTGATACTCCGGCGAATCATGAAATCCCGGTCGTTATCAAAGTAACCCTCACTTCTCCCCTTCCCCATCATAAATACCAACATCTGTACCCGCAACTATATTAATTATAATCTTCCAAGGAACTACAAATTTGTAGGTGCTCAAACAAACTTTCCAATACCCGTTGTTCGCCGGAGTCTATTGTGTACACCTATTGAAGTTCCTATCCGCAGAGTATAACCTGCTAATTTATAGATGAAACTTATGTCAATTAGTAAGGTTCCCGATTAGAACTCGCCTAATGAATCGAGTTGGCCGGGCCCAGGCTACAGGTGTTGGTCTTTCCAACGGAACGAGGAGGGGTTGGCTGAAAACGTAAGGACCTGGTCAAATGGGGGAAGAAATTGAGAAAAGCCGGATATTTGACGTTCGATATTCGACTCCCTTTTCATATTTTACCCGAAATTCGTTCTATGCATATTTGGAAAAGTTGTAGAATTACTGGAAGCATGATTGCCTAAACACGTTTCAGTACAGTGAGAAGGGAAATACTGCCCAACTGGGACTGATGACTGATGATGTGAAATTCATTTCTGGAAATGGTGGAGTCGCTGAAATTAACCGAAAATGTTCAATTTCGCATCCGCCATAATTTTTCGGAATCGTGGACCGTACGAACCCAACAGCCTGTCATCAAACCGGAACACGTTCGCCGGCTACGGTCGAAAGGAGCAGATAGTGAAGACGACCGATTCCATACATTATGCAGTCGCCGGATCGGTGTCTTGACCGCAACCCTAAGCTCCAGATGATCCCGGGGGCATCTCGAGTGCCATCCAACGTGCATTTACATCTACTTGCATCTGTTTGGCTGTATAATTCCGCCACAAATTCCGACCCTGAATCGGTGATTATTCCCGGGGTCGACAGGAATTCTTGTGGAAGTTATCGAGGAGCTGGAGTGGTTGTTAGGGATGGAGAGACGAGAATTTGTAGGTTTCAGGGTGGGGGGGAGGCGATACCATAGAATTTTCGTTGACCAGGGATGGTTTAGTCGAATTTCGTGTCATATTTGCGAGGGAAAACTATTTTCAATATTCAAAAGTGGGATGATCAACTTGGTCATTGCAATTTCGGTTTTATTCGAATTTTAAACTGTAAATCAGACTGCAAAACCATTCTCTGTAACGTTGAGACGTGAGTAGCTTTAATTTTTTTGTAGTGGTGGCCTTTACTTCATTGCAAATACCTTTTTCCCTCTTTACCGTACCTTCCCTGGATTTTTTTAGGATTGTGGTGAAAAAACTTCTGTTTCTAGATTTAATTATTTGACCCAAGACTTGAAATTGAAGGCAAAGCATAAGAATATTTATCAAAAAAAGATATCGATACAAAATGAAAACTTAGGACAAAAATTCAAACAGCTTTCAGTGGATATTTTTCCTGGAAGCTGAACTGGTTCAATAACCAACTGTACACCAACCAGCTATGCTTTCAAGTCTTCCTCCCAGTAGAAACAGGTCTCCAAGCTACCTCTGCACGGAATTCAATTCGAAATCAAATCTCCCGGTACTGAACCCCTTAATCAAGTCTTATTTTTCTCCGAGGACGTCCTTTACGGCTTCTTCAGCCCATAAAATTAATTAACACGCTCTTCGAAAATAGAATATCCAACTTTCCAGCCATTTGCCAAGTGCGATGGTTCCACTTCTATCTCGTTTAATGCACAACTGCAACCCTTTAATTCGAGAAATCTGCATGAAATGGCCATAATCGGAGGAAAAACGCCATTCGTCGAATGACAATCAGCCAGACTTAAGGGCAATCTGGTAATAATTAAAATTTGGAAGAAGCCGCGCGCAAAATCCACCTCATGAGATCAGGACATATCATGAGGGTCGTGGAGATTCATATCTTGATACCAAAAATCCCATTACCCTGCCGTAATAACCACCGTGTATTATTTGTGTGCCTCCATTTACTACTGGCGAACAATGTCTCATGAAAAAAGCAAGAATAATACGTATAGCATTAATTATTGAAATGACCCGCAGCTTGAAAGTTACTGTCATGATATGTCAAACGTTTATGACTACTCCGAGGAAAATATCCGGCCACACAACATTTTAGGTTAACCAAAATCTAATTCTTCTTTGAGTTTCCAGCATGGTACTCTTCCTGAGGCAGCTAAAGGTAGGTTAACTTGAAATATCGATTAACTGCCGGAGCCTAGCGATACCTAACCTTCCGAAAGTCCACTCGTAAACGTTGCGATTCAAGGAACCGATATTTCGACTACATCAGGTGGTTCAAACTCAGACCACCCGTATGAAAAGTACCAGAAAAGCCATTGTCGTTGTGCCATCTGATGGGCCAATCGGTGTTACAGGTGTCCAACCAAGAGTTTGATGATCGGGGAATGTTAATTCCGTATTCATTAATGGTTATGAATTTGTCAAGAACTGACAATTCAATGGAGCGTATTCGTGTTGCTAGGATTTAATAAGGATAAGACCTGGATCTGAACGCGTCAGTCGCAAATTATAACTGGATTCGAGTTTTTTCTGTGATGATGGAAGGTTAGGTTAGATTTGAGCAAAGAGTTCTTCTGTGGCATCAGATTAGACAAATAGAGCCACAGAATTGAAACGAATTTTTTGACAGATTGACAAAGTTCTGATAAAAAGGTCGAGAAATGATCACTCATGGACCTAAACTACTTAAAATCCAAAGAAATTAATAAAAAACTCAGAGTGAATTGGTAATTTCGGATTGTTTTGTCACGATATGAAAAATTCCAACTGCGATTGCCCTCAAAGTGAAGAATTGGTGCCCTTTACATCGACAACCTGAAACAGCGAATAGCAATTCACCCACAACCCCAACTAGCACCGTAGTTCCATAACGTAATAGGTGTATGCAATCGGTCGAAATTTTGACAGACGACAGTCAGCCGGCGCCATATTCGCGACGTTGAATGGGCATTGAAAAATTAGCGAAACTGACGGATGGCGTTTTGTTATAAATTTCATTCTTGTTTGTTCGAGCGACGCCGTCTGTGACGGGCGTCGAGAGGTGTCACGTGGAACTTTCGAATGATAGGCGTACGAATTTGACGTGAAAGCGGGCGACAATCGTATATGTCCGCGTTTAACCGGACAATATGGATTTTACAACGGAATTTGAAAAATTAATCCGTGCAGAATCGTTATTTTTTGACTTCCACTTCGAAGAGTAAAGGCGCTGAAAGGCCACACAAAAAAAAAACCCAAATGTATAATTCGGACTTGCTAAGTCGGAATTCTGAGATACAAGTCGGAATTCTGAGATACAAGTCGGAATTCCAACTTGCAAGTCGGAATTCGGAGTAACAAGTCGGAATTCTGAGATACAAGTCGGAATTCTGAGATACAAGTCGGAATTCCAACTTGCAAGTCGGAATTCTGAGTTTTACAAGTCGGAATTCTGAGATACAAGTCGGAATTCCAACTTGCAAGTCGGAATTCTGAGTTTTACAAGTCGGAATTCTGAGATACAAGTCGGAATTCTGAGTTTTACAAGTCGGAATTCTGAGATACAAGTCGGAATTCCAACTTGCAAGTCGGAATTCTGAGTTTTACAAGTCGGAATTCTGAGATACAAGTCGGAATTCTGAGATACAAGTCGGAATTCTGAGATACAAGTCGGAATTCCAACTTGCAAGTCGGAATTCTGAGTTTTACAAGTCGGAATTCTGAGATACAAGTCGGAATTCTGAGTTTTACAAGTCGGAATTCTGAGATACAAGTCGGAATTCTGAGTTTTACAAGTCGGAATTCTGAGATACAAGTCGGAATTCCGACTTACAAGTCGGAATTCGGAGTTACAAGTCGGAATTCTGAGATACAAGTCGGAATTCTGCGATACAAGTCGGAATTCTGAGATACAAGTCGGAATTCTGAGTTTTACAAGTCGGAATTCTGAGATACAAGTCGGAATTCCAACTTGCAAGTCGGAATTCGGAGTAACAAATCGGAATTCTGAGATACAAGTCGGAATTCTGAGATACAAGTCGGAATTCTGAGATGCAAGTCAGAATTCCGACATGAAAGTTTTTTTTTTTTTTGGTGTGGCACTTCAGCGCTTTCGTAGAAGAGCCTCTAAGTTTAGGTCATGATGGATGAAAAATCGTACAGATTATACTTTACAGCGACTAAGTGGTGGTTCAAACACAGAGTACACACATCTGGAAGTAAATGTGACAACTTCGTGGTGCGCCATCTATTGCCGGGTAGCAGGATGTGCTACCTAAGCCACACGTAACTTTGTAGACCCCTGTAAATGGGATATAAGTGTCATCAGCTTAGGTCCAACGCTAGGTATCCCAGATGAATCACTGTACCCATCGTGACCAATGTTCTAAGACTTAAACTGCTTATTATCGTTCATTAAAAGCAAACGCTGCTCTGAAACGGCATATTTGAAAGGGAGATCCTCTTCTCGTCATAAAATCGACGAAATAGATATGGCAGCATCCCCTACTCTCACGGGAATATAACGCGTACTTTCCAGAATGGAACAAATTGAAACACTGAGTGTAATCTTCGATGTCCTCCGCAGACAAACGACGTCGCCGGCATCCATCGAACCACCCCCATTCCGGACAGTGACACATTTCTAATTTAACTTGACTGACGTGCCAGATAATTGAATAGATTGACGTGGAGCCCCCTGTATACCGGGCGACGGCCTTATTAGTTCCAGACGAGATGTTCTTTCGTCCATAAATTCATTTTCTCCAATTTCGTAAACGTTACATCACTGCGATATCCGCTTCCTCGTTTATAATTGTTGGCAGGTTTTTGTTACGTCTAAAAATTGGGATTTGGATCGGAAGGCAATCGGCTCCGATGGGGGAGACATGGGGACGCAAAAATTTGGGTGGATATACTGCGAAATATTCAGTATTCATGCTTACCAACCTACAGTTTCAAAAATTTACAACCTCACTTGATCTACCTTTAATTTACCTAACATACAGCCCGGGTTTCATGAAGCTTGATCGAAGAATCAACGCTTGATTGACGTCGATTTGTTTTCAATCGATAATGATCATGTAGAATATCATTCTGGCATAAAATTATGATATCCATTCAATTATTCTCAATTGCTACTTCTTCAATATATTCAGAAATGAAAAGGTTTCAGTGATTTCGTTTTAGAAATCGAGTGACTGTCAAATCGTTGATCGGACAATCAAAGTTTCATGAAACCCGCTGACAGTCTTCTAAATTTCACTAGAAAATGATCTATGTTAGAAAGAGACATCTAATAGGTTCTAAAGGACTATAGTTTTTTTTGCTCAATCAGAATCATCAGAAAAAAAATGGCAGTCTCTATATTACCCAGCTCATGCCTGAGGATGTCAGTGATATCCTGAATGCAAACCAACTATTCACTAGCTCTGTTTGATAAAAAAATACCGTATTGTATTCCCTCGAATGAATAAACTTGTTGTATACAAAATTTTATTGCATTATTCAATCCATAGCAACAGGAGCAAGCTGACGTCTATCCAGTCATGTTCAGTTTTTCCATTTCACTTGTGGGTTAAGAAAAATTTATTTCACTGAGTCAACTTGTTGCTATGGGTTCAATAATGTCGTCTTTCAAACGTCAAAATGGAATAAAACCATTTATATCCAGTAGTTTCTAAAGAAAAGCATGGCGTATATAACCTTTGGTCTTTATTCAGTTCGAAACTGTCAACTCTAAGAAAAAATCAACCAATTTCTTAGAAATTTCAATCACTCTTTGGTTCTTTCTCTCAAATCCCCATTTTCCTTTGTATACGCCAATGGCTAGACCCCTTCTCGATAGTGACAAATTGATTTTCAATAAACGTAGACGCAACACGCGTCCTATGTGAGACAGTTATATCCGTAAGTTATTTTGTTTTCGGAAGATGTTGCATTCTATTTTCATTTCGTCGGTCCCTGTGATCTTTCCACGGAAACAAATAACCAAATGCGACACTCTTACGTGATATTTTTACTGGGGTCGTAGGGGGTAGTTTTAGATGTTGAGACACGTGTACGAGTAAGCTTTAATGTTGGTCTAAATCGATTTTTTTTGCGAGGGGTGCGTAGAAGTTCATCGCACAAACAGGGATGAATTGGAAATTGTTGGATTGGCCCATTGAGTTTGGTTATTTTGGGCAGAAATTAGATAGCTTTCAACTTTGATAGATTCGAGAATTGGTAAGTTCAAGAGAATTCAAAAACAACAAAAATGGATTTCGTAATATCTCTTAGAGGTCAGGAACACAAAAAAGACAATAAAAAGATGCAGCTTCGAGAGAGAAATGTGGATTACCACAAAATGGCTAAAATAAACCAACAAATCCTCGTATAAAACTGTTTACCTAAAATTGGCTTGATTTTTCGACTATCTTCGGAGATTTTGAGGAACTTACACCTGAATTTACTGTGAATCCCCTCATTGAACCGACTGTCTTTCTATATGACTATGATGCGCTATAAAGCATTCCTTTGATCCCTCGTCAACGACCAGAATACCTTCAAAGCGTCACCTGTTCCTCATAAGACAGCTGAATATCCATTTTACTTCTCTAAATCCAAAACAGACGCGTGTAATTCCCCCAGGCGACGTGGTTCGGAACCCAATTTCCAGGACCAAAAGCAATAGCGAGATTTGACTACCGAGTATCATGCACGTGTGACCAGCAAAGCTACAACGTCCCCAGTAGAAGGGCTGGATGACACGTATGGAGTGACTAATTCTTCTTTCAGCCCTTGTAAGATTATTTTCGGGGACATGAATCCTCCTCGACGAATGCAGTGGCGTAGACTAAGATCAGACGAAATTATGAGGAAGAAAATGTGAAAATATCAACTAGGATATTCACGAATACAATGATGATGTAATTTCGTCAAGAAATGTTTCTTGTACATCGAAATAGTCAACAATATCCCAATTGAACCCATGAAAAGCTAATTATTTGGTTTTTTCGTTCGTTTTCCAAATCATAGTTAGAGTCAGCAGAAACAAGATTATTCAATTGAAATGTGCCATTCATTTCATTTCATTTTGAATTCGTGGTGCTGGTTCAACCACGAGGTGGACTTGGTGACTGCTGCTGAGATGAAACACGAGGTTGTTGAACATTTCTTGAGGAATTTGGTTCCATAGACGGGGCAGAAGCTCTCTCCGATCATTTAAGGATTCTGGGGTAGGTTGATGATTATCTAATCTACTTTGATCATATCCCATGCATGTTCTATGCAATTCAAATCTGGTGAGTGCGGAGGTATTGGTAAATGTGGAATACCAAGCTCCTCGCGCGCATTCTCAACTATGGGTTCACGATGCTGTCTAGCGTTATCGTCTAGAAATTGAAAAGTTTCACCAATAGCAGCGTGAAAATTTGGCACAACATTGTCAATGACATGCTCCCTATAGTGTGAGGCGGTCATATTCCCAGGACAAATGTGTAGATCTGTGCGCCCGTTGAAACATATCCCGGCCCATACCATAACACTACCCCCTCAGAATGGATGGACTTCTTGGACATAGCGACGATTACGGGGTATGCGTTGGATTGTCCTTACCCTTATTCTTCGAGAATCTGAAAATCGTCCATATCTGGATTCATCAGTGAAAAGGACACTACGCCATTGATCGTTCCAATTGATATGTTGCCTTGCTCATTCCAGTCTTTGACGCTTACGGTCACGTGTTAATAGAACTCCTCTTAATAGACGTCTAGAACCTAGATTCACCTCTCTCAAACGTCGTCTGATGGTTTCGATGGAAACTTGGACCCCATCTGCATTTTGAAGAGTATTCCGTAGCATTCTACACATAGATGTAGGGTTTCTTCTCGCCGAAACGGTGATGAAACGATCCTGAGCAGTGTTGTTTTTCGTCGCCCACCAAGCCTTGATCTTTCCCACACAGTACCTGCCACCCTGAACCTATTCCAAAGTAGAGATATCACACTTTGGCTGACTTGGAGCCTTTCCGCTACAACTGCTGAGTTAGGCCACCCTGTAGCATTCCGATACAACTATTAGCCTCAGAGTTTGTTAATTTACGTCTTGGCATTTTCAGAAAACTCATTTCAAATCGAAGCCGTTGATAAACTGACTTCATTTCAAAATAAGAACAATCAAGAAGCATATGCAAAGAACAAAACTTCAGAAAAAAGACGACCAGATTGACGAAATGTCTCATACTAATTTTTATTGGATCGATTCAAGTTGTTATTGAGTTTCAAATGATTTTACAGCGATTTTCTCGAAGATTACATAATTTTAAAAACGATTGAATACGATATCCCTAACTCTTGTGGAGCAGTATATTTTTCATCCTCCAATTCAAAAGGACCAAATACGAACAGAATTAGAATACTGCTCACATGTTTAAGGTGCTGAAGCACTCACTAACTCCTGATAGATGACCAGAAAGAAGTATTCGTTGCCTCTGTCGCATGTTCTATAGATACCCCTGAGCAGTTGAATCTGACCAATATGCAGACATGTTTAGGACATCTAGAACACCTCGATACGTCCATAAACTCATACCTTGAGCATCCACACCCGACCAACACAAACTACGAAGCGGGAATATCCGTTTTTGCGTCGTCATCAACTACCAACCAAGTAGAATGGCACAAATTCAGATCTATCAATCAGATAAAAACTCACTCGAATGTTCTAACTGTGAGGTCGCCACGGAACCCACAATCATCCCAACTTTCGATTCGGAAACGTTCATGTTCGATACGGTAATCGAATCAATCACGACCACAATAACGATGACCTTGAACCGCGGGCATTCTTCGGGAGTTCATCGAATACCGGGTTGATTGATTGCACGTCAGTCAATTAAGAATCAATATCCGAGTGGTCATCGTTTTACACGCTGATTATCCATGGAAACTACACGGGGCCAGATATGTACGACAATGGGTAACTCTGCTGTCTAAACCGATAGGTTTGAGTTTGGGAGATCGTATCTTCTGTGAGCCATCCATCACAGGTCTTCATCTTTATGAACCTGGTTGTTTTTTTTGGGAGAGATTGGAGACGATATTGAATTCAACTACGAAGAAAGTTTTTGGTCTGTGATTACTATAAATGGTGAAGAATCAGCAGAATTCCATGATTTTACAACCTCTTAAGGATGGAACTGAGACAGTTCAGTTCTTCGAATTTCGAATATGCCCTCTTATGCAAGCTTGATCAGCTTGGGAGGTATTTTGTCCTCTTGCTGTGTGTATCTTCCAGTATTGTACCAATTCACTCGAAAACATTCATCTGAGCACTAATTTCATCCTTCGACTAGCACATTTATCTTCCAATTATAACCAACCCCTTCTCAGCCCTTCTTATCAAAAACGCATAAATATCCGGAAACTCAGCTGTGTGTGACAGAACATCAAAACACCCCCTCGCCCAGCATCCAAAAACCCTTCAATCGTCGGCTACATGTCCGGAATATATGACACTATCCGAATTAATTACGAAGAAATTAACAGCTCCCTCCTCTCTATGCAGTTCAATTTGCTCGAACTGTTCGACAAACATACGAGAGGGCCGATAATTATAGCCAAACAATTAACAGAAGAGAACTCCCGTTTTTTTTTTTGTAACAGAGATGGCGGAATAATTGGGAGAGGGCTGTTCTGGGGACAACCGATGTGGATGATGCGTTTGGGATGATTAAAACGACCAACAGTTCTAGTTGAAATATTGGATTATGATTACGGACGTTCAGTCAGAATTTTTTTATTATCGTCTACCCAATAGGTCCATAACTTGACAGTCACGGAAGTAGATGCATAGACTCCCCCAATTGCTACCTGATGCTCCATCGGCATCGGTCATGGTTTTTCCAGAAAAGTTGTTTGGGTCATAGAAACACCAGATTTCTTTTGCTCCAATCTTCGATTTACTGGAATGGAGTTGCTGCTGAAACTTATGTGAAAATAGCCACAAATAAGAGTCTCATTTAATGGTAATGGTTAAACCCCTGCATGCACTTTTCGTAATTCCAAGATTCCCATGAAAAAACCTCGAATTTACACAAAAGCTGCCAAAAATTACAGTGGTATGCTGACGAAATTACTCATCAGCATCGGGCACGTTCAAGACCTCCATTATTCACGTTGAACAAACAAGAACTCCCATAATCTCCTCTCAGACTCAATGAACCCCAACTTGGGAACATTTTGAAATTTCCAAAAATTACAGGGATTACCTCAAGCCCAAGTACGTTCGAAAAATTACAGCCATTTGCGATTATACGATACAGACATTAAGCATTTACCGTCCCCGGGCTGTTTGTTTTAACTTCCATGACTGAAAACGGCATGGTGCAACGTTGCCGCATATCCATAATGAAGAAGTTGATCGACCTGCTTGACATCGACGAATCGCCAGCAACGACTATAGTATGAAATTGTTGTACCAAGGGCTGAATTTTCATCGACGTCATGAATCAGTCGGCTTAATAGCATAAATTTCACGTTTTAACGACTTGGCAACGTCGCACGGACATAACGGTCGATGGTTTGTTCCGAGTCCTGCGTTATTATAACGATAACCTATGTTTTACTAAATTAGAGTTATAAAAGTCGTCCCAGTTCTGCCAGTAATCGGGACATTTAGTCGAATTAATTTGGATCTTCATGTGAACTGTAACCGTACGTGCAGATGTAAACGTTGTCCTATTTAACCTCTGCAGAAAATTGAAATTTCCTAAGGGTGTACGGTCGGCTTAATGAAGTACTACATCGGCCGTTCAGAGTCGCTGGTAATGAGGCGGGATTATATTGGACTGGATGAGTAAACAGGATATTGCTACTAGGCAAACATGTTCTGGGAAACTTCGTTTCACCTTCCATTCCATACAGAATACCATTACACAGTTCCAATCAGGAAAATCAATATATTTCGGTGGGAGATACATTATTGGAGTTTTGAAATTCAGAGTGAAACCTGAGCTATTTCTTCATGGAATGTTGGTTTGATCCCATCTGAAAAATTGAAATAATAGGGCCATAGGAAAGAGGTAAGTTTCACAGTCACTGATGACTATTTCAGTGGAATATTCTGCATGTATCAGAAATAATTTGGAGCCACGTTCAGACCAGAATTAGATGAGGAAATTATCAGTGCCTATGATTCAGTGGGTTCCTCACTGAAGCTCATATATCAGGCGTTCTATTTTTTTTTTGTGTAGCAGGGGGAAAATCTGCAAGTTAGACGAACCACCCTCTCCTGAACAAGTGTGGGGATTCTCACTTTCCTGAGCTCGAGACTCAGTAAAAACCCTTAACTTCTTCTTGAATATTGGTTCCGGACATTTGCCTATAAACCGTTCATCTCTTAGTCGGTTTTCTTCTCGCACACTATCGTGCTGGGATTTATGTGTTTATCCTCTATTGGATAACACTTTATTGGATTTTTCAATAAGTTGCTGTTCTTATTTTAATCTCTTCTTAATTGATCTCTTGGTTTCCTTCGGTAAGTTCGCATTCTCCTTTTGTCTTCCTCTGGGTCGTAGTCCACTAGTCTCCTGAGTTCTTGATTCGGATGGTTTTTCGCTGTTTCGAATAATTTCTCTGCTTTTTTGTTCATGAATTCCGTTATGGTTTCCCATTTTAGGTCCCTACAAACCTGTCTATTCCTGACAAACCAAGGTGCATCTATTGCACATCGTAGTAGCTTGTTTTCAGTGGCCTGAATTCTTTTGATGTGGCTCTTTGCCGCGAAACCCCAGGCAACTGATCCATAAGTCAGTTGAGGCCTAGCAACGGCTTTGATTATCTTCAATTTTGTCTCTTTCGATATGCGGCTTCTTCTTCCTATTAGAAGGTAGAGTTTATTAATCGCTGCTTTCGTTTTGTCGATTGCTTGTTTGATATGACTTTTCCAAGTAAGTCCCTTGTCAAGCGTTTTTCCTAAATATTTGGCTTCATTTTTCCAGTCGATTTCTTCGCCGTCAACTTCTAGATTCGTTGTGGGTCGCAGTCTTCTCTTCTGTAGTAATATTGCTTGGCTCTTTTGTCCATTGAGTTTGATTTTCCACTCTATGCACCAGTCATTTGTTTCGTCAGTCGTGTCGAGTTGCTATGCCTGTGTCGTCAGCATATAACGTTAGCATGGTTCTTGGATTCTTCGGAATATCGTGAATGTATATGTTGTACAGAAGTGGCCCAAGTACTGACCCTTGGGGTACTCTAGCCTCTATATCTCTTGTTGTGGAGCATTCTTCTTCCACATGTTTGCATTTATTGGGTCGACTAGCACCACGTGATCTGGAGTTTCATCCTGTTCCCACAGTATCTGCATTCGTTTTTTTCTCCATGATGAAGTGTCGCCCCACTACTCCAGAGTATATACCGAATATGGGTCATATTTATCCTTATAAAGTAAAGAAATTGAGTGCGATAAGGTGAAGAGGAGTCAACCCATGATCATTCTTCAACCTCTGGGTAGTATTATAAAAACCACATCTTCCTAAAACCTCATAGAGTGGACAATGTTCCCAATTCATCTCTGTACCTAGGGACATAGAAACTAGTCCCATTATGACAGCTTCGAAGCCGTGGCAAGTAGAAACCGATACCTTAGCGTCGGTGGTCCGTACTTTGAGAAGCGTAGGTGTCTGGCATATTACTCTATGGTTAATTACTGGAGATCAATTATCGGCCTATGTATCGGGGGAAAGATGTGTGCACGAGTATGTTCTGCACTATCCCGAGCTGGTGCTATACAACGTAACCGATGTTCGTGTTCCATTTGCCCGGTGACAATGTGATTTATTGGCGTCTGATGGTCACAGAGTCGAGATATCCGAACGTCGTCGTTGTTTAGTCACGTCGTTTCTGATTGATTGCCCGAGTAATTGGGAATACAGCCTGTTAATTCCGCGGAAAACTGGACGGATCTCGGCGGAAGGATTCATGGCGATTACAGGGCATGTTTCAGTGTTCTAACGCTGGAAGTAAAATTGAATTTGACGTTCGAGGTTCTATGCTTTCGATCGCTAGTAATGTCTGGAAATTTAGATCTCATCGGTACAAAACGAATCAAAGAATCGGAACTTGGGTTGCTGAAGGTAATGGGCCCTAGGGCCCCAAAGGAGCCCTTTACTAGGTTGGCGTGGCCCGCCGTTGAAAGGGCAGAGTGCGGCAAAGCCAATTGACGAGTTTCAAAGGGCAATAACGGTTTTTTTATTCATAAATTTATCTCCTGACAGATATCGATGATCAGAGAAAATTAAGGAGTTTTGACAATTGATGTCAGATTGTGGTTAGGTTTGACTAAAGTTAGGTTGACACTGATCACAGAGAGGGTGTTTTCCTTCAGTTCAACATACATAGAACGAAGATTTTGGCCTCGCTATCAATAAACTTCACTTTATTATGTTTTCTTTGGTGGATCTCCTGGCCATACCAGTTATTTACCGAAGAAAAATTCGGGAACTTTTCACCGTTCAGCTTATGGTTCCGAGATAACTTAAAGTTCCAGTATAAACACAGAATTCGCGTAAAACTGACTCACAACTCCCCCCCTACATTACACGACTCAAAGGAAACAGATTACAAGGAGGAAGAACAAAGTAAACTCCACTTCTTTCCCTCTTTCAAAGATTCGAATCTTTCTCCATCTCTTTGACATCTTCTCATTATGGCCGAGCAAAAAGTCCCATAATAAACTAATAAACCTCCTCCTGCCCTCGCCCCATCCGCCTCGGCTGATTCGGTAATAATTGAAAAAGTCAAAATAACACAGACAAAAAGCCCGCTCCAGAACTTTTTTCCCGGCCCACCCTGGTCCGTGTGTCACTTCCCTGGATTACAACGTCGGGTCCCATCTTCTCTTCCACAGACTCCTAAGTTAATCTCATCATAACTTTCTCGTGGCAAACTTGGAGGAAGATACCGAAATAAATCAGAATTCCCTTTGCAGACGTTAAACTTCATTACGTTTCGTCATAATATTAATATTTATTGCGGAGTGGGCTGCGTTTGTTCGGACGTGCGTTAAATAAATAGAAGGGGTAATAGATTGCTCGCAATTCGGTTTTTTAATGTGCTCAGCAGAGGACCGCACACAGAAATAGAACTCGTCTTTGTGGGGCTTGAAGAGATTAGATGCTCACTCGTGGAGATCAAGTTTTTGATGACTGAGATGCTAGATCTCACACACACGACGTCAGTGCAACTGAAATCCATGGGAATTATTTGAGTCAGGCAATTGAGTGCCTTATGAGACGTTGAAAGTCGCTATAATATATTCAGAAATGTAGAAACACTCAAGTGGAACATTTTAACACCTACCCCTAATGATATACGAAAATGTATTGATATCTAGTTAGCCTAGACCAGTTCCATGCATAAAAATGATATTGCGTTACAATAGCAACGAACAATAACTCATTAGAAGTGTCA
Source organism: Coccinella septempunctata (assembly GCF_907165205.1). Lineage (NCBI taxonomy): Eukaryota > Metazoa > Arthropoda > Insecta > Coleoptera > Coccinellidae > Coccinella > Coccinella septempunctata. Next base: position 31,498,409 of record NC_058194.1, on the reverse strand, counting down.
GTGTGAAGTTTGAGGTAAAAAAAGCAAACCATACATTTCTACGATCCAGAAACGAGGCAACAATCGATAGAATGGCGATACTCTGGTTCTCCAAGATCTTATAAGTTTCGTGTATAAAAATCTGCTGGAAAAGTTTTTTGGGATTGCCATGATTGATTTTTTGAATGAGGAACAATAACCGGAGATTACTATTCGACATTACTGACCACTCTACGGGAAAAAATTAAAGAGAAAAGACGCGGAAAGCTATGCAGAGGTATGTTTTGTTTTCGCAGGACAACGCCCCTGAACCCAAATCTCATGTTGCCATGCAAAAAATTCGTGATTTAGGGTTTGAATTACTAGAACTCCCCCCTTATTCACCAGATTTTGCTCCGTCCGACTATCATCTCTTTCCTCAACTGAAAAAAAGTTTAAAAGGCCGTCAATATTCTTTCAACGAGGAGGTAATAAAAGCTGTGGAGGTCTGGTATACAGAGCAAGAAGAAACATTTTTTTTTTGAAAGGTTTAGAGACGTTGCAGGTTCGCTGTAATAAATGTTTCCAATTAAGAGGAGAATATGTTGAATAATAAAATATTTTCAGATTGAAATTTTGTTTGGTTCTATAGTAGGCTGAGAATTTTTCTGTATATCCTCGTAGCACGCAGAAATGAGCTAGATTCGTAAACTGGACCAACTGAAATTTCAAAGAGTATTGCTCTCTTGGATAAAGCTCTTCCTGAGTGACAGAAAATATAGTCAGAGGAAGGAATTCTTTCTACACACGCGATAAAAAAGTTACGAGCAGTGAGCTTCACGATTCTGTCCTTGTTCTGATCCTTTTTCTGCTCTAAACATTGTTAGAAACAACCGTCAAATTCCGCATGCCTCATCTAAACAGCATCACACCGTTGCCCACAGCGATCTTGGTCTTGGTGTGATCGTGGATTCTGATCTTGTCTGGTCGAAGCATATTTTGGAACATTGCAGAAGAACCAAGAAGACCTACCTACTGCAAAATTGCTGTACACAACATATGTGAGGCCAAATCTGATTTAGAAGCTCCTTGAGCCTGTTCAAATGCTCCACAAGAATCCTCTGTCTTCTTTCTCTTCACCAGACAACCCAGCAGAATTGACTAGCTTCTAGGACCGGCAAAATGATGATGTAGCATCGACGAGTGAGATGCTGAGCATCCTCATCCCTCCTGTATGGATAGACAGTTTTCGAAATACTCAGGCACCCCAGACTTCTTATACAACCCATGTACAAATCGCCATGTGCCTCTACACATAAATAACGACGGCTTCCGATCAGTATATATCAATTTTAATTGGCTATGACTTCGCTTTCAATTTCGGTATTGGCCAAGGGTTCGCACACACTGGATCAGTAATAGGAAACTACCTCCACGTTGTAAATTCGAAGTTCGTGCCTTCGTCCAGGCAGCCTCCCTATATATTTAACGGTAATTGTTGACCGTAAACAGGCTCGTTAAGGTAAATTGTCGCTAACAGTTCGTGAATCCTGCTCGTGATGTTACGTTATTAGGGGAAAGCAGGTCCCTTTTCGCGCTGTTTCTACGTGCCGGATGGATATCGAGGAAGAATCTAGACTTCGTCACTTACGGCTATCGGAATAAGCACGAATAATTGTCGTATTTTGCGATGATGCATGAGAGGGAGGAAGCTGACTTCTGTTTCGTCATCTCGAACCCAAACAGGGATCATTTTTGGGAATTGCATCCATCTACAGATCCGTCAGACTGAATATAGGTTCACTGGTTCAAATATGTTCACTTTCCCTTCACGTATGGTGTCAAAAAATATTTTCCCAGAAGATCTGATGTACAACGAATCACATCTTGTGCTGGAAGACCAGTAGCTTGATCCAAGAGACCAGATGTAACTTCCTGGAGTGAAAAAAGCTAGTTTTTCTGTAGAGGAGTCCACCTAAGTTCACCATCTCTTCAAGGCTCGAACATGTTTTACATTTTCACACTTTTAGTACCTCTAGAAGGTTGGATTAAGGCAGATATTCCTGTTTGTAGTATGACACCTTTTGGAATCTCGATCTGAATCGAAATAGAACGATTTATCGACTGTTCAGGCATTAGAAATTATTACATATACTAGAATATGGTTGAAAAGTAGCAGATTTATGTTTTACCTTTAGTCTATCTACAGTCAGGTACGCTACCAAGACCAGAAATGATAAACTATCACATCTATGTGTTGTTGGATTGAAACTAGCTGAATAATCTATCGCAAGTTCTTCTCCTATCTTATTCACCCTTAAAAAGGATAAACCTGGTACCACCAACCTCTTTAAGCATGACTTAAATAATCTGAAGCCACCCTAAGCCCTAATGTTTCTACTGAAGGAAAGACAACACATGTTAGGTTCTCGATAAGATAAAAATCCATTTTAACAGATTTGGATTAGATAAAACAAGAAAATAACAAATTTTAGGCTTCGAAGTGAACTTCTATTCAAAGATGATGGTTCTGTTAGACTTTCAGTATGCTCGAAATAATTCACATATGCATTCATCTTCTCCAGATAAGTATAGCAACTTTTTAGATTGAGGCCAGCTGAAGATTCTTCATCATGATGCAACGAATGAAAGTACAATATCAACGGAAAAGACCAAATAAAACGTTTCTCGAGACTTTATATCGAATTACCGTCATAAAAAAACCTACAAGTCAGCGGGCGTCTCCAGACCACCATATGAGATATTCGTGAATGTCCTAGGATTAGAAAATGTCAAAAATGCCATCAATTCGAAAAATTCCTGATTTATTTTCAATCGATTTGTTGTGGGCGCTGAAAACCGCTTCTTCGGCTACGGAATAGAGTGAGTTTTGGTGAACGTCACTTCTACCTGTGGATAAAATACGACGGTATTAATAACCTCGTAACTGAATACGATGTGCTATATGAGCAGGGACGTATCTAGACAACCAGCCCAAGAATTCTGTTCAACGTACCATAAGTTCATTTAGGTTCAACAGGAGAAGGTTATTTATGACTTGTTTTCACACCACTCTTAATAATTAACTTGATACTTGATGTTTCATATCACCCAACATATTTCATAACATGAGAAAGTTTGATTTTGTCAAGCGAAAACTTTGTTCATTTATCAATAAGCCCAAATATTTCTGTACAGAGTTGATCTATTGAAATGAAATCCTCAAAACTAAAACTGTAATTGAGGTGAAATTATACGTCATCTATGACTGAGAGGTTTAAAAGTATCTCCATTTGTATACATTCATTTTTCAGATACGGTCCTTGCTAATCCATTTCATTGTACCTGCTCGTACTTCTAGATGCCACTAAATCAAAATTAAATCCCTATTTACAGGAACATTATAACCATAATAGTGATTCAACATCGAACATAGCCGAAGTCCCTTACGATTTATATGGTATAAAACATTGACTAATGAATTTAGCCCCTCTTGGCGTTGTGAATTTTATAGCCTGCCGGTGACATTCGTTTCCTAATGAAAAATTGTCCTTTGACCAACTAGAAGACAAACTCGAATATATTTACGTTAGATGAAACGCAGGAAGAGATATGAGAAGCTGCAATTGAGTATGAAATTTTAGAGAAGGTCTAATGTATGTTACTGATAAACTCTGACATACAAGGGTTGGATTTACCAAGACCTCCCTTGGCATATGTTGCAGCCGCTGTAGCAACCAGATCCTGACGGAAATTATTATATAAATTTAGCCCGCAGCGCTAGGAGCATTCTTCATTCAATCTTGTTATTCGAAATACGTTCGAAATGGACTTTGAGAATTCCTTTTCTTCTTGTTTCACCAACAGCAACATCATTCCATTGACGAGGAATGTATTTTTCCGATGGAAATATTCAGTATGGACGTCGGAAACAGACGTTGCTTTATGGAAGTTGTTCGCCAAACGAATTCTATCCGAGTCCTCCATTGTTCCACGCCAAACTCCAAGCCTTGGGGCCACTGAAACGCCACGTCCAATATCCTGTTTCCAGGACGCTACAATTGCGGAACAATAATATCGATATGGTGGAAAAAGTTCGTTATTCTGTACTCCGAATTAAGACCCCTATCTTTGACGTAAGATGGCTGACAGAGACGTCATGAAAGGATATCCTATACGATATCTTTTTTGTTCTTCACATCCCATAATGAAACTCTATAAACAACCAATTTGTCGAAGAGTCTCGTTATCTCTGGAGATATGCTGGCAGAGTTCTTCACTTCTTTAGTTAATTCAACGTGTGATTTCGAAAAATGAACGAATTTCGTTGCATAGGTATACATCATTCACATTTATTTTAGCAGTCGGTTGGCCATGAAATAATTTTCTCCTGTTGTCCTGTTAATTGTTTATTCATGTGAAATTTTTGTTCAAAGGTGAAGTTCATCTTGACTTGAAACTTCCTTGAATTCCTTTCACTTATATTGATGCAAGATGATTTTTGTTGAAAAATTTAACATTGTAATTATCTGTTAATTCTTTCGGGAGATACCCATTCCCAACCACTGCATCATATACATTTCATCTTCGGGTTATTATTTTTGAAATCTACAACTGATGTAACGTATTCAAACTTCAACCAAAGAAGATAACGATCATTAACTCTCCTCAAGCTAGTGCATATTATGATATTATACTGATCTCTTGTATTTTCCATGCAAATAACTGGATTTGGCATGCCTTCAATCAGTTTGTATAAACTTCAATTATGTTCGTCGCAGATTCGACATTGTGATAAAACACGTAATAACAGAAACTTTTTCGTAGAACGGGCAACATAGCGTTGATTTAAAACCCAAAAATGTTTTGACAAGCTTCATAACCCCACATTTTCGTACTATACAGAGTGAAATGTGTCGGATTTTCACGGCCAACCGAGTGCTAAAATAAAAGTGAATGGAGTATACAATATTTCCATATACATTACAATACTTAAGACAAGAATTTTCTAACATTTTATACAAAAACTGGTGATGAAGAAGTTAGTCAAGAATTCTCATCTTTTGTATTTTGTTCATCCAAAATTAACCAAGTCCAACGATGATAGGTTATGAAAAATTCGCCATGTGTTCACTCCCAGAATTTATGGAGATTATGGGTATCAGATCGTCTGTATATCTCCAAAAATCTATCATTTAGTTGGAAGACACCGGGAAAGTTCGTATTTAGATGCAGTTTGACATCTTACTTTCACCCGAGCCGTCTAAACGTAGCAATTTCGCTAAATGCCAAATTGCCAGCCAGAAATTCACAGACAACAGAAATCCTCGGACCTGAGACCCGAAATGCCAGGTATAATAATAAGAATTTATCGCAGCCGTAAAAATTGACCGTTCAATATAATACGCACTTAACTCAATTTTCATAACTCCAAAAACATACCCCTCGGCGAATTTTTGCGCGGCGCTGATATTAATTTTGAGCAGAAACCGATAAACGGTCATTATGAAATTAGGCGGATTTATTCTCGGGCGAGGAATCGCTTGTTGTGCAGGGGTCCGGTAACAAATCATCGACGGGGATAGAGATCAATCGGCCCTAAAACGGACCAGACCTGAAATCGACCGTTTGTAGCGGCGCTATTTAATTCTTGTTATTAAATTAACGAATCGGTTCTTCGTATGCGCCAATTAGGGTGGTTGTTTGAACCGCGGGTTAGGCGATTATCTGTTGATTTATATTTTTATGATAAATTCATAAGTGGTTTTCTGGAATCCACAAAACGACTTCTATGCATTTATTATCCTAGGACAAAAATAAGAAAACCCTACTTCTCAGCGAGAGAACCTTTGGATCTCCAACGCAGATTTCGAAAAAAAATCAAATTTTCCATTCTTCATTTTCCAGTGCACTTTGAAAGACTGTCTACGGTGCAATAAATTGGCTCATTAATTTCTAACTGACCACTTCTTTTTGGGAATTTTTCTGAGGTCACTTTTCGAGTCGATTATTTTTCGGAAAAATGATAACAGATCGGAAAGTGATGCACAATCCGAAAAAGCAACTCTTCTAGTAATAAATTTGAGAACCACAGCGATATCGAAGAAACCGTTCGGTCTTGACGAATTTTTTACTGACCCCATCTTTTTGGGAATTTTTCGAAGGTCACCTTTCAAGTCGATTATCTTCCAGAAAAATCATCATAGATCGGAAAGTGATGCACATTCCGAAAGAGCAACTCTTCTTGTTATAAATCTGAGGACTACAGCGATCTCGAAGCAACTGTTCGGTCTTGACGAATTTTTAACTGACCCCATCTTTTTGGGACTTTTTCGAAGGTCATCTTTCGAGTGGATTATCTTCCAGAAAAATCATCACAGATTAGAAAGTGATGCACATTCCGAAGAAGCAACTCTTCTACAAACAGCGATCTCGAAGCATCCGTTCGGTCTTGACAAGAACCATCAATAATATCTTTGCCAACTGGTAGAAATAGGTCATTCAAGATTTTCGAAATTAAGTGTTTGTGCTAGGGTGAAAGAATATTTTTGAGTTGATGGTTCTTTTTCGACCATTCGATGAATATATCCTCTTTCCAATAAATTTCATTCGTTGTGACCTTATATTCTCTACCCCACCATGGACCATCATCATAAATCGACATGATAGCACACACATAATTGATTTATGCACCGTGTAGCGATTTCGAACGTTTACCAACAAAATGGAATCCCAATCGAACTAAAAGTTTTCCCACATCGTATCAAATACCCATGGAGTCTGTGGAATATTCCGCATTACCGCCAGCATCATTACATCTGTTCATTACCATGTTTCACCTCATTTGTGTAAAATCACCGTCGTTGAAACGGGCAGAATTAGTGTCGTATGCACGAAATATTCTAAATGGCGGAAGTATTGATCCCAAAAGGGCCCGCATTTGTCAATTATGATTATGGAGGTAATGGAAATTCGGTTTCGAATTCCAATTAATGATCGAAATGACATTTTGCGGTGCCGCTGTCGGGAAATGCGTAGTTTATTTAGTCCACACAAAGGAACACTAAACTGGTTCTGTTTCAATGGGCTAGGTTCTCTTGTTGGCGGCACGTTGACGTTCATTTCAACAAGGACATTTGGGGTATGGATTTAAGTGCAATACTCACTGCAATAAGCAAAGGTTTGGCTATAGTTTTACCTCTCTATTCACTGAGAAGCTCCTCGAATAACTAAGAAAAATAGGTGTAGGATCTTAAAAAAAATCTGGATCTTAGAGTAAAAATATTCTACACCTCCTCAATGGTTGCTGCTTTACAGGGTAGTGCTGATTTAGAAGGCACCACATTATCTGATTTAAGAAGTACCTAGGCAACTAGAGGATAGCCTTAACTATCATCTGAATCTATTCTATTCTAAGGAATCTATTCCTTCTGGATGTTTTCATTTGAACTCCTGTCTACTCATACTGAAGTCTCCCTAGACCAGAATGGATAAATTAGATGTTGTCAACAGGCTTCAAGAAATTTTTCTTCCCTCTGGCTTTGTTCCAAATTCCATTCTTTAATATGCTACATCTTTCACATCATCCGTGGTGAGACACGTGATGACCACGATCGTGAAATCTGAAATGGCATAATACAAGACGGGGAGAGTGTAAAAAGAACCCTCTTGTATGAGGTATTAAGGGACCTTCCTGTGCAGGGTGGAAGTCAGTATTGCTTCAATAGTGAGGACGTAGTTTACTTTAGATTTGGAAACATGGCTTTGAAGTAAATCTAATTCTTCCCACACTATTCAAGGATATTTCTGATAACCAATCTTTTTGGCATTAGCTAAAACAGTTGAAGAATCATTTATAGTTCCAGAGTCAAGCTTCCCTTGCTTAAAAAATCTCTCCATAGCTTCCATATGCTCCGTCCCAGAATCCGACCCAGTCCAGCTCTGTACCGAGGGATAAGAATACACGGGAGCTCAATTTGAGGGAGTTAACCCCGATATCTGTTCACAATTTTCGACTTTATCCGAAAGGGCATGGCCTTAAGGCCGAGACCCCTAATGTGGTGGTGCGAAATTGGGTTTTCCAAGGGATACAACGTTTGATACATGAATATGTTGAGGCAATATGCCAGATGATGCACCTGAAAAGCCGCCATGCAATTTTGGAGGCTTTTTCGGTGATTGAGTCCTGCTTTGCGAGATCCTTGTCGAGGGCGTGTTTAGCCGGATAATATGGGGGATTTGATGTGGCAGAGATACACGCCTGAAAAGTCATCAGAACAACATAGCATATAGGAAAAGTATTGTTGGAGTTGTGTAACAAATACCATGTTTCAAGTGGTATTTGTAACACAAATAATATTTACATCTATGATGATTTTTGACCATCCCGAAAAAGATGGGGTCACCTAAAAATTAGTCAAGACCGAACTGTTGTATCGAGGTCGATGAAATTCCGAGATTTGTTACTAGAAGAGTTGCTCTTTTAGAATATGTAAGTACCATATTGGATGGATACACGATAAGTATGAAACGTGGTTTCAAAGTAAGACCCACAATAATGAAAACGCTGTCACGATTTCCTTGTTTCACGAACCCCATCCGTGCGTCCTCCACCCCAGAGCACCGCGAATCTAATTCGGAGTTTTAATCCGACCACCCACAACCCTCTCGTGTCGGTTACATCCCTTATTTACATTCGTTCCCGTGAAAGAGACCAACGGGGCGAAATATTCCATATCCGATATCACTTGGCAGCTTTGTCGAGCGAAATAACGCTCCAGAGGATCTATTGTTGCCGTTGCAGCCTTCCACGAGCGCAGAAGAAGCACCCAGAAGTGGATACTGTCCGTTCTGGATATTGAAATTTTATCTGGATGGGATTTCTGGTTGTAGGGTTTCGAACTTCCTGGCTTCATGTATTAGAGACTGGAGATCAAGGACAGGAGCTTGGGTATACGTGACTTGGGAATATTTCTGAGAGTTCTCCTAAGTTAGCTACTTCAAAAACTCATTGAAAGACCCATCATTGCCTCACTAATAATCCCCACAGGGTGTTCAGAAATTTAGTTGAAATTGCAACTTTCCGTTCTACCCTGTATACCATCAAATTCAATTGAAATTCCTGCAGGCTCGACATCAGGTGTTAAACTAGATGAAATAGGCTACGGATGGAACAAAATGTTTAAAATCAATGCACACCTTAAGGAGTTATTTTAAAATTAGTCTGTTTTTGGTGAAGAAAATTTTGGAAAAATTAGATCAGCTACAAACACACCTTCGGTCCAATTTAAGGACTCTGTGTGTCTATGTCTTTCGAGTTAACTTCTGAGGGAAATCTGCAACTTCCCTCTGGAAATGACTGACAAAATCCTGTAACTATCCTTATTGACAACATTTAAAAAACTAGTCCCGATTTCAAAACACGATAAGAATCTCGATAATTGAATCCTGTTAACTGTTATCCAAACACACCGAATTTTACGATACCCCTTCAACATTCTAGCACTCATCTACAGTTCTAATGGAAATAAATTATTGTCGAATTCCTGTTAGCTCAACGCCCTTTCACTGTAAGGATGGCAGTACTGACTGCCATAAGTTAACGACTACCAGGAGAAATAATTACTGTGTGTTGTTCTAATAGCATCAAATTAAGTAGACCGAACTTTAGAAAATTTAATCAATATCCGAATGATAAAATCTCCTGGCGGTAATTTATGATATCCTCGATGTGAAATGGGTGGAGATCAATCTGGGATAAGCGTTATATGGTTGGTAGCCGTGATGGAAGCTGCAATCACGAATTCGGTTTTTTTTTGGTGGAATATTCATGAAAAATTTAATAGCGATGTGTGGTAATAGAGTAGAGTAGGATACGCTTGATTCTCACTGATTGAGTCTTTTATGTTCTGGTCGTTATGTGTGGAAATTGAAACTGAGAACATCAAGAAGTGCTTTAGATGTTTTCGATATCTGGTCAAGATATTCCCACAACTTCTGTGTTGATATGAGTGTGAGATTTCAATCACAAATGCCTGTACTCCATTCATATTTTCTCAAGTTTTTGTAACTAGAACGGAGTAAGGTTGGCGCTCATGAAATGTCGTTAATGTCATAACGCCGTTGCCACAACTAATATCAATTTTTATTACCCTGATATTCTAAAATCCACAATACGTCAGACGGTAGCGAACATATTCAATGTAAGAGAATTCATATAATGTTTCATCTGAATCTAAACGACTCATATTTCAGCTGAATATTTTCACAATCAGAAAGATTGCGAATGAACAGGATGACAAAGAATTTCCTTCTATTGGGAGGCACAAAAAAGTGGTGCTAAAATAAAAGTGAATGGAGTATATAAGTTTGTAAGGCCCTCATCACCATTTCTTGAGTGAGTTGGATGGAAATTCAACGAATACGTAGCTTCTACCAACACCAACAATAGACAGAAGCGTGATACCTGCTCCAATAGGGTCGATATTAAAACGTCAAACCCATTCTCGTGTCCCAATAACTGTTCACGAAATCACGCCCGAACGTCAAACATCCAACACACTTCATTTCATGTTACACATAAACATCGAATCGAAAGGCGTATATATGCATATTTCGAGGCTCCTGACTGACAGCTGACCTCTAACCCCTTCCGGGTGCCAGCCAGCAACCCACGTCAATGTCATTCGCTCTCAAGACGCAATAACTGGAATGACTGGGAAGACGGTCCCTCTCATGTTGTAACATATCGATTAAACGAATATAAATAACAAATTGGAGGAGTATCTGAGCCCATTCAATCAGCGTGTATTGGCTGTAGTGAAAAGGACATTGATGGCGAGGCCATTCGTCTTCTTCTCGACGCGACTGGTGTTATTATGTTGCAAAAGTCGGTACGTATGGGCCTGATTGGGATCAGGGGTCAAGTTGTTGAGTTACAGCCACCTCAGTTGCATTCTGGATCTGTGAATCATTCGGATATGCGTGTCTGGCGTTGTGATTTGTGATTTTGGCTTGAGAAGTCCAGGGAAATAAATTCTGATTCTGCAATCGCATCAACAGGAATGAATTGTGGTCCAACCGATAATTTTTACGGGGGACAAGGTCACAGATGTACAGTTTGTCCGAGGGCAAACAGAACCGAGGATTCCGCCCCACCTACCTCCCCTAGACTCAGCTTATTCCGGCCATATTTCACGGATTTCCATACCTGCCCGGTTTTTCCGAGCCGGCGATTTGTTTCGTGCGCACACAGTATAAATAACCCTTTCGGATTATGTCCCCCGGGAAGGACTGGAGCGGACTTAATTTGAAATCCCTGTCCGGCCAGCCCCCGCAACCTAGGGGGGTAGCAGATTCATGACGCGGTCAATTCGAAAAGGGGGAGCGGAAATTTATGGGGCGAGGGGGATGTTCGGGGGTGATCGGTGAAAGTTTCAGTCTGTTTCATGCGCCATTTCTCCGACGACTATGGGTGTTTGTAGATTAACATTTGACCCAGGGAGTTTTCTCGGGTGGTTGAAAAATTGTTGGGGGTCGTGGAGTTTTGAGCTTCACTGGACGTCAGGAATTGGAGGACCTCTGGAATGAGTTCATTGCGATGTGGCTCATGTCAAAAATTCACAACAGATTCACTACAAATCCCAAGAGCCCTAAGACTGCTTTTGACATACGTCATATGTCATTGGAACGTCATTGCGAAGCTCTCTGTGAATCCGTCGATAACTTGGCTTTGGACGGATATTTTCTGCACGGGAGCCGTCTTAAATTCGCTATATTACAATCGGAGTCGGCGAGTCGAATAATACGCCCATGCTGGGATCCACATTTGGCCGTTCCGTTTGCCAAATGGCCACCGACGCCACCGCAGCTGGATACCACAGTTCGTGCTGTCCCCGCTCTGCCTCGGAATTGATAACTTACATGCTGAGTCGAAATTAAGGAGTTTATTTATGGGTAACGGCCCGGTATATCTTAATCGCGATAGGGGAATTCGGCGATATGTACAGGGTGGAGGAAATATCTTCATATAAGGAGAGATCTGAAGCCTTGAAAATCAGTGGGTGAGAGATGAGAGGGAAGTGATTGTTTTGTACGAAAAAGAGATGCTTCAGAATTGAATTTTTGTAACATAGGCCACTTAAACCACAGAACATATTTCAGTCAGACGGTTAATTCAAATATGGATTTACTGATTTATTCCTGGAGCCTTTCAAGAAGAAATAGGAATTGAACGATGTGTCAAATGAACTCAGGAAAAAAACTATCAAAGACTTGACATTCATTCATTCATTGCTGTATCCCGTTACCGAGAATAAACCTACAAAACGATTGCAAAAGAAATCGGTGCTATCAAACCCTAATTTCCTAGGGCTACTTGCGACTGTGTGCCCTCCTGTGACTGAAGAGCCCCAGCCGCGATCTACAGATCCTTCCTCACTCTGGTCACCAACTAGATCTAGCCACCGCTGTATTCTTCTCGAGTCTCCATTATAACTGTGGACCAAAGACCTCCACTGTAATCTATCTAACGCTAGTTGTTCCCAGTTATGATTGGCATCAACTGATTTTAGGGATTGATGCAGTATATCCTTAAACCGCTTATACTGGTCTCCTGGTTTCCGAGCTCCCTCTGTGAATTCGCCATACAGAGCTATTCTGGGAAGTCTTGTCTTGCATCCTCAGAATGTGGCCGCTCCATCTGAGTCGGGCTCTCGTTAGTTGAGTCTCAAGTAAGACTGCTTTCAGACTATCGAGCTCTCATGTAATTGATACAGAGGTGATATGGATACATCAAATACGCTGTCGCATCAGAAAGTACCTGCTGATTCTGTGGAGAGGAGGATTAATCTTCGTATCACTTATAAAAGAAGGCCATCCCATCTCTAGTCAAGAGCTAATTATGGAAATCCTACAGTAGCACTTGGGGTCATTCTTGATTTGTCTCCCCTACACAAACATTCAAAGAAATAACATCGATATTAGATATGGTCATAGACTGTCCTAGTCTGTGAACTGTCTTAGTAAGGTAAACCAATGAATCAAAATCAGGAAAAGGTAAAGCCTCTGGGGTATGTGGGTCCAAATTGAATATCTTCATGCCTCTTGGGCCATTTTATTACTGACAGAGACACTAGCTGTCAAGACTGATGCCCAAGAGTATCTGAAAAGGAACCTCTATGTCACAAAGGCGCTGAGGGCTATAGATTCTGCCAGCCGGGTTTTCTGCTGACATGGAAATGCTCTAATACTGTTTAAAAACTGACAGGAGGCAGTATGCTTGTCAATGCATTGTGATTTGAAGGGAGTAGAAGAGCTGATGATCATGGCAATGATAACATTAGGAAGAAAACATCCAGATTATGCTGGACCAGAACGCTTTTTTTGGCTTGGGAAAGACCAATAGGAGGGAAAGTACCCTATGACTTGAACAGGTGGACAGATTGGTAACCAAACTCTAAATAACTTTGTGGTATTCTCACCAATCCACACCCGAAAGCCCCTGAAGCTGATACCAGCTGATCTAAGGGTAATGGTGGTACAATGTTGGTACAAATATCTTTTGTATAGCATAGGAGCGTCAGCAGACGGTTTCCATAGGATTGAATATGAAGTACAGTAGACAAAAGACAGAAGTGGTCAATGTAGATGATGTAGGAGCGATAACAGATGTCATGGGGAGGGGATCATAGTAGACCCTAAGGTCTCTGCGTCCCTTGGAACAATATACAAAATATCCTTTGACCAGTAAAACTTCTACTGTTTCTTGTTTCTCAAAAAATCTACGACCATCGATTACTATCTCCGGATAATCGATGTGTGATGTGACATATAAATGTCACCTCAAACTGTCCACCCCTTCCGCATATCCACCCACCATTTCAGACGATTCACGGCCATCCAGAAGCTGCCGCAATTTTGACCGTTTCGCTGGCGAACGCGTATAAATCGGAAAGGGAACAATAAAATAAATAAGAGTCGACAAATCGGCCGACACGGTCGTCTATTTGTCGACCGCGATTTCACCGGCTCATAATTGCAACGGCCGGTGGGCGGAAAAAGCGATCATTTAAACCACACATACTCTTAGCACACTTCGAGTTCCTGACAAATTGCTATAAATCTCGCGGGACGTTTAAAAATAGCGGGAAAAGAGACCAGCGCAACGTCCGTATCTGCGACACTCCTATCGCCGCAGAGATCAGGGATGACCAACGTTAGGAAAACGTCGACGGGTCGTGAAACTCCGCCATGTTGGTCTACAGGTCCTCGATGCTACTCATTCGAATCAATAGCAAATATAGTTCTTGTACAAGCATAAAGCGAGCAGTATGACCCGGATTTCTTAGGTTATTCGCTGCTGAAGATGACGTTAAAAGCCTTTTTTTTCAAGTTAGCCCCTAAAAAGAAGTCTCAGATTCCCAAATCCCACCTCACATCCCCTCTTGGTGAGAACATTGACCCCAGGAAGCTCTATCTCAAATCAGCTAATGAAATTCGAGCTGTATGGGCTGTAGCCCCATCCTGCTGGAACCAAATGTCATCCAGATCGTATTCTTCATTAAGTTTTTCCAATCAGGCTGTAGGAAGCTCGAAATCACGGTGCCGACTAACAACTACGGTCCCTAAGGAACACGAAGAGACCTTCCGCTGTCGAGTCATGGATGGATAAATCATAAACCTCCTATTCGCGATACGTAGGAGTCCTTTATCCATCCCTGGCCACGTCACGGTATCATTACAACGGCAAGAGTAATGCGGGTCTTATCTATTTTTGAAATACCTGGTCTATTTGGAAAAATGATTTGTGCATGTCACGGCTCGAAATGGGAGAAGTGGGTTCGGATGTTTTTACAAAGGTAGGATAAGAAAAAGGTAGATATATCCGAGAATAGCTCGTTGTGCTCCATTTCGTAAGCTAATGGTGACTAAGAAATTCAAAGTGGATAAGACGGGATGAATTATGGACTTGACTAGACACGACTGCTATGGAAAAATCGGGATTGGCCTGTGAATATCTTGAAAAAGTTGTCTGGATGATACTTCTTGAGACGTGGATGAAATACACTCACCACACGAAGAAACTGGTAAAGAATTATACCTCCTTTATATATCGAATTCGTTTGGATAATTTGAGTGTAAACAGATCAATTTTTAAGGGATATGGTATCCCTTTTTATCGACTAATTTTGGTATTTCCAACATCAAGCTAACAGATCTATTGAGTTCAGTCTATATAGCTGTGGAATAGCAAAAACTAACGAT
Organism: Coccinella septempunctata; assembly: GCF_907165205.1. NCBI lineage: Eukaryota > Metazoa > Arthropoda > Insecta > Coleoptera > Coccinellidae > Coccinella > Coccinella septempunctata. The sequence continues at coordinate 31,483,187 of NC_058194.1, read as the reverse complement.
TGCAGATTCTGTGAAGCAGATTGAGAAGAGGAGCATACAATTTTCAACAGGTAGGAAGCTCAGTTTATTGGTGAACAAATATTTCTGTGAAATACTGGCACTCATCAATATGTATTGGTGAATATGAAGCAGAAATCCAACTTTTTGTTCGAATTCCGATTTCCGATGTTATTGAGTCCTCGCTCGCGAGGTAGTAAAGAAGAATCTGCATGTTCTACCTTGGACACTCATAATAAATCGAAAGGTATTAATAGCAACATAAAGCTTTCCTCCCACGTCGGCTATGTGTGTATTATAAATGACCGCGCGGTAATTTGTAGACCACAATGAAATTAAGGGTACAGGTTTTCGTTGCCCGGATTTTTTTCTTCCTCGGTTTGATTAGTCGCTACCACTTGTTATTCGTTGTAGCAGGACAGGTGGTCTGAAATTCACGAGGGCAGTGATGATATTTACGATCGTGTTAGTGGGGATTGGCCGGACTGAAAAATTGATGAGTGACTTTTCGCGAATCCGTGTTCATGAGAAGGTTCCTATGAGGGTCCGAGCGATGTTTGACTAAATTATTTTTGGTAAAATTGAGTTTCAGAAATACACAGAAATTCGTGATTTAGAGTTTGAATTACTAGAACACCCCCTTTATTCAACAAAATTGGGCTCCATCCGACTATCATCTATTTCTTCAACTGAAACAAGTTTAAAAGGGCGTAAATTTTCTTCCAACGAGGAGGTAATAAAAGGTGTGGAGGTCTGGTTTGCAGAGCAAGAAGAAACATTTTTTTTGAACGTCTAGAGACGTTGCAGGTTCGCTGTAATAAATGTATCCAATTAAGAGGAGAATCTGTTGAGTAATAAAATATTTTGACATTGAAATTTTGTTTGGTTATGTAGTAGGCTAAGAATTTTTCAATATATCCTTGCAGGTGATCTTCGTATCGTCTGTGATGCAAAAATTTCGATGTTCTTGTATCATTTGCGGCCTGCAAACAGTAAACTAACGAATATGGTCTTGTCAGTGTGAAGAGAAATTGTTTTGCAGCTTAGTACCAAAATTTCGACCACCTTCAGCTTCTTTTTGAAATATCCACTTCTTATAATCATAGACATCGATGTACGTTAGCTATTAGTGCCTTCACCATTCTTCTTTCAATCAGCACGTCTGATAAACCACGAATCTCATCGAATCCCATCCTGTCCCCTCAAAAACCATCTTCAGAGCCTTGTCTCTGTGCTCACGCCGGAACTTATCGCAATATATCGTGGCTGACTAGGAAAATAACAACATTCATTGCGACATTCACTTTAACAGTTACCCTATTCTATGCAACAAGGTGTCAGCGTGAAATGAATGCCTTTTTTACCGACCGGTGAATGTCATTCAGGCAGACATCTGCATATCGAAAAGCCGATTATAGATGGGCCGAGCATCCGTTTGATGACCCCTGATTTAAGCCTGGAAAGAGGATGATTTATGAGTTATGACTAGTCAGGTGGGGTGACAAGAAATGAGCAGATGAGATTGGAGCTGATTTTTACGAAACATTGATCGTTTCTACTGTCATACGAAATAACTTGAAAGCTTTGAACTTGAAGGATTAGAAGGTGTGAAACGATCTATTTCCCTGAACTATAATTTCCCATACGCCAACAGTACTTTCCCACGTACCAACCTATCTTCGTCTCCCTAAATCGTCCCCTCACGCATAAGAAATATTTTACCTCAAAGTGTCCAGTTCTCATTGTTTCCCGAGACACGAGGAACCGGGTAATGCGTGGGAGGTTGCGCCCTCTCGTAGGCGACCGGTGGGGTTTTAATTGTGGTACTTAGTCAGGTTGTCAGAACTGCGATTGTTGTATAAACGTATAGTGTGAAGCTATAAATAGCAATTAGGGGCCGACAGGCGTGGAAATGCTTTCGGGTCGCCCAGTAATATAAAAATATAGCCGAATATCATTAAACTGACGTTTCGTTTTACGCTCGCGCGTGATTTGAAGGAGGGCCTGTCGGTTCGGGAAAATATAGGGGATTTTCGATCGGGCAATGCATAACGCTCCACTGCTTGGAGTCAGGAATAAACCGTTCGTGAAAAGTTGACGATATTGATGGTTTGGGAAGATGCATGTTCATCTATATTCTTTAGGCGCGTATACATCTGAGCAAAATAGCCGAATGAGCACGCCGCACCGAATGAGCGTTTATGCGGATAATTTTTCTTTCCGACGCACGAACAGCATGAGCATGTGTTCGGAGCCGCTCCAACGGATGTGTCAGTTCAGTGCTTACGAACGTAAACGATGGAAACGAGAAATCTATATTTAAATGTGTGCGTTCGGTTCGAGGAAAAGATGTCAAATAAACCCGTCCACACTGAGCACGAATTTCCTTTGATGGACCGACAAATTGCGGATCGGCACCGCGCAACATGAGCGCGATGTGCTCATTCGGCTGTTTTGCTCAGATGTGTACGCGGCTTTTTAGGCATCACATACGGTATTAAGCATACCTTCGTAGATCTGCTTACCTCTTAACCCTTTTAAATACAGGTACTTCATGAAGGCTCGATACTCCAATTTTTCGTCTTTCATCTTTCTTTCAATTTATTGCATAACTCTGGTTTACTTTTTGACCTCAAACTTCACACTGACACTTCTAATGAGTTATTGTTCGTTGCTATAGTAACGCAATATTTTTTATACTGCTCTAGGCTAACTAGATATCAATACATCCTCGTACACCTTCTTTTCCTCCTTACTTCAAGAGAATGCTGTGGAATGAATTTCTGCAAAGATTTCGTGATTGATCCAACTTGAATTAGGGAAACTTCATAACCGCGTACCTTTGTCCTTTCCATTAGCACTTCAAATCGTTGTCCCCTTTCAAGGGAAAAGCTGTTGAATAACTGAAGGCCCTCCTGTGCCAACCAGGGCTCTTCTCCAGACACCGCTCCAGCTTTTCAGCACGCGGACTGCACCGGTGTATCTGACATCTAGTCGCATCCCCATTGAACGCCTGTATTCATACATTCCCGCCCAGTGCATTGTCCATTTTTACGCCCTCGTCAAGATCTGGGGCCCTGAATACGTAACTAGAGATGCATAAATGCATGAAATGATTTGATTAAAGCTATCCGAGCGTTATGTGATGAATGGAGTGAGGGCTGATAAAAAAGGTGTATAGATTCGCACAATGGGCAGGATGAATAATTATGGGCCGTTTCTGCAGCGTCGCCTAGGAGAGGCGTGGAGGTTTTTTCGGGAAAAAATCGTAATGTATGGACGTGAAATTCATAATGGACGTTACTGGGTTGGAATATCGATGTTGCGACTTTGGTTTGTACGTGTAGCATAACGTTGGTTGGATTTCTGTTCGTTCTTTCATTCGGTGAAATCATTTTAACTGATACATCGCGAGAAATACCTCGAAACGTCTGGAATTAATCGAAAACGCATCGATTCTAAATATTCATTATGAAGAAAGCCATGCCCATAACCAGGGACTGCGGATGGACGTGATGATATGAGGAGGATGTTACCCTAGCTGTCCATCGAGACGAGGATTGTGTAGCATGACTCGTGCCAGTAATTATGCTCGATTAACATTCTCTGCGGAATATACAGCTCTCGAAACCGCTGCGCTCAGTGCGCAATTAATGTGGAAGCCCTGGGTGAGAACGACCGACGACGCGGGACATCGGGGGTGGATTGGTCAGCCCTTGGGGTTACCTCGTGGCGAAAAAAAGCTTAGTAGGAAAGCGTAAGATAAAAAACGAAAATTTGCACTAACACGATGGGGATGGAAGGATATGAATTAGAACCAAAAGGACCAATTTTAGGCCTGGATTGTCAGTAGGATGATTTTTTCACTCCTACACGACATTATACATTACAATCCTTCCTCGAAACATCATTGAGAACCTCAGTGACACAATGCCAAATAGATTAAGAGTACTACGAAGAACTTGTCTCTACTATGTTGTCGCGCTAAAGCAGTCTTGTCTACCGTTGCCATTTTGGGCAGGTTAACCGTATGTAGATACCTAATTTAAAACATAAGTTTTTTGGGTATAGGCCGCCCGCGTCAGCTCAAGATCCTGCTGCCCCGATGCCTACACATATAATTAAAGAAATGACACAGAAAAGTAAAAACTGCCTAATGATTTATTTCCCAAAATACTGATCCTAGAAAAAATCTGATTGCTTAATCGTGATCTACGACGTCGAGTTAGTCAGTAAAATGACCATGGTCGATATAGCTGAATAAATAATTTTTGTTCGGACTTAAAATTATTTCGGTGGAGCGGGTAAACATGTACCAGACGAAATTATTCTGAATTCGATTTTTTTTAATTCTTCGAACTATATTGACCCGGGTAATTTTTTCGACTATTTTGAGGTCGTAGATTACGAATATGCAATTAGATTATTCCTAGGATCAGTATTTTAGGAAATAAATCATGTTTAGTGGAAAATTTCGAGAAAAATGGTCAAATTCGAATAGCTGTAACAGCTAGGAAGAATTCACTGGACACATACCGATTTTTTTGGTGATGAATTGATCCTTTGCTGATAAAAAATCAAATTATCATTCACTTACCGTTAACGGTTTAGATTTTATGATTTTTTCCGCGAAGACCAAAAATTTCGAATTTTTCATCGACCGTAACTTGAAAACTAATCCTTTCAGCAAAATTCTGTTTGCATATTCGTAATCTACGCCCTCGAATTAGTCAATACTACAATTTTGGTGAAAATCGGAGAGATTAAATTTTTTTCAAATTTTCCATACATATGTATGGAAAAATTGCGATTTTTTGAAAAAAATTTTTTGTCTCCGATCGAAACCAAATTTATACTGTCGACTAAATCGAGGGCGTAGATAACAAATATGCACACAGATATTTAGAAAAAAATTTATTTTTTAAGTTATGGCCCATGAAAAATTGGAAATTTTGGATCTTCGCAGAAAAATTCATAAAATCGGAAATATTCTCGATAGATGAATGAAAATTGGAACTTTCTATTAGCAAAGGATCAATCTATCATCGAAAAACTCAGGATATGTCTAATTCTCTTTTTCTGTCTGCTACAGCTCCTCAAAATTGACCAATTTTCTTGAAATTTTCCACTAAAAGTGATTCATTTCCTATAATACTGATTCTACAAAAAATCTAATCCCATATTCGTAATCTACGATCTAGAATAAGTCAATAAAATGTCCCAGGTCGATATATTTTCAACGAAAAAGCCTTTGCTTGTGGCAGCCTGTGTATACCAAGTCATTTTTTTATTATATTTCTGTATATCTATGGACCAGGTATATCATCCTGTAACGTTCCTTGAACAGCCAAAGAGGAGAAGCATCACAGTTTGAAATACCAGCCCTATTCTACAAGATTTTTCTTGCCATTGAGTAAAATGATGAGGAAGAAACCTGCATTCTACTCCCTCGGTGTATAATCCGCTAATGGTCCACAAAACGCAGAATGATCGATACCTTCCAATCCACCGCTGTGCCCATTCCTCCGCCCACGTGACCCGTAGTTTATAAACGTGGCTCTTATTGTCCAGCATCTGCGGGTATTATAACATAATAATTATCAATTGAGCATTAGATATGATGCGGCTCCGAACTCCCATGACTGCACCCACCCAGGCGCAAAGAGACCATTCTTGTCGGAAAGGCCGCAGCCATTGTCTTACTACAGAAACCGACAACTCTATCCCGCTTGACACCCCTGTGATTACGAAAGCGTGATGCACCTACAGCCCACTCTTCCGGGCATGACGTTATTGTTATTACCATTCTCGTATGAATTCGTGGCCGAAAAAATGATTTACCGGTGTATACAGGGCGAGTAGGAGAGAATGGTCAGCACTAAACATGGGATAGAATAGTTTGAAATACGAGGATGTGTTGATATCTAGTTAGTTTAGACCAGTTCCTTGCATAAAAAAATATTGCGTTACCATAGCAACCAACAATAACTCATCAGAAGTGTCAATGTGAAGTTTCGTGATTTGGGGTTTGAATTATTAGAACACCCCACTTATTCACCAGATTTGGCTCCATCCGACTATCAACTCTTTCTTAAACTGAAAAAAGTTCAAAAGTTCGTAAATTTTCTTCCAACGAGGAGGTTATAAAAGCTGTGGAGCTCTGGTTTGCAGAGCAAGAAGCAACATTTGTTTTTAAACGTCTAGAGACCGTGCAGGTTCGCTGTAATAAATGTTTCCAATTAGGAGGAGAATATATTGAGTAATAAAATATTTTGACAATGAAATTTTGTTTGGTTCTATAGTAGGCTAAGAATTTCTCAATATATCCTCATACCTAGAAGGCAAAACAATGGGCCTACTAGTGTGACACTAACCTAATAAGAGAAATACTTTTCTATTCCTCTACGACGATTCAAATCAAAGTGTGACTACTACCAAAGACCAGTGCTGTAGTAAATCAAAATTATAAAATATTTAAATCGATTCTCGATCACTCCACCCACTGATATCAGAAGAAGATTGATGGCGCCATACATAATGAAGATATCCCATTAAGAATAACCATTATATGCTAATCGGGCCGAAATTGTAATAATTAATAAACATACGAAACCGATGAATTATTGAAATGTTAAACAAACTAATGAATGAAAAACCACGTTTCAACATATCGATCCTATACGCTCGGCAAGACAATACATCCTCGTGAATGGACAGTGCAGAGGTCTCTTTGTTTCCTATACAGCCGCGCCCAAAATTGGATCCTTTCTTCCTTCAATTATTCAAGAGCGACCTAATGACGATTGTGTCCACTAATTTATGATTGTGCGCCATCGGCGTGTTGGGTATTGAACTGTTCTCTCGACAACGTGAATAGTTTGGGCATTTCGGCCCTAGGGACATGCCATTCCACAATTGTTGTCGTTTTGATTCCATATCGAGTGAAATTTTGGTTATGGGGCACTTGATTGAATCCGACTGCTAATTGTTCCTGGAAACAGCGGGTGATTATTGGCGTGGACGTTCGTGAAAGCTCTCCAGCGAAAATTGTGCAGATTTCATTGGTAGATACAAATCAAAAGGGTTCAGAAGGTCATTTATGGGTTGAATCTTGCTTCTCGATTAATGTATCGAAATGAGATGGCAATAAATCAACAGTATGCGACGTTGTGGGGGTTCTTTGCAAGTTTTTGTTTTTGTTTTTCACTGTCCAATATCAAGAAACTCCTGTTGTTGCAACCAAATGAGCTAAGAGATCTTCTGGGGATGCTTAGGGAGCATTTTCATTCAATTTGAATGTTTTTTCCTTCAAGCATAGGTAACATCACTGGTTTCCTGCCTTCAGACTAAAATTGCAGAAATAGGCAGCGTTCGCAACAACTCGAATAATGTTATCGGTTAGAAAACACTTCCTCTACATACAAAAACCTCCAGGTCGGCCATAAGAAATCAGATTTTCAGTAATTCATCACAGAATCGCTTGAGAATTCTCTACGAACTTTTGCAACGTAATCAGTTCCTTGTTTTAACAAGTAAGAGCACATATTTGGCTACTTGAGTAGCCTCTCCAGTGAATTGCCCAACCGCAAGGTACATAACGAAGTAAGTAAACACACGAAGAGGTTATTGAGTCAGGTAGACCAGCCAAATATATCCCCGGTAAATACGATTAATTCGATGTAGGCATCTCAGATAATTATGGTTTATAATGCTGCCATGATTTGCACAGTAAACAGCATATATGTTGAATGCATAATATGGGGTTAAGTTGACCATACACGTTCGAGCGTTGCCTCACGAAGTTCGTAAAGCTCCGACCCTCATAGTGAATAATATAGAGCTCAATTTGAGAGAAATGAACACGTCGTTGAGGTTTATACATATTAATTTGAAAGATCAAATGATAAGACGTGTCTATTTGTCGCTCAAACTCAGAGACATGTAGTGAAGAGGAATAAATTACATTTCCTTATATGCCGATGGCTGTACTATCGTTTACGAAATGATTCCTGTTTTTTCTGGCCCTTGAAGCATATGAAATTGGCCGAAATTCCTTCAAATTAATAGATATAGAGCGTAAAGGTACCCAATTGATGCCAACCGTTCATCTTAAGCTGGAAAATTCCATCGTACTTATCGTACGGCAAATCCTCCGGTCCATCCGCACCCTTAATTTCTCGTCAACAAGTCCGAGAGCCCGCTAACCACTCATTGCCGTTCGTTGAACATCGTGGGGCGCTGTCCATCAACTGATTGATGACCAACCACTTTTCGACCGACTTATGTGCTCATTCATTTTCGAAATGTTCTCACATTTTTATTAACGATGCTCACCCGCGAGCTCTCTCTGTCCGTACGCGTAATTTAAACGGACCGTAATCTCCCATACTCGACGTCAAACCGGAAAATACGACTCTAGATGGCTAAGAGATAAGGGTTGGTGCTGTCCATTTGGGGATGATGGATACCGTGGATTTTGTCGGTCTGGTCGCGGCTCGAAGTTCATCGAACTAATGGGTTAGTTTTTCGTTCAAAATTGAACGTTTTCCTTCTGTAGAATCGATATAGAAGAATTTTTCGTGTGGGGATAGCTGGGTTCTGAGAAACTTCTATAGTTCCATCAAGAAAGGGCAGTTATCGGCTGTCGAAATGTCATCAAGGGTGGATGGATGACTGTTGACCTCGATGCAGTGGGTTAACAAGCGACAGAAGAACACAGCCTCATGAGTTCAATTCTTATTGAAACACCTAGAACTATGGGCATAGGATTGCCTGTGCAAAGTTGCAGAAAAAAGGGTTGACATATTTTTATGATGAAGTGACAAAGAGATAACAGTGGACAAATCAACCTCTTCATAATGAGCCAATTCAAATCTGGCTACATATCACGGAGCATACGAGGAAATATTGATATTAAGTTAGCCTAGACCAATTCTATGCATAAAAAAAATATTGCGTTACCATAGCAACGAACAATAACTCACCAGAAGTGTCAATCGGGCCTATTCTGTTTGCGTATTGCTGTTGTAGTCATATTGCTATCTTCCTAATTTATAACAATATGGCTATGATAGCAAACTGATATAACAAGATCTTCTAAAAATTGACAGATCATATTGCTCAAAATGAATTATTAGGATACCAGTTTTACAAACTTTTCTGTGATAGCAATATCTTTTCTATAACCATATTACTATTTCCAAACAGAATCGACCTGATTGTGAAGTTTTAGGTCAAAAAAGTGAACTAGAGTTACGCAATATATTAAAAGAAAGTAGATGTCCAGCGAAATTGTGAAAATCGTAAAATTGGACTAACGAGCCATCATCAAGTACCTGTATTTTAAAGGGTTAGGAGATCAGTAGATTTACGAAGATATGCTGAATACCCTTGGTGTTCAATGTCCTTCGTATGCGACCGTGAAAAATTAGACTGCAAGCTCCAAAAGAGTTAAATTTTCTATTGAAGATGATGATCGGGAAGGCCAGTTTCTGTGTCAGTCCCCGAAAATATCGATGCAGTTCATGACATGATTTTATCAGACCATCGAATTGGGCTTAAACGGATATCTGAAGCACTGAATATTTCATACGAACGCGTTGATCATACAGTTTACGTCAATTTGGACATGAGAAAAATTGCTGCCCCAAAAGTTTGAATGTTGACCAAAATCGTGCAAGGGTAGAAGCATCTCGTTCGATCTGTGCTCGATTTGAAAACGATGTAAACTTCTTGTTACCATGGATGAGACTGGGTACATTTCTACGATCCAGAAACAAAGCAACAGTCGATAGAATGGCGACACTCTGGTTCTCACGGACCTAAGAAATTTTGTGACAAAAAATCTGCTGGAAAAGTTCTTGCTTCAGTTTTTTGGGACTGCCATGGAGTTATTATGATTGATTTTTTGGATAAGGGTAGAACAGTAACAGGAGATTACTATTCGACATTACTGATCACTCTACAGAAAAAAATTAAAGAGAAAAGACGCGGAAAGCTATCCAAAGGTGTTTTGATTTTGCAGGACAACGCCCCTGCACACAAATCCTATATTGCCATGCAAAAAACTCTTGATTTAGGGTTTGAATTACTAGAACACCCCCTATATTCACTAGATTTGGCTCCATCCGACTATCAGCTATTTTCTCAACTGAAAAAAGTTTGAAAGGTCGTAAATTTTCTTCCAACGAGGAGGTAATAAAAGCTGTTGAGATCTGGTTTGCAGAGCAAGAAGAAACATTTTTTTTGAAAGGTCTAGAGACGTTGCAGGTTCGCATGTATTCAATTAAGAGGAGAATATGTTGAGTAATAAAATATTTTGACATTGAAATTTTGTTCGGTTCTCTACTAGGCTAAGAATTTTGCGAGATATCCTGGTAATCTTGTTAGCAAAGAGGGTTGGACATGTTTTTCCACCACCTCTCGTGGTGATGTAACGCAGAGTTGCCATGTTGCCTGTGATAAATACTGAAGGTGCCTACTTTCACACTTGGATGTGTGGTGTGCATGCCTCTCCACAAGAAATTAAGGATCCCTTCTGGTGTTCAACCATGACTTCTGGCCCTTGCAGGGCCTGCTTCTGAATTCGACAAAAAAATTAAGGCATAAACCATATTTTGTGTTTCAGAGGCAGATTCCCCATCGAAAGAAAAGAACCACATGTTGCTACACCGATTAAACCCGACGCGACCATAAAAATCCCATCAGGACCGAATCGAATATCTCTGACGAGATAACAGCAATCGTAGAAACTTAATTTCACAGTTCCTCATCGGATACAGAAGACGACACTCTCATTTCGATTCATCTCACGGCTCCCCGTAGCTCTCGACACAATGCGGAGAGATGCCGGGCAGCATGGGCAAAGCCCGGCCTCGCAGCGTCTCCGAACATACGGGCATCGGCAGCCCTGTGGGGTTTCCCAATTTTACCGAAATTTCCCGGACCCACGTTGAACCAATTAGCCGCGAACCTTTCGCTGTTTCTGTTCCAATTAATGGTCTTTTATATTCTGGGGTCGGAATCCCCTGTTGGGTTGGCGTCTAGGGGATCGTTTGGTGCTTTGGAAACGGTGGTTTTCAGGAGGAGACGATGGTCAAAGGTAGGTAAGATTTGCGCCAATATTACTGTAGCAAGTGAGACTTATTGTGCGTCCTAGTGCTCTCTCATGTGTGAGATTGTGCTGTTTAGATTTGCTAGTCCTTTCGTTATGCCCCTTTCCCACTATATGCAGTTCTGGGGACTCTCGACCAATGGCTTTTTTCTTATATAAGTATAGCAGGATTCTGCAAATGGTCAGCCTTGTAATTCGTCTACTCGATGACTGGTGGAGATCGCCGTTGTTCTCAGATTTATTACCAGAAGGGTTGCTTTGGAATGTGCAGCACTTTCCGATCTGTGCTGATTTTTCTGGAAGATAATCTATTCGAAAATTACCAAAAAAATGGGGTCAGTGAGAAATTGATGAGTCAATGGAAAATTGCACCATATACCTACAGCCTTTCAAAGTGAACCCGAAGATGAAAAATAGAAAAACTGTAAATTCGTTTTTTTCGAAATTGTATCTTTTAGGTGAATGACAACGAAATTAAAAATTTTCAGTGAACATTGATCATATTTCAAGTAACTTTTAACTGTTCAACTTCGAACCACAGGCGTGAAACCGCCAGTGAAATTGAAGACTCACATGTATATCATTGAATTTTAATCAAATCCATCGCATTTAACCCGCCTCTTAATCGGTTTCTGCCAAATTAAAACATGTTAACTGATGGCCCACCGACGGTAGAAGCCACCGAGGGAGGTCGGTTAGGTGTTTGGAGAGAGTGAAATAAATGAATAAATGTCGACGAACTTGGGCGGTTTGATATATAACCGAATTTTACTCAGCGGCGAAATTCGGTTGAATCGCGAACAAATTGAATGTGCGATCTAAATTCATGAGGGGTTCTGGGGTGGTTTGAAATCATACATCTCGAAATACGATTTCTCTAACCTCTGATGATTTTATCATGGATTCAATATCATCATTGTGTGAGTTGCCGTTATTCCTGGCGAAAAATACTAATATCTTTTAATACGTGTCATTTTTCGGTGGTATCGTCGATACCTTTTAAGGCATTAGCCATTGTGGAGATGTAACGAAACATAATCAATTATTTGGCGCCCTCTGTATGGGTCTCATGCGAGAAATAAGAAAGGCGGTTCATCCCAACATTACAAAGCCAAGTAATTATATATTGTCCCACCCACCGGAAGATAGGAATATTCAAGTTATGCAAATGAGAATGGTGTCTTTCTTCAAGACGAATTCATTAGTCATAGATGGGGACGGGGATTTTGATACACCTCGAGAAAGTCAAGAAGATTCGAATGCGTTTGCTTAGTTAAGAGAATCATAGACACCTAATCACATAGGATCAGTCCATGTTAACATTGAAAGAGTATTCGAAAGACTTAAAAGGATATCGATGAAACAAAATTGTTTTGCGAATTGTTGAGAAATGGACACAGTTAAATATTGATGAAGATTAAAAATTATGCTTCAAAAAATACGTCAGAAGTCGTAACCAAAACTGCAGTCTAGGTTAGACAGAGCTGGACAGACAGAGCATGTTGAAATGGATCCTCGATAGTCTTCCATATACTTATTTGTTTGGTTTTCTTAAATAGTCGATATTATTTACGTTCAAAAATTTGGTTAGCTAGGGTTGAAATAGAATCGCTTAGGGTAGATTAGTTTGGATTAGGTTAGTATTGATTAGATCAGGTTATGTTCGAGAAGGTTAGGTTTACTCGAAAACGTTCGAGAGTCTTCAAGAGTTATTCTTGTATGGTGCTTTTACGTTCAGAAAATTTGGTTAGATTGGGTTGAAATAGACTTGGTTAGGCCTGATCAGCTTAGATTAGGTTAGGGTAGGTAAGATAAGGTTAGGTTTGAGTAGGTTATGCTACCTGAAAGACTTCAAGAGACTTTATGTTTAGAAAATTTGGTTTGATCGGGTTGAAACAGATTCGGTTAGGCCATATCACTTCAGATTAGGTTAGGGTAGGTTAGATAAAGTTAGGTTTGAGTAGGTTATGCTACCTGAAAGACTTCAAGAGACTAGATGTTCAGAAAATTTGGTTTGATTGGGTTGAAATAGATTAAATTTGGCCAGATTAGTTTAGATTAGGTTAGGGTAAGTGAAATAAGGTTAGGTTGAAGAAGGTTATGCTTCCTGGAAGACTTCAAGACCCTTGATATTTAGAAAATTTGGTTAGATTGAGTTTACATAGATTAGGTTAGAAAAGATTTGTTAAGTTTTGGTTAGAGTTAGTTGGATAAGGTTTGGTTTGAGTAGGTTAGGTTTACTGGGAAGAATTGGAGAAACACATTTTCGAATTATGTTCTGTTCTCTTGGATAGTGTTATTTATTATTTAAGTTAAGAAAATTTGGTTGAATTGGGATCAAAAAGAAAGGTTAGGCTTGATCAGTTTAGTTAAAGTTGGGATTGGTTAGATTAGATAAGATTAGGTAAATTTTGAGCAGATTTGTTTGGCTTTTCTTGTGGAGCATCATTGACATTCAGAATATTATGTAAGCTAAGGTTGAAATAGTTTAGATTAGGGTAGTTTGATTCACCGAAGCGCTGACATCAGATATGTCCATGTTTCAGATCCTGAAATGTGTAATTTCTTTATTTCTAGCGCGATGTACGGAGGCGTGCAGATTAAATTCCTTCCGGACGTCTCCCCAAAGGTCCCAAACGAATTTTTCACGTTCAAACAACCCCGATCAAACGTTTGATCCGTCCAAAACCGATTCGGAAGCACAGGACCGAAATTATTAATACCTCAGATCAAGCCACCTCTCCGAATCCCGGCAACGAACGCGCCAGTTGAATCCGATTGAAAACCAATACAAACAGAGTCGGTCGAGGCAGAAATTTCTAATTTTCGGTTTTCCCACAGGCGTTCCTCGACAGAACTCGTGCAAATTTCATCCCGGAACACGAACAACGAGCCTGACGAACGTTTGGCGCGATAAGATAAATCGTGGGTATTACTCCGACAATTTCACCCGAAGATATTTACCTCGGTAAGTCATAATTGTAGCGACTCCTCGTGATTCGCCTTCCAGTGGCGGCACTCCATCGTTTCTCGGCTTTCGATTCGAAAATCACCGCAGAGTTCAGATGAAAAACTGATTATTTATTACTAGGACAGTTGCTCTTTCAGAATATGTGTCACATTCAGATATACGACGATTTTTCTGGGAGATACGAGTGTCCAAATTCGACCTTCGAAAAATGCCCAAAAAGATGGAGTCAGTTAAAAATTATTCAAGACCGAAGGGTTGCTTCAAGATCGCTGTGGTTCTCAGATTCATTACTAGAAGAGTTGCTTTTTCCTAATGTGCATCACTATCCGATCTGTGATAATTTTTCTGGAAGATAATCCACTCGAAAGGTGACCTTCGAAAAATTCCCAAAAATATGGGGTCAGTTAAAAATTCCTCAAGACCGAACAGTTGCTTTGAGATCGCTGTGGTTCTCAGATTTATTACTAGAAGAGTTGCTTCTTCGGAATGTGCATCACATTCCGATCTGTGATGATTTTTCTGCAAGATAATCGATTCAAAAAGTGACCTTCGAAAAATTTCGATGATGGGGTCAGATAAAAATTCGTCAAGACAGAACGGTTGCAACGAACTCGATGAAATTTCGAGATTTATTACTAGAAGAATCCCTCTTTCAGAAAACGTATCACATTTAGTTCTACGATGATTCTTTGACCATCAAAAAATCCCCAAAAAGATGCCATCCAAATTCCTCATCGCCTCCCATAATTACAGAACGGCATCTCTGCAATTTTTGGTCCTCAACTTGACAGCCTCACCCCACGCACCCAACGAATTAGGAAACATATTTCATCGAGAACATCCAAAACGCTATACGGAGTCATAAAACAATGTCATTAAGTCGTCTCTCCTTATGATATTCGACTTTCGCCCCCTTAACATGCCGGAATCGTAAATAACCGGTATCTCTTTCGTGAAATTCGTGAAATAAATTCGGCGGGATATTAGAAACGGCGCGGAGTCACGTAAATGAGGGCGTAGAGGGGCGACAGCCGGCTTGGATGGAGGAAACAATATGTCAGGGATCTCCTGAGTGCCAAATGTTTGGGGCCCGACTCGTCGACGGTTCTGGGACACTCGTTAGTAGGGAATCCAACGCATAAGGACGATCCGATTCACTTTGTCGTCCGTTTCGTCTCTTTTCTTAATTTTCGGCGATACTGGAGTGTTTTTATCGATCCCGAAAGTTGAAAGGTTCAAGTGGGCGTATCCTGCGGTCTGTCAAACACCCTGGTTATGATCTCATCGAAACTTAACACCTTGATCAGGGGGTTAGTGGGAGTACAAATTAGTTTTGCCTTTTTTGTGGTGCAAAATTCATTTATTTCGAAACGAATTTAATGAACACATCATTTTCCATTTCTGGCTACTATTGTTTCCATCTCTTAGGCAATTATCGAATTGCATCTAGAAAAAATGCTTCGTCGCTTTCTATTTTTGACAAAGAAATGAGCAGGTGACGTGCCAAATCATGCTGCATACCACAGAACAATCAGTAATAAGCATGGCAATATCTGGAGAATACAGTGGGTGTCATAAAATGCCACATGAGGCACTCAATTGCTTTCGAATGATGAAAAGTTCTTGTTGAGTCAGTCTACAATGATTATGCAAACGTACCCTGCTTTTGACTAGTGATGCCTCCAATTCTTTGTCCTCGTGTTTTTTCGCTGTCCAAATAGTAGCTTGTCTTGAACTCTTGAAACTCTAGAACAGGTCGAGCAGACCAAATACTTGTGAAGCTTCATAAATATTAGGGCTAACCTAGACACGGAAATACACAACCGTATCAATTCGGCATCACGGGCATACTGGAAGAACAGAATGTTTCAAAATCACGGCCTCAATCTGAAGACTAACGCTACATTCACAATCAATTCACGGGCCGAAGTGCACTTCGGCACGGAAGCTTAACAGATGGCGATCTCCGTTACCATTCACAATGAAATTCAGGACAAAATTTCTTGCAAGTTGCAAACTATCACTTCGGCAAGGAATTTCGTGCCGGCTATGGATGATGCTGATGCTTATATTTTGATCAGTCACATTTTTGATTCAATTGAGTATTTGGTTCCAAGATTATTGCGAATGGTAAATTTCGTGCCGAAGTGCACTTCGGCCCGCGAATTGATTGTGAATGCAGCTTAAGACAGCTGTTTACAAAGCAATGGTCCTCCCAACGCTTCTTTACGGAAGCGAAAGCTGGATGCCCAACAGGAGACATATTAAACAGCTTGAACAACCGCAACAACGTCATCGAAGACAAATAATGCACATCATATGGATCAGAAAGTTTCAAATGCAGAAGTCTTGCAGCACGCGAGTTGTACAACAATTCAGACTCAAGTAACGAGAGCCCTACTCAGATGGAGCGGCCAGATTCTGAGGATGCAAAACACAAGACTTCCCATAATAGCTCTGTATGACAAATTCACAGAGGGAGCTCGGAAACCAGGAAGCCAGTATAAGGTTCAAGAATACGCAACAATCCCTAAAATCAGTTAAGGCCAATTATAACTGGGAACAACTAGCGTTAGATAGATCACAGTGGAGGTCTTTGGTCCACAGTTATAATGGAGAAGAAGACAGCGGCGGCCAGATCTGGTTGTTGACTATTCATGGCCGGAGTGTGGAAGGATCTGTAGATCGCGGCTGGGTCTCTTCAGTCACAGGAGGACACACAGTCGCAACCATCCCTAAGAAATTAGATTTTTTTTTAAAATCTTTTTGTAGGTTTATTATCGGTAACGGGATACAGCAATGAATGAATGAATGTCTTAAAAATTGGAATCGCCATTCCTGAAACGTTGAAGGCATTCTCTACGTAACTTACCGGTTGGCAGTATTGTCAACGTAGACTGCCACAAGCATTCAATGCCAGCTCTACTCTTCTTCTAATTGGAGCAGAAAAAACCTCAGGCGAATGCCTTTGAGTTAACACATAAGTGAACATATTCGACACAGTAAAAAATAAAGTTTTTTTTTCATGAAATTCAAAGCGATAGGTACTGAATATTATGGACTGAAGTCTAAACTCTCTGAAACTACCAAAGTCGAAGCCAGTTTTTCAAACGGTCGGAACCAATTGCTACATTTCGTAGGAAAATTGTCGGCTAGTAGCACTTTCGTTGAAATGTGTCGAATATTTCAGGTTAATTTAATCAATGATTGCTGTAAATCAACATACACAATTGTGTACGTCCCCAAATCTGAAAAAGAGCTCGGTACTTCTCAGATCTAACAGTGTTTAACTTCCAAACGAACCTTTTGGAATGATCCAGCTTCGGAAGATTCCGCCAGAGCATTTTCCTTTCGATTCTTTCTTTCGAAACTTTTTTTTTAGGTTGCCGAATTGTTGTTCTTGCTCTCCCCTGCATAAAACGACGTAGCCATAATTATAAAATTCCGAAGAGGTCCCTAATTCCTTTTAATCTCCATTCCATCAAACTATCGCGTTACATCAAATCCATCACGACGATTCCACGAGAAAAAAATCAATCTCCAATTACGAAACTCGATAAATAACTCAAAAGTGGACGATTTATGGCAGGGATGCCGTGCAAGTTATGACGATGTAATCGATTTCGATACCCCCGAAATTATAACCACGAAAGGCTGGCTGACTGACGTTTGACTAAAACCTATTGTTAACTAATTAAATTTTCAATCGCTACGTAATATTTTTCGTGCGACGCCTGTGAGCGGACATCATAAAATTAATCGAAAATATAATCGGGGTAGGAATTATGAAACGGGCTGATGAGAAAAGGGAGCAGGAGTGTTCAAAGTGTTTAATTTTTTTTTGTTTGGTTCCAGGCGATAAAAATGTTTGTTCACGGGATGTGTTTTGCTCACAAAGGAATTTTCTGTAGCCACGAAGTTCGTGGCGGTTTTGAACGGAATTTTATCAGGCATTTTCCGATCTACAGGTGAGTCACATATCCGAAATTATTTGGAATGATCGGTAAAACTTTCACGTTAACTTCTGTGGGCTTGTTCCCATCATCCTGCTTAATCGTCTGAAATTTTCAACGTTTAGCCAAAATTTTCTGAGTCCAGCTCTCTCAATGAATTCTTTGAATGACAAATTGAAACTGTTTCTCTCCTATTATAGCTTCTTCAGGTGATTGAAGTTTATTTATACATCTTTCGACTCTCGGCTTGAAGCCGTCGAGACCTAAAGTAAAAATATCCTATAATTCGATGAATACAACCGTCCTCCACTCAAAACAAACAATAATCCCTCATTAAGTGGTCCCTTGACGTCTTATGACGCCGTGACTGTTCCATTTGGAAGAACATTCATCCGATTATCGGCTCTTTCGAGACCTAACATGTGGGTTCCGTGGGATTAGTAACGACATTTTTAATCCGCACCCTGTCGAAAATCGGCCGAAACGTGTCCTCGTGTTTTTACGCCGGTTATCCGGGCCGCAGGACCAAATTTATGTTTCCGCGACCTGTGACGACGGACATGCGTTACTGAGCGTCATAAGCCCAAAAGGATATCCCCTAAAGCCGTAAAATTTGAACGCCCCGGTATAGGTAAATGAGCGGAGGGTTATCTGGGTATTCCAATTTATTACCGACACATTTTGTGGTTCGTGCCTGGAGCGGTTTTTGGTTGACGTTAAAAATACACCGGTGTAAAATTGGGAGACGGTAGATGTCGCTAGAATATACTGCTCCACAAAAGTTTGTGACCGTTTCGAAAGATCAAATGGCTTTTTCAGTTTGCTAGGCGTTGTTTTCTCTGGAATACTAAGAATGCAAAGGAGGCAAAGAGACAAGGAGGGCGGGTGCTTCTGCCATCGATAGGGAGTCAAGTACAATTCGCTGTGTTTGTCCCACAGAAGGATTTCAAGAGACCACTTGACAGCTCCCTTGTAGGGGCATTAAAGAACCAACATTCTTTTGACAGAACTCAATTATGGATGTGATAACTTCGGGGAGGGAGGACCATATTGGAATATGCAGATGAAGTGGGGTTAACCAATTATTATTCTAACCTCCCAGTTCGATAACATCGTTGTGATTTCATTTCGAAATTGTATGGCCAATTCATAAAAACAAATAATTCCTTCGACTATCTTAAAAAGATAAAAGGAGGAGATGACGCTGAAAAGTTTAATTAATTGCGTCCGTTATCGCTGGTGCAATAGAAAAAAAATCGACCCTTTCCAGGTATCGACAATTCCAGCATCATGACCTTGCTGTAACCTCTGACCTTAAGATAATGAATTTGTCGATAAATATCTGAGAGCGACGAGGTATGCGAGGAATATTTCCATGCCAGTAGTAGGGCTTGGAGTGCTTGGGGAATTTATTCGATTTTGAAAACAGGAGAGAATATTGGATGTGAGTAGATTCTCTCTCCTCTGGTGCTCGAACCACTTTCGATTGCAGTTCAAGGATTCATTGGGTACGCCAACCTGGTAAAAACTGGAAAAATCAAGAGTTTTTTTGGGGAGGATACATAACACTGCACTGATGTCGATACTTGGGAGTTTTCATAGGAATTGGCTAAAAAATAATAGTGCATTTTTCTTGATCATCCCTTTTTCTGTCGACCTGAACAGAATATGACATTTTACATAATAATTTGCGAACGAAAAGTCGACTAGTTTTGAAGGCAAGTAATTTCGTCCACACACACTTTTCGTCCGCAAACACTTTTCGTCCGCAAACCCTTTTCGTCCGGCTATTCGTCGCTGAGCATTATTATATCCCGGAGCCATGGAATCAAGTTTGTGAATACAGAATTTGATGAAAATATAAAGGCCTATGACAGTAACTGTCATTTGCTGTTGTCAAATTAATCATTCACGGAATCGGCTAGACTTAACGAGTGAGTTAGGCACGTGGTTTGAATGTTAGTGTTCAGTAGAATCAAGAAAGGATAGTAACAGCAATATGAATATCAGTAACACTTCTCCAGAGCTCAGGGAGTTGGCAATTACGCCTAGATGAGGCCATGAAACTGGCAACTACATACTTTCATACATACCGTATGAGGCCGACGAGAAAATGTAATATGCACCTCTGTAAACAACTGTCTATATTGTCTCGCCTGCTTGCTAGCCTAGGCTATTAATTTGCAGGCTCGGATTACACAAAATTGTCGTGATTTTGTAGCACAATAAACGTAAAAAGCATATTCATATCGTTAAACCCATACGAAATGATATTTTCATACTTCGATATCAACCCAACCTTCCATTTCAGATAATAAACGTTCATAGCTCTGCACCCCCATCCCCCTTCCCTTATAACCTACAAGTATTCGCAAGGATATACCTTAAACGCCTCAAATATCTGTCGTTTAAGTTACATAATGCCTGGGGACCCAATCGAACATGAACCTTCCGAATTCCACACCAGTTTCATGGATACTATCTAGGGTCATAACTCCCTATATGTAGCAAGAACAAACCGAACGCCCCTAGAACAGTTAGAACTAGTTTCATTAAGGTTAGGAGTTACAGCCCGATCCGAGCTACGCTCCAGCCTGCACAAAATATTAATGGTTCCTTAAATTCGACTGCGGAATTATAAAGCCCTTGGCGGTATATTTAACCAATTACCGAGCTCTGCGATGAGATTTCGTGACAAAATCACGTGGGATCTATTATTGCGCTTAGAGTTTTCGATGTGACAAGGCACGTTCGCCGAGTGGAGAGATACATTATGCCGTTTAATTCGTTTTTAAACCGGGTGCATTAATTGATTTCTCCTCGGGGAGTCCATGCTCGAGTTTCGGGTCTTTGTAGATGTTGCAGGATCATCGTTGAGCAATCACGTAGTGTGGTGAATGAGACTCTGAGGAGTTTCAGAGCAGTCCTTATGAAACGCTTGTATTTGCCTTTTGTTTCATTCTGCTGCCACATCCTTATCTTTGGTGCCCAGGATTTTGTTGAAGACTTTGAGCCTTCTTCATCTCACTCGTATCCCAGCTAAAACAAGAGTGATAATACAGGAAACTTTGAGAAAAAACAGTCGACAAGATGAGCCTGTGAAAGTCGAAAGTTGGAGGAGCAGCTTCCATTCCTTTTGAGAGAGGAGGGTTAACCACAAAACACTTCGGAATCAGTCTTTCACCTGGACCTGACAATGCAAATATCATGCACATTTCTGATCTTCTATCCCCCATTTAACAATTTGAGAAACCCTGACACAATGAATCTCTTCTCTAAGTAGACGACGACGTCTCTTAGAAAAATATATCACCTATGTTAACACATGAATAGTCCTCATGCATTAGGCTGAAGATAATCGAAAACCTAGACGTTAAAGAAGCATCATGACTTAATCCTTCACACAGTGATTTTCTGACCTTGATATTGAGATTATTGCGTATGCCACTCCCATGTTTCCATGTGTCTGGTGTGGATATGTGTGCCGAACGCTAGTGTCTCTCTCGATCGACTCAATTATCTCCCGGAATGCTCCAGCTCATCTCAAGCCAATAACCATCTCCCGAGAATCTCTCCTTTCTCCTTTCGAGGACCTTCTGGAACTCATTACCAATTTACCAGCTTATCCAGGTCGATGCCTAATTAATCAGGTGCTGGAGGAGTAGGCCGACTGTTAGTCCCTGATAATAAGGTGAAACGCCATCAGCGATTTGGGACTCGGCGTTCTAGTTCTGGAATAGAGTTCGAGTAGGATTAATATTTAAGATATCGAATTTGGGGCGAGCCAAACTAGCGTATAATCGGTCCTTGGAACTGTGCGGGATCCTGAAAAGGTTCGCAGGTGGGATCTGAGATTGAGTTCGAGATTTAGAGCTTGGAGATTCGGGGTATTCAGCAACGATCGCAGAGGTTATTCATTCGAGAGAGGACATTTTCTGTGATACAATGTTTTTCGCGAGATTTGGGTTGACAAACTGCTTAAAATATAAATAGATCACTGAATGTTGAATACGAGGATGTATTGATATCTAGTTAGCCTAGACCAGTTCCATACATAAAACAATATATCATTAGAAGTGTCAGTGTGAAGTTTTGGGTCAAAAAAGTAAACCACAGTTACGCAATAAATTAAAAGAAAGAAGATGTCCACCGAAATTGTGGAAACGAAAAATTGGAGTATCGAGCCATCATCAAGTACCTGTGTTTAAAAGGATTAAGAGGTAAGCAGATTTACGAAGACATGCTTAGAGTCATTCGGGGTAACTGAGCGCAGTGGGTAAGTGTGCGCAGTGCGTATATCTCGACTATGCAATGTATGAAAGAGGGGTTCATTTGGGTGAAGCAAGGGCGCTGAATCGCCATATTAGTTTTTCATAGGAGTGCGCCGTGCCACGTTTCTTTAACTTTTTATTTGCAATCAATCAAATTCACTAGTTTTCTTGTTAATTTTTAGCATCTCTGCACATTCTGCCAGGTCCAAGTTCCGAGTCCCTCAGTGTTAAACAATATTTTATTCGATCATGGGCATATTAATCTAAATATATAATAAAAAATTTTAGGTTCTCTTAGCTGCTCAACTCTATAAGAACGTCAATTCAAATTTTGGCTTACTGGGGAAAGTGTGCGCGGGTAAGTGTGCGCATAGATTCATTATATGGGCATTAGTTCAGTGAGGAATAAATTATGATATTGTTGATTTTCTTGGTTAAGACTCCATCAATATTGTCCTATTTGTTCAGAAAAATATGAAGAGCCACCGAACGCGTTCATCATATAGTTCATGTCAAATTGGACATGAGAAAGATTGCTGCAAAATGGATCCCCAAATGTTTGAATGCTGACCAAAAGCGTGCAAGGGTAGAAGCATAACGTTGGATCTGTGCTCTATTTGAAAACGATGTAGACTTCTAAAACCGAATTGTTACCATGGATGAGACTTGGGTACACTTCTACGATCCAG
The DNA here is from genome assembly GCF_907165205.1 of Coccinella septempunctata. Taxonomy (NCBI): domain Eukaryota; kingdom Metazoa; phylum Arthropoda; class Insecta; order Coleoptera; family Coccinellidae; genus Coccinella; species Coccinella septempunctata. Next base: position 31,460,193 of record NC_058194.1, on the reverse strand, counting down.
AAACAAAGCAAGAATCGATGGAATGGCGACACACTAGTTCTCCACGACCTAAGAAGTTTCATGTCCAAAAGTCTACTGGAAAAGTTCTTGCTTCAGTTTTTGAATATGATCTCTCGTAAAAATGTACTGATGCTGAAGAAATCAACATTAATCAAGGTAGAAATATTTGTGAATGTACAACCATTCGGTGTTGGGTGAAAAACTGACGATGCTTCTTCCTAAGGTTGCGTTATGTTACTAATCAAACTGATTCCACAAGCTTTTTGAGTGTGTGCTCGGTTCCACGCAAACCTCCAGAGCAATTACATCCGGAACAGCTGTGCAGTAGTAACCGACGAACGTTAAACTCGTAAAACGGGGAGAAATCGAACGAAAACGCTGATTCCGTACGATTCTGCAGACTCGAAACCATTATTAGAAATTCGAGCGACCAGCTTTTGTCCGAACGCGTCCAATATGGCCGCGGGAGACGCCGAATCAACCGTCGATTGTTTCTTCATTGCTTCCTGGGCCGAGTTCGGGATTTAGAGGCAGTGCTTTAATCAGGCCGAATTGTCATTTCGACTCTGACAGATTGGATTGACTCGATTCGAGTCGGTATAATAGGATGTGCTCCTTCTGAAATTGGAAAAATGAACTTTGAGGAATTTTCATCGATTAGTAGGGGATGAGATGGATCTTGAATGAATACTGAGCTTTCGTGCTTGCGTCCTCTTTAATGAGAATTTTTCCGATGGTTGTCTCATTGTGGATTGTCCGGTAGCAATATCCGATGAAGCTGTATTTTTTTTCGGACTCGAAACAAATATTAACGTCGCATACGCAGAAGTTTATAGTTTTCTGAGGTGCTAAACAACTAAAACTCATGGGAAATCAGTATCCATATACAGGCTTGACTATATAGGGTGATCAGAAAGTGGTGTAGCACGATACCACCTTGCTTTTTCAAATGAGAATACCCAATTACCAATCCTGTATGAAATGAACTTGTGACTCCCCTTCTGGTTATCCCTCTTCAAGACTGACACGACCAACGAACGGTAAAAACGAAGGTTCGCTTGTATAATCGTGAGATTCACCAGGGACACCGCGTATACGCTAGGTTCGGCCGATGTCTTCCTGAAAATTATCATTTTAATTCGTACCCAGTTTCTCGTTCGGAAACCATTCAGCCATGCATATTTCTGTTCGTCGCATGGAATACATTACGATAATTGATTCTTTATGTTAAACTTATGGGCAATTTAGAATGGCATACCTGCTAGGAAAGAATGCTAGATCTAATTTGATTATGGCCATTCGAGCGCAGCGGGCCCCCATCTATATTACAATGAGATCGTTTAATAAACGTTATATTAACCATTGTTTGGGGTACATTGACAAAATATCTCGAGATCGGACAAGCTTCTTAACATCAGGCTGTTATGATGTTTCTGAAATATCGTGATCGGTTTTCGACTAACGGTGTGCATGACTGATTGTGGGAAATTATATAGAGAATGAGGAATATGCTCTTAGGTCTAGCTGACTGATTTTCGGGTTCATCTGTGCCAGCGTGGCGTAATACAAAAGACAGGAATAACAGAAAAACTATGATTCAGTTCATTCTCGAGTTTCTATGGATCCAGGACTGGCTTCTCCATATCTAGGCGATCTAAGTAGCTCTGGAGACTGGCATACCATATGTGCAACTACTTTTTCCGATTCATAGAGTCTGTATGTCTCATCTGATGATTTGTCAGCTGTACAAAAGACATTTTCACCTCAGTATCGTCAGCATTGCAAAAAATTCACCTCGTGGTAGCTTCAGCAGTTTTCTGGTGTAGGCCAGTGAAAGCACCACTTATCTTTTAGCCTGTGCAAGTCCAAGAGGTTATCCTAGAGGGTTGTTTTATTTTTCACATCCCATTGTTGGAGAGTTTCTATATAAAGGTCTTTCCCAAGCTCACAAGAGTCTGCGAGACCAGCAAGTTTTATGCCTTCTACACAATTTCATCTATTTTCTCACTTCTTTCAATACAACAATTCAATGTCACCTATAGAAGATTCACCTTGTTGCTTTTAGCCATCATTCGCTATGTGATTACAATGCTGCTCAACCAGATATAGACATGGGCTTCCATGAGGTCTCTTTTAAGGTAGTTTGAGCGTAGCTGTAGGCATAAGATGGCTCTACCAAGACGTTCGAATAAAGCTGATCCAATTTAATCATAAATCTCATCCAGTTTCCAGTGAGGAGTGTTTTGTCTAGTGAGGTTTCCCTTGCTTGCAGCACACTTCATTTTCTGATAGGTAGATATGAACAAATCATGTATGAACTCAATTGAAGAGCTGCTGTAGGAGTTGTTTAGCCAACTCCTATCGAATAAAGGCCAACTTTTCATATTATGTAAGCATGAGTTACCTTGTAATACTTTAGGCAAACTACCTTTGTCATGGATGCTGTATCCTTGGAAACCTCACCCGAACAGAATAGTATTCACTCATTATAAGTATGCCAGAACGTCTTAGTCAGTTCGTAAGGCATCTTGGAGTTCCAACATCTCATCTCAAAGCAGAACACGTAGAAAGCAAATTCAAAGGATGAAACCACAACGAACAAGAGATATCGCCTCACTGCAGGAAGGACTTATGGAAACCCATAAACCCAAACTTCCGCACGTCCTACAACTTACCATCAAGGAACATCACCCATATCTCCGATCTCGGGCCGCTCGAGAGTCAGTTTCATGAATTTCGCCATTCCGGTACACACGTTCGTACAAGCCCCGGACACATATACCGCAATGTACCGAGATTAAACCGCGGTACCAAGTACCGGAGAGCTAGAACGGACCAAAGAGCATCGTTAGATGCGAGCATGGGCGTGTAAACAAGATGGTGACATCGATAACAATTGAATTATACTTTCGCAGCTCACTGTCTTCATTTCGAATGTATCTTGGTGCCGTTCAGGTGGCATAACGACCTATTAAACGCTGTCTATAACTGATAATCTGAAGCTGTCGCAATTAAGTGTAATTGTAATAGATGGCTGTGAGTGCGAGACGCTGAGGATCGTGATCGTGGTGGGGGAAGGTTCAGACTGGAAGATCAGTTGAAATTCGATGTTGCTGAAAGGGCAAGCATGAGATTTAAGTAGCAATTAGATAAAAAAATGAGTTCCATGAATTGAGAAGATAAATGAACACTATAATATGTTTTGAGAGTCAAGGAGCCCTGAAATCAGCTATTGTGTGGTTGCTGAAAACGAGAAGGCAGACACATTCTGCCTGAAGGACCGACTTCGATGAGAGATGGCTCTGTGATGTCCACAGGATGAGGTGAGGGGATCGTGGACCTCGTTTCATCAAGAGTGTCTCTCAAGGAAAGAACTGATCCATAGTGAAAGCTGAACTGTAGGTTGTTCTTGTCTGCACACTGGATTAAAGTCCCAAAAGAAAGATCATACAAGTTTATCGATGTATTATTGAAGATTCTTTATTTCTATGAGGTGTTATGCTGTACTGGTGCCCTAGGATCTAGTGTGATCTCCATCGTTTCTCGCCCCTAACCCATATATACCTCACCATCCAGTTCCAAAGTTGAAATGAACCCATGGATGCTCTCATGAAGGATTTTTCTCGTTGTTACAAGTTACTGGTCCAAAGCATTTGCAATGTAACCATATAGTCTCGTGTAACTCATCCCTCCAAGCATAGTTTGGGATTTATGTTATATCAATATATGCTTCCTAAGGCAATATATAAAGAAACCAGTAGGGAGGTTCAGCCCAAGGCTTCCAGAATTACACCCTATTGCTACTATGGTGATTAGATCGACTAGGTGGTTCTTCTTCTTACTGATTCGAAGCTGTGAAGGAATCCTTGGAGATATTCAAAGTCGTTTTTTCCGAACGGCCTCTCCTCTTACACAAACAATCCACCCACAAAAAATCCACGGGGAGCGGAGGCTATCTGGCCATAAAATTTGAATACCGAAGCCTGTTCTGTCAATTAATGCATCGCTGAATTTATTGAATTAGTGTCGGACCACACGTTCAACAACTGCATGTGTTAACTCCCAGGCGTATCATCGCAAAAATGCCGGCAACAATGATAACGTGACCGCCATAAATCGGTGGCATATATGGCCTTACCGATGCCTCCTTCGCCTCTTCCAGCGTGCTGCCGCTGCTTGCTCAAACTGTACGTGACGGTAATTAAGTCGAGACTGCCTCTATGGTTATCACGACTGCGCTCTCAACCCGATGATTTACTCCCGTTTGATAAACCCTGGATATAAACTATCTGCTTAGGGCAATTATCGAGATCGACTCTTATTTATGGCTTCCAAAGGTTCTCTTCCTACAGCGTTTTCCTGGTGGGGTTTGGACGGAGTATTGAAGTCTTCCGAATCAGACTCTGGATTGTTAGTTTCCAAATTTTTGGATCACAGATCTTGTTCGCACACCGAATAAATAATGTTGAAAACTCACCAGTAACAAAATGATGGATTTCTATGGACGAAATATCATTTTGTTAGGGTTATTGAGGACTAATTTATGTATATCATTTACACTGCGAGATACTCTCTTCAAGCTCCAGTTACTCCGCGTATAGTGGAAACTAGTTCTGAAGACAGAATAACAGAATTTTATGACCAACACTGAGCTTCGTAGCCGTGATCGTCTAGTGGTTAGGACCCTACGTTGTGGCCGTAGTAACCCAGGTTCGAATCCTGGTCACGGCAGAAGCTTTTTATGTATACTCCATTCACATTTATTGTTTCATCTGAGTCTAAACGACTTATATTTCAGATAAATATTTCCACAATCAGAAAGATTGTGAATGAACAGAATGAAAAAGAATTTTCTTCTATTGGGAGACCCAAAAAAGTGGTGGCATTTGAGAATTTTATGTTTGAGTGAATTAATGCGAAAAGTTTACTATATGATTTTCGATGAATGTCATCGTAGAATAAGTTCTCGAAAATTGATTTTTCTATTTTTCATTAGACTTGTCCTATACATTGTAAATGTCTTAAGGTACCAATGAATACCTAATTATTATTATTATATCAATGTATTAAGATGAACAGCCAACAATACGAGCCAGTTGTCCTGTTAATTGTATATTCATGTGAAGTTTTTGTTCAAAGGTGAAGTTCATCTTGACTTGAAACTTCCTTTAATTCCTTTTACTTATATTGCAAGATGAGTTTTGTTGATGAATTTAACATTCTTGTAATTATCTGTTAATTGCTTCGGGAGATACCCATTCCCAACCACTGCATCATATGCATTTCATCTTCAGGTTAATATTTTTGAAATCTACAACTGATGTAACGTATTCAAACTTTAGCCAAAGAAGATAACGAACATTAACTCTCCTCAAGCTACTGCATATTATGATATTATACTGATCTCTTGTATTTTCCAAGCAAATAACTGGATTTGGTATGCCTGCAATCAGTTTGTATAAACTTCAATTATGTTGGTCACATATTTTCCGAAGAGATTCGACATTGTGATAAAATACGTAATAACAGAAACTTTTACGTAAAACGAGTAACACAGCGTTGATTAAAAACCCAAAAATGTTTTCACAAGCCTCATAAAAACACATTTTCGTAGTATACTGAGTGGAATGTGTCAAATTTCCATGGCCAACCGAGTGATAAAATAAAAGTGAATGGAGTATATTTCTGTGCGATTCTTTTATGAAATGTTTCAGTCATAAGAGTGACGGGGAAAAATATGAAAATGCAGAAAAGTAGGTAGGATTTTTCAACCCCTGTTAACGAACAGGTTTAAAAGGGCGGAAAGTTCGAATTTCCCCTCATCTTTTTTCAGGTATAATGAACCGAAATTACCAAACTATGTTGTGTATGAAACTTAATTTTCAGATATTAAATTTCCTACGAAATTTTGCTCGCTCGCGTCGTTATCCCACCATATTGAATGTGGTAGATGAAACGTGAGTATCATTACGCCAACTCATCTCGTGCTTACCAGATTACAACCGCGAAAATATAAATTTCCCCAGAAATACGACTCTATTGATAATCCCATAACCTTTTCCTTGAACCTCAGCCGAAAGAGGAAAGTTCACGCAGTGCCCCAATAGGCACTAATATTAAACGTGGAATGTATATTTCATACCGTAAAATTAATAACATGGGTAATGGAAACATTGTCGAATTAAACCGCGGCAGCCCTAATTGGACTTTTATAGTCTGCCGAATTTATCTGGGGAAATTGCGGGCCTATTCGCGTTACGTGTTTTGCACCCTCCAAAATGGAAGGGAGGTCCCGACCTGAACCTTAAAATTACACGGGTACGATTTTGCGGGTTGTAGAGCTGGGTATTCCATCCGAGGAAGAGTTTCAACATGTTTGTTGAGGGCTGGATAGCGAAAACTTGATCTAGAGGATAATTTTCAATGTATACATACGTTCTCTGAAACCAGAGAGAGTCGATGTATTTCCTCATTTGAATAATATAGCTATGAAGAAGAAAATGTCAAATTCATATTACCCTCTGGGATATATCTTCTGAACTATTCATCTAGTGACTATCGATTTGGAAAATGAACACTTTTTTAAAATCAAGTGATTATAAATACAAAAGAGTGAACTAATGCTAAATTTTATGTGAACAAAAGCATGTCATGATAGTCTTCAACTATCAGTCCATGAAGCATGAAGCATGTTTTCATGTGTCAATAATTTAATATTATGAATAGTACAGAATATATATCGACCCCAGTCATCCTATTCACTTATTCTAGATTGTAGATTACGAACATGCAATTAGATTTATTGTAGGATCATTATTTTAGGAAATAAATCCCTTTAAGTGGAAAATTTCGAAAAAATTGGTCAACTTTGAAAAGCTGTAGCAGCCAGAAAAAAAAGATTTAGACATATGCTGATTTTTTTCGTGATACACTGATCCTTTGCGAATAAAAAATTTCAATTTTCATTCATATACCGCGAACAGTTCAGATTTTATGATATTTTACGCGAAGGTCCAAAATTGCCAATTTTTCATCCCCCATAACTTGAGAAACAAATTTTTTTTAAAATATCTTTTTGCATATTCGTTTTCTACGCCCTCGAATTAGTCGACAGTATAAATTTGGTTTGGATCGGAGACAAAAAATTTTTTTCAAAAAATCGCAATTTTTCCATACATATGTATGGAAAATTTGAAAAAAATTTTATCTCCCCGATTTCCGCAAAAATTGGAGTATTTACTAACTCCAGGGCGTAGATTACGAATATGCAAACAGAATTTCGCTGAAAGGATTAGTTTTCAAGTTATGGTCGATGGAACATTCGGAATTTTTTTGCTGCCGCTAAGGTCCAAAATTTCCAATTTTTCATCGACCATAACTCGAAAAATTAATTTTTTTAAAAATATCTGTTCGCATATTCGTTATCTACGCCCTCGAATTAGTCGAAAGTATGAATTTGGTTTTGATCGGAGACCAAAATTTTTTTTTCAAAAAATCGCAATTTTTCCATACATATGTATGGAAAATTTGAAAAAAATTTTATCTCTCCGATTTCCCCCAAAATTGAAGTATTCACTAAATCGGGGGCGTAGATTACGAATATGCAAACAGAATTTTGCAGAAAGGATTAGTTTTCAAGTAATGGTTGATGGAAAAATCGAAAATTTTGGACCTTCGCAGAAAAATCATAAAATCTAAACTAAACAACTTTCAGAATCATGTACTAAAGGACCTGTAATCTATATCCAAGTTTAGGGCGTTAAGTTCTCTGTAAAAATATCTCCGCGTGTTCAAGGTATAGGTAAATGTAGCCTTTTCATTCGATTATGCTGCAGCGTTTGCGGGTAAATCATCGTCCAAACCTACGATTACCCTGGACGAAACGCCGAAAAGAATTTCCGGCCGGTAATTACCACATTACCGTTCGCAATTATTCGAAACATCGGAAACTTTAACATTCCTCTTCATTTTCTAGGAAATGGAGCGAATTGTCTGTCGGCCTTCGCATCCTAGACTCTCAAACGAGCACCAATATTTCACTTACGCGAATCGGCGATCGCACCAACGTATTCCAGGTAAAATCCGTCCGAATTGATGAGTCTCGTTAAATTTAATACCGTGATATGCAATTTTTAATGAAAACCGTCTCGTAAAGTATTCAAATCGACGGGCTGCGGTCTGCAGGGTCCATTATGCCACTAGGAAATTCAGACGGAGCCGATGTTCTTACAAATGTCCTTGCGGCCGGACTAATGCGATCCAATCGCTCAGTGTCCCGAAAGGATAATGTGATAGAATCCGAGAAAGGAGTCTCATTGAATACGGGGACAGGCGTTTTGGCGGACGTTAACGCTAAAGGACATTCCGCGCGGGAAGAATCAGCGTTCTCGGAAGGTGGCATCGATGATATTAGCATCTTTCGTTCTGGTTTGGGGGCAAATTCCTGGATTTTTACGTCATAGTAATTTGTCTTGGTGAATGGATTCTCGGAATTGGCCAGTTTGGCTGTAAAAGCTTGGCAGTTTTCTCATAGTATCATTTTTTGTTAGGAAAATTACATCCTTCAAATCGTGAAAATCTACCTTGCACTTTTTGGATGAACTCATAGTGAAATATCTGTATTTCATGAGTACAAGGTAAAGAAAGCCAACCAATAAAGCAGTAACCTCCAATTCGAATCCACTTCAGTCAGAGAAGATGAAAAAATCCATTCTATTTCAAGACAAATCCATAACTACGAGGGTATATTGGAAAATTCTTAGTCTACTATAGAACCACACAAAATTTCAATGTCAAAATATTTCATTACTCAACATATTCTCCTATTAATTGAATACATTTATTACAGCGAACCTACAACGTCTTTAGACCTTGTTTCTTTTCACTCTGCAAACCAGACTTCCACAGCTTTTATAACCTCCTCGTTGGAAGAAAATTTAGGACCTTTTAAACTTTTGTTCAGTTGAGGAAAGAGATGATAGTCGGATGGAGCCAAATCTGGTGAATAAGGGGGGCGTTCTAGTAATTCAAACCCTAAATCACGAATTTTTTGCATGGCAACAGGATGTTTGTGTGTAGGGCGTTGTCCTGCAAAAACAAAACACCCTCGGATAGCTTTTCGCGTCTTTTCTCTTTAATTTTTGCCCGTAGAGTGGTCAGTAATGTCGAATAGTAATCTTCGGTTATTGTTCTACCGTTATACAAAAAATCAATCATGGTTACTCCATGGCAATCCCAAAAAATTGAAGCAAGAACTTTTCCAGCAGATTTTTGGACAAGAAACTTCTTAAGTCTTGGAGAACCAGAGTGTCGCCATTTCATCGATTGTTGCTTTGTTTCTGGAGCGTAGAAATGTACCCCCAAGTTCCATCCATAGTAACAATTCGTTTTAAGAAGTCTACCTCGTTTTCAAATCGAGCACAGATCGAACGCGATGCTACTACCCTTGCACGCTTTTGGTCAACATTCAAACATTTGAGGATCCTCGTATATATAGAAAAACAACTACTTTCAAGGGTGCTTCAATATTTAGGCTGTTTCCCATGAACTGAACCTCAAAAGAAGTCAGCATGCTGTGTGGGACTCAGCTCTTCGACAAGGCTATATATATATAAGAGTACTGAAGCCGTACCTGTTACCTGTTCGATATCTCTTGATGCATGGATGCTCTACTTGGTAAATCTTTTCTTGCGGTAAAACTAGGTTAAAATACCAGTTTTGGCTACTAGAACTTTGAATTAACTCGCGTTTATGTAGAGCTCAACAGCCGTGATCGTCTAGTGGTTAGGACCCTACGTTGTGGCCGTAGTAACCCAGGTTCGAATCCTGGTCACGGCAAGAGCTCATTTTTATTACCACGCAGGCTTATCTGCAGCCTATTGATCAAACCAAGTTGGCTCATGAACGTCCGCGAGAGAAGAATTTCATTTTCTCCTGAAAAACAGAATTCAGCAAAGACCAGCAGCTTTTTTATTCATCAAAGAGCTGTTTTATTCTTCACATTGAGAACGCAGTAAATATTCCTGACACGGTGCGTGTAAAACTTGCTCCTCTCTGTCGTATTCCACGGCCAAATCCAGCGTATCCAATCTCATGGGACATCAAAGAGAGATGTAATGCTGGATCCTCCTGCCGAGATACCTCCAAGGGTGTTCGAAAGTTACATGATTTATGACGTCTATTTGGTCTCCGCCGACGAGGGGCGTGAGGAACTGATATGTCTCCATATCCGAGAAAAATGCTGTGAGGGGCTACCTTACGACAAACTGAGGACTGAAGGATAGCGGCGCTGAGTTTTTCATCGGAATTTTCACGGGTGATTTACCGCTGTTTGTAGATCAGACTTGATCATTTTTTGCATAAGGTAGACGCCGTTTTTCTCTCGAGAAAACATGTAATAAAAGATGCTGTTTCAGGGGCGCACTACTGGGTGATTTACGAAACTCTTCGTTATGTGAAAAACATGGGTGTAATCAGAGATTTCTGCCAGATTTAGTCAAGGAAACAGCATCCTTCATATACATCACTGAATTAGTTCCTGTTCGGACGTATATGGCAACTTTGTCGAAGGATATTTTCGTGAACAAATTGTTCGATAAATGACACTCCGTCGAGCCTTTGCTGTTGACTCCGTCGCTCTCATAACATATATTTTCCCATCTTTAATTTATACCGTGCAGCCCGAATCACAGGGCGTACACAAAGAGCCATTACCCCTGAGCATCCCCGTCAAAAACTACGTCGCAAATCATCCGAAAAAGCCCTCATTAAAGAGACCGGGAATAAATGAAGCCTCCCTCTCAAGGCCTAGGTAACGAGATTCAGAGCGTCCTATGGGGGGAGACGCTTTGATACACTGTAAATTAAGGGGATTATACACGTAACCAGGTCACGTACCCCGTGGGGGACGAAGATATCTACCGGTAGCCGAAGATATATCTGTCACGTGCAAATTGTGTAACTTTGTGGTTCATCTGGTGGCCTCGGCGGCTTCTTTCTAGGTCCCCTTTTCGGCTAACGATGATCAAGGAGGTTGGAGTGCGTAGATAGGGGAGAGTTATCGAGTTATGCACTACCCTCGGATGGACATTGGTTTTTTTATTGCTTGTATGGGTACTGAGCATGGAGAATCGAGAATTCCAACTTCAAATATCAATGCTGAAAATTGTGAGAGCTCTCGGGAAATCAGGGAAGAGTATTGATGAGAAACAAATGATGCTGCAGCATCTACAAGACTTAAACATGCACCTCATAATTTATAGATTTCAGTAGCTTTCTTAATTTAGCTTAAAAGGCAAAGTTTACTCAGGATTCAGCGTTAAAATATGCGAAATTCAGCAATTTTGGACTGTCTGAAGAAGTGAAATAAGTAGGGGACAGTTCCTTTGAATTGGACAGGCCATGAACCGGACGCTACAGTTTTCTACTACACTCGATAGTAATTTAGCATCCTTTACGTAAATCCCATTTTCGCATCATCGCTCGAGATCTCTTGAAAAATGGCTGACCCTGTGGCTCGCGTCTTGTTGCTAAAATGGAATTTACGTAAAGGATGCTAAATTACTATCGAGTGTAGTTGAAAACTGTAGCGTCGGTTCATGGGCTGTCCAATTCAAAGGAACTCTCCCCTTTATAGATATCAACAATGAATGGGCTGAAAACAACCATGGTTTTATTTGAATGATGCTCAAATTACACGAGAAAGGTGGCTAAGTGCTCAAAATCAACATATTTCTTCTTCAGGGACCTATCCCTTGGGGACACAGAGATGGTGTGACGCTTTGGTTATGAATCTTGAGAGCGCTCAAAAGCTTCAGTGATTTTCTCACTTTTCAAGCAAAATTTGGCGTCTGTCTCGAAATATTATCGATGTTCAACTTCCGAAAAACCTCTTCGCCTAGAAATACTGATGTCTCGCTTCGCCCGCAAGAAGAATAAGAATAAACACTCCACTTATTCAAATGCAGAATAAACCTCGACTTCGCAAAGTCTGGCGGGGGCTCCTCGTGATATTTTTACGGTCGAATATTCCGACGGTGTTCCAAATGTCGAACGAAAATAATTTGAATAATATAAACAGTCTTCTGCTCGGTTATTCTGCGGAAGAGCCTCACCCGCACGAACGGCCGAATATGGAAGAAGAAGAGGGCCGCTCTCTGGTTTTGAACGTCGTAAATTCGACGCCATATTTCTGGTCAATATTTGCCGATGCAAGTCGGAAATTCTAGACGGTTCTGGGCGTTGATAGAGTGTGAGGGAAAAACGTGGTTCATTGTGTGGAAATCGCAATTTTATGCCGCAATCTTTGAGCAGAAACTGGCGACGAGGAAAAAGAAACCTAGGTTCACTTGGTATAAGGATGACTCTAGACAGAAAGTCTTTAGACGAGAAACTTGGACTTATCCCTCGGAAATATAAATATGCTACATAGTCTGAAAATATTCTAAAAGAGCACCTTTTCTAGTGACAAATCTCGAAATTTCATAAAGCTCGTTGTAACTGTTTTGATTTTCTAACCCCATCTCTTTCTTTCGAGTCCCGCATCTTCCAGGAAAATTATCGTAGATCTAAATGTGATACATATTCTGAAAGAGCAACTCTTCTAGTAATAAACCTGAGAATTTCATCCATTTAGGCATAACCGTTCGGTCTGGAGGAAGTTTCAACTGACCGATGGGGTCAGTTGAATTTTTCGATGGTCAAATTGCGAGTTGTTTTTCTTCCAGGAAAATTATCGCAGATTCAAATGTGATACATATTCTGAAAGAGCAACTGTTCTAGTAATAAATCTGAGAATTTCATTCATCTCGGCACAACCGTTCGGTCTTGAGGAACTTTCAACCGACCCCATCTTTTTGTGAATTTTTCGATGGTCAACTTGCGAGTAGTTTTTCTTCCAGGAAAATTATCGCAGATTTAAATGTGATACATATTCTGAAAGAGCAACTCTTCTAGTAATAAATCTGACAATTTCATTCATCTCGGCACAACCGTTGGGTCTTGAGGAAGTTTCAACTGACCCCATCTTTTTGGGAATATTTCGATGGTCAACTTGCGAGTAGTTTTTCTTCCAGGAAAATTATCGCAGATCTTAATGTGATATATATTCTGAAAAAGCAACTCTTCTAGTAATAAATCTGAGAATTTCGTCCATCTCGGCACAACCGTTCGATCTTGAGGAAGTTTCAACTGATCCCATCTTTTTGGATCAAGGTCAACTTTCGAGTCGCGTATCTCCCAGGAAAATCATCGAAGATCTGAATATGATACATATTCTAGTGGTTTAGCTCTAGAAGAAACTGAAACTCATTGAATTCATTGAAAGTAAGTTCAGTTTAGGAGGTTGTCAAATAAAGACATACACTATCTCAACCGAAAAATATCTCATGTATTTCAAACATGAGTCTAGTGGATTATTCAACAGCCTACACAATCAATCATGACAAGCTGTCAAGCGATGTAACGATACACATGATCTATTTTAGACGTCCTGACTATTGCGAAAACAAATTTTGTAACGCGAGCCATTTCAGAACCCGCATACTTCAAAGGACGCTGATGGTAAGATTCTCGTAAAGCAGAAATTTATGAACGTGTTGACTAACGAACCGACAATGAGAACAAATTGGCTGGAAATTATCTACAGATTTCGAGGATTCGGTCCAGATCCGTATCGAAGGTTCTGACTTCTAAGCTATTGTCGAGGAATATTTCTACGTTTCTAAATCGACCATCATCCAGGCCTTGAAAGCGATTCCTTTCATTATCAAGCTAATTAATGACAACAGGTGGTAGGGAAAAAAGTAGATTAGCTTTCTTGGTGGCCGTTTTGTGTGGAGTGTCTGCGAGTTTTTTCAACTTTGTTGCGAGATGGACGCATCCGAAAGAAACCTCGGCCTTAGTAATTGCTCCTCGAGTTTGAGATGGTTGGACTCGATGGGGTTTCTTCCACCGCTATGAATATACAGTATGTCAAACTCGATGTGTCTGGACAACAAAGGGATTAAACGAATCTGAACGTTATGAAAGTTTTCCAGGTGTTTTGTTAATATATACAAAGCTCAACAATCGATAGGGATCAAGTATGAATTTCCTTCAAGTCTTAGCTTCAGGATATTTCAAATTTTTTCTTCATGTAAACGTCGCAAGTGGATATTTCATTCTTCAAGCTTAGTTAGAAAAAATATCCTAATTTTGGCTATCGATTGTGACCGAACCACTTGAAAGATTTGAATCATTTTGATCTCATTTTAAAAGTTGTTTTCCCTTCTACAAAATAGTCAGAAGAGCAAAAATTCCGAGGTTTCTAACCCCCCGAAGGTTAAGCCCTAACAGAAAATTGTCACAAACTTCACTCTACTGATACCTGTGTCGTTTGAAGCAATTTCCAACAATTTTTAGGAAGCAAAACCCTAATTTACATGGGCTATACTCCTTCACCCTTCAGAAATGCATTTCTTAATATGCATTGGGTATTTTCATGGAGTAATAATCTTCGCGTGGACCATAAAACTTCATGACGCGTCAAAGAAATTGTCAATATTTCGTTAACGATTAACTTCGTCGAAACAAGATTACTTCGTCGTTTTTTTCACGTACCTCGTACTGAACCCGTGATTTATAACTGCAGCCTGTTTGCACCTGCGAAATCTGTCCACTTCTGGATCATTTTCGAATTAAAAATCGCCACATGGTACGTGTTACGGGGCATCGACTGGTCCGAAAACAAATTAACCATTTCATTATTGGCTGTCGGTCTACGGTTGAATAATGGCGTCTCCTGATGCTCGCTGAAACCCCTGATTTATTTGCGCCATTGTTTTTCGCTATACGATCCCCCCTTGCGAAACACTAATCACGTTTGATGGAGAAAAATTGGGAACATTCATAATTGTAGCAAGGAGACGCTGGGGATGATGGCGTTCTTCGAGGAAATATTCTGCCTTCAGTCGCATTATCACATCTGCGAGGCATGCTTATGAGCGAAAGGGACAGCCAGAGTGAATTCCGAAGTTCAATTAACATGGATGTATCGAAAATGTACAGAGTGAGTCTTTGACTCGTACAAATATTTCAACAGTAGATTCTTGAGGTCAAAAGAAACACTTTTTTCCTATACCAAGTTTTCATAAAGAGCTGTGCCACCTCTGGAAATTACCTTCAGAATAACTAGCTGAATCTGTGACACTACACATCTGTGGATATTTTACACAGAGTTGGTTCTAGCCGAAGTACCCAATTTTTCAAAAGTTCACTAAAACTTTTCAATTTTCGAACATCAAATTACTCGAAAACGGCGCATTATACGAGAAAACTTGAAGAATACTTTGATATCTAGTGTTTGAAAAAGTTTCATCATATAAATGAAAAAATATATTCCAAAATTCACCCCATTCGATATAATCATTTATGAGATGAGACTAAAAATAGCCTGTACCTTTTGAACCGAGCTGATGAAACTTCAGTTAAAATATTTGTACGAGTCAAAGACTCACCCTGTATAGAGAGTACAAACTCCCAATTTCAATCAAAATCTGATCCCCCAATTTCAAATTCGGCAATTTTTAGGTTACCCAAACCTTCCATTTTCTTAGCATCGAGATGACTTGATATGCACTTGACTGAGACATTATCATGTGAATTCCGAAGCTTCTGGATCTATATTTTAGGATACTCGATTACTTTAAGAACCATCCGACTGTCAGATCATAAAATTCCGAATTTTGTTGTCTCGATACCATTACGTTGCAAGTTTATATCTCACATCACAACCGAAACTTACTATCGTGTCATGCACCGTCAGAGAACTCTGCCCGAACGTCAGAAGTCCGCAGGCAGCGCTATTACAGCTGTCATAAGCGAGGAGGCATCGTCCGCGCTACGCCTCGCACGAAATATATTCCATACTTTAAGAAATTAATGACAGCTGACCATAGAGGACACAAACACACGTCTTCGAGTAATTTATATCTCGGTGCGTACGTCATCCGCGCGTTTAAAAATAAATTACGGAGCTACGTCTTCATAAAAGCGGACCAGGAGAGAGACGATCAATCACGATGAAACGTTTCGTTTGCTGGAAACTATCATTTTCGAGCTTGTTTTCCCGCAATTATAATGTGTTTATAATAAGTGAGTCCCCCCGAAAAAGTGACGCTTACATAGCGGTTCGTTAATTAAACGCGGTGTTAAGCAGCGTCCAGAGGTGATGCTGAAGACGTTTCGTTAAGGAGGTTCCTAATTAGCTCCGAGATCCGTATTGAGATCTGACAGATAGATCTGGATGGGTCATATATCAACGGACGTCTGACGTTGTTTAACACTTCTTTCCTGAAAACTGATGAGGTCCGTTTACGGTAAATCGTGCCTGAACGAAAAAAGGCGAACGAAACAACTTGTGAAATCTTTGTTTGAGCTCTACACGTAGATACAGATCATTTTGCAGAAGGAGGGATTCCAGATTTCACCTCCACTCTTCAACAACACTTTACTACACTGGTGGATGACTCTAAAGACTGCCAAGCTTTCCGTTAAAAAAACTCTATTTTTACCAGACAACTGTGATCTGCATATATATCTGAGCTTCTTCTTGTAACTGGCTGCTAAGGCATCCTTTATTTGGTTGTCTCCAAAGCACCTATCTGTCTCATTTCAGGAAATAATGAAGCGATACGCCTTAAGGCAAATATTTCAGCGCTCTCATCAATTCTTCCGTCAACTGAACGCGTCCCACCTTCTCAATTCTTACACGTACGTTGACCAGCGTACTGATTTAGAGGAAATGCGGGACAGGTGCCATTGTCTTGGTCTGGGTTTTAGATTTGGAGGGGATTGAAGCGTATTTAGTGTCATATTGGGTAGCGTCCGAGTACTACTCGATAAGTATTATCGAGTAGTACTGAGAGTATTTAATGAGGGTCCATCAATTCCAAACGTTTTTTCAACGGAGAAGGAGGTGTGTGTCTCTGGCAAGGTCAAATGAGACCGAAACCATGGTCAAAATCTGCTCTCCTTCGGTGGAACGTTCTCCATTTAGTTTTTCTGACGATGGCAAATTGGCTAGTTCAATTAAGATCATAACACTTGTTGATATTCATATCGGCGGGTGGTAAACATCTGAGTTAAATTCTTATCATTTCAAGAAATGTCTCGGTTTCTTGTTTATCGAGGTGTCCATGAATATATCCACGAGAATCTCAAAATTCTCCATTTGGAATCAAAGAACACAAAATAAATTGATCTTCTTTTCCATTATAGTGAACTCTTTCAACTTTATGGAATATTTATCATTCAGTTTGTTCACCATGCTTCATTTTGGCAGTCCATATTAAGAGAAACTGGAGTTGTGTGAATTGAGCTATTTCTGTTACTCCATTGAGACTGCAGGAGCTTCGTATGCAGATGGCCCCAGTCTAATTTCAAGATTACATAGTTGCTTTTCCGAAATTCAAACGTAACCCAAACTCCTCAATGTATTCAATCGCATTTTGGCCATTTCCATATATACAATGTCCAGTGGTATCAGCATTGAATTTCAGTGTGCATTTTCCCATTCCAAATTGCGCCTTTCCCTCCTCCATTAGCATGTAAACTGATATTACTCCCATATACGTAACGGTAGAACTCTGTTTAGACTATGCCATGCAGACCATCCGATCTCAACAAAGTTCCCAACCGGGGAATATAACATACCTGTTTGCTTTCTGATGCACTCCAGACTTCCATCGATATTTTTCGCGCTCAAGAGCCCTGTAACCACCCTTTCATCTGGCTAATTAAATCGACAAACCGCCCACTCCTGCCTGAGCACGCTGTAAAATCCCTTTCAGGAAGAATCTATAGGATCTGGAGTGCTCAATCCCATCGGGCAAACATCAAATCTGCTGCTTCCACAGAAGAGATTCCTGTCCCTTTTATGACGACATAAAAGCAACCCCAATTTAATCCTGGAGTGCCATGAGCAAGGCATCAGCCTTAATTAACGTAAACACTTGCTTCTGGACGTTCGATGGAAAGGCTGGAATTAGACTTTCATCGGGTTCGCTCGCTTTGTGCCGGAGATGAAGAATTTTGTTGTACGGACAACGATGTCTCGAGTGACGCTGTTGATTGAACTGGAGACACGGTTTCACTCTGATGAAATTTCGACGATCCAAAATGAACATGATATGGTGAAGCTAGATCCGATAAAATCCATACCCTGCAGGTCTGGTTCATAGAGTGACTGTGAGCATTCTCCTGTGGATGGTGTGGCTGGGAGATGTACGAGGATGTATTGATATCTACTTAGCTTAGACCACTACCATGCATAATAAAAATATTGCGTTAACATAGCAACGAAAAATGTCTTATTAGAAGTGTCAGTGTTAAGATTGAGGTCAAAAAAGTAAACCAGAGTTACGCAATAAATTGAAAGACAGAAGATGTCCCCCGAAATTGTAAAAATCGACAAATTGAAGTATCGAGCCATCATCAAGTGCCTATATTTGAGAGGGTTAAGAGTTAAGCAGATTTACGAAGGTATGCTTAATACCCTTGGTGATCAATGTCCTCCGTATGCGACCGTGAAAAATTGGACTGCAAGCCTCAAAAGAGGTAAATTTTTCATTGAACATGATGACCGATCGGGAAGGCCAGTTTCTGTATCAGTCCCCGAAAATATCGATGCAGTTCATGACATGATTTTATCAGACCGTCGAATTGGGCTAAAACGGATATATGAAGCACTGAATATTTCATACGAACTCGTTCATCATACAGTTCACGTCAATTTGGACATGAGAAAAATTGCTGCAAATTGGATCCCCAAATGTTTGAATGTTGACCAAAAGCGTGCAAGGGTAGAAGCATCGCGTTCGATCTGTGCTCGATTTGAAAACGATGTAGATTTCTTAAACCGAATTTTTACTATGGATGAGACTTGGGTACATTTTTGCGATCCAGAAACAAACCAACAGTCGATGGAATGGCGACACTCTGGTCCTCCAAGACCTAAGAAGTTTCGTGTCCAAAAATCTGCTGGAAAAGTTCTTGGTTCAGTTTTTTGGGATTGCCATGGAGTAATCATGATTGATTTTTTGGATAAGGGTAGAACAATAATCAGAGATTACTATTCGACATTACTGACCACTCCAAGGGAAAAAATTGAAGAGAAAAGACGCGGAAAGCCATCCAAAGATGTTTTGTTTTTGAAAGACAACGCCCCTGCACCCAAATCTCATTTTGCCATACAAAAAATTCGTGATTTAGGGTTTGAATTACTAGAACACCCCCTTATTCACCAGATTTGGCTCCATCCGACTATCATCTCTTACCTCAACTGAAAAAAAGTTTAAAAGGTCGTAATATGTATATGTATTGCATATTGGAAATGTATTCAAATGATGACAATCAAACCCTGCACTTGCACGTATGCTGAAAAATGTACTTTATAGGTGGATTCATTATTAACTCCTTTATCCTTTAGGGTCCAATTTTTCCTCGTTGATAGCTTATATCGCATTCCAATAGATCATTCTCCCCCACATTAGTTCAACGCCGACTGTTCATCAATTAAAATGTCCATGTAAAATATCCACATTTGTAATGTACCTGCAACGGCTGTCAACGGCAACGATCAATCAAAATTTCGGTAGCAAGTGCCACCCACTGCGCTAATATGTTGATTTGAAATTAGAATTGTGAAACATCAATCACACTCGATATTCATTCGCACCACAGGGTGTTCCAATTTTTTCAGGTGGATAGAGTAATACGCTGATGATTGAGATTTCAGATTCTTGCTTTCAGAGCCTGCGGCATTGATAGCGTGGGAAGATTTGATGTTGCTACATCCACCCTTCGTTTCATATCATCGATTGAATATTTTCACCTTGTCTGCTTTGTAATCAGGAATTTTGTTTTGACATTTTCGAATCTATAGAGTGATATTTACTGACTCTAGAAAAAATTCGCTTGAAACTATTTTTCCACGTCAAAAACCCAAGGGGGACGCAAACATATGCGATTTCATACGTCCTAATCAAGCAATTTATTTCGAATCGAAATTCATCGATTTCGATGTCAACTCGTTTGACAGGCAGCCTGCTTCGAGTCGTTCCCGACATAAAAATGACAGAAACTCGTCCGGTATCGAGCAAAACCGGCAAAAAGTCATACTCGTACCAGGTCGGAGCTTATAAAAACCGAGGAGGAATATAAACGCGAGGGTGTTTGTTTAAGTGTGAACATCTCGCAGTACATGGCAGCTGACTGCTCGTCTGATGGATGGTTCGAACATGACATGCTGAGAAAAGCGTTGTAGAGCTCTGGATAATCTTCAGACTGTTTAATTTCATGTAGATAACACTCAACAATGAGGGTAAGTTCACTGAAATTGAGCGAGAAGTATCTCAAATCATATGTACACTATAACCTTTACTCGAGAAACATTTGTGCAAAATTTTCGTGTACAAGGAAGTCAAACTTTCTTCATTAGAAGATCAGGAAGTATTGCACTCAAATCTGACAGATGTACACAGAATAAAACTATCAATTTGCTGTCTTCCTTTGCTGGGAGGTCATTCAAGATCGCTTTTCATTCGAATTTTCGAAGATTAAAATGATATGCTTTGCTGAAAAAGTGATTTTCCTTAGTGTCTCCATGGCTCTAGGGCGCAGCAGTTCTTTTTCTTTCTGCATTTCTCATTTCGGTTTGAGAAACACCAAAGGAGCGTCCGTAGACGTTGTCGTCGCCAACTGCATCGCGAAATCATCGGAAACGATTGAAAAATGTAAATTGACGTTGGCTACCGCAAAATAGGGACCTCCATAAACAATATCTGCAGTGAATCCTGAATAAAACATTACAGTTGAACTTACTTGTACATGTCATAAAGTGCCCCAGTAAAAATTAGCACATTTGCAATTTCAAATGGGGCATTTGCACACGAAACAAGCTCCACATTATGCCGTATACGGTCCAGGAGAAATATCTAATTCAACATTGACCGTCGCTCAGGATCGTATTGAATTTTCAATTTTCGTATTCTCGGTTTCTTTCAAAAGTGGATTCAGTAGGCAGACTAACTACCTATCGTTTGTGGATAACGTCTGGAATACTCGGATGATTGAATTAGATTTATAGAAATTCTGCATCATCTGGTACTCCTCATGTGTATTGTACGTTCAGGATTCAACTTTTTTTTCGGTTTTGTACTAAACGTATAGTCTGAACAGAAGAAATAAAAGAGAAGAGCCCTTTTTGCCATTTTAACATGTAAATTTTCGTGAGGATTTCTGCTAAAATGGTTTCTAGGTCTTCTTCAAAGTCAATATGTGGATAGTTCCACCAGAGCTCTAGTTAACTCAACAGAAAGATAAGGAAACTCAGAAAAAACGTGAAGGCTTCGCCCTTTTTCGGACCACAGAGCGAAAGGAACAATTGTGGTCAGCGCAAACGAGTCAGTTCGTTTCTGACTCCTTGAGAAACAGTCAGACCTCCCACATATTACTTCCTACGCTACTCTAGTGGTAAGTCTACTTGGGGAACTGAACCAACCATTCCGTTCATTAATTGAATTAATATCACGCACATCGAATCAAGTAGTAATTAATTGGTGAAGGGACATTCTGCCAAGTCGAAATTCTGCCGATACGGCCCTGCATTCGGCTCCCAAGATAATCCTCTTACTAGCCATCGTTATTCTCGAAATAATTGCTGAAGTAAGTACGTTGCTACTCGAGTATGTTGTTGGTATTTTCAATTACACTTTGTGTCCGTCCTGTTTCTGAGATTAATTCGTTCGATGTTGAAGGATTGGAATGGAATATTTACATTTGAATTTCAGTGTACGCAACGTCCTGTGATTCCCTGAAAAGCGGTCGAGTAAGAATGTCGAACTGCTTTCATTAGGGCTTGGGATTTAGCAGCTGGAATTTCTATTGCTCCTATCCAACAGCAACGGATATTTTTCAATCACTTTTCGATGGAAATCATTCCCGACTGAGGAAAATGCCAGTTGGTAATCCAGAAATTTACTTTCGGCTTCCTTTGATTACAAGCACTGACGCTAATTGTGTATTAAAATGATTCTAACATAACTCTTCTGTTTGTTTTCTGGCCGCCCCTGTACTCATTGTAAAAACAACGACTGGTAATCTTCGAAACCATGGATATCAATTCTCGAATATCAAGAATTAATTGATAATAAAGAATAGATATCGGTTTTCACGAACACAATTAAAATTCCAATTCAGACCACCACTGTTAATGAGATACGACAATATCGTATAGGTTTCCAGTTTACGAGGCGGTTTTCGCCATTTAAAAACCGAGAATCTCTTCGAATCCAGCAATTTTTCATCGTTTCACGTATGACGGGTCATATCTGATTTCTCGAAAACTATTCTGAAGGAAACATTAAGATTCTCGATGGGGATATGGGAGTTTTTGCCCGGTTTCTAAGAGAGTCGAGGATTCATATAGGAAATATTTTAATAGTTCCTCGTATATCGAAGAAGGTATTATACGTGACTATTGTTAGATATTCTGAGAGAAACGTCTTAGAAGATCTAGTGTGCAGACAATATTTCATATCATAATGTATGACATACCTACTATTTGAATAATCATTGAAGAAACTCAAGGATATAAGAATATTCCCTACAAATAACTTGAACTGTATCTATTCATTTTTATTGAATTGGAAAAGATTGCAACTCTTGTACAAAAAAGATTCCGATTATGCTCATGAAAGATCCCTGGTCTGATACCCACTCGAAGATTTCCTTATGGATTATTCCGCAGTTCACATTTATTGTATGTATTAGTCATGAAGAAACTCCAATATCCCTTATCATAACAAAACAAACATTTCAAAATTTCTTCCATTGATAACAACTAAGAATTCAGAATATATTGAATTGAGTTCTAATCTTTCCAGATGTAGCCTAATGAACTGGCTACTCGTTTCGTAACCATAGTCAACAATTTGCGCATGCACAGCCTATCCGAGCATCAATAAACTGACCTTGTAAGTTAGTAGTCGATCAAACGCTGTACCGTCAACGTGGAAGCATGGATAAAGTTAAGGAAGTACTACGTAAGGCAGACGCTGTATGTTTCGATGTAGACTCGACAGTAATAAAAGAGGAAGGCATAGACGAATTGGCGAAATTTTGCGGAAAGGGCAAGGAGATAGCCGAGCTCACAAACAAGGCGATGGGTGGATCCATGACCTTCCAAGAATCCCTCAACCTTCGCATGAACATTCTCCAACCATCTGTAACCAAGATTAAGGAATTCCTGAACAGAAACCCTGCCAATTTATCTCCTGGAATCAAAGAGGTGGTCGATACCCTCAGGAGGAGAAACGTGGAGGTGTATTTGGTCACTGGCGGATTCAGATGTATCGTATCACCGATAGCCAGGCAGTTGGACATCCCTGAAACGAACATCTACTCCAACAGGATGAAGTTTTATTTCGACGGAGAGTACGCTGGTTTCGATGAGAATCAACCGACTTCCAGGAGCGGTGGAAAGGCTGAGGTTGTGAGGATTTTAAAGGAGAAATTCGGATATAAGAATTTGGTTATGATAGGCGATGGTGCCACTGATTTGGAAGCTTGCCCTCCGGCCGATGCTTTCATAGGTTATGGAGGCAACGTGGTGAGAGAAGGGGTGAAGAGGAATGCCAAGTGGTTTGTAGAGGATTTCCAAGAGGTTATAGACGCCCTGAAATAGGAATAATTTGGAATATCGTATATGATTTGTAGATATTGTTTGGATGAATAAATTGAAATTTTGGGACATTTTCCTTCTCTTAATTGAACATTGCGATCAAATCAATAGGCATTCGCACTTTTGTCAAACGAAGTAGAGAGAGGGTAATGCCTCTTTGATTAAGCCTCTGTGAATAAGCTTCGAAAACAGTAATAATTCTGTGAAACGCCACAACCAATCTGCAGCATCCTAATTCAGCGATGATGCCTTGGCATAACCGTATACGGGTAAAAATCAAACAGCTATGGCGCGTTCTCGACGCCATGTAACCTCCTCAAATGAAATAATTACATCAGAACCCATCTGGAACTCGTTTAATTTAAATTAAACCGAAGCCATTCCTGCGAGACATATCGCCCGGCCAAACTCAATTTGGTGAGTGCTGTTTACCCAGCGAAACATGCCAGGACTAGCGCGAACGACGTGCCTTTTGACACGTGTTACCGACTAGGATATGGCGTCGTCGAAGGGTTTACGGTGTGACGAGTGGATTTTTGGAAGTGTTCCGTTTTCACGACGCCATAAAATCGAGAAATTCACTCCTCATTAAGGTTTCAGTGGGGCTGGGCGGGTTTTTAAGGACGTCGTAATCGGGAACGGAACAAAGAACGGGCAGATGCAACGTCTTGTTCGAACAGTTCTGTCAGTCGGCGTCAGCTAGATATTATAGCCAGTTTTTTTAGTGAATGAGATTGTTTTGAATTGAAACTCAAGTTAAAATCTACTTAGAAATTTTATTCTTGATAAAAAAAGAAGCTGCAACAATTTTTGTGTGACATTTCAATAGAAATTGGGCAGCAAATAAAGCGACATAATCAAAAATTGCATAATTTTGACCACCTATAACTTCTGAATTACTTTGGCAATGTTGAATGTGTGAAGATTATGCTTGGATCTTCGTGTCACAGATGTAGGGTATTTCTTCAAGTTCTTCTTCTTGTACAGGGTTCTAGCCAGATAAAGGGCTCTTAACTTTGAGAGAACTATTCACGAGCTTGCGAAACATCATTTTAGAGCAGAGTACTGATTCTCAACTCGATTAGATCTGTATTTTCGGAAATAATGGTTGAATAAAATTCACCATCTAGTAGCTAAGCAGCTAAAGGCGTGTTTCATATCTGAAAGGGTGACTATTCTGATAATGACTTTGAACGAACGCCTTAAAGGTCCTGTTTCACTTGGGGGCTCCCCTAGCATCATGGTTCAAAGTAGATTGTGAGTATTGTGGGATTTTTTATCATCGTTTTCTTTTCGGAGAGGATTATTTCGTAATTCAGGCCCTTCTGGACTGCAATCTGGAGAATTCCCCAGAGGATACTGCATAAAATATATCTATATATGCTGTGAAGGTCAGGAAAGGCTGAAATACCTTTCTGGGAAAGAGGTAAACTCCTACTTGTTGGAAGAATGCAGAACAGATCTTCGTGAGCTGGACTCCAGTATATTTTAGTGTCCGAAACACGAAGAGGTTACTGGAAACGATAAGATAGACTTACTGGCTAAGCAGGATGCCGCTCCATCTTTGTTGGTCCAGAACCGACGCTATCCATCTTTCTAGAACATCTTTACAGATGACTAGACAGAAAATTTTCCTCTGAATGGGGCATGGAAGTGGGCTCAAGTTCCTCATTAGGAGAGCAGCTTTTAAGTCTAAACTCCTGGCACTTAGGTGGAAAAAGCTGAGTCTGATGCATTAACTGCACATGTTCGATGAATATTGAAGGGAAATGGGACTTACTTGTTGTTCCTTGTACCACTAGTGCAGGAACATTGATACAACTGTCGAGCATATTCTGTTCACCTGTAGCAACCTTGCAGATTTAAGGGCAACGTGAGGGAGGCTCTTCTATATCGACTCTTGGCATTTCTGTCAGCGAGTCTCCAACTGCATGAGGATAAACAATGGGCCACAAGGCCTCAGTTCAGCTCAGTTCAGAGGCATCGCACAAGGGAGAAGAAGAAGAATTCTGTTCCACTTTGCCATAACTTAACTCCGAGCCGTAATGGAATTCAGACCATCGAAAAAAGTGTAAAACTCCCTCGATTAACGCGGGGTGGCAAGCACAAATCGAATAACCCATATCTCATCGTTCCAACTGAAAAACGCCCTCAACCACTTCCTCAAGCTTCTTAAACGACCGTCGTCTTGACCTAAACCGACATTCCCAGTCCGCTCACAAAGACCCCAAGACATAAATTCGCCGAACACGACCAAATAATTCGGCGAAATGGCCTCCAGAGTTACGCCGATTCACACCAAGAGCCATCCGCGGCCATCTATCGGAGCGATTCCGACCCTCCGTAATGGCAATCTTACAGACGTTTTTAATCTGATAAGTGCATCGTTTTGCGCGCCAGATATAATCGAAGGAGACGGTCTCTGGGACGTGGCTGTATGCGCCGCGAAATAATATTATACAGGAAGATGGATACATTAAGTGCATGATGCGAAACCGAAACGGGGGAGCTTGGTGGAGATAATGTACGTCTCTGGGGAGCGCCCCCAGCCGCAAACCGAACCGGGGACTAATTGGGTTGGTTTCTTGTTTTCCTTCATGCTGACACACAATGATACGACTGGTGCGCAGTGGTGGAGGACAGCATTCCAAATGGGCAATGTCTATCTGTCCACAAATCGATCAATTTTTGGAGGCTGCTTAGATGGACCATGTGCCGTCGACTGGAACAGATAGGGCAATATCTGGTGCACTCAGCATCTTCCAAATAAAGTTCAACTCATGTTCAAATATGCTGACGACCATACCTTATCATAATTTGGGGTAGTAACTCATCCTCTGGTCAAATTCTTTGTGTTCAGTGTCCAACAATGTTACTTCTTGGTTTCTCCGATTATAAACACAAGACGAATATTGTTTTGGAGTTACACTTCGACTTTGAGGTTCATTGAGACGTCTATCAGAGCTGCTTTTGCCGCTGAACCATATACAGTTCGTTCTCTATCTCCAGAATTCGATTAATCTAGATAGCTACTTATAGATGGGGCAATATCTGGTGCACTCAGCATCTTCCACTTATGTTCAAATATGCTGACGACCATAACTAATCATAATTTGGGGTAGTAACTCATCCTCTGGTCAAATTCTTTGTGTTCAGTGTCCAACAATGTTACCTTTTGGTTTCTCCGATTATAAACACAAGATTGTTTTGGAGTTACACTTCGACTTTGAGGTTCATTGAGACGTGAATCAGAGCTGCTTTTGCCGCTGAACCATATACAGTTCGTTCTCTATCTCCAGAATTTGATTAATCCAGATAGCTACTTATAGATGGGGCAATATCTGGTGCACTCAGCATCTTCCACTCATGTTCGAATATGCTGACGACCATAACTAATCATAATTTGGGGTAGTAACTCATCCTCTGGTCAAATTCTTTGTGTTCAGTTTCCAACAATGTTACCTCTTGGTTTCTCCGATTATAAGCAAAAGACGTAGATTGTTTTGGAGTTACACTTCGACTTTGAGGTTCATTGAGACGTGAATCAGAGCTGCTTTTGCCGCTGAACCATATACAGTTCGTTCTCTATCTCCAGAATTCGATTAATCTAGATAGCTACCTTTTTCTACTACAGGTCTTCCACTCAATGCATTTTTTGAACTGGATAGCAATGGCGAGGTATTCTGTAGGCAGGAGATTTTCCCATGGTCCCCCAACCCCGCCACTGACCTTCCATACTTCCCCGATAGCATCCCCAGGCATGCAACAATATGAAACAGAATGCAAGTCCGTATCAGATCCCAGAAAGTCCCCTGACGTCTTAACGGGCGCGAGACAAATCTTAATTACGAAAATATAAACTCCCCGTTGTAAACCCCAGCATCCCCAAGAAGTTAATATTTTATTCTAATCGAATTTTAAAGCCGGAAATGCTACACCACTAATTACGGTTATGGCGTCGTTGGTTTGTTTCTGTTGTCCTTGGAATAAGTACGTGTCAAGTGAGAAGTTTGGACAAAGTTTTTTTGTACCTGTTTGAGATACGAGTCTGGTAAGTTTGGGGGTTGGAATTTGCGAGATGAGTTGAAATTTCTCCGTATTTCGCCACGATGTAGCCTCTTTGCGGGATAGGTTCTGACCGATTGAGGTTGTATGGCTTTTATGTGATTGATATTGATTGCAATTTCGAAATACGAGGATGTATTGAAAGTTTCGAATGCAGAAGTCTTGCAGCGCGAGAGTTGTACAACAATGGAGACTCAAGTAACGAGGGCCCGACTCAGATGGAGCGGCCACATTCTGAGGATGCAAGACACAAGACTCCCCAAAGTAGCTCTATACGGCGAACTCACTGAGGGAGCCCGGAAACCAGGAGGCCAGTATAAGCGGTTTAAGGATGCACTACATCAATCCCTAAAATCAGTTAATGCCAATCATAACTGGGAACAACTAGCGTTAGACAGGTCACAGTGGAAGTCTTTGGTCCACAGTTATACTGGAGAATCGAGAAGGATACAGCGGCGGCCAGATCTGGTTGGTGACTATCCATGCCCTGAGTGTGGAAGGATCTGCAGGTCACGGTTGGGTCTCTTTAGTCACAGGAGGGCACACAGTCGCAACTAGCACTAAGAAATTACAAGTCTGTTCGAATTTTTTTTTTTTTTTTTTCTTTTTGTAGAATTATTCCCGGTAACGGTATACAGCAATGAAATGAATGATGATGTTAGTTAGCCTAGACCAGTTCCATGCATAAAAAAATATT
Source organism: Coccinella septempunctata (assembly GCF_907165205.1). Lineage (NCBI taxonomy): Eukaryota > Metazoa > Arthropoda > Insecta > Coleoptera > Coccinellidae > Coccinella > Coccinella septempunctata. The sequence goes on along the minus strand of NC_058194.1, from coordinate 31,431,712 downwards.
GCGTTACCATAGCAACGAACAATACTTCATTAGAAGTGTCAGTGTGAAGTTTGAGGTCAAAAAAGTAAACCAGAGTTACGAAATAAATTAAAAGAAAGATATCCTCCGAAATTGTGAAAATCGAAAAATTGGAGTATCGAGCCATCATCAAGTTCCTGTATCTAAAAGGGTTAAGAGGTTAGCAGATTTACGAAGATATGCTTAATACCCTTAGTGATCGATGTCCTTCGTATGCGACCGTGAAAAATTGGACTGCAAGTTTCTGTGTCAGTCCCCGAAAATATCGATGCAGTTCATGACATGATTTAATCAGACCTTCGAATTGGGCTGATATCTAAAGCACTGAATATTTCATACGAACGCGTTCATCCTATACATAGTTCACGTCAATTTGGACATGACAAAAATTGCTGCAAAATGGAACCCCAAATATTTTAATGTTGACCAATGGCGTGCAAGGGTAGAAGCATCGCGTTCGATCTGTGCTCGATTTGAAAACGATGTAGACTGCTTAAACCGATTTGTTACTATGGATGAGACTTGGTTACATTTCTACGATCCAGAAACAAAGCAACAATCGATGGAATGGCGACACTCTGGTTCTCCAAGACCTAAGAAGTTTCGTGTAAAAAAATCTGGTGGAAAAGTTCTTGCTTCAGTTTTTTGGGATTGCCATGGAATGATCATGATTAATTTTTTTGGTTACGGGTTGAAAAATAATCGAAGATTACTATTCGACATAACTGACCACTCTACGGAAAAAAATTGAAGAGAAAAGACGCGGAAAGCCATCCAAAGTGTTTTGTTTCTGCAGGACAACGTTCCTGCACACAAATCTCATGTCGCCATGCAAAAAATTCGTGATTTAGGGTTTGAATTACTAGAACACCCCCCTTTTTCAACAGATTTGGCTCCATCTGACCATCATCTCTTTCCTCAACTGAAAAAAAGTTTAAAAGGTCATAAATTTTCTTCCAACGAGGAGGTTATGAAAGCTGTGGAGGTCTGGTTTGCAGAGCAAGAAGAAACATTTTTTTTTAATAGGTTTAGAGACGTCGCAGGTTGGCTGTTATGAAAGTTTTCAATTAAGAGGAGAATTTGTTGAGTAATAAAATATTTTGACCTTAAAATTTTGTTTGGTTGTATAGTTGGCTGAGAATTTTTCAATATATCCTCGTAGCAAGCATAAACACTGCTTATTCAGCATCTTTTCCGAACATTCTCCTATACTCTTGCACACGTCTGGTCAGTATCTCTCAGAAACGAACCTCAATCTCAGTTTCTCGGCAGGATCATCGAAGTTTATCTGAGGAACATTTCCACTCTACGACGACGACTTCTGCATCCGCAAGATGCCGCATGAGACTGTTGAATAATATATCGTAGACAATTCCTAGTCTGACCCATTAGCCAAATAGCCGAAGAATATCCCCTTTCGTTCGATCTGTTCGCAATATTACTATTTCCAGTACTCTACGCTCCCCGAAACACCGGACAGTGTTAGATTGAAAACGGCCATAAATTATTCAACGCAATTCCGAGTCTCGTAGCCTGAAATATTTACAGCAATCGCGAAACGTTCGGCCAAGATGCCATGCCGATGTAAATCGGAAAAATCGAGCTTTATTCCTTTTGAGAAAGGAGCCACTCGTAGGAAAGTTTTATGTCCCTCCCAGATTCAACGTTCATCTTCGATAGAGAGATGTGACAGCGTTCACGTCATATTGATCTTATCGCCAGCCTTCTGGGTGATTCTCGATGAAATATCAAGAATCTAACACTTCCAAACGTGGACCTTTTCTACAGAATTGTTCATAACGTTTTTACGATCATATTTCGGATCTGATTCATATCCACACCTACACCAGAACCTACAGCTCTATTTTCGACCTAGCGTATTTTTTCCAAGGAGTGCGTGCTCCCACTTGACATTCTAATCCATCAAGTTACCACTGGACCCATGGCCAATCTCGACCCAGGGACCAGGTGGTGCTGGAAATAGTTATTGGTCAATTAAAATAACATCAACATGCAAATAACAGGCCGCTTGAGGGAAATGACAAATCTTGATGGAGTGGGGACAGGAGGAATGAAAAGTACGTGACAACTAAGCCGGAAATTGCGCTGGAATTATAAGCGATATGCATATTTATTTTAATAGACGAGGAGGGTGAGAACTAATCAAGATTCGTGGAGTTCGCTCATTGCTAAGATCACGACAGTCAGGTCAAGCTTCAGTCGAGGTTATACAGAAAACAGACTGGCCAGCTCCCTTTCCAGAGATGAATTGCATCGACTATATCTGAGCAGATATGTCTGGACATGCTTAGTTGGACCAATTTGAACCAATATCGTGGTGGGCCAACCAAGAACTCTAAATTGTTTCTTTGATGCAAATCATCATCATTCATCATTGCTTTATCCCGTTACCGGGAATTAATCAACAATTAATCAACAAAAAGACATAACAAAAGAACAGACTTATAATATCTTGGGGCTAATTGCGACTGTGTGCCCTCCTGTGACTGAAGAGACCCAACCGTGATCTACAGATCCTTCCACACACAGGGCATGTATAGTCACCAAGTCACCAGTCAGATCTGGCTGCCGCTGAATTCTTCTCGAGTCTCCATTATAACTGTTCACCATAGATCTCCACTGTGACCTGTCTAACGCTAGTTGTTCCCAGTTATGATTGGCATTGACTGATTTTAGGGATTGATGTAGTGTATCCTTAAACCGCTTATACTGGCCTCCTGGTTTCCGGGCTCCCTCTGTCAATTCCCCATACAGAGCTATTTTGGGGAGTCTTGTGTTTTGCATCATCAGAATGTGGCCGCTCCATCTGAGTCGCGCGTTGCAAGACCTTCTGCATTCGAAACTTTGTGAAACCATCTGATGTGCATTATCTGTCTCAGATGACGTTGTTGCGTTTGTTCAAGCTGTTTAATATCTCGCCTGTAGGGCGTCCAGCTTTCGCTTCCATAAAGAAGTGTTGGGAGGACCACTACTTTGTAAACAGCTGTCTTGGTCTTCAGATTGAGGTCGTGATTTTGAAACACTCTGTCCTTTAGCTTCCAGAATGCCGAACTGATACGGTTGTGTATTTCCGTGTCTGTAGGTTAGCCCTACTACCTTCATAAATATGAAGCTTCCCAAGTTTTTGAACTGCTCGACCTGTTCTAGAGTTTCATTCTCCAGGCTGATATCCGTTTGAAGGCTTTCTGGGGGACTTACCAGGATTTTGGTTTTGTCGATATTGAGTCTAAGACCTAAAGCCTAAAGCATCGTATATATTTTGATGGAAATAAATCCAATATGACCTCCGGAACCTGTCTAAAATCGCCACGTAGTGGTATATCTCACGTGAGATAAAATCTAATGGTATACTTCATATCTACTTCACACGAAACAGGATAATTCCACCTTATAAATATTCAGCCGATTCCCATCTCAATCTAAATTATATTTCGAATTTACGACCATTCGGGCGAAATTGAATACCTAAGTGAAATCGAGAAGAAATACGAATCATCTCGAAACTACGGGCTATAAAATTTTTCCTACGATCGAAAAACGTTGAATTTACGACTGTTTTTGCCCGCGACTCATTTACATTTTACTGTCCCTGATTAATAAGCATTACGACTTCATTTTTAACTGAACCTCCGGACTCATTATGACGAAGCGAACAATAAAATGGCAAAGAGCTCTTTATGTCTAGAATTACGGAAATTACCTTCAGGAAATGTGTATAAACATTTGGTAATATAACATACGAGGGTTATGCGGAAAGGAAGCATCTGGAACGTTTTCGTTTTCACCACCAACTCTGCCCTAGTTCTGCTTGAGCATCCCTATGGTCTAGATACAAGACAAGGACAACTTCTTGGCAAAATATGTCAAATTTCAGAGGAAAGTGTCCTTATGAACAGACACACCGAATGAAAAAGCCTTCCATTTTGAAGCTTCGGGTGGAAGCTTGAAGATTTGAAACAAGTCTTCCTATAAGGGTCAGTCGAGCAGTTCCTCATGCATCCCTTCCCGGCCAACCCCAGTATAAATCTAGACAACTTTTAATTCTATCCTCACCACTCAGAAATTGAATTAAATCATATCCGGTCCGCGTGGCGTTGCGACACAGGGAAAATATTAATCATACCGATAATTTTATTACTTTCCAGGTCTTAAAACGTGCGGAACGTTTTGAGAAATGGCCTCTGCCATTCTGGATTCAATTTTCCACTGAGATCGTAAAAATTATGAAAATTATAGCTCGCTCCTGAATAAGTTATAGCCGACTGTAAGAAGGAGCTTCATAATTTTTGAGGAAGGTTTTATTCTTTGGAACGGGTTGGATGAAGTTGCATCGTTAAGTATGGGGAATAAGCTTCAAGAATTGTTCCATGAAAAGACTGATGAGATCCCCCAATAGGTTAATGAGATACCAGACTACAAACTAAGATTTTTTACACCTTCCAATTTAACTCTTATTTGAAGACATTGAATTGTTTTGTTGCTATCGTTTTGTGCATCTTGCTTAATATGAAATGTATAACAGAAAGGTTCAAGGATTGAAGAGTGTTTATAGCTTAAAGATGTTTTGAAGACGGATCAATACCCTTTGATTACCTGAATCGAATTATTATTACTGCCTCACTGTATTACCTTATATACTTTTTTCCAGATGTTATATCTTCGATGAATGCTATTGTGTTCTCCATTTCCCACAGAAATGTCCTGTTTACTCCCAAAATACAGTATATTGTGAGGAATGAATAAAATATCCGGATGGGATATAAGCTAGGAAAGACGTTCACATATATATTTACGTTTTAGAGAAAACTCATAGAACGTATTGCCTTCAGCAGTTTGAAGAAAGTCATGTTGTGAAATATATGTTCGAGGGATGATTGGAAACAATAAATTTTATAGCTTCAATTTTTGATATCCTCAATTCCTTGGAAACAGCGCCCGAGCCCATGTATTGGATTCTGTGTCAAGATACAGGGTGGTTGACAAGGGTTGATATAGCCATTCGAATAATGTATTATGCATAGTTTGTATCGACTTGTTCACCATGATATAGTGATATTCTCCTTGGATCATGTGGTTTCTCATTGTGGCAGGCAAAATTTAACTCACACTGATAGATGTGCGTCCTTTGCGTCCTTGAAGAGTCCAAAACCCTCTTTTCTTGGGTAATAAATTTCAAAATAATCAAATTGCTGTACAAAACAAGCAACTTCACATCTGGCCTTCATCTGTTGGTCATTTGATCATGAATAAGACAAGAACAACCAAAGAAGGAAGCATTTGAGGGTTACTTGATGAAATTCGTAAGACTTTCATGAATTCCAGCCCGTCCCTTTCAGTCTAGAAAACCCCGTGGGCTCTTAACCGCTAGCTGCAGGACTCAAAGCAGCCCATTATCGTCTACACTAAATTTGCCGACTTCCAAAGATAGCAGCGTCCCAGCCACAAACGCAAAAGACCATTAGGAGACATCACAATTCAGCGCCGGCCGATATAAACTGCCCGATTTGGCTGTTAATTGAGGATCATAAGATAGGCTGCGTCAGATAGCAGAAGGCATCGATATTCATCACTGAACAAAGTGAACATATAAAACCCCGGGCTCGATAATCTAGACAAATTCTGGGACAATTTGCATTGTGCGGTCTTGTCTTTCAGTGTCCACGTTTGGGACGTATGTGGAGCCCCTGTTTACGAGCAGCCCTATCAGAAACTTACATAGTAATTACGAAAAGAATAGGTGCATTTGGTAAAAGGCGAAATAATGACTTATTCATAGAAGTATAAGTTTCTTCTGTCGCTCTCTATCCTAAATCAAGATTAAACGTTTCATTTTTCTACTTCTGGTAGTATTCAAACACCATTTGGTGTTTATTGTTGAGAATAAAGACAGACAATTAAGATAGAACATTTTTTACCCTTCAGAAAACCTGTAACTTTCACCCGAAGTAGCCTCACAATATTAAGCTCCTAGAAGTATAAATATATGGCCCATATTTATCATAATTGCCATATTCATCCCGAGAAATTTTCACAATCTAGACCGGCTAAAATGATTGTCCCAACTTTTGACTCAGGAGCTATGGGACAACCATAAACAGAGTGGAAGAAGAACAAGATGCACGTCGTTGATTTGTTTACGTACTTGCGTATACCAGGCACTTTCTGATTAGGAACGGAATGGATAAATGCACAAGTCTCGGCAATAATTCCACTCTGCCTGAAAACTTGATTTCAATTAAATGCCTTGTAAAGGGTTCCTTGGATTTATTTAATTTTCAGCGGCATCCAATTCAGGACGTGTTATTTTAATACGTGAGCAGTTTATCTAAAATACCGACAGAGTTATGGATCAGTGGGTTTTGGAGGGGTTAAGACCATCTCCATCCTCGCTAGGAATTTGCGTACGCGGAATGTATACTTAGTTTTATAGGAAACGCAACACCCAGTATTGAAGAATTTATGAGAAACGATTTCTAGGGGTATATTTGCTTCAGGAAGGGGAAGTAATCAAAATCCTGGTAAGTCTGCAAGAAAGCCTTCAAACAGATATCAGCCTGGAGAATGAAACTCTAGAACAGGTCGAACAGTTCAAATACTTGTGAAGCTTCATATTTATGAAGATAGTAGGGCTAACCTATAGACACGGAAATACACAACCGTATCAGTTCTGCAGCTAGGGCATTCTGGAAGCTAAAGGACGTGATTTCAAAATCACTACCTCCATCTGAAGACCAAGACAGCTGTTTACAAAGCAGTCGTCCTCCCAACGCTTCTTTACGGAAGCGAAAGCTGGACGCCCTACAGGCGACATAGTAAACAGATTGAACAAACGCATTAACGTCATCTGAGACAGATAATGCACATCAGATGGTTCCACAAAGTTTCGAATGCAGAAGTCTTGCAACGCGCGAGTTGTACAACAATTGAGACTCAAGTATCAAGGGCTGGACTCAGATGGAGCGACCACATTCTGAGGATGCAAGACACAAGACTCCCCAAAATAGCTCTGTATGACGAATTCACAGAGGGAGCCCGGAAACCAGGAAGCCAGTATAAGCGGTTTAAGGATATACTACATCAAACCCTAAAATCATTTAATGCCAATCATAACTGGGAACAACTAGCGTTAGACAGGTCACAATGGAGGTCTTTCGTACACAGTTATAATGGAGACTCGAGAAGGATACAGCGGCGGCCAGATCTGGTTGGTGACTACCCATGCCCGGAGTGTGGAAGGATCTGTAAGTCACGGTTGGGACTCTTCAGTTACAGGAAGGCACACTGTCGCAATTGGCCCTAAGAAACGGGATACAGCAATAATGAATGAATGAGTCAGTTTCCTGAAAGACTAATCACATTACAATTTGGAAAAGAGGTCAAGACTTCTTTGGTCAGAATGGTCAAATTTCCTATAGGTTCTTACTGCACCCTATAGCTGACTAGGGGTCAACTTTTCCACGTTTCTCTCAAGACACACCTTTCTGTTTGTGCCAGCAGTAAGGCTACTTTAGAGCCGAGAAGTTCAAAAGAGTTTGCGCCTTTATTTGTTGTTTCTTGCTGCTGCCCAAGGAGGACTAGAATGTCTGCTTTGCCATCTCTTGGTATTTTGAAGATTACACTTCTAAGTGTGAGCTTCTTGAAGGATTTTCTCCTCTGCCTCATAATGTTCTGATAATTTCGACCTTTATCCATGCATTGTTTACAATCTCTCTGTGTCAGAAAAAGGGTCTTTCCAATCAGGGTGGGCCTTTCTAGCGAAGATCCTCGTGTCATCTGCGAGTGACCAAAATCAACATACATTTCCTCCATTTATACCTTTTCCTGTCGAAACCTGTTCGCACCTCCATCCGTCCATCTCACCCATATAACCGCACAATAAATTCTATACCTCTTTTATCGAACTTAAAACTTTAACATCGATTCCGTGTAACGAACAAGCTGAGTCGTCTGAAACACTAATGACGTCTGGCTCTAACTTCCCAACGAGGATCGCTTAAACGATTTTCCGGATTGCATCGGAGGTAGGGAAAACTACGGAAGAAGTTCTGCTGGCATTAGCGCCATGCAACAGATCTACAAGAGAATTAACCGGTTTGAAAGGTAAAGTTTCGATTCCAGAAATTAACTTCGTGTTCTCGAGGGAATCTCGAAACGAATGTCTGTAGTTGGAAGTGTGATTCTCCGAACTACAGTTCTGGATTGATGCATCAAAAGTTCCGGCATATCGGGCCTTAGGATGACGGAAAATGAGGTATAATTACGTTGATGAAGTGAATTTTAGGGGCTTCCTCGGGGAGTTGTTAATCTTTACATTTTTTTCCACCCTATAACAGCCAATTCCAGATGCCTTTTTAAAAGGCATCTGTATCATCAGAAACCAAAGAAGTGGATGGGTTGCAAGAAGTCGCTTTCAATGTCATCGATTATCTTTTCCTTGTTATAACCTCGAGATCGATATCATCCCTCGCAAAGCTGGAAATTCCATAACTTTCTCCCGATAATCCGATTGCTAGAGCTACCCTCTCAGACTCCACAACGACGTTCATAAAAGAGCCGCAGTTGCTAATTTTCCCTGGTTCGTTCGGATGCCCAAACAGGATTAATTCTACTCTCGGATACAACGAGATTTCCCAAACATTTAGAGCTTCCTGTTTTACATTCTAATGTCTCTCCCCCATTCCCCGGATCCGGAGAAGTAATTAAAAGAACTTCCAATTAAGTCTTATTGTTTCTGGCTCCGATTGAATTGGAGGGAGATGGCAAAAGGCTATAGTACTGATTGTTTCGGATAAATATCTGTTGCTCCAAGTATGGCCTCTTGTTCGTTCGTATTCTTTCAGGATGCCGTTGAGAGCTTCGTGGAGAAAGGTTGATTTTCTCCTCACTATATTAAAACCCATTTTAACACTGTTTTGAAGGACGTACGTAACGATTATAAACAGGTATCGATTGGCCTTGACGCAATTCTTTGGAGGTCAAGTTTTGACACGCTTTTCTCCCAGAAAAATCATCGCAGAGCTAAGTGTGATACACATTATGGAAGAGCAACTCTTCTAGTGATAAATTTCGGAATTTCATCGACCTCAGTGCAATTCTTCGATCTTGACTAATTTTTAAGTGGAGCCATCTTTTTCCTGATTTTTTTTAAGGTCATACAAGCGTATCTCCCAGAAAAATCATTGCAGAGCTGAAAATGATACATATTCTAAAAGAGCAAGTCTTCTGGCAATGAATCTCAGAACTCAGTATATCCGTTTGGTCTTGAGGATATTTTCAGTGACCACATCATCTTCAGAATTTTTTTCACACACATATCATCATTTTTTGAACTGAATTCGCTGGATTTCTTTGTTGTGAATGTGAAAAAGGCAAAGATGGACTCTAACTATGCATCTAGGCTTCACATCTGCACTAAACGAAAATTAGATGCGCAAGAAACAAAAATGATCATACTCATGGGGATGGTGTTCTCGACACAGACTGCAGTTGCACCATTTCCATAACGAAGTGTTGGAATAATGCAGAATAATGGCATAAACTAAAATAATCTGATTCGAGCGAGCGAGAATCCATTGTTCGCGAATTGGACCGATTTGAATTTTCCACAGAAGGCCAACATTGGTCTTGTTAACCGAATATAATGGAGGTAGACGCTCATCCTCCTGAGAGATACCGATTTTCTGAAATATACAAGGTGATTTCTGACCAATGACCCATCGGAAGGGGGCAATAGAGAACCATATGGGAGTCAAAAAGGTGCACTCACACATATCTTATGCCTACTAGTGAGATACTGACCAATTCCATCATTCGATCGAAAGTTCATTCAATAGAAAGTTCACTGCATCGAAGGGTCACTCGACCGAAAATGACGCCCACTTTCTCCTGATTGGTCGGATCGACTCGGAACTCGAACTCTTTCATCTTTGTCTGATCATTTATGAAGTTTGACACTTTCACAGAGGTTAGGCACATTTGGACATTTAATTTTGCAGTACCAAAACGATTGTTCGTTTACATAACCTTTATTATCTGAAATTTATGTGAATAAAGGTTAAGTAAACAAACAACCGTTTTGGTACTGCAGAATTAAATGTCCAAATGTGCATAATCTCTGTCAAACTTCATAAATGATTAAACAAAGATGAGAGAGTTAGAGTTTTGAGTCGATCAGACTAATCAGGAGAAAGTGGATGTCATTTTCGGTCGAGTGAGCCTTCGATGCAGTAACTTTCTATTGAATGAACTTTCGATCGAATGACTTTTCGGTCGACCGATCCTTACTCATAAATATCATCTAAATCAGTCAATAATTACGAGAATTTGAGTGACTATGGAGAAGAGAATCGTCTAGTGTTAAGGGACTAGAAACTGTCTGTCCAAAAACCAAGCTAAAAGTAATGATGATGCAGGAATCATACCTTATCTTTAAGAGACTCCCAAATTCGTAAATCACCTCTTCGACATCACCATCCTCAGCATCCAATAGACTCACGAAAGCCATCTCTTCCTTCTTCGCTCGTTCCTTCCCTTCCCAACGAATAATCGATGATGCCGTGGCTTAGCCTTCGACGACATATTTACGATCAGTACATCTTCTAAAGTCCGAGAAAATCTATCCTAATTTACGGCCTCGCACTTTGTCACCGTATTTTTCCTTCTGATGTCAAAGGCGCTGGTTATTGGACACTTGGTGTATCCTACCCTTTTGACCTAAATTGTGAGGAAGGGTGTCTTTGAGGGTGTGGATATCGATCGATGTTCGAACGTCGGGGCATTTTTCTATATAAGTAACGTGAATTGAATTGATCTGATGTGCTCAGATGAAAAACTGAACAAATCGTATAACCCAATTCTGAGGTAATAAACAAGAATATTTTTAAGGGCGAAATTGAGGGGGTTTTAAATCGTAAAGACGGGGACTCAAGACACAAATAAAAAAAAGGTCTCCTTCTTTGGTCTCAAGTATCTGTGTTGTCTAACTTTCGACTCTCGTATGGACTGCGTGACATAGAAGACATCAGGAAGATGGAGTTAACCGAAATCAGCGTGGAGTGCTCTAGATGGAATAATTGGTCTCCATCCTGCAACTGGCGAACCGTGAATTTTCATCAGATCCAAATATCGGATGACCCACGATTAGATTTCCCTAATGAAATAACAATAAACAAGGAGCTAGTTTGGTCGTTGACGATCATCGCTGAGCCAATTTGGCGTTTAATAATCACCACAAATTATAGTCCGCCTGTCGATTTACGGTCTATATCCTCCGAGGGTATTTTCAGATGACCATTAGATTTTTTTCGGGCATACTTGGAATCTGTTTAATAACAGTGTGTGACCGAGTCGTTAGACGAACGGCCTATAATGATGTCATAAATTCAATGTGCTGTTGCATACTCATGAATGTTATTTACAGAAGCGCAGCAACTTGCTAATTATAAGGATTATTGGTTTTTCAGAGAGCGGAAGAGAAACTGTAACTGATATGGCGATGTCCTGAAGGTGGATGGAGAAATCCCATCTGATTCCAATGATGGTAATCAGGCTAAGTCAAGATGTGACCCACAGCTGCTCGCTCCAATAATATATTCACTGTTTTTGTCGTATACAACCTGAGGCGTTGAAGCCTCCATCAAATTTGACATTTTCCGAATAAATTGTGATGGTGATGATGATATAGGGTTGTCGCAATCTTGGAGAAGTAAAATTTGACGTCCAACATCACAATTCTTCCTCGAGCAGGGCTGAATCGGAAGTAAAAGTGTGTTTTGGACCTCAAGAATCTACTGTTAAAATATTTGTACTAGTCAAGGACTCCTACTGTATATATTCACTTAGTTCCTTTCATATATTTTTGAAAAAATGGCTTTGATTTATCATAATGGTGAGTGATTATATGTTGAGTAAACAACATTTTCGAGAGGTTATAGTTTTCTGCCTAGTAGAAGAGAAATGCAGCTGAACTGCAGGCTGTATGCTTGTGGTGACAGTGCTCTAACTGATGAATCATGTAAGGAACCCTTTAGCCGTTTCTAGAATGGTGATTTGGGAGTTGAAGACAAGCCTTTCTCTAGACAGCCGAAAGAACTCAAAAATGGATGCATTTTTCGATGAAGATCAGAGTAAAAAGCAAGAGGGTTTTGCAGAATCGTGTGGACTGCCTTATCCAACAGTTTCCGGTCAATTGAACAGCTGAACATTGAGGAGCCTCGTATCGAAAAAGACGTAAAAATATTTGGAGACTCTCAATAGATGCATTTCACCACACCCTCTATATTCTCCAAACATTGCCCCTTCTGATTATTGGTCACTCCAATGGATGCAGCATGATTTGGCACGTCACTTCTTTGGCAGCAAAGACAGAGTATGGCATGAAGGATTAATATATAAGATGAGATGTGCTGGATATTCGATCAAAATATGCAAGTTGATCAGGAATTATCTCAAAAATAGAAGATTTTACGTGAAAGTGGAAGGAGAATGCTCCTCAACAAGAGATATAGAGGCTGGAGTACCCCAAGGATCCGTACTTGGGCCACTTCTGTACAACATATACATCCACGATATTCCGAAAAATCCAAGAACCATGCTAACGTTATATGCTGACGACACAGGCATAGCATCTCGACACCGCAACCCAGAAGTAATAGAACGAGTTCTACAAGAGACGATTGACGAAACAAATGACTGGTGCATAAAGTGGAAAATCAAGCTCAATGGACAAAAGAGCTAAGCAATATTACTACAGAAGAGAAGACTGCGACCCACAACGAAACTGGATGTTGACGGCGAAGAAATCGACTGGAAAAATGAAGCCAAATATTTAGGAATAACGCTTGACAAAGGACTTACTTGGAAAAGTCATATCAAACAAGCAATCGACAAAACGAAAGCAGCGATGAATAGACTCTATCCTCTGATGGGAAGAAGAAGCCACATGTCGAAAGAGACAAAATTGAAGATAATCAAAGCCGTTGCTAGGCCTCAACTGACTTATGAATCAGTTGCCTGGGGATTCGCGGCAAAGAGCCATATCAAAAGAATTCAGGCCACTGAAAACAAGCTGCTACGATGTGCAATAGATGCACCTTGGTTTGTCAGGAATAGACAGATTTATAAGGACCTGAAATGGGAAACCATAACGGAATTCATGAACAGAAAAGCAGAGAAATTATTCGAAACAGCGAAAAACCATCCGAATCAAGAACTCAGGAGACTAGTGGACTACGACCCAGAGGAAGACAAAAGGAGAATGCGAATTTACCGAAGGAGACCAAGAGATCAATTAAAAAGAGATTAAAATAACAACAGAAACTTATTGAAAAATTCAATAAAGTGTTAATCCAATAGAGGATAAACACATAAATCACAGCACGATAGTGTGCGAGAAAAAAACCGACCAAGAGATGAACGGTTTATAGGCAAATGCCCGGAACCAAAATTCAAGAAGCAGTAGGGTTTTTAGTGGGTCTCGAGCTCAGGAAAGTGAGAAACCCCACACTGTTCCCCCTCAGGAGATGAGGGTGGTTCGTCTGTCTTGCAGAATCTTTGGCAGCAACTTGGCACCCAACTTGGATCGCCTCAGCGACGAGGCATTCTTTCGAGATGGAGTTCTAAAATTATCTGTGAGGTAGGAAAAAGTAGGAATCAGCACTGGACAAAGCTCTGATCTGTTCGTCGCATCAGGAAGATAAGCAACGTTTTCGAAATGCCATAATCATTGGTCGGGAGGTCAGAAATTTCCAGACCAATGGAAAAAACTGACCCTCGCTTCAATGGCTACACTCACATAGAATTTGTTGTCTGAATTTCGAAGGGAAGGATTCTTGGAACTCCCGACTAAAACCCTGCCTCCAACGTATCGAATTCCGATACCAAAAATAATACCATGTTATTACGCAACAACAACTAGAAATTGAAGACCATTAAGCCGGCAACCGGGACCCTAAACATGTCCGAAAACTACTGTACAGGCTGGCCCAATTAAAACGCGCGGTCCGCCCGATAAAGTAGACCTTATAAATCCCGGCATTGTTCCACGGTATCTAATCTGCGATCGACATCACTTATCTCGTTTCTTGCGCTCTGAGGACGCCGGGTATCGGGGAGGGGAGCCATCTCGGCCAGTTCTACCACCCTAACAAGCACGGGGAACACTGCTCGCTCTCTGTAAAAATGTCGCTGTTACTGCAAAAAAGGAATGGCAGAGACAAGGCTCCCTGCCTGTCGATTTCGAACAAGGGCCAGACGACGGCGTCGGCGTTCTTGCAGGGATGTATGTGGATCAGGTCTGAGTTTTTATGGTCCAGATCTGTTCATATGCTCCTGTGAGACGCTGAAACTCGAATAGACAGCGAACTGGCAACCTCGCTGGTCAATTCATACTAATTTCTGTCAACTATACTTCATTCACTTTTATTTTAGCAGTCGGTTGGCCATGGAAATTTGATACATTTCACTCTGTATCGTATGAAAATGTGGGGTTATGAAGCTGGTCAAAACATTTTTCGTTTTTAAATCAACGCTATGTTGCCCGTTCTACGTAAATGTTTCTGTTATTACGTATTTTATCACAATGTCGAATCTCTTCGGAAAATATGTGACGAACATAGTTTTTACAAACTGATTGAAGGCATACCAAATCCAGTTATTTGCTTGCATGGAAAATACAAGAGATCAGTATAATATCATAATATTCACTAGCTTGACGAGAGTTAATGTTCGTTATCTTCTTTGGCTTATATCATTTGTAGATTTCAAAAATATTAACCCGAAGATGAAATGCTTATGATGCAGTGGTTGAGAATGGGTATCTCCCGAAGGAATCAACACATAAATACAAGAATGTAAAATTCTTCAACAAAAATCATCTTGCATCAATATAAGTGAAAGGAATTGAAGGAAATTTCAAGTCAAGATGAACTTCACCTTTGAACAAAAATTTCACATGAATAAACAATCAACAGGACAACTGGCGCGTATTTGTGGCTGTTCATTTTAATACATTGATGTAATAATAATAATCAGGTATTTATTAGTACCTTAAGACATTTACATTGTATAGGACAAGTCAAATGAAAAATAGAAAAATCCATTTTAGGGAACTAATTCTCCGATGACATTTATCGAAAATCCTGTAGTAAACTTTTCGCATTAATTCACTCATACATAAAATTCTCAAATGCCACCACTTTTTTGGGTCTCCCAATAGAAGGAAATTCTTTGTCATCCTCTTCATTCACATTCTTTCTGATTGTGGAAATATCCAGCTGAAATATAAGTCGTTCAGATTAAGATGAAACATTATATAAATTCTCTTACATTGAATATGTTCGCTACCGTCTGACGTATTGTGGATTTTAGAATATTAGGGTATAACTATTTGAATGAGCGGACCTGAATTCTAAATAGCACTTCCTGAAACCCTGTCTCTTTATTTCAATCACTTTCGGCATATTCGTAATAAAAATTGATATAAGTTGTGGCAACGGCGTTATGACATTAAAGACATTTCATGAGTGCCAACCTAACTTCGTTCTAGTTACAAAAACTTGAGAAAATTATATCATGGCCAACCGACTGCTAAAATAAATTTGAATGAAGTATAGATGTTTAATTCTGCTGGAAAATAAAAAAGCAAGCAGAAAATGACTCGTCAACTGCTGATATTTCGCTGAAATTAATGAACACACATCGCCAACTACCTGTGCGACTTGGTTAGCAGTGCGCATAAAGAAGTCACATATCGCAGCTACTTTATTACGACGGTAACAGCATTTTTCGTCTGCCCAGTTATAACTCCACGCCGAGTGCGGTGAAAAAAGGTTGAATTAGTACGTTTGCAGACGGCCGAAAAAGAAACCACGCTATTTTTACGAGAACCTGGCTGTATATTGACTTACGCATATTTAATATGGCCCTATTATACGCGGCTTGGTCACGGTATCATATATTTTTAATTAAATTTATCTTTTATTGGGCGGTTCGCACGCAAATGGGCCGTTACGTATTTTAAATAACTCCAAATAAGACAGGGGCTCCTTTTGGCGTTTACATATTTCGTGCTTCGGTTGGAATACACTACCAGACGATATTCGAAGTGGTAGGAAATCTTGTAGTCGGCGAATTTAAACTGGACAACATAAAGATGGTAAAATTAAGGTTTCAAAGCCGTCAGATATATTTTCAATGTTGTGACGTTGCAGTTTATACAAAAAAATACTTGTGAAAAGACGAATAATTTTGGAGCATCAAAGTTTCTTCTACTCATCCTCATGATCTCAGTGACCTACTTTCAAAATAAATTTTCGAATGTATTAGGGCAAAGAGATAAGGAAGTACCTACTAGACAAAAATACTCAGAAGCGAAAAAAGTTGTAACAAATAGGGTGTCCCATTTGAAATAACGAAGTTGGTACATTGAAAATAGTATTTATTGATATCTAGTTAGCCTATACCAGTTTCATGCATGAAAACAATAACCCATTAGAAGTGTCAGTGTGAAGTTGAGGTCAAAAAAGTAAACCAGAGTTACGCAATAAATTTAAAAAAAGAAGATGTCCACCGAAATTGTGAAAATCGAAAAATTGGAGTATCGAGCCATCATCAAGTACCTGTATTCAAAAGGGTTAAGAGGTAAGCAGATTTACGAAGATATGAGAAGTTTCGTGTCCAAAAATCTTCTGGAAAATTTCTTGCTTCTATTTTTGGGATTGCCATGGAGTAATCATGGTTGATTTTTGGATAAGGGTGGAAAAATAACCGGAGATTACTGTTCGATATTACTGACCACTCTACGGAAAAAAATTAAAGAGAAAAGACACGGAAAGCTATCCAAAGGTGTTTTGTTTTTGCAGGACAACGCCCCTGCACACAAATCTCATGTTGTCATGCAAAAAATTCGTGATTTAGGGTTTGAATTACTAGTACACCCCCCTCATTCACCAGATTTGGCTCCATCCCACTATCATCTCTTTCCTCAATTGAAAAAAAGTTTAAAAGGCCGTAAATTTTCATCCAACGAGGAGGAATTAAAAGCGTGAACCCACTAAGGTTAGTATGCTAACCCAAATTTTCAGAGCAATCCTATGATCCGTTCTCCGTAAACGTCTGATGTGTGGCTACCCAACATTGGACACCCTGTACTATTGGAACTTGCAGAAACGTCCAACTAAGGAAAAAAACTTATTTTGCAGATGTGTGAATTTTTCGAAGTTCTTCCACTAGAATTGACGTTACGTCATTCTCAAAATGGCGTCAAATATTGCTTAAAGTTTTGCCTCCGCAGAAAGCTGTCCAGACCTGCAAAAAATATGTGCGGTGCTACTTTCTAGTGTCGGGCAGTGTATAGCCTGCTTTCTCGCAAAATGGGAGCGGGATCTGGAGAACCAACCGATTTATAGCGACCACTTGTCGATGAAAATATGGATCGACTTGGCTTTGCATACAATGGTAGCAGGTCCCGATTGTTATCTTTCATGCGCCCGACACTTTTTTGTTATTCCCATGTTGTCGTTCGTAAAATTATTCAGTTCTTCGCTCCGCTGCTTCTCTATATTAATAGTCAATGTATGTACACAGCGTATAGGTGTCCGATCAAAACGAGGTTTGGGACGCTGCTTTCGGCACCTAAATTTTCGACTAACAGGTTCCGAAATTAGAATTTTAGATATGCAGTCAGATTTACGCCTGCTGCTCTACGTTTTGTGAAAAAAATACGGATTTTGGTTTGCGCTCGTTTCGCAGCCAGAGGTACTGAATGATTCATAACCCATGAGACTGGGAATTTTGGGAATAATGGGGTTCGCAAGATCAAAATCGAGATAACTCTAGTTTCATCGATTTAATTTCAAAAAGAAATCATGCAAAGCAATGAATCAATTCAATTCTTTACAGTTTACATGAAAGCGTATCTTCATACAGCGAGTTAACTCAGGCTACAATGATTTGGTCAACATACCCCACTCCCACTTCAAGAATTCATAAATTTTTCCACAATAGCTCGAATGCCTGTGAGATAAATTCCTCCCTACCCAACCCTAGACCAAAAACTCATTCTGAAATATTTAATATTGGATGAGTTTCTCTATCGTATGCAATGAATGTTGAAATGAAGCCTGAAAATAATGAAAATTCCTCATTTGGAATCGGGAATCTACTTCAAATGAAGAGCTACAAGGGCAAAATGTTCAAGGGACTTTCATGAATGATCTGACAAGATAAATGATTGAAAACCCACAGTATAGTTCTTATTTGATGTTCTGCTGACATTATTTGGGATAAAAAATTGACAAGGAATCAACCCAAGGCCATATTGCACTTTGTTTCAATGAGTTACACAGCACTGGGACCATGAGGTCTCAGAGGATGAAGTAAATGACAATCCAGGTTGGTATATCGAAGGAATTGAATCTTGTGAAGGGGAATACATGAACTTTTCGAGGTATTATTCATTCTATCCAAGTCAGACAATCTTTCCATTGAAATTCAATGAAAATCACCCAGTAATTGACTTTTATAGACTTCGAATAAATTCCGGACAAATTTTGAGATATCTGTGTATGCTACAGTTCTTGAAACGGCAATGAATCCAGTGAAAAGGCTGTTAGTCGCATTTTTATTCGCCAATAACCCAATTTCGCATTCCTTCACAATAGCAGAAGACACCGATGAGTAGCGTAATAAATCGTGGTCAACGAGGCAATCCGAAAATAATTCCTGTCGAACAGGACCCGTTTAGAATGAAATCACGTACGTTTTTTGTGGGCAACCAACGAAAATACGTTTTTAAGGAGGTCTTACCCGAGGTCCCAGTTAAGTTCACAAAGACTGACACGTCGATGATTGATGCGATTTAAATAAAGACATTACTCTCTTATATCGTCCCATCAACACGCAAAATACCAAGTACACAATTAATATATAGAGAGAGAGAGAGGGCACAAGGGTTTAACGAACCGTCTGGCACGTTTGTTGTCTCTATTCAACCAAATTAAAATGTCATTTTTGATCCCGTGGCCTATTACGGCCGAGAAAGTGTAAGCGTATGGTAATTTGGAACTTCCTATGGAATTTTCTGACATGCCGGACGTGTCGTTGCATAACACAAAGGCTAAGGACCTAATGGGAGTTTGAAAGTGGGTTTTTTCGTTGTTAGCGGCAGTTTTGGGTTGTTTGGAATACAGGAATGAGCCGCCTGGAATCAATTACCATCACACAATTCGACCATATAAGAGCTTTTTAGGGTATTATGGGCTTTGGGTGGATAACAATGAAACTAGAGGAGATGAAGCAAGATGATCTGTAGATTTGAGCTATCGACAACATCCCTCTGATGATCAAAATTTTATCGACGGACGTGTATCTCATGGAAAAGTTGTCGTAGACCTTGATGTGATACATATTCTGAAGAAGCAACTCTTCTTGGAATGAATCTCGAAATCTTATTGACTTCAGTGCAACTGTTTGGTCTTGACGAATTTTTAACTGACCCCACCTTTTTGGGAATTTTTCGAAGGTTACCTTTAGGGTCAAGTATCTTCCAGAAAAATGATCACAGATCGGAAAGTGATGCACATTCCGAAAAAGCAACTCTTCGAGTAATGAATCTGAAAATCACAGCGATCTCGAAGAAACCGTTCGGTCTTGACGAATTTTTAACTGACACCATCTTTTTGGGAATTTTTCGAAGGTCACCTTTAGAGTCGATCATCTTCCAGAAAAATTATCACTGATCGAAAAGTGATGCACATTCCAAAAAAGCAACTCTTCTAGTTATATATCTGAGAACCACAGCGATCTCGAAGCAACCGTTCGGTCTTGACGAATTTTTAACTGATCCCATCTTTTTGGGAACTTTTCGAAGGTCACCTTTCGAGTCGATCATCTTCCAGAAAAATTATCACTGATCGAAAAGTGATGCACATTCCGAAAAAGCAACTCTTCTAGTAGTAAATCTGAAAACTATAGCGATCTGGAAGCAACCGTTTGGTCTTGACGAATTTTCAACTGACTCCATCTTCTTGGGAACTTTTCGAAGGTCAACTTTCAAGTCGCGTACCTTCCAGAAGATTCTTCGTAGATCTAAATGCGATACATGTTCTAAAAAAGCAACTATTCTTGTTCTGATCCATCACATTTATCATCTGTTTAACTGACTACTCTTTGAACCACGTGCCATTTGAGTGGGATAAAATAAGCTCTTCCTTGGTCACCAGATTTTGGTCGTTCTTCGTGTAAAAATGTCCCAAAGTTTCGGAGGTGGAAACAGAGCAATGCAATCTTGGAGACTTCCCTCAAGAAGCCAATTCCGTGACCGATTCTTGTTTACATTTCGTTATACCCCACCAATTATATCCACCAAGGTTCTAGGCTCATCCCGGCCATTTAAAATCGGCGGTGTTCGCTTAGCATACATTACGCCAATCTCACGATCTACAATGGGATCGCGGAGCCAAAAAGGAAGACGCTCTAAGCTCTCGGTGTAAATTGAAAGCGATGACCAACGGCCAAAAAAGGGAGGTGGAAGTCGACGAGGTGAGTTACGACCAGGAGGGCCCGCCGCGCTAGTACGCTCTCGCTCAGGTTCCCCCGCTGGAAAAAGTTCATTAAGGACGAGGGGGGCAATTAAATTAATTTTTCCAGGGGCGCGTGGAGGGGGAGGGACGATCGCGAGATGATTATCTCGGGCGGAGATGCCGTAGCAACAGTTTGTTTTCACGGAGGTTGAAGGTTCCCTGAGTGTATACGAAATTTGGTCTTCTTTGAGGGTTACGAAGTTTTTCTCACGAAATAAACTGATGGATCAATGATTTGAAAGGTTTGGTACCAATCGAATCATAAGTGGAGCGATTTCTGAAAGCATTTTTCGCCCTTTTCAGGATCACAAACTACTCCTCGACTCAAAGCTGAGATGGAGGTGCCGGAGGAACAACAAGGTCCCTCCAGTCTGGGTTCCTAGCCACCCTAGAATAGAAGGAAACGAAAATGCCAAGCTACCAAGCTACGTCGCAAAATCCCAGACCTCGTATCCCCGGCACGTGTTTCTTTGTTTCCATTCCGAATTTCCACCCGTTGTAGCCATTCATGGGCTTTTCTATTAATTTCCCGGCAAATTGAATGAAGCGGCACTGAATGTTAATAATGGGGGATGAGGAATGAGTCAGAATATAAATAGTGAATACCATCACCGTAAAGGGGAAACTGTTGCCAATCAATTTTCTCCAGGCGTCAACCCTTACGTACATCCGGATCTCTGAACGCGGCAGGGGCGTTCCGCGAGCTCGAAGAGGAAAATTAGACAGTGGCGTACTTTCCAGTTTGGATATGTTAAAGTTACGTTTTATGAGTTTTTTTTCATCGGGAAGGCAACACTGCTTTTAGCCATGGCTATTTGATAGTTGATTGCAGGTTAGAGCTTAGTTTATTCTAGAAAAACAAATGTAAAAACTGGAATAGTTCCAGAAAATCGAAATGTTTATTTGTGAAAATGAATTTGTTCGTGGAAAAGCTGTGTAGGTATGTTATGGATTGAGGTTTTGAGTGGAAAATAGTAGTAAAGAAGAAATTACAAAACGGTAAGAGTGAGATTTGCTTCAACTGCCACCTTTACCTTTTGCAGTTTTACTAAAATCAAATTTCTCAGCACATATGTATTTTGAATACAAAAATCGCGATAATCTTCAACATCACCAGGTTGTTTCACGTTTTATCTACTGAGGAAGGTTATGGGCCACCTTGGCTCATCAAAACAGCAAGTCTAGTGCTTCAGGGATAAAAAAATACTTCTTGTTCCTCATTACAAACAATTAATTCCATTCAAATACAAAAATCTACTAGCGTTGAGAGAACTAACTTTTCTTTTTTACTTCAGCCACTCCATACAATCCTGAATCTGATTTTCCCCCCGTTGTAAGGACGCCGCTGCATTTTCCCCCGGGATTGCAACATCATTGGCTTAGCCAACTTAATTTGTTATACAGGGCTTTTGGGGGTGCGCCAAGAATTGAATTTTTCAGGGCGCCAACTATGCCGTTTTAAATGGGATAAGCCCATTGTGTGTTTATCCTCTCCTAGGGCTATTTACCTCCCGGACTTACGTCGTGCGGCTTTTGTTATTAACGCAGTTAAATATTCTAGTTATTGCCAAATGAAAATTTAAATTTCGGATTTAATTTAGTGACTTGTAGCGGGGTCTCGAAGGGTGAGATGTTTTAATGAAGACTTTCTGTCTAGGAAGGATGGGGTGGATTTGAAATCGTCAAGGGTTTGAGGGGATTGATATGTGGGGGAAGATATTTCGATAGATAGATAGAATAGTTGCTCCTTTTCTATGAGCCAGCGAAGAATTCTGATATAATCAAGAGTTACCAAGAAATATTTTCAATGCAGGGTTACGAGGTGCCAATAACAGTTTGAAAACTGGAAGTTTAGGATTGGTAAAACTGTTGCACGACACATATTTATCCTGAAGTCACTAGAGGGAATTACAGAGACTCCAACAAGGGTGTTAGAGTCATTCTAGAGTTGTTAGAGTCACTGTAGAGGTAATTACAGTGACCCTATCAAACACAGTGGCGACAATTGGAAATTTAGCAAGAATATGACAAGAATATGATGCTATGATCTCTAATTCGGAATGCGGATTGACTCACGTCACGTCACGTGGCCAAATCCGCCATATTCTTGCTAAAACGATCAAAAACGAGACCACAATTGTCGCCACTGTCTCGTTAGAGTCACTGCAGATGTAATCCGCACAAATTGCCATCTATACGTGACGAGAGGAAACTCCGTCAACGATAGAAATAACGCGATCAACAAAACCTGAAAATTCCCTGTGAAACCCCAACACCTCCCGGCAATTCAGCAGACATTCCGTTAGGTAGAATTGAAGGTACTAAAGTCCCGGTTTTATTCGAGTGTCGGCATGGCATACCGCGTAATCAACCCAGAAATCAGCAGTTTACCGTTAACCGGCGACAATTAATTAAGTTGGCACTGACCACGTCACGCGGTCCGCATTTTTGTGATTCCGGCGATAGGGTGAATTGTTGATTTTATGGGGTCGACGCGGGGTATAATTCCGACAAACGACGCGGCGTAAATAATCGTGAAGAAATGTAGGAACGGTACGGCGGGTTTCTGGTCGGTACGCACACGGGCTAAAAATAGGCGTGAAAATCGATTGTGGGTCATGAAACTGTCGTATTTCACCCGGCAAGGTTTTTATTCCGTGCGATATGTCATCGCTTACCCTGCACCCAGGAAAATTCTAGGTGGAAGGTTTTTTTCTATTTTGAGTAACTCTATAAATGAAACTCAAGGCTATTATTATTCGAAACGGTGCAGTTGTGGCTCGGTTAGACCATGTAGGTAGATCTTTTGTTCTCTACCCTACTCTTTCAAAGAAACCCAAGGAGGTCCTCAATGATGTTGAAAGGCCGACAGCATCCTTAGGAGCTTTGGTCGTTACCTCGTGCGTATCCAGGACCAGTTTCCCCATATGAATGGTTCTCAAGTCAGCCAGCTCTAGACACTTGCATACCATGTATTCAGCTATTTCTGCTTCTCATCCACAGAGCCTATAAATCTCATTTGCTGACTTTCCCATACGGTACAAATGATGTTTGTATACCCCATCAGTAGTCCCACCATCAGCCAAAGCTCAGCTCGTGACAGTTTCAGCAGCTTTCTGGTGTAGGTCGGTGAAATCATCAAGAATTTCTTTGACTGAGTCCAGAAGTGTTTCTCCAGAGGGTTACTCCGTTGTCCAACTCCCATTGTTGGACCATCTTTTCCAAGCCCACAGAAAGTCTCAGGTTCAGCAGATGTTAACCTTGATGCTTTTTTTGCATCGGCTCCTTCATTTCCTGCAAAACCACAATGCCCTTGTACCCTAGCAGAGGGACTTATTCCAATCCTGCATACTGTTCAAGTTTGAAGCCGTATTTATTTAAATTTCTCTTTGACTAGTTGACATTTGCATACTGACGTTCGTAGTGTTGGATGAGATAGCATACAATAGAAAAAACGATTGTTCATCAAGTTTATCTGTTGTATTATATACTTGCATACTGTAAAACGCAATTGATATGAAAATTTCATTCAGAATTAAAGCTAGAGGCTCTTTCTGGTATAACTCGAATTTCCTTTATGTGGGGCCATATAAAGCGGTGCAATGGGGAAGGTAGGAAAGAATCCCTGAAAACCCACATAAATTAAGCGAAACGTTATCGCTATTTACTGCCCCGTCTGAACGTCAAAACATTTACGGAACCTATCTAGATCTGCCGAATAAATCCACGCATTAATCCCGGAATTAAAACGTAGCCACTTCAGCGGGAGGTAAATCATGACAATAACGTGGCACCACCCATTCGTTTCCTTGAACAAACAGTGGCGCATGTCCCCCAATTACCCATTACCTATACGAGGTGTTTAGAGCCCGACTGAAGCTAATGGCCCACTCTCACGCTCATAAGCTAGTAAATCAACCCTACCTAGACGCCCGCTGGCCACGGGCGTATGTTCGGACCAGTAATGCGCCCGATAAGTGAGCCCGATATTAAATGATAAGTGTAAAACGATGTTAGGGTTGGGAGAGGTCAAGGGGATATTTTCCCTGAAACGGCTGGCAATTTGGACCTTTCGGGCATTCTTTTTCAATGGTCAATCTGATATGTCGTTGCTCTTAGCTATCAGGAAGGTTATGGGATGAACATATCAGGTCTTTAGACCGAATGAAACCTGTTTGTTGTATTCCTGTTCTCTCTTGTGTTATTCGACAGCTTCAGCTGTGATAATCCATGAAGGTTACACCTTACAGAAGGTGCCTTCTTAGATGCCCAGAGTTTGGCAGCGTACCGAGGAGGATAACCCACCTGCGAGTTCTTTTTACAAGTTTTTCAAGCCATGGCATAATAGAGATCAGCTCTGAAGAACATTGGCCTGGCATTTTGCGACGTTACTTGGTAACTTGGTCCAAAAGACCGATGCAGACTTGAAAATACATGGAGAATAAAGCTCAAGTTCGATAAATAGAGTACTGACTACTCAATAAGTCCACGGTTCGATACATTTAGATGGCAATTTCTTGTCAGACCCACTTAATTTCGGGCTAACACTGACCTTCAAAGAGTACTTGAACTCTTTGAAATTTCAATCGCATTGTTACCGTTAGTTTTGAGCTTACAGTCATTTTAGTGAACTTTTTGTTTCTTTCCAAATATCAGAGTTCAAATAACACCATTTCTCACATTTAATTTTTGAATATTATTAATCTGATACGTCCATTTTCTCCGTCTGAAGTCAAATGAAGTCCTGACATGGGAAACGAAGCATCTGCTCCTCCATTATAAACGCTACCGCTGTTTATATTTCATCAAACAACTTCTGAAGGCTCGTACAATACGTCACACATATTGACCTCGTTAAAATTCTCCTTACCGAAGTGTTACATTTTTTCTACTCGTTCATCGATCATAATCCATCTTCCACTCCTATCATCGAGTCCAAATCATCCCCCCTAACATTTGGCAGTTCACAGCTCGACTTACTTTCGCACACACAAACCCCTTTGTACCGCCTTCTTTGAACTGTTCCGTCGAAACTAAGCCATTGATGAAGTGACAGCAATCATTCCAAGTATCTGGGAACCGCATATGCTTCCTAATAATAAGTATTTCCGCCTGAACTCAGTTAATCCATTTGTGATACACGCATAATCTCAACAGACACGACCCACCCTTCCGGAAAGGGTTGATAATTATTGACGACTTCCCCCACTATTGATATGGTAACAACGTGCTCCTACCCCTAGCGATATGACAATGCCTACTCAACGTGACATAAGGACTTGGGAAGATGAATTGTACGCGATAAGGCAAAGTTTCCATCTGAGGGGTTGCTGTAAGAATGATAAGCTCGATGGAATATTGCAATTCCAGATGGATTTCTTCCTCTTTTGGGAGAATCTTAAATATTTATCCGACATCATACATAAATTAGCACAAAGTTAACTCCTTCTATGCATGATACGAAAAACAGGACTAAACGTATCGTGAATATGGAAAGCCCAGATTGTTTTAAATATGGAGTAACTGACAGTACGGTTGCTTTTGGTGTAGTAAATCATTCTTGAAAATTATTGCTGCGCAACATGCAACTGAAATTCTGCATGCGACTGATTAGTTGGGGACAATAAAACCACATTTGGCAATAGGTATCTGCAGGAAATTACCCTGCTGAGACCTGTTAGTGAAAGAGAGTTGATTTTATTTGGTTATTTTGAAAGATTCAGCTATCTGCTCCTGTAGAAAATTTCTGATCACTTTCTTTTTGTAATCGTCGAATGGGTGTTCACATAGTGAATGTTTTCTTAGTGTATAGGCATTGCTATATTCCTTCCGGTTTGTGTGAATGATTTTTTTTTTAAATCTAAAGCTGAATTTTTGATCGAGTTAAGTCAGATGCCTTCATTTTCGAATTGGTTGATCCTTTCAAAGGACAAAGATTAGGTTGATATTCGGTTGGCATATGCGTCAGTTTATTAGCCTTCTAGAATAGTCATTAAAAATTGGTATTGCTCTCAAAAAACTTATCGATGACGTCAAATCTCAAATTAGGGCCATTTTCTCACATCAAAAAGAGGACAATTCAAAATACTAATCGATTAAGAATATAAACTGTATTTCATCTATTCCAAGTTAGAGTCTCGCTCTGTATACAGGGTGTCATTGACTCGTACAAATATTTTAACAGTAGGTACTTGAGGATAAAAGAAACACTTTTTTCCCTTAACCATTTTTTCGGAATCGGCTTGGTTCAAAGGATACAGGCTGTTGAAAATCCATAAAAAAATAATTATTCTTAGTCCTATCACAAGATTTTACCCAGTTTTCTCATTATGACCATAATGTATCATAAAAATACGAAAAATTCAAAGAACCCAACTTTCGAAACTAAGTTGCTATCTAATAAATGTTTGAACGTTTTGTAAAAAAAAAATAGGTAGTCTTCATATTTCCTCGTATAATACACCAAGTTCGAGCAATTTTATATTCAAAAATGAAAAATATCTGTAATATTCGGAAATTTGGGTATTTTGGATGAATGCAACTCTGTTTGATCCACAGATGTGTAGTGTCACAGATCAAGCTAATTTTCTGAAGGTTTTTTGTTTTTCCAGTGGTGGCACAGCACTTAATGAAATTTAAAATGGCTATATATTTTTATCAGGGCCGAATCGGAAAAAATTGTATAGGAAAAAAGTGTTTCTTTCGACCTTAAGCATCTACCGTTAAAATATTTGTACGAGCCAAAGACTCACCCTGTATAAGCCGCTGCAGCAGTTCGTGCGGCTCTATACAAAACGACACAACGTTTCGAAAGCGAGAGTGTCATCAGGAGGGACGACGTTACGAAATTTCCCCCATGAATGCGCATTATAATTCCGGCGTGAACGAAATAGATGGAATACATTACATTTAATGGAATTTATGAAAACGTGAAATTAACACCTTCTCGCAGACCTTCCACAGTCACGATTTATTCAAATCCTCTGCAGCTGAACCGTTTGCGAGATACTTTTGGCAGATCATATATCAGATGAGGGGTGGGAAATTAAAATTTCGGAATAAGAAGTCGTGAGACGAATTGTTCGCCGAGGTTCTTATTGTGAGTAGATATGCGGTTGTCTGACACTGTTTCATTTATTCTTTTCGCATTTATTTCTGTCAGATCATGAAGGATATTAGGGGAGTGATCACTGAAACAATGCCGCAGTCAAGGTAGGAATTTCAAAGGTACTTACCAACAACTTCTACACATTTCACGTCCTAGGACTGCACTAGGAGGTCTCAATTTTTAGAGACATGACCTAACTCCTCAAAATCGACTCCATATTTCTCAATTTCTACCTGCTAGATTGAGAGATGATGAAGCATCGCCTGAAACAGAAAAACCAATATGTGTACCCATAAATTGGCAGTCGGAGAGAGCGATCCATCAAAAGCAACCTTATTACGGTGTGTTTTTCAGCGCAGATGCATTTCCACGATACATGCGACCCTGAGAACCCCACACGCATCAGCACTAGGTGCAAGCAACACCATCAGATAAGTCCCAGGTCATCAGTTATAACGCGATGATTTGTTACATCCTTTCTTCGTTATTCTTTCGCTTTAAATTAAATATTTGCATAAATATCGTATGTCATACCGATGAAAATTATCGGAGTGTAACTGAAAAATGACTAAGGTAGATTTCTGCGGGCCTGATAAGGCTTCTCGCTTATGAAATATATTCAACACCTAGCGTGGGGATGGCCATACGAACGGCTTTTTTGGTAAGGTCCTTTCATTCCCCGACGTCGTATATAAAATGGGTATTTATCAACCGATGCCGTATCGCATAAATTCGATGGAGATAATATCTGAATCAACAGTAACGCCTGCTTTGGAGGGACGAATTTAATTTTACGCAGGACGTGCATAATTGTTTTATTGTGTTTATTTTTTGGGGAACTGCCCGGCAATATATACCAGCCAAGTTTGAATAAGTGGCCGATCGTATCGCAGTTCTGGGTATAATTGCTGTTCTCGGTCTCCACCAGTGGAGACCACTTCATCGATATCCATAGCAAACTTACTGGAATACAATCATTCTGGTCACAAGGAAATCCATCCTTCATTCCATTAGTCAAAAGGATATTTCTACGCAGAAAGGGTGTTTTTTATTGGCTACAATCTGAGTGGGAATCCAAGAAAAAGCTTTTTCCATCGAGGCATGACTGCATGAAATTACCCAGCGATATGCTAATAAATTCACCCAATGCTTCAAGAAACCACCCAATCTAATTTCACACTGCTCCAACATATACCTAATTTTCACTCGGACAGATTGTGGAAAAACGTAAATTAGCTGTTATCGAAGGGAATTCATTAGATAAAATTAAATTTTCTAAATGAGCTGCTACTGTAATCAGGTTCACCAGACTGTGCTGCCCCTCAGAAAAAACATGAACATTCCTCCATTTTGTATTATAATTCGGGAGACTGAATGATAACAATCAGCCACGGTATTCAATGAATTTTTGAGTCTTTAATATTCATAATTTCAACGTTGTTTAATATATTCCTTCATCGCATGCCAAGCTGCATTAACATAAATTTACTTATCGCCATTGCTTGTAAAAGTTTCCAGCGGTTTTTCTTCTTTGTTTGAAGTTTACACAAAACTAATTAAAATAGCTGCAGTTTTTGACTCGCTGCTTATTATCGTGGACGCCATTACGATCTAACATTGGACAACATTGTTGGAAATATTTGTAGATGGAATCATCCATCTTGTCAGTATTTTTCGGAATGAGGGTCAGCCAATTGTCTTTCATGGTTCTCATGTTGAAAAAACAGATATTTATGCTTCAGACTGACTCGATATATTTTTTCAAAATCTCCATGACAACTGTTTTGACATCCGACTAATAACCATCGAGTAAGAAACCACCTGTCGACTGTCACCTGAACCGTGTGTGTCGATGGATCCACAAGGAATCCCTTCAAAGTGTCCGGTCTCTGGGACTTACAGTTTTGGAGAGATTACGACAAACATTCCCACGACTCTTAGGTCTTGTGTGTCATACGAGACACCTCTACGACACTCGTGACATTGCGGGTCTTCTTCGTAAGTGAAATTTCCGAAATCGGTGTAAACGTTCAAGATGATTGCTTAATGGTGCTTCAATGAGATCGAACAGGACGCTTTGTAACTGATATTTCGGCCGAGAAGTTATGTCATGGCAAATGTTATTGAAATTGTGGCATTTAGGGCGTTATTTTTGTTTATTTTTTGCATTTAAATGGATATTATTATTATTTGAACCGGGGTCGTTGTTGCTCGATTCTGCGAGCATGTTGATCTTTAATTATTCTCTACTCTACTCATTCATAGGAACCCAAGGAGGTCGTCAATGGTATTGATAAAACTGGCAACATCCTTAGGGGCTTTGGCCCTTACCTTGTGAATATACAAGATCAGTTTTCCCATATGAATGGTTCTTAACCCAGCCAGCTCTAGACACTTGCATACCATGTGTTCAGAGGTTGCTGCTTCTGATCCACAGAGCCTACAAATCTCATCTGCTGAGTCTCCCATACAGTACAAGTGATATTTGTACCGACAGTGCCCTGTCAGCAGTCCCACCATCACCCGAAGCTCAGCTCGTGACAGTTTCAAAAGTTTTCTGATGGGTTGATGAAATCATCATGAATTTCTTTGACTGAGTAAGTAAAGAAGTGTTTCTCCAGAGGGTTATTCTGTTGTTCAACTCCCATTGTTGGATAGCTGCCTATATGGGTATTTTTCAAGCCCACAACGAAGGGTTCACTTCCTAGAGCCTTAGAGATCCTCAGGGTTACTCCTCAGTTTCTAACTCAAAGACAAAATATGCTAAAGATGACTGGAGATGCTTTAGATATAATATAAGGTGACTCCTTATTCGAAAACATTAATATTTCTCGAAGTGAAACTTAGTAGCTAACTTCAAAGCTACAATACAAACACTTGAGCAGAGTTTCAACCTTCAAACCATCATTTAAGACCCAATTACCAGTTAAATCTGATTATATCGGATCACTATGCTTCGAAGTCATGTAGGAATTTTTCTGAGAGCCCACCCTTAGGTTTTCTGGCCTTTTTATGGAAACGTATGAGCGAATAAAGGCTCCTGAGTTCAGGCAAGTTGTTTTCCCTTTTTTCCAATAAACTACTTGAAATTCACCTTTAAAAATCTGATTTTAGCGTTTATTTCGTCGAAATTTGCATCAACATTAAAAACTTCGAGGGTGGACAAATTCCAGCCAGGTTTAATGGTGAAAACCGACCATAAGGCAATCTCTACCACCCCTATTTCCTCCCCCACAAATTCCATATTATCGCTGCGACAGCGTTCCTCCTCAAAAACCGACCCCAACGACAAATATCCAACTCGATCTCAATTCATCAGCCGACTAGATAACCCGGATGACTCACCGCTTATCCGGGAAATTCCGCGCCATTTTCTCTTTTCCTCACGCCCGAAATGTCAACCGCTTATCAGAGACCATTAAACATGCGGCCCATTAGGTGATTAAATTCGCCATCGAAGACGGTTCGCAGATTACAGGAAGCGGGACGTAATGCCGGCATTAGCATATTAAATAAGCTGTTGAATGCGTTTCTTAAAACTGCTATCGTCGAGCCACACACACCCCGTCGATGACAGTGGGCATAAAGTGGGACGTAATTAAGCTTCCTGGATTATTTTTCGACACGGACTGTACGTGAGGTGGCGTTTTTTAGGCCGCGTTGATTCGGGCACACGCTTTATCTTCGACCTTGCTGTTGACGATGGGTCGTCACATTAGGGTTTCAACAAGCAAATTTGCGAGTTATGCTGTCTCCCACAGACCTCCACAGTCGATGCTTTTCACCCATTTTCGGGCATCCCACTCGTCAATTTTTCGAATGAACAACGAACAATTACTCATTAGAAGTGTCAGTGTGAAGTTTGAGGTCAAAAAAGTAAACCAAAGTTACGCAATAAATTAAAAGAAAGAAGATTTCCACCGAAATTGTGAAATTCGAAAAATTCTAGTATCGAGCCATCATCAAATACCTATATTTAAAAGGGTCAAGAGGTAAGCAGATTCACGAAGATATGCTTAATACCCTTGGTGATAAACGTCCTTCGTATGCGACCGTGAAAAATTGGACTGCAAGCTTCAAAAGAGGTAAATTTTCCATTGAAGATGATGACCGATCGGGAAGGCCAGTTTCTGTGTCAGTCCCCGAAAATATCGATGCAGTTCATGACATGATTTTATCAGACTGTCGAATTGGGCTTAAACAGATATCTGAAGTACTGAATATTTCATACGAACGCGTTCATCATATAGTTCACGTCAATTTGGACATTAGAAAACAATTGCTGCAAAATGGATCCCCAAATGTTTCAATGTTGACCAAAAGCGTGCAAGGGTAGAAGCATCGCGTTCGATCTGTGCTCGATTTGAAAACGATGTAGACTTCTTAAACCGAATTGTTACTATGGATGAGACTTGGGTACATTCCTACGATCCAGAAACAAAGCAACAATCGATGGAATGGCGACACTCTGGTTCTCCAAGATCTAAGAAGTTTCGTGTCCAAAAATCTGCCGGAAAAGTTCTTGCTTCAGTTTATTTGGAATTGCCATGGAGTAATCATGATTAATTTTTTTGGAGAAGGGCACAGCAATAACCGGACAAAAATATTCAAAATTACTGACCACTCTACGGGAAAAAATTAAAGAGAAAAGACGCGGAAAGTTATCCAAAGGTGTTTAGTTTTTGCAGGCCAACACCTCTGCACACAAATTTCATGTTGCCAAGCAAAAAATTCGTGATTTAGGGTTTGAATTACTAGAAAATTCCCCTTATTCACCAGATTTGGCTCCATCCGACTATTATCTCCTTCCTCAACTGAAAAAAAGTTTCAAAGATCGTAAATTTTGTTCCCAGGAGGAGGTAATAAAAGGTATGGAGGTCTGGTTTGCAGAGCAAGAAGAAACATTTTTTTTAAAGGTCTAGAGACATTGCAGGTTCACTGTAATAAATGTATCCAATTAGGAGGAGAATATGTTGAGTAATAAAATATTTTGACGTTGAAATTTTGTTTGGTTCTATAGTAGGCTAAGAATTTTTCAATATATCCTCGTACGAGATGATATGAAGAATAATTTTATTTTACGAAGCTCTCAATTATTCATTAGGTAGCGTCCAACTCAGTTCCAAGAGTTGGCTTCTGTGAATTTTTGGTATTTTTATGGTATCTACGTTATTTCGTGAAGAGGTATCAATCAATTCTGCATTTAATCAAAATGTATCTCTCTTAATCAGCTTTTCAGTGCTTCTGTCGCTGATAAGTAAATTTTCATCCGGCTCAAAAAGCCCCTGGAAACTTCCCGAACTCATAATATAAATTCGGAAAGCCCAAAACCGCCTCCCAACTTTCAGTGCGGGCATATTACTTCCGAATTCCCAAATATGCCAACCAACTTCCCCCTTAAAGGATTAGACGGGGAATTGATTCGCGTCTGCGATTTTGTTTCAGGACCCCCTCCGCCCCCCCGATTCTCCCGTTCCCGTTTCCCGAATTAAAATCGCTCGGAAGGCGCGGATGTTCCACGACCCATTAGGTTTTATTACAATTTATGGATATTAAAAACTTGAAGCTTTATCTTGAATTGCATTAGGGGCTGCATCGGCGAAAACCAAGATTTTCCCTTACTTCGAATTTTTGCCATTAATTGTCGGTGGGGAATTTACGGTCGATGGTTCGGTTGCTTGAGTAATTGCTGAGTTTTCGCTCGGGAATTTCGGCCAGGAGTTACGGGAAGATACGGTCCCATTATTTCGGAAACGTAATTATCATATCGATCATGCTCAGTTGAAGGTTGAAGGTTGGTAGAGAAAATTTTTATCTCTATACAGAGTGAGTCTTTGACTCGTACGAATATTTCAACAGTAGATTCTTGAGGTCGAAAGAAACACTTTTTTTCTTTACCATTTTTTACGATTCGGCCCTGATAAAAAGATATAACAACTCTAAGTTTTCAGAATGAGCTGTGCCACCCCTGGAAAAACAAAATTACCTTCAGATTTTTTTTTTTGTTGTAGCAGGGGGAAAATCTGCAAGACAGACGAACCACCCTCATCTCCTGAGGGGGAACAGTGTGGGGTTTCTCACTCTCCTGAGCTCGAGACCCACTAAAAACCCTACTGCTTCTTGAAGTTTGGTTCCGGGCATTTGCCTATAAACCGTTCATCTCTTGGTCGGTTTTCTTCTCGCACACTATCGTGCTGGGATTTATGTGTTTATCCTCTATTGGATTAACACTTTATTGAAATTTTCAATAAGTTTCTGTTGTTATTTTAATCTCTTTTTAATTGATCTCTTGGTCTCCTTCGGTAAATTCGCATTCTCCTTTTGTCTTCCTCTGGGTCGTAGTCCACTAGTCTCCTGAGTTCTTGATTCGGATGGTTTTTCGCTGTTTCCAATAATTTCTCTGCTTTTCTGTTCATGAATTCCGTTATGGTTTCCCATTTCAGGTCCTTATAAATCTGTCTATTCCTGACAAACCAAGGTGCATCTATTGCACATCGTAGCAGCTTGTTTTCAGTGGCCTGAATTCTTTTGATATGGCTCTTTGCCGCGAAACCCCAGGCAACTGATCCATAAGTCAGTTGAGGCCTAGCAACGGCTTTGATTATCTTCAATTTTGTCTCTTTCGACGTGTGGCTTCTTCTTCCTATCAGAGGATAGAGTCTATTCATCGCTGCTTTCGTTTTGTCGATTGCTTGTTTGATATGATTTTTCCAGGTAAGTCCTTTGTCAAGCGTTATTCCTAAATATTTGGCTTCATTTTTCCAGTCGATTTCTTCGCCGTCAACATCCAGTTTTGTTGTGGGTCGCAGTCTTCTCTTCTGTAGTAATATTGCTTGGCCCTTTTGTCCATTGAGCTTGATTTTCCACTTTATGCACCAGTCATTTGTTTCGTCAATCGACTGTTGTAGAACTCGTTCTATTATTTCAGGGTTTCGGTGTCGAGTTGCTATGCCTGTGTCGTCAGCATATAACGTTAGCATGGTTCTTGTATTTTTCGGAATATCGTGGATGTATATTACCTTCAGAATAACTAGCTTCATCTGTGATACTACACATCTGTGGATCTTTCAAACAGAGTTGTATTCAGCCAAAGTAACCAATTTTTCGAATTTCACAGATACTTGTCAATTTTTAAACATCAAATTACTTGAAAACGGCGAGTTTTACGAGAAAATATGAAGAATACTCTTATTTTACAAAACGTTCAATTATTCATTGGATAGCGTCCAACTTAATTTGAAGAGTTGGGTTTATTGAATTTTTGGTATTTGTATGGTACGTAATGGTCATAATGAGAAGACTGGAAGACGTGGGTAAAATCTTGTGTTCGAAAAAGATTCTTCAAATAAATGAAAAACTATAATCCGAAATTCATTTCATTCAATATATATATTCTTTTGAATGTCAGCAATACATTTTTAGTTATAAAACAATATAGCATATGTATGAGTTTTAGCAAAGGTTAGTGTAACGGGGTACCATACAATTTGGAGTATGATACAAGAGCTTAGGGAAAAACCTCAGTAAAAAAACCCTGTCTCCCCGTGAGAAGTGTAGTAATGACAAATTTGTTTACATTTTTATTTATTCGTGTCAGAAGCATCATATATAATAAGTATTGTAACATAATAAGCATAGTCATATAATAAGTACAGTAATAAAGTATAGTAGGGCTAAACATTTTTTGCCCAGAATCGGGCGACGTCAATTGCGTTCGGCTTCGCTGCCACAAGGTCCTCTATGGTACATCTAGCAGGGCACAGTGGGCAAGTGTACATATGTTGCGTGGTTTGCAGTTCTCCACAATCGCACAGTCTGGAGTCCACAGGGTAGCCCCACTTATTTAGGGTATCTCTCGATCTCGCCGTGTCCGTCCGCAGTCTGTTTAGCGCCTTCCAGATCTCCCAGTTTTCACTGCCTCCCGGTGCCAGTTCTTCACTCGGCTTCATCCAATGTTGGTTTGAGGTCTTCCCCCAAAGGTCTACTCTGGTTTTAGGTTCCTCGTGATCTTCTGTCGATCTCAGGAAGCTTCGCCTTGATTTTAGTCGCTGAGGGGCCGGTTGGACACTGTGTAGGGGGTGGCGTTCAGATTCTGCTGCTTTGAATCGTTCTTTGAGTGCAGCTGCTTCCCTACGGATGGCAGGGGGAGCGATGCCAGCTAGGTGGTGGATCTTGTTCAGGGGTGTTGGCTTCAAGCATCCGGTGATGATTCTGTTTGTCTCGTTGAGGGCGACATCAACTTGTTTTGCGTGCGCTGAGCTATACCAGACCGGGCATGCGTACTCGCCGGCGGAGTAACAGAGGGCGAGTGCTGAGGTTTTGAGAACTCTGGGTTGGGCTCCCCAATTAGAGCTTGTCAGCTTGCGGACTATATTGTTTCTTCCGCAAACTTTGAGTTTGGTGTTGAGGCAGTGGCGCTTGAATGTTAAGGCTCTGTCCAGTGTTACGCCTAGGTATTTATTTGTTTACAGAATGAGCTTTTAATACTGAAGGGCTTCCTTTCCATTGACATAAAAATATCTTTTTCCTCCTTCCATTTCGAAATAATATCTGAAACAATGAAACAGAGCAGAAAACGAGAAAAAAGTGGATAATAACTCCTTCATCCAAACTTATTCCAAGACTTGATGATGACTGAAGAAAAAAATAATTATAGGTACATAACTTGTTTTTCAATTGCATTGGGAGGAATATCATCTCTGCGTCAAAAATCTTCTGCTGATCTTGGTGGAGGATCACCCTCGTCGTTAGAAATGCCTTCAGTACTCAAATTAAGAATAGCCAAATCTTGCTTTTGACTGGGAGGGTCTTTCGACCAGGTCCAGTCTTCCAAGTGATGATTCTTCTATTCTTCAGTTGTTCGAGGAACGCTACAGGACCCTTATATTGGGGAATCATCTCCCATAGATTTACCAGCGGTTATTCAATAAAACCGTTGGTGAGATAGAACTAAAACTAACATTTTTTATGGTTTTTAAACAGCCTGTATCTTTTAAACCGAGCCCGATTCGGAAAAAATTGTAAAGGAAAAAAGTGTTTCTTTTGACCTCAAGAATCTAGTGTTGGTACGACTCAAACTCACCCTGTATAGGCAGAACAAAGAGATCATGATCTTTCACGAGAACAATATGCCAGGTGTCCCAACAGAAATATAGCTGAATGTGTAATCAGTAATTACTGATCTGTGGATCGTGGAAATCACCTATCCTGTTAGTCCTCGATCTCAGACTCATACGGCAACATTGTGGAGAGACCCACGTGATTTTTGTGTAATAATAGATATACACCCTTATTGATTTTTAACAGAGACGAGTTTTAAACATTGTTTTCCTCGTAAACTATTGTCAGACATTTCGGCAAAAAAGTATTTGTAGGCCTCCTCGAGTTTGCAGAGTTTGGAAGCTCCCAAATGCGCGCTTCAAAAATTCATTTAATCCCAATTCAGGCCGTCCACTAGACCGGACTATTATTTTTGTTGTTTCCGCCAACCAGGCCATTGTTGCCGCTAAATCGATATAACTGTCTAGTCCCACAACGTACGCGTTTTCAATAAGGGCGGCATGGGAGGGGGTGTACGTATAACAGCAGTCACGAAACCCATAATTTCACCCTATACATTTTACATTAACGTCAGTTATACCGGAACGGTTATATATCTGCAATGATGTATACTAATAGTTATTCTATTTTAAATTCCTGCTGTAGCCGAACTGTGGCGCGGCTCTGAAGGGGTGGCAGAGCGAGGGGATGGTCGATAATTGTGATTTATACCGTTCGGTCCTTTGGCTTGTGGCATATTTGGTAACGCTGCATATTAGGTATTAATTAGAGGGTAGTTCGACGAGTTGTAGTTCATCGTTCATGGCCTGCGACCGAACAACAGTCTGTGTTGAGCTTGCAGAGCCGATATCTCGGGAAATGTCATGATTTGGTCCGGACCTGGAAAATTATCATCATTCTAGGTGAACAAGAACACCTAATTTATAGAATTCTTCACATCCCAGAGCTCATTGTCCGAATTAGGGGCTTATGTGATCCAAAAAACGAACAAAAATAAAAATGGATCACCTAAATCTTCAACGATGGGTTCATGCAAAGCTCTCAAGAACTAGGACCTAAGAAATTGAACAATCTTATGGCTAACACGCTAACGCCATCTGCCAATAAGAGTGGTCCCTTTCTTATGCTATAGTTTTTTCGTAATGCTGTAAGAATACAATACAATACAAATTTTACAAACTTTACGTGATCCCCATGTGCCAATTTTCTTTCTCTCTTCACCCTCAATAGTTAGATTTGATAATTGAAAACCTGCAGCCCCTGAAAGACTATTTCTGTGAACGTACAAATAAAATTTGAATAAATTCTTATGACTCCTGGTCTCAGGATGAAAGAACATTGAATATCTCTTGATTCTGCATCATATCCTATTATTATCGAATATTATTTAAGTTCCTCGAGGCCGCGAACCCTTTCGTGGTCACCCCTACGAGCTCCCTTGCTGATATCAGCGATACCTGAGGTGATTAAATACACCCTATCTATATTGTGGGTTGGGCAGGGTGGTATGTGTTTACACATCATGGTGTTGCAGACCTAGCGCGTGCTATACATATGAATTTGCCCAGTGGAGTTCGACGGCACTTCGACTGATACGGTGGCATGGTCACGTTCGGTCGGTTCCTCCAAGGATTCACGCGCCAGTGGCGTGCATGAAGTCGTATTCAGATAGTCCAGTGAAAAATTCGATAATTCATTTACGACTCAAGTTTCTGGTACAATTGGATTGGTTGCACAAAAAACGTCATCTAAATGCCGCGAAATTCATATTTCCTGCAGGTAAGATTTCGTAGAAAATGCTCAAATATGACATACATTATCGAGTGAACTGAAGAGCCTTTCGTGCGAGGTGAAAGGCGTAGTAAAGTTTTTAAATGAACTCGAGAATCGAAGGAAATGAGAAGACCAATGCACTGGCCAGAAAAAAGCACAAATTCCACTGGCTCAGAACTATTCTGTGGTTTTAACACCAAAAATCGCATCACCGCTAATCGCAAACGTGAATATTGGAAATAATTCGACGGATCATACAAACGACGCCCACCCAATCCCCGTCCACGCCACTGGTTTAAAGGGGTGATTACCAACCGGGCATCGCGTGACTCCCAGCAATAACACTCACGCTACCTACTAGATTTATACCGTGCCAGTCTCATAACTCTTCTATTATCACGGCTAGTCTCAACTTGCCCAGGCAAAAACCCGCATACACATCGCAGTTTGCGACATATTTCAGATGACGTTCCAGAGGCCATCTTGGATAGGGATAGCGACCCCAGGAAGGAAGAGGTCCCTAGAGATCGGGACTTGCGATGTGGGTCATTCGGATGTCCTGGTTTGGGAACTGAATATCAATCAGTGTGGTGTATTTGGAAATTATAGTTTATCCATGGAAGGGTAACAGTGATTGAATTTTTCATGGAAAGAGGAATTCCGGAAGTTAGATGTTGTAACATTTTGCATGAAAATGCAAGAAAATTTTAATTTCGCTCTTATAAACCCAAATATTGCAACTCCACAAGTTGGAGGGTAGGTGACCTCGTTGAGTAAGCTTTTAACACCTTTGTTGGTCTAGAGACAAGAGACAAAGGTCAGGAAAAACACTGCTAACCTAGCTCAACTCAACATAACCTAACCTAGCATAATCAGATCTAAGCCAACCAAACCAATCATCAAACAAAACCTAAACTCTTACCTCTAGCATGTTTGAAGTTTTACATAGTATGACTCCAGTCATCTATAGAAGTCAAAAAATATCATACAATAAGTATAGGTATTTGTGTCTCTCAAACCGTTTCGTGGATGTAGTGTGGATCAGGTGAAAACAGGCATTTGTATCCACTGTAATTTGAAAACAAAAATGAGATTCCATCTCTGAAACATCACGTAACGCTCAGTTTTATTGGAGAACTTGAACAGATTATTGAACTGCTTTTATACCAACTTCAGTTTCACGTGCTCGAATGGTCTTCATGATCAGGCTAATTACCAGAAGATACGTCTTGATCCAGAATACTCCTTAGGATGAATTGCTGCTCTACTCTTTCAAATCATGATAAAACCATAAAGGATTCATCATGTTAGCAACGTGATGCTTCCCACTCGCAGAGAAAACATCACACGGTTCGTGTGTCCGACCCAGAGGAGCGAAAGGAGGAAATATGATTCGAGCAGCTTCCAAACATAACCTCTCCAATATCCGGCCCCAATTTGACACTTGACTGATCGAGGCCTATCGGCGAAAAACCCATCGATAATTCCGGAATGTCCAAGGTCGCCGCCCCCCTATCCAATTTATGCAGTTTCGAATTTCCCGGCCTTCTAATTAGCCAGATCGTTGGAAAGCGACCCACAAAGGAAAACGAGGAAATTGATCGATGGCGGGCAGAGGAGCCTTTGCCGCGTGCATTTGGGAAAGATGCTCGACGGATCACAGAGCAATTCACGCTTCGTGCACACACATACATACACGTAAGGCACGTTGGGGGTTATTGGTCAATCAAGCATTGGACGTTCGAATTCTGGCTGTCTCACGTTTATAATCTGGGTCAGTGGCTGCTAGATCGATAGGGATGCGTGTGTGATTTCCCTGGGGGCTTGGTGTGTCCCCAATTGCTCCTTAGTTTGCTGATTGGCTGCGGCTTATTAGCGAAGATCGGATGGTCGTGACGCAAAAATAATCTGCGGTTAACACACGACCAGATCCAGTTGCCAGAAAAGGATACTTCACCACGAGTGAGACGCCAGAAAAGGAACAATAAAGTTCTTCTATTGTCCCAAAATGTAGCTGTGGTTTCAGGAGAAGGTAGTTAAAGAAACAAGGATTATTTCAAAAGATTCTTCGGAACTCTATACTGGCTACCCTACAGGGATATGCCGCATTATTAAGCATCCAATTAGAAAAAAGAAAGAAGTAGCTAATGTAGATCAAAGTGAGTATGGCAGTGAGAAATGTCACTCAACACACTGGGGGTAAACCTTCTCTGGGCTCTTGGTCATTCTGGAGTACATGATGAGGAAATGGCAGATCAGTTGCCAAGAGAAAAAAACTCCCTTCTTTGGACCAGAGCCGTTCTGTGGTTTCCTTCTCAGCCACCAAGCGATGGCAGTCAAGAAATTGGAACAAAAAAGGAAGATTATTAGTTCTAAAACTGAAGCAAGCGATGGATGTGGCTCTCAAGTAGATAGTGAAGCTTATTGAGGCTTAGCTGCCTGACTGTTAAGAATAGTGCCTTCTCCAATTTCATCTAATCTAACTGGTACAGGTTCTGTGTGGAAAAAGAAGAATATCTGTATCACCCTAGTTACAAACAATGCTTGGACAAGAGACTTGTACGAATGAGCACCAATTTCACCTAACTGTTCTTAACATTGACTTCTGCTTTGTTTATGAAGTGAAGTAGAGAGGGTGAAGGAACCACAAAACATAGAGTCACTCCATTTTGACTGAAGCTAATAAGCGTAATCGACATAAATCTGCCAGTTTCTTTCCTCAACGCCAGGAAAGTCGAAATTTTGTTTATGTCCTTGGTGATATTGGTTCTAAGGGTACTTGGAGAGTTCCCAGATACTGGAGTTGATTAAAACGCTGGTAACAACCTTCAGGTCTCAATGCAATGTAATCTCCCAAACAATCTACAATGGCCCCACTGACAGAAGATGTCACGATAGGTTAGCACTGACATACAACGTCAGAATCATGGAGATATGTCACTTAGGTTCATATGTCATATGTCATATATCATATCATAGAAGGTGAGTCTGGTTGATCTATAGTCCTGCCAGGGGTGGATAAATCTACTTGCAAACCAAATCTGTGTGCAGTATTTGTGAACGTTTTTATTGTTCATCCGATCATAATCGAAAAAAAGCTCCTGCTTCGCAATTTTTTGGCCATCGAATGCCCGATAAATAGACGTCGGTTGCCGCCCAAAAGCGGGCCAATACAGGCGCCCATAAATTGCGAACCACGTCCGCCCGCTATTCAGCGTAGCGTCAGCTGACCGGAAGTAGGAGCCTTTGTCCGGATAGATATTCCACCTGCGATGATCCCAACTCGTTGGCGATCGACTTCCGCTTCGTTGAAACTTCAGCACGCGAGGGGGTGTTTCGGAACCCGAACAATGGACCATCGGGACCGGACAAGACGGCGTTACAATGAGATTCAAATTGCACACCCCCGAAAGTGTGAAGAGTTCGTTAGTGACCGTTTTTCCTGGGAAGCGTCTGGATTTACAACGTTGTTCTCGGGGGATTCTAGGAAAAAACCGCGTTATCGGCAACACTGCATGATTTTTTTGCGGAATATCAAATCTTTCCAAAAACATATTCAAATGAAAGTAAACTAAACACATCTCAATGTTATTCTTTGAATGTCGCTTGGATTGTTTTGTTCAGTTAAGTGAAGACTGATAGAGCACTTGGGGGGCGGCTGAAGGGGTTTATGCTGTTATTACGACATCGCCAGAGAACACAACAAAGCCTGTAGAGCCGTCGGAAGCGTCGTCTCCCCTCAGACCGTCATTAGATGTGGAAGTTGAGACGCTTAATTCGGAATTACACTAATCAAGATGGAATGGACCTCTGTGGTTCGGATGTGTGATATTGCTCGGAAGTGGAGACTAGAGTAGACGAGGATTCGCTCCATCAGTTTGTCACCTAATCGCTTAAGACCTACACGTAAATCGCGTTTGAGGACCTATTCTTATTTGGAAGAAGATAAGTTCGAAAATGGCTGGAACTGAATTTGAGAGACTCCATTGAGAGATATACAGATGGGTGCGACACCTAGCGACGGGTAGACGGATGCGATACCTGGGTCGCTCGTTTCAACTACAGATCCCTTTCAATCAGAGCCGAAAGCTAAAATAAAATGCATCTATTCTATTTCTCGAACTTTTCTGACCAATTTGAATAGGTGATCAGGATGCTCCTTGGCTCAGAGTCCAATCAAATCAATGTAGTTTATTCATATGCATATATCCTCAGGAACACCGATGTTTAATCATTCCGATACATCGAACGTTACGTGTTCGGATCGACTGGAATTTCGTTTATCTTCCCCGATCAATATTCCATCGATGAATATGTATAACACTGAAACCGATCTCTGAATTTTATTTGATCGTGCTGCCTCTTTGACGGGTCGTAAATAGCTCGAGATTTAATGAGACCTGACTACCGTCCAGAAAATTTTATCGCACTTTCAATATCTACGGGTCGTTGGGAAACGAACTGCGCCCAGTCGTCGTGTGAATTGTCATTTGCTAATATGTAAAATAACAATGGGAAACGAGGTTTGTGTTGTTATGATTGTACGACACTTGCTATTGTAGTTTTATTGCAGTATCATTCGTGAAGCTGTGACACACAGGAGCGGAATTAGTTTCGACAAATTGGGGTTAGTTTACCACAACTAGTGACGCACGTAATTCATATCTTCTGAAAGTTAATATCTGGTATAGAAATGCAACTTTTCATGTATGATACGTTAAGAATAATTGAGTTTTCTTTATTGGCGACATTTACTTCGATCTTGAGGATTATCTGTTCATTTTTAACTTTGTCCTTAACATCTTTCTTCATTAATTAACATCAATATATCATAAATTCTTCATCACACGAAGCAGAAACCTCTCTCTTTCAATTTTCTCACTATGAAACGCGTTCTGGGAGCCAGCCAGGTCAAGTTTGGGGCCTGCTAAACTGACGATTCGCAATTTGACTCCGTCTCGCTCATAGAAAGGTGGCCATAGAGCCAGAATAATCGTTAACTAACGGCACGGTTTCTGATAACTGTTTAATTAAAGGCAAACAGCTCCTAGCTGCCTCGACTGTAACCTTTGATAAGGTGGAATGAAAGGTGATTGGACCCTTCGAAAGTGAAGGGTCTACCTTAATCTGGAGGGATTAACGGTGAGTCGACGATAGCAGGATAACAGTGGAAAGATGGGGGGATGTTTGGGAGCAGAAGTTTTACGAAAGAGTTTCTCTTATCCTAGTTTATTTGGAACGGTGTACGAATTTTGAACGTTTCTATCGAATATAAGATTATTTCAAAGGATGTGCAAGAATTGATCAGTTGCTAGGTAATACAGGGTGAAGTCCGACCAATTTATCTCAAACACCACACCTTTGATCAGTTATTACTTCGATATTTTTTGGTT
Source organism: Coccinella septempunctata (assembly GCF_907165205.1). NCBI lineage: Eukaryota > Metazoa > Arthropoda > Insecta > Coleoptera > Coccinellidae > Coccinella > Coccinella septempunctata. The sequence continues at coordinate 31,387,760 of NC_058194.1, read as the reverse complement.
ATGTTGGATTTCCACCCCCCCATATGCAAAGCAATATATTTGGAGCATGTATACCAAAGGTTTCGGTTTATTTTCAATCACTTCTTGTCGTAAAAAGTGTGAATACAAGACCAAACTTTTTCAGATAAGCCAGGCATATTCACATTCGATTTATTGAATCAGGTAGATGATAGTCTGAAATAACACTAATATTTCACAGATTTCTTGTACTGTAGTCAGGGATACTAGTGATATGGTTATAAAATTCCGTACAAAAGCTTCACCTCAGTGTTCGGATACTTCATATCTCCCTGGGCAAATCGTTACCAACTCGTCTGCAAAAATATCCCCAGTCTATTCTTGCATATTATCATCACAAAACTTCTGGGTGGTCATGGGACTAAACGACAAAGTTTTACGTCTAGCTATTGGAAGTGGAGTCTCCTCAAGTCAAAGGCACTATACTCGTACTTGCACTTATCTATTCTATTATGTCCTGAATTCTCCCAATGACCATTCTTGTGTAAATTTCCGTTTTCAATGGATATCCCACAATTCGCTATTTAGGACCAACACCTCGCATCGTCCTGTTATCGAGCCTGTTACAAATCGTAAAAGTCCTGGCGAAATTTATGAATACACTCCTTCAAAACCATATCTGTCACCATATAGCCACTTTTATGGGCTTGTTCAAATAATTTTACGCCTATTCTCGATATTTGCCCGAGCTCCAAACGTATTTACGATCTCATCCAATTTTAATGAGGCACCTTAGATAATCCAGGAGCATGTGTGGGTAGACCAGACCGGTCCCAGATTCATATTTCAACCACGATGCGATCTCTATCTCCAATATTCATAAATATATTAGCAGCTCGTATATCAAGACCAATTTTCGAATTTGTTCGTCCGTAATTGGAATTTCTTCATTTGTTTATCCGTTGTTCGTAATTAAACTCTGAATTTATAATATCAAACAGTGTATGGAAATTGTGGTGGTCCCGTCTCACAATTTGCTTTCAGTAATTTGAATTCGATTGGATATACAAGGAGGTTACAGGAAATTGCCGAGCGCGGAGACTAATCGTTAGATTCAAATTAAACCTGAATTAGTGGTGGATGTCTAGAGGACTTTTTCCTCTTGGAGCATGTTTGTTGTGTGGAGGCTGCCGATTGATGTTACGTGGATTTTGATGATTGCTTGTTAGCTATTACGATGCCATGCGATGCGTTCCGAAGATGCCTTCAAGAGACATCAATAGTTTCGTTTGTCCCCTACCAGTTTCTCCAAATTGAGTGGGTTTACAGAGTTTTGCTTGAGATGCTACAAAAATGCTGGCGGTGATTGATATTTTTTGTAGAAATACGTCTTCTGAGATATGGGGTATCGATATTGGAAATCCTCGTTTTTACTGATGAAATTGAAATGAAAAGAGATATGTCGGAATGCATTAGAGTGAACAGACAAATTAGATTATCTGCCTTAAGTTTGTAGGCTAACGAAATATTACGAAAATGTTCCAAAATGCGTTTTTTCTACTATTTTGGTCAGACTTTCTTTAAAACAGTTGTACAGTTTGTCTTAGAGCATAAGATGAAGACGTTGTTTCAAACGAAATTGCTCTACGAGGATATATTGAAAAATTCTTAGCCTACTATAGAACCAAACAAAATTTCAATGTCAAAATATTTTATTACTCAACATATTCTCCTCTTAATTGGATACATTTATTGCAGCCAACCTGCAACGTCTCTAGACCTTTCAAAAAAAATGTTTCTTCTTGCTCTGCAAACCAGACATCCACAGCTTTTATTACCTCCTCGTTGGAAGAAAAATTTACGACCTTTGAACTTTTTTTAAGTTGAGGAAAGAGATGATAGTCGGATGGAGCCAAATCTGGTGAATAAGGGGAGTGATCTAGTAATTCAAACCCTAAATCACAAATTTTTTACATGGCAACATAAGATTTGTGTGCAGGGGCGTTGTCCAGCAAAAACAAAACACCTTTGGATAGCTTTGAGTGATCAATAATGTCGAATAGTAATCTCCGGTTTTTGTTCTACTCTTATCCAAAAACTCAATCATGATTACGCCAAGGCAATCAATCAGAACCGAAGCAAGAACTTTTTCAGCAGATTTTTGGACACGAATCTTCTTAGATATTGGAGAACCAGAATGTCGTCATTCCATCGATTGTTGTTTTGTTTCTGGATCGTAGAAATTTACCCAAGTCTCATCCATAGTAACAATTCGGTTTAAGAAGTCTACATCGGTTTCAAATCGAGCACAGATCGAACGCGATGTTTCTACCCTTGCACGTTTTTGGACGTCATTCGAACATTTGGGGATCCATTTTGCAGCAATTTTTCTGGAACTATATGATGGGCGAGTTCGTATGAAATATTCAGTGCTTCAGATATCCGTTTTAGCCCAATTCGACGGTCTGATAAAATCATGTCATGAACTGCATCGATATTGTCGGGGACAGACACAGAAACTGACCTTCCCGATCGGTCATCATCTTTAATGGAAAATTTACCTCTTTTGAAGCTTGCAGTCCAATTTTTCACGGTCGCATACGAACATTGATCACTCATTCGTTTGTGTGTTTACAATATTTGTTGAAAACAAGAGGAATTTTCTAAGGGTACCTATATTTCGATAAGTGTGGTTCAAAAAGTGTTATTTATGATGAGTTAACTTTCTTTTCTACTAGTGGATGAACGAAATCTTTATCCATTAGGTCGCACTTTGCTTCGAAAATCTGTCCTGAATTCTTCATTAATTTTTTTATCTACTTTCATCTCCATCACTTGGGAACATTTCAATCTGCCCCTCTGAAGATATAAAAACCTGTCCCACCAGTAAAAAAAAATGATAAGAAAGCTTCTTCACGGTAAAATTCAAGAGAAAAAATACCAGGTGTTGTATACAACATAAAAATATGTCATTTTATAGTTTGAATTAACCCTTTTTATGGATAGAAGGCAGGTGCCACCACGCGATAAAGAAGTAGACGAGCTCTCGTAAGTGCCACTCTACGTGGCGAGATAATTAAAAGGGTCGCAGTGAAAAAATCAAATTTATATCCACCAATCCTCAGACGTCCATTGTACTCTGTATAGAAAATTGAAAAAAGGGGAAGGAACCGTGCGTTTGCCCTTGACAGGGGGGAATTACCCCAAGTTCGCGAACACAGAAACGCGAAGGCGAGAAAATTACTCCCGGACTGAAAATTCGCGAATCGAACGAAAAATGGTAGATTTATTGTGCGATGAGGTACCTTATCGAGCCTGTCTGTTATTTCCATTCAGCTTATTCGGCGGTAGACAGCTGGGAGAGCGCCCGATCTCGACTTTTTTTATTCGTCCCGGCTCCTCCGAGTGCCGGTGAACTATTTGAATAAGGAAAATGAGTTTTCCAACTCGTGTCGTTGGAGTTTTTCCCCACAGGAGAATAAACCGTTTAGCGAGTTTCACTTTCGTTCTCCCTTATTGCTAGTTTCTTTCGCGTCTTCTTCATTTCTTATATAACTTTCGTCATTTGTGACTTTTTTATTTAGGGCCCGATTAGAAGCTTAGAATTGTTGTTGTTTTTTCGTACAGCTGTTTACATACGATATTCTCTCATGGATGACTGAAATATTCCTGTGAATATCCTGTAGCGTCCTGTAACTCCTCATACAGAAAACCTATTGCATTTACTCCAAAACTGTCTACAAAGATCCAGCCGGATGGGATACAGAGAAAGTGTTTGTATGGAGGAGAGAAATCCCCAGCTTTTAGCGATTCTCTGGTGAAAAGCTCTTTTGTTTTCGCGAAATAAGCGCAAATTCCGCTAGAGGATTACAGAGCACTCAGAAAGATTAGGCGGTTCGTTTTTTCGCTAGATATAATATTGCTATTTATGCAATACCTAATTCGGTTTTTCAGGCATATCAGCTGGATAGTTTTCTTTGGATGTACGCATACTCTTTGAGACTTTTCACGTCTCAAATTGCACAAACGAAAACTGACACTGAACATATGCTGATATTTTTTATGGTAGATTGGTCCTTTGCTATTAGAAAAATCCAACTTTCATAACTCAAGGTCGTAGATTACGAATATGTAATTAGATTCCTCCTAGGATCAGTATTCTGGGAAAAAAAAATCAATTTTAGTAGAAAATTCCGAAAAAATTTGTGAAGTTTGAAGAGCTATAGCAGCCAGAATAGAGGCACTGGACATGAGCTGATTTTTTTGGTGATAGATTGGTTCTTTTCGAATAGAAAAAACTAACTTTCATTCATCTACTATGAACATTTTAGATTTTATGTTTTTTTCCGCGAAGGTCCAAAATTTCCGATATTCCATCGACCACAACTTGAAACCTGATCTTTTTAGCAAAATTCTGTTTGCATCTTCGTAATCTACGCCCTCGGAATAGTTAACACTCTACTTTTGGTGGAAATCGGAGAGATAATTTTTTTTTTCAAATTTTCCATACATATGTATGGAAAAATTGCGATTTTTCGAAAAATATTTTCGGTCTCCGATCGAAACCAAATTTATACTGTCGACTAATTCGAGGGCGTAGAACACGAATATTCGAACAGATATTTTTCAAAGAATTTATTTTTCAAGTTATGGTCCATGAAAAATTGGAAATTTCGGACCTTCGCGGAAAAAATCATAAAATCGATACTGTTTGCCGTAGATCGATAAAATTGAAATTTTCTATTCACAATGGATCAATCTATCGTAAAACAAAATTAGCATCGACATTTCATCCACCTCGGCGCGGCGCAACCGTTCGGTCTTGAGGAAGTTTTAACTGACCCCATCTTTTTGGGAATTTTTCGAAGGTCAACTTTCTTCCAGGAAAATTATCGTAGATCTAAAAGTGATACATATTCTGAAAGAGCAACTCTTCTAGTAGTTCTAGTAATAAATCTGAAAACTTCATCCCTTCCGGTACCACCGTTCGGTTTTAACGAATTCTCGAGTGAAATTCGCAATTTTTGAAAAATCCCATTTCCTCAACGAAGGAAGATAAGCTTTCGAAATTGCTCGCAATAGATTCAGCGTGTTCTAAAACCCATTTATTCATACCATAATTTCAAATATCTTTTCCTGTTTGGGAAAAAAAATTTTTTTTTTCACTTTTCACTCTCAAGTTGACTTCGAAGGTGTTAAGTTTTCGTTGGACTACGCTGTATATCTGCGACTCGGCGCGTTGAAATGGAATTCCGCCATTTCTCAAACCGTCGCATGCCTCGCGTCCATAAAGAAACGAAAGCAATAAACCCCTCGAAGAATGTCAATGCGTCTCCTTGTTGAGTTTCCGGATATAAATATCCATATGATATGCTAATTCGGTATCACACAAAAATTTAGCACTTGGCGTGACCCGATCCGCCGACCATTTGAATTCAAAGTAACTTTATGCACTTTTATTTATTTTCGCGTAGTGCAATAATGGACGGCATAATTTTCGCATGCTCACGGGGCACTAAGAAGTTATGGCCGTTTGGCATGTTGACATGAGGTATGTTGGGGATGTCGATTTTTTGATGTTGTAAATGGTCGAAATGCCGTGCGATGTTTGGGCTAATAAAGAAGGGTGGAAGGAAGTGGAGGACTTGTTATCAAGCCTTATCAGGTTGGCGAAAGTATGGCGGGCTTTTCTAGAATGTTTAGAATTCTTGGAAAAATGGCAGTAAAATCTCACGAATCTAGTTGACGTTAACTGCTCTAGTATACGAGGATATATCAAGAAATTCTTAGCCTACTATAGAACCAAACAAAATTTCCCTCTCAAAATATTTTATTACTCAACCTATTCTCCTCTTAATTGGATACATTTATTACACCAAACATGTAACGTCTCTAGACCTTTCAAAAAAAATGTTTCTTCTTGCTCTGCAAACCAGACCACCACAGCTTTCATTACTTCTCCGTTGGAAGAAAATCAGTGAATCCAAGAAATGAGGAATAAGGGTAAAACAATAACCGGAGATTACTATTCGACATTACTGACCCTTCTACAGGAAAAAATTAAAGAGAAAGGACGTGGAAAGCTATCCAAAGGTGCACACAAATCTCATGTTGCCATTGTTGCAAAAAATTCGTGATTTAGGGTTTGAATTACTAGAACACCCCCCTTATTGACCAGATTTGGCTCCATCCGACTATCATCTCTTTCCTCAACTGAAAAAAAGTTTAAAAGGTCTTAAATTTTCTTTCAACGAGGAGGTAATGAAAGCTGTGGAGGTCTGGTCTGCAGAACAAGAAAAGACATTTTATTTGGAAGGTCTAGAGACGTTGCAGGTTAGCTGTAATAAATGTATCCAATTGAGAGGAGAATATGTTGAGTAATAAAATATTTTGAGTTTAAAATTTTGTTTGGTTCTATAGTAGGCTAAGAATTTTTCAATATATCCTCGTACATACTCCATAACGCTCGAAAGCTCTTCTACAAATGTGCCTGACATATCTAAAGCGTATCATCGACGATACCACTGCTTTGTAGTGTGACCAGTCCAATAATTGACGCTATCTTCATGAAATTATTAGAGGTTGAAGCAAAACCCGACGGTGCACAGTCTATAGGTCTTCTTGTTAAGCCACATATCGCATGAAACGAATCACACAAATCGATTCGAGAACAATACAGAGTTCTCTCACGAATAATTGATGAAATATGGCATAACTGCTCGGAATAAAATGGCATTTGTCGCGGATTCCTACTTAGCATTCAATGCAGCACTTATTTCCACCTGGCATTTCTTATTTATTCGAGCTTCGGATTATCTACCGAGCTTTGTTATGTGTAAACGTTGTGGTAGACTGTATTTATTGTTGTTTGGTGTGGTACTCGAGCATTTGAATATGGGAGGTGGATGATCTCGATTTGAATATTAATTATACAGTCTGCCCAGGGATCATGTTTTCATAGGATTCGATTAGTGGTGTTCCCAGTGTTGCTATGTTAACCATATCAAGCAAAAAGGGTTAGGAAGAACGCTCTCCTCAGTGAGGTTGTCTCGAAACGAAATTGTAACAATTGTAACATTTCTCCAGAATTTTTGTTAGTAAAAGAATCGTTGCCACGAGTAAGTAACTTAGAATAAACTTTGGAAAGTAACTTAACTATGAAACAGCCATGCACTAGTGATTCCTAGAAGTTCAGTGGCTATTAGAAAGGGACAACTCTGATGCATTTTCACGTCAAGATCTACCTTGAAACCACCCCCGTCTAAACTCCCAATAGCATAAGAGCCATTATCTCGATGATCCAAGGCACAACCCCATTTTACAACCACTTAACACGTCATATATCGAAAAAAATCATGCCAACTCCCTTCAGAAATTTCAATATCATCCGGGTAATCAAGAAAACTTCGACTTCTCTCATCTGGCACCTTCATAATGGCTTTATTCGGAAGGAGCGCTTCAAAGGAAGAGCATTAGCGATCGTAGGATTGTTGCCTTTGTCCGTAGGACTTTTGACGGACGGGCTGTCCGGATTCAGACAGACGGCGATTCGAAGAACTCCGGTCAGGAATAAATGGAGGACGGAATGAAATTACCATTTTTAACTGACACCCGGCTATGAAAAGGATTACGTGCCTGAATGGGGCAGCTACGTTGGTGGTTGATTTCTGTTAGGAGATTAGACTGTCGTAATTGCTTTGTCGTGATGCGAAATGGTGCAAATTGATTGGTTGCATTTTTTTCCGGAGGTGTCGGTGGGTTTGCGTAGGACATTTCGTGAAATTCCAGAGCTTACTGGGTTGGTCTATGGAAGCCTGAACTCATTTCAGCAAAATTTTCGCAGAAATTGAAAAATGCCTCGCCTCGGGAGACGAGGCGATGATTACTCCATGGCTGAAGCAAGAACTTTTCCAGCAGATTTTTGGACACGGAACTTCTTAGGTCTTGGAGAACCAGAGTGTCGCCATTCCATCGATTGTTGCTTTGTTTCTGGATCGTAGAAATGTACCCAAGTCTCATCCATAGTAACCATTCGGTTTAAGAAGTCTAAATCTTTTTCAAATCGAGCACAGATCGAACGCGATACTTCTACCCTTGCACGCTTTTGATCAGCATTCAAACATTTTGCAGCAATTTTTCTCATATCCGAATTGACGTGAACAATATAATGAACGCATTCGTATGAAATATTCAGTGCTTCAGATATCCGTTTTAGCCCAATTCGACGGTCTGATAAAATCAGGTTCATGTCATGAACTGCATCAATATTTTCGGGGACTGACACAGAAACTGGCCTTCCCGATCGGTCATCATCTTCAATGGAAAATTTACCTTTTTTAAAGCTTGCAGTTCAATTTTTCACGGTCGCATACGAAGGACATAGGTCACCAAGGGTATTAAGCATATCTTCGTAAATCTGATTCATCATATTCAAAAACTGAAGCAACAACTTTTCCAGCAGATTTTTGGACACGAAACTTCTTAGGTCTTGGAGAACCAGAGTGTCGCCATTCCATCGATTGTTGCTTTGTTTCTGGATCGTAGAAATGTACTCAAGTCTAATCCATAGTAACAATTCGGTTTAAGAAGTCTACATCGTTTTCAAATCGAGCACAGATCGAACGCGATGCTTCTACCCTTGCACGCTTTTGGTCAACATTCATACATTTGGGAATCCATTTTGCAGTAATTTTTCTCATGTCCAAATTGACGTGAACTATATGATGAACGCGTTCGTATGAAATATTCAGTGCTGGATATTATACTCCAGAAACACATCTGTTTGAATCATGTTCTACAAGTTCTCAGGATTCTCTCTGAATAGAAGTTGCTGGAGCTGTTACTTGAATGGCACAAGAATGTACTCGATTCAACAGCACCTGTTACAATTTATTGTCGCTTAGCGAAGCATCGATTTTCCTATGGATGGAGCAAGGTAAGAGAATTAAACTCCAGATCTCCAGATGACAGAATGTCTCGCCATTGCAAGTCAACACAAAAAATGTTTTGGACTAGAAACTTGCAGGACGAGGAGGTAATCTCCTTGAAGCCAACCCAGATACTGGCGACGAAAACAGCTCCTGAGGGGAGTAAAATAAAATTTGAGGTCGTAGTGCAAAGTAACCCTCCTTCAAATCTATAATCTAGAAGCTTGAGGTCCAAGAACGCTTGGCCCTTGATAGGAAGGAGCTTGGTCTGTTGACTGGCCACCTGTTCATTAAAAATTTAAAGAGCTGCTGGTGCAGAAGCACTGACGAAAGTGTTAAACGTAATCGGTTACCTAGGGAACACAACACCCACTATTCCTATAGTGAAGGAGTCTCTTCTCTGCTTGCAGCCTCCAACAAACTAAAGACGCGTCGAAATATTATAATCTCAATCTTAATTTCCATCTCCAATTCGCCCGTAACTAGCGTACTGGACCCTCGACGCGATACAATCGACAAAATATAACCGCCAACATTCCCGGCTATCTACATCTCCATCTGATAAGTTCTTATTAAGACATCAGCATTCATAACAGCGAGTCTCCCCGGCCGTAAACGACAAGACCGGTAGCCGCACCACCCACCTGAAATTTCCACGAGTGGCTATCACGTCTTCATTTTAGGCAACCCCCGTCTCTTGCACGACATCTCGGACAGATTTGCATGATAATTGCGCAATTAAAAGCCGCGCTCCGCAGCATTCCGCGGTTTTAAGTGGCCCGGATCCGGATAAACAGCTCGATTGTTCGATTTCGTACGAGTCGTCGAGGTGGGCTTGCAGTCGGGTCCAATTAAGGAAACTCGGATACGACTACGATGGGGAATTTTTCGGTTTATCGCACTGTATATCGCGTCCGTTGATGGGAGTCTCGAATAAACTCTGTGATGTATACCATATACAACATTTTATGCCATCTGGGTATAACGTGAGATCAACAGAATTCATCGTCCAGTAGGGTATGGAAGATTGAAGGTTTATACAAGGTGATTCGTTGGTAAATGAACGTGAGCTGGGGGTAGATAGAGGATACTTTAACGAGTCGGAATAACCTATATTTAAAGGGCCTATCTCTCTGTATCAAAATACAGAGTGTTTTATTGATTCTGCCAATTTTTTCAATTAGCCATACGAGGATATATTGGAAAATTCTTAGCCTACTATAGAACCAAATAAAATTTCAATGTCAAAATATTTTATTACTCAGCATATTCTTCTCTTAATCAGATACGTTTATAACAGCGAACCTGCAACGTCTCTAGACCTTTCAAAAAAAAAGTTTCTTCTTGCTCTGTAAACCAGACCTCCACAGCCTTTATTACCTCCTCGTTGGGAGAAAATTTATGACTTTTTAAACTTTTTTTCAGTTGAGGAAAGAGATGATAGTCGGATGGAGCCAAATCTGGTGAATAAGGGGGGTATTCTAGTAATTCAAATCCTAAATCACGAATTTTTTTCACGGCAACATGAAATTTCTGTGCAGGGGCGTTGTCTTGCAAAAACAAAACACCTTTGGACAGCTTTCCGCGTCTTTTCTCTTCAATTTTTTCCCTAGAGTAGTCAGTAATGTCGAGTAGTAATCTCCGGTTATTGTTCTACCCTTATCCAAAAAATCAATCATTATTACTCCATGGCAATCCCAAAAAACTGAAGCAAGAACTTTTTCAGCAGATTTTTTGACACGAAACTTCTTAGGTCTTGGAGTACCAGAGTGTTGTCATTCCAACGATTGTTGCTTTGTTTCTGGATCGTAGAAATGTACCCAAGTCTCATCCATAGTAATAATTCGGTTTAAGAAGTCTATATCGTTTTCAAATCGAGCACAGATCAAACGCGATGCTTTTACCTTGCACGCTTTTGGTCAACATTCAAACATTTGGGGATCCATTTTGCAGCAAATTTTCTCATGTCCAAATTGACGTGAACTATATGATGAACGCGTTCGTATGAAATTCAGTGCTTCAGATATACGTTTTAGCCCAATTCGACGGTCTGATAAAATCATGTCATGAACTGCATCGATATTTTCGTGGACTGTCTTCCGTCCATTTACCAATGAATCACATTGTATTATATCCCTAAACGTGATTCGTAGCTCCTGCTGTACCATCTTCCAGTCAGTGGAATTTTTCATGCTCAAAAAA